>NW_027361809.1:2400000-3000000 GCF_039654945.1 Dendrobates tinctorius
TTCTTGTACATAGAGGACAGTATTATAGTGGTTATATTCTTGTGCATAGGGGAAGTATTATAGTGGTTATATTCTTGTGCATAGGAGCAGTATTATAGTAGTTATATTCTTGTACATAGGGGACAGTATTATAGTAGTTATATTGTACATAGGGAGCAGTATTATAGTAGTTATATTCTTGTACATAGGAGCAGTATTATAGTAGTTATATTCTTGTACATAGGGGACAGTATTATAGTAGTTATATTCTTGTACATAGGAGCAGTATGATAGTAGTTATATTGTACATAGGAGCAGTATTATAGTAGTTATATTCTTATACATAGGGGCAGTATTATAGTAGTTATATTCTTGTACATAGGGGGCAGTATTATAGTAGTTATATTCTTGTACATAGGGGAAGTATTATAGTGGTTATATTCTTGTGCATAGGAGCAATATTATAGTAGTTATATTCTTGTACATATGGGGCAGTAATATAGTAGTTATATACTTGTACATAGGGAGCAGTATTATAGTAGTTATATTCTTGTACATAGGAGCAGTATTATAGTAGTTATATTCTTGTACATAGAGAGCAGTATTATAGTAGTTATATTCTTGTACATAGGGGAAGTATTATAGTGGTTATATTCTTGTGCATAGGGAGCAGTATGATAGTAGTTATATTGTACATAGGAGCAGTATTATAGTAGTTATATTCTTATACATAGGGGCAGTATTATAGTAGTTATATTCTTGTACATAGGGGGCAGTATTATAGTAGTTATATTCTTGTACATATAGGGCAGTATTATAGTAGTTATATTCTTGTACATAGGGGAAGTATTATAGTGGTTATATTCTTGTGCATAGGAGCAATATTATAGTAGTTATATTCTTGTACATATGGGGCAGTAATATAGTAGTTATATTCTTGTACATAGGGAGCAGTATTATAGTAGTTATATTCTTGTACATAGGAGCAGTATTATAGTAGTTATATTCTTGTACATAGAGAGCAGTATTATAGTAGTTATATTCTTGTACATAGGGGAAGTATTATAGTGGTTATATTCTTGTGCATAGGGAGCAGTATTATAGTAGTTATATTCTTGTACATAGGAGCATTATTATAGTAGTTATATTCTTGTACATATGGGGCAGTATTATAGTAGTTATATTCTTTTACATAGGGAGCAGTATTATAGTAGTTATATTCTTGTATATAGGAGCAGTATTACAGTAGTTATATTCTTGTACATAAGAGCAGTATTATAGTAGTTATATTCTTGTACATAGAGGGCAGTATTATAGTAGTTATATTCTTGTACATAGGGGCAGTATTATAGTAGTTATATTCTTGTACATAGGGGAAGTATTATAGTGGTTATATTCTTGTGCATAGGGAGCAGGATTATAGTAGTTATATTCTTGTACATAGGAGCAGTATTATAGTAGTTATATTCTTGTACATAGGGGGCAGTATTATAGTAGTTATATTCTTGTACATAGGGGGCAGTATTATTGTAGTTATATTCTTGTACATAGGGGCAGTATTATTGTAGTTATATTCTTGTACATAGGGGCAGTATTATAGTAGTTATATTCTTGTACACAGGGGCAGTATTATAGTAGTTATATTCTTGTACATAGGGGGCAGTATTATTGTAGTTATATTCTTGTACATAGGGGCAGTATTATAGTAGTTATGTTCTTGTACATAGGGGGCAGTATTATAGTAGTTATATTCTTGTACATAGGGGGCAGTATTATAGTAGTTATATTCTTGTATATAGGAGCAGTATTATAGTAGTTATATTCTTGTACATAGGAGCAGTATTATAGTACATATATTCTTGTACATAGAGGGCAGTATTATAGTTATATTCTTGTACATAGGGGAAGTATTATAGTGGTTATATTCTTGTGCATAGGAGCAGTATTATAATAGTTATATTCTTGTACATATGGGGCAGTATTATAGTAGTTATATTGTACATAGGGAGCAGTATTATAGTAGTTATATTCTTGTACATAGGAGCAGTATTATAGTAGTTATATTCTTGTACATAGGGGACAGTATTATAGTAGTTATATTCTTGTACATAGGAGCAGTATGATAGTAGTTATATTGTACATAGGAGCAGTATTATAGTAGTTATATTCTTATACATAGGGGCAGTATTATAGTAGTTATATTCTTGTACATAGGGGGCAGTATTATAGTAGTTTCAGTCTTGTACATAGAGGGCAGTATTATAGTAGTTATATTCTTGTACATAGGGGAAGTATTATAGTGGTTATATTCTTGTACATAGGGGGCAGTATTATAGTAGTTATATTCTTGTACATAGGGGGCAGTATTATTGTAGTTATATTCTTGTACATAGGGGCAGTATTATTGTAGTTATATTCTTGTACATAGGGGCAGTATTATAGTAGTTATATTCTTGTACACAGGGGCAGTATTATAGTAGTTATATTCTTGTACATAGGGGGCAGTATTATTGTAGTTATATTCTTGTACATAGGGGCAGTATTATAGTAGTTATGTTCTTGTACATAGGGGGCAGTAATATAGTAGTTATATTCTTGTACATAGGGGGCAGTATTATAGTAGTTATTTTCTTGTATATAGGAGCAGTATTATAGTAGTTATATTCTTGTACATAGGAGCAGTATTATAGTACATATATTCTTGTACATAGAGGACAGTATTATAGTGGTTATATTCTTGTGCATAGGGGAAGTATTATAGTGGTTATATTCTTGTGCATAGGAGCAGTATTATAGTAGTTATATTCTTGTACATAGGGGACAGTATTATAGTAGTTATATTGTACATAGGGAGCAGTATTATAGTAGTTATATTCTTGTACATAGGAGCAGTATTATAGTAGTTATATTCTTGTACATAGGGGACAGTATTATAGTAGTTATATTCTTGTACATAGGAGCAGTATGATAGTAGTTATATTGTACATAGGAGCAGTATTATAGTAGTTATATTCTTATACATAGGGGCAGTATTATAGTAGTTATATTCTTGTACATAGGGGGCAGTATTATAGTAGTTATATTCTTGTACATAGGGGAAGTATTATAGTGGTTATATTCTTGTGCATAGGAGCAATATTATAGTAGTTATATTCTTGTACATATGGGGCAGTAATATAGTAGTTATATTCTTGTACATAGGGAGCAGTATTATAGTAGTTATATTCTTGTACATAGGAGCAGTATTATAGTAGTTATATTCTTGTACATAGAGAGCAGTATTATAGTAGTTATATTCTTGTACATAGGGGAAGTATTATAGTGGTTATATTCTTGTGCATAGGGAGCAGTATGATAGTAGTTATATTGTACATAGGAGCAGTATTATAGTAGTTATATTCTTATACATAGGGGCAGTATTATAGTAGTTATATTCTTGTACATAGGGGGCAGTATTATAGTAGTTATATTCTTGTACATATAGGGCAGTATTATAGTAGTTATATTCTTGTACATAGGGGAAGTATTATAGTGGTTATATTCTTGTGCATAGGAGCAATATTATAGTAGTTATATTCTTGTACATATGGGGCAGTAATATAGTAGTTATATTCTTGTACATAGGGAGCAGTATTATAGTAGTTATATTCTTGTACATAGGAGCAGTATTATAGTAGTTATATTCTTGTACATAGAGAGCAGTATTATAGTAGTTATATTCTTGTACATAGGGGAAGTATTATAGTGGTTATATTCTTGTGCATAGGGAGCAGTATTATAGTAGTTATATTCTTGTACATAGGAGCATTATTATAGTAGTTATATTCTTGTACATATGGGGCAGTATTATAGTAGTTATATTCTTTTACATAGGGAGCAGTATTATAGTAGTTATATTCTTGTATATAGGAGCAGTATTACAGTAGTTATATTCTTGTACATAAGAGCAGTATTATAGTAGTTATATTCTTGTACATAGAGGGCAGTATTATAGTAGTTATATTCTTGTACATAGGGGCAGTATTATAGTAGTTATATTCTTGTACATAGGGGAAGTATTATAGTGGTTATATTCTTGTGCATAGGGAGCAGGATTATAGTAGTTATATTCTTGTACATAGGAGCAGTATTATAGTAGTTATATTCTTGTACATAGGGGGCAGTATTATAGTAGTTATATTCTTGTACATAGGGGGCAGTATTATTGTAGTTATATTCTTGTACATAGGGGCAGTATTATTGTAGTTATATTCTTGTACATAGGGGCAGTATTATAGTAGTTATATTCTTGTACACAGGGGCAGTATTATAGTAGTTATATTCTTGTACATAGGGGGCAGTATTATTGTAGTTATATTCTTGTACATAGGGGCAGTATTATAGTAGTTATGTTCTTGTACATAGGGGGCAGTATTATAGTAGTTATATTCTTGTACATAGGGGGCAGTATTATAGTAGTTATATTCTTGTATATAGGAGCAGTATTATAGTAGTTATATTCTTGTACATAGGAGCAGTGTTATAGTACATATATTCTTGTACATAGAGGGCAGTATTATAGTTATATTCTTGTACATAGGGGAAGTATTATAGTGGTTATATTCTTGTGCATAGGAGCAGTATTATAATAGTTATATTCTTGTACATATGGGGCAGTATTATAGTAGTTATATTGTACATAAGGAGCAGTATTATAGTAGTTATATTCTTGTACATAGGAGCAGTATTATAGTAGTTATATTCTTGTACATAGGGGACAGTATTATAGTAGTTATATTCTTGTACATAGGAGCAGTATGATAGTAGTTATATTGTACATAGGAGCAGTATTATAGTAGTTATATTCTTATACATAGGGGCAGTATTATAGTAGTTATATTCTTGTACATAGGGGGCAGTTTTATAGTAGTTTCAGTCTTGTACATAGAGGGCAGTATTATAGTAGTTATATTCTTGTACATAGGGGAAGTATTATAGTGGTTATATTCTTGTGCATAGGAGCAATATTATAGTAGTTATATTCTTGTACATATGGGGCAGTAATATAGTAGTTATATTCTTGTACATAGGGAGCAGTATTATAGTAGTTATATTCTTGTACATAGGAGCAGTATTATAGTAGTTATATTCTTGTACATAGAGAGCAGTATTATAGTAGTTATATTCTTGTACATAGGGGCAGTATTATAGTAGTTATATTCTTGTACATGGGGAAGTATTATAGTGGATATATTCTTGTGCATAGGGAGCAGTATTATAGTAGTTATATTCTTGTACATAGGAGCAGTATTATAGTAGTTATATTCTTGTACATAGGGGCAGTATTATAGTAGTTATATTCTTGTACATAGGGGGCAGTATTATAGTAGTTATATTCTCGTACATAGGAGCATTATTATAGTAGTTATATTCTTGTACATAGGAGCAGTATTATAGTAGTTATATTCTTGTACATAGAGGGCAGTATTATAGTAGTTATATTCTTGTACATGGGGGAAGTATTATAATAGTTATATTCTTGTACATAGGGGCAGTATTATAGTAGTTATATTCTTGTACATAGGAGAAGTATTATAGTGGTTATGTTCTTGTGCATAGGGAGCAGTATTATAGTAGTTATATTCTTGTACATAGGAGCATTATTATAGTAGTTATATTCTTGTACATATGGGGCAGTATTATAGTAGTTATATTCTTGTACATAGGGAGCAGTATTATAGTAGTTATATTCTTGTACATAGGGGACAGTATTATAGTAGTTATATTCTTGTACATAGGAGCAGTATTATAGAAGTTTTATAGTAGTTATATTCTTGTATATAGGAGCAGTATTATAGTAGTTATATTCTTGTATATAGGAGCAGTATTATAGTAGTTATATTCTTGTACATAGGGGCAGTATTATAGTAGTTATATTCTTGTACATAGAGGGCAGTATTATAGTAGTTATATTCTTGTACATAGGGGCAGTATTATAGTAGTTATATTCTTGTACATAGAGGAAGTATTATAGTGGTTATATTCTTGTGCATAGGGAGCAGGATTATAGTAGTTATATTCTTGTACATAGGAGCAGTATTATAGTAGTTATATTCTTGTACATAGGGGCAGTATTATAGTAGTTATATTCTTGTACATAGGGGCAGTATTATAATAGTTATATTCTTGTACATAGGGAGCAGTATTATAGTAGTTATATTCTTGTACATAGGAGCAGTATTATAGTAGTTATATTCTTGTACATAGGGGCAGTATTATAGTAGTTATATTCTTGTACATAGGGAGCAGTATTATAGTAGTTATATTATTGTACATAGGAGCATTATTATAGTAGTTATATTCTTGTACATAGGGGCAGTATTATAGTAGTTATATTCTTGTACATAGGGAGCAGTATTATAGTAGTTATATTCTTGTATATAGGAGCAGTATTATAGTAGTTATATTCTTGTACATAGGGGCAGTATTATAGTAGTTATATTCTTATACATAGGAGCAGTATTCTAGTAGTTATATTCTTGTATATAGGAGCAGTATTATAGTAGTTATATTATTGTACATTGTACATAGGGGCAGTATTATAGTTGTTATATTCTTGTACATAGGGGGCAGTATTATGGTAGTTATATTCTTGTACATAGGAGCAGTATTATAGTAGTTATATTCTTGTACATAGGAGCAGTATTATAGTAGTTATATTCTTGTACACAGGAGCAGTATTATAGTAGTTATATTCTTGTACATAGGGGCAGTATTATAGTAGTTATATTTTTGTACATAGGGGGCAGTATTATAGTAGTTATATTCTTGTACATAGGAGCAGTATTATAGTAGTTATATTCTTGTACACAGGAGCAGTATTATAGTAGTTATATTCTTGTACATAGGGGCAGTATTATAGTAGTTATATTTTTGTACATAGGAGCAGTATTATAGTAGTTATATTCTTGTACATAGGAGCAGTATTATAGTAGTTATATTCTTGTACACAGGAGCAGTATTATAGTAGTTATATTCTTGTACATAGGGGCAGTATTATAGTAGTTATATTCTTGTACATAGGGGCAGTATTATAGTAGTTATATTCTTGTACATAGGGGGCAGTATTATGTTAGTTATATTCTTGTACATAGGGGCAGTATTATAGTAGTTATATTCTTGTACATAGGGAGAAGTATTATAGTAGTTATATTCCTGTACATAGGGGGGCAGTATTATAGTAGTTATATTCTTGTACATAGGGGCAATTTTTATTGTATAAAACCAACAAATACAATTAAAATAAACAGAATTCTTCCTTAATACAAAACATAAATTCTCATGAATGCATCAGACAATAATTATAGAACTAAATTAATACATTAGGAATAAAGGTAACTTAGAGTTCACTCCTGTGGAAGGAAGAATATGAAATAAACACTTTTAGTAAAATGATCATGTTATTATCCCACAGACACATTCCTCCATAGTTTCTCATTACTCTGACTTTTCTTTATCTCTATTGCTCTTATCCATCTGAGCTCGGACAGTATCTTTGTGGCTGCGGTGACGGGATGGAAGGGCTCGCTGTGGAGAGACACTCGGGTTCTCATGTGCCAGTGGTAATACTTAATGGTGGTAATGATCAGGTACATTGTCCCCCTGTCGATGTTACCGTCAGTGGATGGGACTCCATAGATAATGTCAGGGTATTTCAGGGACAGCAGTCTGGGGATTTTCAGCTTGGTCGATACTTTCGTCCATATTTCCCTACCTCCCCAGCAATCACAAATAAAATGCTCCATGGTTTCCTCCTGCTGACAACCAAGGGGACAGTTCCGATCCGAAACACTTAAATATTTTAAGTTCCCCCTCACAAAGAGCTTCCCATGTAGCGACAGCCAAGCAATGTCAAAAAACTTTGCTGGAAGTCGCCTCCTGTTGAGGAATTGGAGACTGTCCTGAAGGGTCCTGGTGGCACAATCCCTTAGGGCCAGTGGAGAGTAGAAGAAAGTCCTACATATATGAGCACACAGATCTTTCCTCGTATTACTCTCAATGTAGGACGTCTCCAGTCCCCACTTCCTGACACACTTCAGACCATATTCCAGATACTGGGGGAGGTGGTCACCTGTCCATCTCCTCCTCTTGAGACTGCCGCCTCGCACCCAAGATTCCGCAAAAGGCAATATCCAATACCTGATACTATTCGCCCACAGGGAGCTACTGTTTGAATCCATGCTCCCAAAATTTACTTTCAGAAACAAGGAGTCAAAGAAAACCCTTGGATTTAACATATCCAGCCCGCCCTCACTCCGCTGTAGGTACGTTATTCCCCTCTTTATCAGGTTCATCCTGTTCCCCCACAAGAGCTGGAAGAACAGGCTGAGGAGCCTCGCCGAGAAGGATTCTGGCAAAGGAAAAACGACAGAGACATACAAGAAGACGGGGACCAGGTACGTCTTCAACATAGCAACCCTTTCTCTGTAAGTCAGCCTCCAGTTCTTCCATCGCTGAACCTTTGCATTTCCGGTCTCCAATTTTTCCTCCCAATTTAGGCTGGCATTATCGTCCCTCCCAAATTTAACCCCTAAGATCTTAATATGGGTTGAGACCTTAACAAACTGCGGCAGATCAAAGTCTGGGTCAGATTGCAATGTCCACAGAGCTTGAATCTTCTCAAGGTTGACCAGAGACCCGGAGGCCTCTGAGTAACTTCTGATGGCCGCAGACAACATCTGCACCTCATGAGGATTAGATATCACCAGAGTCACATCATCCGCGTAGGCAACCACCTTCAGAGGCAAGCAGTGGGGGACCGGCACCCCCCAAAAGTTACACTCCTGCAGTGACCTCAAAAACGGGTCTATGGCAAAAACATACAGGAGTGGACTCAGCGGGCAGCCCTGTCTCACCCCCGCCTCAACTCCAAAAGTGCCACCCTGCCAACCATTAATCAGAGGAAAGCTCACCGCCTCTCTGTACAACGTCTTCAGCCAATCCACAAATTGTCCTGGAATACCGTACTTTGACAAAGTGGCCCACAGATAATCATGATCAACCCTGTCAAAGGCTTTAGCCTGGTCCAGACTGACAACATATCTCCCACACCGCAGAGCTTTACATCTCTCAAACATCTCCCGTATCGAGATGACTGCTCCAGAGATGTTCCGCCCTTTTACCGTGCCAAACTGAGAGCCTACCAGCAGTGCCGGGGACAAACAGACTAACCTAGAAAACAGGATCTTTGCCAGAATCTTCCTGTCAACATTCAAGAGGGCAATTGGCCTCCAGTTCTTGATGTCGCTCGGCTCTTTACCTTTAGACAGCAGAATTAATGAGGACACTCTCATGGATGGAAGCATCAGGTGATTTTCTAGACAATGTTTGTAAACATCCACAAGAATTGGAACCAGGAGGTCTTTGAATTTCTTATAAAATTCTGCTGTTATACCATCCGGCCCTGGTGCCTTCTTCAGATGTAACTTATCAATGGCCTCCTTAACCTCCTCCACCGTTAATTCTGCTGTCAAAGGAGAAAAGTCCAGGTCATTAATATCAGGTGTTGGAGTTGCCTCCAAGAATTGAGTCATTTTATGTTTATCCAAAGCCTTCCTCTGAAACAAGTCAGTATAATAAGATTTCACAACCCCCAGGATACCCTCCCGAGATTCCTGCAATACACCCTGGGAGTCAATGAGACCTGTGACCAATTTATTGGCCACCCGCTCCCGGCAATTCTCAAAGGGATCAGGTGCCCCTAAGACCCCATAATCCCGTTCAAGAACCAAGGAGGTATACCTGCTGTACTGATACTGCCTTATCTCAGATTTCAACCGGTCGATCTTCTCTTTGTTACCCCCGCCCTCCGAATAGAGTGACTCCAATTCTTTGCGCAGCCTTAGGTACTGGCTATACTTACTCCGGCCTTTCTTAGCTGACAGTCTCTTCAAGAGGTATCTGATATCATCCTTGACGTCCTCCCACCAGTTGGCCATGTTGTCATAGAAGTCCACTCTCTGTAGATGACCCTGCAAAAGGGAGTGGACACAACTCTGGACAGAGACATCATGGAGGAGGCTAGAATTGAGTCTACATAACCCCCTACCAACATCAGCTCGCTTAGTGGCCCCTAGGCAGAAATATAGGGCAAGATGGTCTGAGTATGGGACGACTCTCTCACTCATGGCACCAATGACTTCCATGGGACTTACAAAAGCCAGATCTATTCTACTGCCTCTATTGGAGCAGGAATAGGTTAATTTTGGCTTTCGTCCTCCCCGTTTAAAGACGTCACCTAATCCGGCCTGCAGGACTATGTTATTCAAGATCCTACCATCCCTCGTCACGGTTCTACCTGAGGAGCTGTCACCAGATGTCAGTATGGCATTAAAGTCCCCCGCCATTATCACTGGAAGAGAGGTGAACAGATAAGGCTTGACATCATTAAATAACTGTATCCTGTCAGTCACTGTCTGTGGCCCATAGATGTTAATAAGCCGGAGACGCCTCCCATGGACAGTGACTTCCAGGACCAGACACCTTCCCATTACCACCTCCGTCATCCTATGTACTGTCACATCCCTGGTGTTAAACAGAATGGCGACCCCGGCGTACGGCTCCACAGCCAGTGACCAAAAAGAGGGACCAGACCGCCATTCCCTCTCAGCTTCCCTCATGAGCCCCTGAGTCGTCAGCCACGTCTCCTGCAGAAAGAGGACATCTGCGTCCAGGTATCGGAGATGGTCATAGACAGCGTGCCTCGTCCTCCTCACCTTAATGCTGTTCACATTACTGGATGTTACTTTTAATGAGAAATCCGCCATCACAATGCCACAACAGAGGAGCAGAGATGTAAAAGCCGCCATCATAAGTCTGGGTCACAGATGTTCTGACTACCACCGGTCTCCATGTCAGACTGTATCTCATTGTCAGCAGGTACGGTCTTCCGTTTTGTAGGGGGATGGTCCGCTACGTCCGTCATACTCAGTCTCTATTCTTTTTATCTCTTCCTCCAAGTCCCCATCAGACTCAGACAAAACATCAAACTTATTGGACACGACCATCACACCTGCTGAACTCTGGACTTTCTTCCTGCCACCCTGGCTAGTGACATACTCCTCCTCAGGTTTACGGGAGGCCTTGTCCTTTTTTTTCCTTTTTACCTGATTACAGCCACTTTCTTCAGCTAGAGATGGTGATACTGAAGTGGTGGCTACATGTGGCTGCTGGACCTGAGGGACGACCTCCATGCTCCCCTCTGTACCCTCTGTGCAAAGCTGCTCTGATGTTACCTGAGTGGACCCCTGGTGGACCTCTGACCTGGTCAGTACTGTCCCTGACATTACAGCCTCCTCCTCCTGAGCCTCTGTCCCTGTCACTAACTCCTCATCAGGAAGGAGCTTGCATATACTGTGCCAGGCATCTGGACAGTCCCTGTGAGGGTGGCCGATCTCCCCACAGAGGTTGCACTTGATGTTCTGGCAATCTGCCGCTAAGTGGCCGACTTCCCCGCACAGGCTGCACTTTACCACGGTACAGGTGTTTGCCAGGTGACCCACTTTACCACACTTAAAACACTTTCGTGGCTGCCCAGGGTAGAAGCAAACCCCCTTCTCCCTCCCGATAAAGAAGGAGTTGGGTAAGTGAGCCGTGATGTTGTTGTGCTGGCGCAACTTCACCAGCACCTTCCATCCACCGGTCCATATACCGTCCTCATCCCTGTTTTTGGTGAGGTCGGAGACAAGGTCACAATGCCTCCGGAGCCACACCACAATGTCCTGCGGGGGAACAGCCTCATTCCAAAAGATGATGTTAACCGTGGCAGTATCTGGCTTAGATATTGGAATGAAGCTGAACTTATTCCAGCCATCAGCGTCCCTGAACTTGGGGAAATTGGCCCAGAATCTGTCCAGATCAGACATAAGCTTAAAGCTGATATCATAGCCCTGTCTGTCTGGCAGATTTATGACCGCCAAGATATTAACCGGCGCAAACCCCATCTGGCGGCACAGAAGCTCCCTGACTACCAGCCTCCTGTCCGGCAGGTCCTCCTTGGCACCTCTGTGCCTGAACCGCACCACATTCCTCCTTTTGAAAGCCTGCCCGGTGTAATTGGTGCCGGAGGTAAAGGACGGAGCGCCGCGGCTCCAAACATTACTGGGAGGGACCTGTGGGGCCACACTGGGCTGACTGACAGGGCGAGGGTCTGCAGCGGAGGGGCCTGTTGCACCTTGTGTGCTGGAAACCAAAGGGGGGAAATCACAGACATTTTGCACATTAATATCAACATCATCATCAATCTCAATAGCGTCATCAGGATGCGCAATGTCCACCACAGTCTCTGTACCCCTTCAGCCCCCAACCCCACATGAACAGTATCAATATTCCCAGAATTAGTGCTCTCCTGGACACCAACAGCAGATGCAGTCTCATGTCCACTGTCTTGCTGTTGTGCTGGGCATGCTGGGACTTGTGGTACCGCTGGGATCTGAGCCTCTTGCTCCTGCTTGGGGTCTGCCGCAGGTAGTTGCGGCTGCTGGTGTAGTATCTGACCCTCCTTAAAACAGAAGCTAGCGGGCTGCAGCACCGGCCGTACCTGCTGCCGGGTCCCACCTGGGACAATGTCTGTGCGGGAACCAGCAGAGTCCTGCGTGTAGGACCTAAACCGCTCCTGGTTCCTATATGTCTCTGCCAGGGGCCCCATCCTCGCCAGCACACAGTCTATGTCCCGCACCACAGTTGCCAGCTCTACCCCCAGTGCATTCAGTCTCTGGTCATATACAGAGTGATCCCAAGGATTAGCAGCCTTCACCTTGTAAATGCAGTCAATTTCTATTTGCAGAAGATTCCTCTGCTGCTGTAACTCACCCATCCTCCTGACCAGTCCTGGTATCTCCTCTGCCAGCTGTAGCTCTGGGGCACGCGGCGGCTCCTTCTGGGGTCTTGCTTTAGGGGTTGACACATTAGTTTTTAATGTCGCTGGTTTTGTGACTCCAGCCTCCGCAACACTTTTACCGCTGCCACCAGCCTGCAACCTCGTGCGTCCAGAGCTCGCCATGCTGGTCACCACATGTCCCAGCTGAAGGTTCTCCTGGAGTGTTTGCTTCTCCAGAGATGTCCGTCTCTGTCTGCCTGGAGTGAGCTGCACACCTGAAGCTGGTGATGGACTCTGCCTCACCTTCTGTGCAGCCACCTGCCCTCCAGCACTCAGGTTCTCAGCAGAAGATGCCTTCTGGGATTTCCTTCCAGGCTCTGGACACTGTTTGCCTTGACTGGCCGACTGTTTAACAGAAACATCCTTGCACACAGACAAAGCCTTCTCTTGTTTCTTTCCCGTACTGAGCTTCAACACAGGATCTTTCTCCATGCTGCTGGGACTTCCATTCTGAGGTTTAATTTCCCCAGAGGCAACTCTGGGATTTCCATCCACATGAGAAGGTTGGGAGTTTCCTCCCAGTGTAGGCCTGGAAGCCAGGGCCTTGCTTGGGGTGCTTCCCCGCCCAGGGTGGCCCCTCCCTGGGCTTGCTCCAGACATGAGGAGAACCACAGACACACAACCTCACAGCTAGGAGGCAGTATTATAGTAGTTATATTCTTGTACATAGGGGGCAGTATTATAGTAGTTATATTCTTGTACATAGGGGCAGTATTATAGTAGTTATATTCTTGTACATAGGGGCAGTATTATAGTAGTGATATTCTTGTACATAGGGGGCAGTATTATATTAGTTATATTCTTGTACATAGGAGCAGTATTATAGTAGTTATATTCTTGTACATAGGGGCAGTATTATAGTAGTTATATTCCTGTACATAGGGGGCAGTATTATAGTAGTTATATTCTTGTACATAGGGGGCAGTATTATAGTAGTTATATTCTTGTACATAGGGGGCAGTATTATAGTAGTTATATTCTTGTACATAGGAGCAGTATTATAGTAGTTGTATTCTTGTACATAGGGGGCAATTTTTATTGTAAAAACAAAACAAATACAAATAACATTCCTCCAATAATACAAAACTGAATTCCCTAGGATTGTACATACATTCATTACATATCCAGTTTATACATATCAAATTAACTTAGAGTCCATACTCCTAGTTTGAGGAGAGAAAAAAAAAAAAACACACTTTGCAAACAGAGCTCATCATGTTCCTACCCAGTGACTCATCCTTCTCTATCTTAACATTTCCTAATTTCTCCTAATGATTTTTCCTATCTGAGTTCGCACATTATCTGGTTGACAGCGTCACAGATCTGAGTCGGAGTTATTCTGTTCACCACCGGTCTCTATCTCAGACTCTACTCGAGTGCCCTCAGGTAAGGGCTTCCGCTTTGGCGGAGGACAGTCCTCTACGTCCCTATCACACTCTGTGTCAATTCTCTTAAGGTCATCTTCAAAATTGCCATCAGACTCAGACAGAACATCAAACCTGTTAGATACGACCATTACACCTGCAGAACTCTGGAATTTCTTCCCGGCTCCTTGGCCAGTGTCATACCCCTCAGGTTTACGGGAGGCCTTGTCCTTTTTCTTCCTTTTCTGATTATTGCTATTCTCGTCAGACACAGATGGTAGCACTGAAGTAATGCCTTCCTGTGACCGCTGCCCCTGAGGTACAACCTCCATACTCCCCTGTTCTCTCTCTGAACCCTGCTGCTCTGGTGTTAGCTGAGTAGACCCCTGGTGGACCTCTGGTCTGGTCAGTATTTCCCCTGATGGTAAAGCTGCCTCCTCCAGAATCTCTGCCCCTGCCACCAAGTCCTCGTCAGGAAAGTCCTTACAGATATTGTGCCAGGCGTCTGGACAGTCCCTGTGAGGGTGACCGATCTTCCCACAGAGGTTGCACCTGATGTTCTGGCAGTCTGCAGCTAGATGGCCGACCTCCCCACACAGGCTGCACTTCACCACAGTACAGGTATTTGCCAGGTGACCTGCCTTGCCACATTTAAAGCACTTACGAGGCTGCCCAGGATAGAAACACACACCCCTCTCCCTCCCAATAAAGAAGGAGTTGGGTAAGTGGGCAGTGATGTTATTGCATTGGCGCAGTTTCACCAAAACCCGCCACCCTCCCGTCCAGATCCCATCACTGTCTCTGCTTTTGGTGAGGTCCGAGACCAGGTCACAATGCCTCCGGAGCCACACCACAATGTCCTGCGGGGGAACAGACTCATTCCAGAAGATGACACTAACAGTAACAGTATCAGGCTTAGAGATAGGAATAAAGCTGAACTTACTCCATCCCTCCGTGTCTCTAAACTTGGGGAAACTAGACCAGAATCTGTCCAGGTCAGACATGAGCTTAAAGCTGACATCATAGCCCTGCCTGTCTGGAAGATTAATCACTGCTAGGATGCTGACTGGCACAAACCCCATCTGGTGGCACAAGAGCTCCCTGACGACAAACCTCCTGTCCGGCAGATCCTCCTTGGCACCTCTGTGCCGGAAACGCACAACGTTTCTCCGTTTAAACGCCTGGCCTGTATAATTGGTACCAGAGGTAAAGGACGGAGCACCACGACTCCAGGCATTACTGGGGGGACCGTGCGGGGTCACATTGGGTTGACTGACGGGGTGAAGGTCTGCAGCAGGAGGGGCAGCCACACCTTGTGTGCTCGAAATTAAAGGTGGGAAATCACAGACATTATCATGCACATTGTTATCATCAGCATCAATGTCATTATCAGACTGTGCAGCGTCCAGCAAATATACTGTGCTCCCCCAAGCCCCCAACCCCTCAGATACAGTGCGGTTATCCCCAGCATCAGAGCCCTGCTGGGCACCATCAGTAATGACCAGCACATGTCCACTGCCCAACTGTTGTGCTTGGCATTCTGAGACTTGTAGTCCCTCTGCTGGAAAGTGCAGTCCATGCTGCTGCTTGGAATCTGCTGCAGGCTGCTGTGCTGGGCATTCTGAGACTTGTGGTACACCTGCTGGAATCTGCATAACGTGCTGCTGCTTGGGGTCTGCCGTAGGCTGCTGCGGCTGCAGTATTTGACCCTTTTGGAAGCAGAAACTTGCAGGCTGCAGCACTGGCCGCAGCGGCTTATGGGGCCCACCTGGGACAATGTCTGAGCTGGAACCTGCAGAGTCCTGCTTGTGTGACATAAACAGTTCCTGGTTCCTATAAGTCTCTGCCAGGGGCCCCATCCTCTCTAGGACACAGTCCATGTCTGTCACCACTTTTGCCAGCTGTATACCAAGCATGTTCAGAGTCTGATCACAAAAGGTGTGATCCCCACCAGGATTAGCAGCCTTTACATTATAGCCCATTTCTATTTGTTTCTGCAGCAAGTCTTTGTGCTGCTGTAACTCACCGAGCCTCTTGACCAGTCCTGGGATCTCCTCTGCGACCTGAAGCTCAGGTGCACATGGCGTCTCCTCCTGGGATCCTGCTTTCAGCAATTTCCCTGGATGCTTGAAACCAGACGTCTCCTTAACTTTCACCACCGCTGGTTTCGTGGTTCCAGGCTCCACAGCACTTTTACTGCTGCCACCTGACTGCGACCTTGTGCGCCCAGAGCTCGCCATGCTGGCCACCACATGCTTCTGCTGCAGGTTCTCCTGGAGCGTCTGTCTCTCCAGTGAGGTTCTCCTCTGTCTGCTGGGAGTCAGCTGCACACCTAAAGATGGTGATGGCACCTCCTGAGCTGCAGGCTGCTTTCCTCCATTCAGCTTCTCACCAGTAGATTTCTTTTGGATTTCTCCTAGTTGTCCTTCACTCTGCTTGCCTTGGCTGGCCGACTGCTTAACTGGAACTTTCTTACCCACAGCCATGGCTTTTCCTTGTTCCGTTACTTTTTGCACTTTCACAGCTTCATCTTTCTTGCTGCTGCTGCTGCTACTTCCATTCTGAGCTTTCTTTCCCTCAGAAACAACTTTGGGACTTGCATCCGCCTTAGACACAACTTGAGTGTTACTTCCAAGTGTAGGTCTGGAAGCCTGGGCCTTGCTTGGGGAGTTACCCCGCCCAGGGTGGCCTCCCCCTGGGCTTGCTCCAGACATCAGGAGAGCTACAAACACACAACCTCACAGCTAGGAGGCAGTATTATAGTAGTTATATTCTTGTACATAGGGGGCAGTATTATAGTAGTTATATTCTTGTACATAGAGGCAGTATTATAGTAGTGATATTCTTGTACATAGGGGCAGTATTATAGTAGTGATATTCTTGTACATAGGGGCAGTATTATAGTAGTAATATTCTTGTACATAGGGGCAGTATTATAGTAGTTATATTCTTGTATATAGGGGGCAGTATTACAGTAGTTATATTCTTGTACATAGGGGCAGTATTATAGTAGTTATGTTCTTGTACATAGGGGCAGTATTATAGTAGTTATATTCTTGTACATAGGGGGCAGTATTATAGTAGTTATATTCCTGTACATAGGAGCAGTATTATAGTAGTTATATTCTTGTACATAGAGGCAGTATTATAGTAGTTATATTCTTGTACATATGAGCAGTATTATAGTAGTTATATTCTTGTACATAGGGGCAGTATTATAGTAGTTATATTCTTGTACATAGGAGCAGTATTATAGTAGTTATATTAGTGTATATAGGGGCAGTATTATAGTAGTTATATTCTTGTACATAGGGGCAGTATTATAGTAGTTATATTCTTGTATATAGGGGCAGTATTATAGTAGTTATAGTCTTGTACATAGGGGCAGTATTATAGTAGTTATACTCTTGTACATAGGGGCAGTATTATAGCAGTTATATTCCTGTACACAGGGGCAGTATTATAGTAGTTATATTCTTGTATATAGGGGCAGTGTTATAGTCTTGTACATAGGGGCAGTATTATAGTAGTTATATTCTTGTACATAGGGGCAGTATTATAGTAGTTATATTCTTGTACATAGGCGGCAGTATTATAGTAGTTATATTCCTGTACATAGGGAGCAGTATTATAGTAGTTATATTCTTGTACATAGGGGCAGTATTATAGTAGTTATATTCTTGTACATAGGGGGCAGTATTATAGTAGTTATATTCTTGTACATAGGGAGCAGTATTATAGTAGTTATATTATTGTACATAGGGCAGTATTATAGTAGTTATATTCTTGTACATAGGAGCAGTATTATAGTAGTTATATTCTTGTACATAGGGGCAGTATTATAGTAGTTATATTCTTGTACATAGGGACAGTATTATAGCAGTTATATTCTTGTACATAGGAGCAGTATTATAGTAGTTATATTCTTGTACATAGGGGCAGTATTATAGTAGTTATATTCTTTTACATAGGGGCAGTATTATAGTAGTTATAGTCTTGTACATAGGAGCAGTATTATAGTAGTTATATTCTTGTACATAGGAGCAGTATTATAGTAGTTATAGTCTTGTACATAGGGGGCAGTATTATAGCAGTTATATTCTTGTACATAGGAGCAGTATTATAGTAGTTATATTCTTGTACATAGGGGCAGTATTATAGTAGTAATATTCTTGTACATAGGGGCAGTATTATAGTAGTAATATTCTTGTACATAAGGGCAGTATTATAGTAGTTATGTTCTTGTACATAGGAGCAGTATTATAGTAGTTATATTCTTGTACATAGGAGCAGTATTATAGTAGTTATGTTCTTGTACATAGGGGCAGTATTGTAGTAGTTATATTCTTGTACATAGGGGCAGTATTATAGTAGTAATATTCTTGTACATAGGGGCAGTATAATATTAGTTATATTCTTGTACATAGGGGCAGTATTATAGTAGTTATATTCTTGTACCTAGAGGGCAGTATTATAGTAGTTATATTCTTGTACATAGGCGGCAGTATTATAGTAGTTATATTCCTGTACATAGGGAGCAGTATTATAGTAGTTATATTCCTGTACATAGGGGCAGTATTATAGTAGTTATATTCTTGTACATAGGGGGCAGTATTATAGTAGTTATATTCTTGTACATAGGGAGCAGTATTATAGTAGTTATATTCTTGTACATAGGGGCAGTATTATAGTAGTTATATTCTTGTACCTAGGGGGCAGTATTATAGTAGTTATATTCTTGTACATAGGCGGCAGTATTATAGTAGTTATATTCCTGTACATAGGGAGCAGTATTATAGTAGTTATATTCCTGTACATAGGAGCAGTATTATAGTAGTTATATTCTTGTACATAGGCGGCAGTATTATAGTAGTTATATTCCTGTACATAGGGAGCAGTATTATAGTAGTTATATTCTTGTACATAGGGGGCAGTATTATAGCAGTTATATTCCTGTACACAGGGGCATTATTATAGTTTTCTACATCTGTTTTCATGATTTCCATTATTCACACCAATGTTGGACTTTATGATAATTTTTTAGCATCAATTGTGCTTCATATTTTCTTTTACATATTCACAATTTCACTTTGGCATCTTTATAGTTTTTGTGGTCTATAACTTTTCCTCGTTTTACCTTTTTTTTTTCTTCTTTTTCTGTTATATTACTGACACTTTGGATTAATATAGGTGAGAATATTGTAAATGTTAGTAAGCTGCTGGGCGTTAGGCGACGGCCATCGTTACCTAAGTGGTCTGCCGCTTTAAGAATCAAGGGAATCGTTCTGTAAATGTCGCATTTTCCTTTACAAATAGTGCGGTGTGGGGTCTTTTTTGTCCTGTAATCTGGAAAGTGGCCGATGCTATTGTGCACTTCATGAATAATTCATCACGGACGATGCCACATGTAGCGAAGATTAGAGACCTGAGCAGCCCCTCATTCCACAATGAGTTATCCCAGCCGCTCCATTACTACCCCCAACACTGCAATATTTCATCAGTGTGAGTACAGGTAATGTGGTAATGTCACCTGCAGTCCTATGTAACAACATAAGTAACACAGAAATAACTTTGAGTACAGAAAATGAGGTAGGCGGTACCTGCAGTCCTATGTAAAATCAGAGTGATAGTATTGCATTAGTTACTACCAAGTATGGAAGATGATCACAGCGAGGCGTCCGGGCTCCGCTTACATCCCGGCAGTGACAGCCGCAGGTCGTGATACAATTCATTGTTTTCTTATTGTTACATTTTATTTACAAAAAAAATAATGAAAAGATAAAAACTCCCAAAATAAAACTACACTAAAAATCAAAGAAAAGAAAACTTTTTCAAGGTAACTGCAGATTCGAAAAAGGGCGCTGTGCTGTCACTGATGATAATCTCCGGGGTTGTTATATATTATAGATTCATTATTACAGTTGTTGTGTCTTGCATCCTCCTCTGTACAAGGGATGTAAATCTCGGCTCATCCTGAGTCTCCTGGTTCATGAAAACAGTAACAGACATACAGTGTGGACTGACACTCGGGGCACGATTATAGGACTGTGATGTGGCCACTGGGGTTAGTTACTTTTTTTAATAATCTTCTTTTTGTGTTGTTTCCCTTCCTTTGATTTACATTTAATACTGTGGGTGATTGGTCCTTTCACCGTTCCCCCGGCTGGACCTGACGCCGGGCGCT
Source organism: Dendrobates tinctorius (assembly GCF_039654945.1). Lineage (NCBI taxonomy): Eukaryota > Metazoa > Chordata > Amphibia > Anura > Dendrobatidae > Dendrobates > Dendrobates tinctorius. Next base: position 2,420,444 of record NW_027361809.1, read on the forward strand.
GCAGAGCGCGATGCCTCCTGAATACCATAGGATTTGTACAGCGCTCTGTGGGTTACATCACGAGACGACAATCTGCGCTCACTCAGATTTCCAGGCAGATTCTGTCTTTTATAACCGACTCCAATGATACAAAACAAATGGCGCCGAGGTCCCTGCACCGAACCTTCCAGCTACTCGGCCACATCCGGGACTTCTATTCCTCCGTGTCCTCAGGATTTAGCTTCATGGTATCAAAAAACGTATCACACCGCGTAGAACACACACAGCCATATATCAGGTCCAAAACAAAGAAGAAATACTTACTGAGATCCATTATGTCAGGATTCCACGATTAGGCTGGAGTCACACAAACCGTATAAAAATCGGTGTGTTTTTTTACGGCCGAGAATCGCATCAATATTTCATGATCATTGATCCTTATGTAATACGTTTTTAATGCGAGGATGCGATTTCCTCACATCAACATATACGTGTGACATCCGTATGGTGAGATTTTCTCGCAGACTTGCAAAATGGACACATAATGGAGCCCAGTGACAGGTTAAAACACAAAGGAAGGAATAGATATAGACACCTAGAATACATAATATATACATGTAATTGAGAGACACACACACACATACATATATATATATATATATATATATATACACTGCTCAAAAAAATAACGGGAACACTTAAACAACAGAATATAACTCCAAGTAAATCAAACTTCTGTGAAATCAAACTGACCGCTTAGGAAGCAACGCTGATCGACAATCAATTTCACATGCTGTTGTGCAAATGGAATAGACAACAGATGGAGATTATTCGCAATTATCAAGACACCCTCAATAAAGGAGTGGTTCTGCAAGTGGGGACCACAGACCACATCTCAGTACCAATGCTTTCTGGCTGATGTTTTGGTCACTTTTAAATGTTGGTTGTGCTTTCACACTCGTAGCATGAGACAGACTCTACAACCCACACAAGTGGCTCAGGTAGTGCAGCTCATCCAGGATGGCACATCAACGCGAGCTGTGGCAAGAAGGTTTGCTGTGTCTGTCAGCGTAGTGTCCAGAGGCATCCCTCAGTGAGCTCTGCTTCTTCTTTGTCCGTAGGCTTTAGAGACCCGTGTAGCCTCATCTCTCAGTGAGCTCTGCTCCTCCTCTGTCCGGAGACCTCACAGGCCGCTGTAGCATCATCCCTCAGTGAACTCTGCTCCTCTTCTACAAATGTACAAATCCCCTCTGATATGTAAAGTGCTGCGGAATATGTCAGCGCTATAAAAATAAAATTTATTATTATTATATATTATCTTCTGTCTGGAGACCTCAGAGGCCGGTGTAGCATCATCCCTCAGTGAGCTCTACTCCTCTTCTGTCTGGAGACCTCAGAGGCTGCTGTAGCATCATCCCTCATTGAGCTCTGCTCCTTCTCTGTCCGGAGACCTCAGAGGCCGCTGTAGCATCATCCCTCATTGAGCTCTGCTCCTCTTCTGTCTGGAGACCTCAGAGGCCAGTGTAGCCTCATCCCTCTGTGAGCTCTGCTCCTTCTCTGTCCGGAGACCTCAGAGGCCGGTGTAGCATCATCCCTCATTGAGCTCTGCTCCTTCTCTGTCCGGAGACCTCAGAGGCCGCAGTAGCATCATCCCTCATTGAGCTCTGCTCCTCTTCTGTCTGGAGACCTCAGAGGCTGCTGTAGCCTCATCCCTCTGTGAGCTCTGCTCCTCTTCTGTCTGGAGACCTCAGAGGCCGGTGTAGCATCATCCCTCATTGAGCTCTGCTCCTCTTCTGTCTGGAGACCTCAGAGGCCGGTGTAGCCTCATCTCTCTGTGAGCTCTGCTCCTTCTCTGTCCGGAGACCTCAGAGGCCGCTGTAGCATCATCCCTCAGTGAACTCTGCTCCTTCTCTGTCCGGAGACCTCAGAGGCCGGTGTAGCATCATCCCTCATTGAGCTCTGCTCCTCTTCTGTCTGGAGACCTCAGAGGCCGGTGTAGCCTCATCTCTCTGTGAGCTCTGCTCCTTCTCTGTCCGGAGACCTCAGAGGCCGCTGTAGCATCATCCCTCAGTGAACTCTGCTCCTTCTCTGTCCGGAGACCTCAGAGGCCAGTGTAGCATCATCCCTCAGTGAGTTCTGCTCCTTCTCTGTCCGGAGACCTCAGAGGCCGCTGTAGCATCATCCCTCATTGAGCTCTGCTCCTCTTCTGTCTGGAGACCTCAGAGGCTGCTGTAGCATCATCCCTCAGTGAGCTCTGCTCCTCTTCTGTCTGGAGACCTCAGAGGCCGGTGTAGCCTCATCCCTCAGTGAACTCTGCTCCTTCTCTGTCCGGAGATCTCAGAGGACGGTGTAGCATCATCCCTCATTGAGCTCTGCACCTTCTCTGTCCGGAGACCTCAGAGGCCGCAGTAGCATCATCCCTCATTGAGCTCTGCTCCTCTTCTGTCTGGAGACCTCAGAGGCTGCTGTAGCCTCATCCCTCTATGAGCTCTGCTCCTCTTCTGTCTGGAGACCTCAGAGGCCGGTGTAGCATCATCCCTCATTGAGCTCCGCTCCTCTTCTGTCTGGAGACCTCAGAGGCCGGTGTAGCCTCATCTCTCTGTGAGCTCTGCTCCTTCTCTGTCCGGAGACCTCAGAGGCCGCTGTAGCATCATCCCTCATTGAGCTCTGCTCCTCTTCTGTCTGGAGACCTCAGAGGCCGGTGTAGCCTCATCCCTCTGTGAGCTCACGATCAGTATTCAGTCAGTATTTTACATCAGTATTTCTTTGTCAAAACCAGGACTGTAACAATCAGAGGAAAGTGTAAGAGACACTGATGCCTGTCTGTGTTTTAGGCTGTGGCGCTTAAACCAATGATGTGTGAATAAAGGCTAAGAATCAGTAAAGTGCCGGCGAGCAGGTGCCTGTGTGTGGAGCTGTCGCGGTGAGGTGTGGCGTCCGGTAACGGTGCGGCTCCGCTTGTGTCTCTGCAGGTTGTTTGGAACCACTGGAAACTGTGCTGCGTGTAGTAAACTGATCCCGGCTTTCGAGATGGTGATGCGCGCCAGAGACAACGTCTACCACCTGGACTGCTTCGCCTGCCAGCTCTGCAACCAGAGGTGAGAGCATGGGGTGAGGCCGCAGAGCATTACACCACTGAGCTGCAGAGCATGATACCACTGACCTCTGCAGAGCATCGCTCTTTCACCGCCTGATGTATAGTGATATATCTACAGATTATTACAACACTGACCTCTCTACAGACCTGCAGAACATCGCTCCTCTACTTCCTGACAGAATGGTGGTGTAATACTCTGCTGAACATTTCACTGACCTCTTTACAGATCTGCAGAACATTTGGCTGCATGGTGGCTCAGTGGTTAGCACTGTACTGCATATATGGTGGCTTAGTATGTAGCACTACACACAGTGGTTCGGTGGTTAGAACCATATACGGTGGGTCAGTGGTTAGCACTGTTGCTTTGCAGCGCTGGGCTCCTGGGTTCAAATCCCACCAAGGACATCATCTCCCAGGAGTCTGTATGTTCTCCCAGTATTTCCTCCAGGTTCTCCGCTTTCCTCCCACACTCCACAGATCTAGTGCTGGGGACGTAGATTGTTAGCCCCGATGGGGTCAGAGATGATGATGTCTGTACAGCGCCGTGGTTTGTAGTGGCGAGAAAAATAAACATTGCTCCTCTTCATCCTGACAGACACAATGTCGTTTTCTGCAGATATTTACACCCGTCACCTCTATGGATCTGCAGAGCATTCTCCTCGCCCTCCTGACAGATGCAATAACTGGGGTGCAGTCTTCCAGCCCCTACTGATACATTGTACCAAACTCCCATCTGTATTACATCAGTGGCAGATTCCCATTCATTGACAATAATCAGCGATCTGGAAGATGTTTCCATCAATCTGTAGCTCCGTCCATTATCTCTGGCTACAGCCGCGATGCCCCCGGGCAGGACTCTAATACGTCTGGCGGAGTAGCTCCACGGTGCCAACTTACCTCCCCTGGGGTCGGTCAACCTACCTCCCCTCGGACCGGCCGCCTTAGGTTCTGTTCCCACGCCAGTAAACGCTGCGGGTTGGACACTGCAGCGTCAAACCCGCAGCGTCCAGATGTTACAGCATAGTGGATGGGATTTCATGAAATCCCATCTCCACTATGCGTCCAGCGACACCTCTGGCATCCCTGCGTAACCGGACATGCAGCGCGTCTTTCCAGACAGTAGCATGTCTATTTATGTAGCGGAGACGCTCCATCGCCGCTGCATAAATAACCCATTCACTATCATTAGATGCGGTAAAACCGCATTATCTTTATAGCCACATGCGTATTAACTGCGGGAACGCAGCTTACTACAATGTTTACTAATTTACACAATGTCTTGCCTGTTTCAGCCGAAAGTTTGCGTCCACTGCAGTTCTTGCAATGAGCTGAACTGACCCCGAGAACTGCAGTGCACGTGACCGCCAGGGACCGAGTTATCTCTGGTGATCATCTTCAAGCTCCACTGTGTCTGGATGTCAGGCTGAGTGGTGGCATAATGCCACCGTTCAGCCAAAGGCATCCAGGTGTAGCAGAGCTGGACTCATCATGGGACAGGATGTATATCTTCTTGGTGGACAGGTAAGGATATTATTGCTTTTTATTTTATTTCTCTTAGGCTGTGTGCCCATGTTGCGTCTTTTTATGCATTTCCGCCGCGTTTTTGCCGCTTCAAAAACGCATCCCCATGCAATTCTATGGGATTCTGCAGTTGCTGTGTCAATGCTGCAGATTTTACCTCTGCGGAATCGCATAGCAGTAAAATCTGCAGCATGTCCATTATATCTGTGGCATCGGGGCAATTCCGCCGCCATAGGATTGCATTGACACGCTCACATGTGGCTATGCCCACCATGCGTAAAGTAAGTGCTTCATGTGCGGATGGTACCCAGGGTCTGGAGGAGAGGAGACTATCCTCCAGGCCCTGGGTACCATAATCCTGTAAAAAATAGAATAAAAATTAAAAATAGTGATATACTCACCCTCTGATGGCCCCCGGAGCCCTCCCGCCTGCCAGCCACGCTGCCGACATCTTCCGTTTCCAGGGATGCATTGCGCGAAAGACCCCTGATGTGATGCTACGTCATCAGAGGTCATTGTCGCAAGGCATCCCTGGGAACGGAAGATGCCGGCAGTGTGGCTGACAGGTGTGAGCGCCCCGGGGGCCGCCAGAAGGTGAGTATATCACTATTTTTTAAAATTATTTTTAACACTCTGTCTTTTACTACTGATACTGCATAGGCAGCCTCAATGGTAAAAAGGTGGTCACACTTGTCAAGCACTATGCTGTGTGTGACCAACCTGTCAATCACTTTTCCAAGCGATGCTTCAAATCACATAGAAAAGCGCAAGCATTCTGCAAGCTAAAAACGCTTGTGTTTTGTGGGAAAACGCATGCGAATTCCGCTCGCATTTTACCCACGGCAGGGAGTTGCGGAAATGCTGCGGACATTTCTGCAGCATGGGCACATAGCCTTACAGGAGACACAGGCATCAGTGGAATTAGGCAATGTAGTAAGAATGGTTTAATTAACATCTATTAAAGGAGTCTGTGTCATTATTTCATTTAAAGGACTTTATTCTGGCTGTGTCTTTATTTACCATATGGTAACTATAGGATTAGTAATGGATGGGTGTCTTATAGATGCTTCTCCATTACTAAGCCGTGGGCTTGATGTCACCGGACAATACAAAGGTGACATCAACCCCACAAATATTACCCCACTTGCCACCCTACAGGGCACGTGGGAAGAGCCAGGTAAAGTACCACAATTGGCGCATCTGCGGGCTGCTATTTTTAGGCTGGTGAGTGCCAAAATCCATGGTCCTCGCCAGCCTGAGAATACCAGACTGCAGCTGTCTCCTTTTTCCTTGGCTGGTTATCAAAAATAGGGGGACCGCACGCTATTGTTTTTTGGTGAGGATCCCACTATTTTTGCTAACTATCCAAGGTAAGCAGACTGCTGTGGCCTGGTTTTATCAGGCTGGTAAGGGTCATGGATATTGGATCCTTACCAGCCTGAAATTCCAGTCCCAGCTGTCTGCTTTACTCTGGCTGGTTAACAAATATAGGGGGACCCCACGCTGTTCTTTTTTTAAAATCATTATTTATTTATTTAACCCCTTCACGACCAATGATGCCACATAGGTGTCATGAAAACTGGTGCCAATCTGACCAGTGACGCCTATGTGGCGTCATGACTTTAAAGCCCCCCTGTGGGTCGGGTGACCTAGGTCACTGAAAGGTCACCCGACCTGCAGATACAGGGGGCTTTGTTCTTCACCATAGGGGGCGTGGCTTCGCCCCCACGTGACTACGATCGCTCTGATTGGCTGTTAAAAGTAAAACAGCCAATCAGAGCGATAGTAATATTTCATCAATGAAAATTGATGAAATATTACAATCCAGCCATGTCCAGCGCTGCTGTAGCATCGGACATGGCTGGTGACAGCGATCCGACCCCCCCCACCTGTTAATGGGGGCGATCTGCACCCCGCCACTGAATGACAGCGGTGATGTGCCGCCGCTGTCATCATCTCCCCCCCCGCCTTCCCTGCACTCCCCCCCCAGCTTCCGATCGCCCCTCCTCCCACCCCCCGGTACTCACAGAGTGCCGTTATGGCTCCCGGTGTCCCGCGGTCCCGGACCATGGGCGCCGCCGTATTGGAAAATGGCGGGCGCATGCGCAGTGCGCCTGCCTTCTGCAATTTCCATTCATTCATTTTGATCACTGTGATAAACTCTCACAGTGATCAAAATAGAATGAAAAGTAAATAAACCCCCCGTTTATCACCCCCATAGGCAGGAACAACTAATAAAATAAAGAAATTATTTTTATTTTTCCGTTAGGGTTGGAAAGAGGGTTAGGGTTGGAAAGAGGGTTAGGGTTGGAAAGCGGGTTAGGGTTGGAATTAGGGGTAGGGTTAGGGTTGGAATTAGGGTTAGAATTAGGGTTAGGCTTGTGGTTAGGGTTATGGTTAGGGTTGGGATTAGGGTTAGGGGTGTGTTGGGGTTAGGGTTAGGGGTGTGTTGGGGTTAGAGTTGAAGTTAGAATTGTGGGGTTTCCACTGTTTAGGCACATGAGGGGGTCTCCAAACGCGACATGGTGCAACCATTGATTCCAGACAATTTTGTGTTCAAAAAGTTAAACGGTGCTCCCTCTCTTCCAAGCCCCAACATGTGCCCATACAGTGGTTTACCCCAACATATGGTGTATAAGCGTACTCAGGAAAAATTGCACAACAACTTTGGGGGTCTAATTTCTCCTGGTACCCTTGGGAAAATAAAAAATTGGGGGCTAAAAAAATATTTTTGCTGAAAATTTTTTTTTTTTATTTTCACATCTCTGCATTATAAACGTCTGTGAAGCACTTGGGGGTTCAAAGTGCTCACCACACATCTAGGTTCCATAAGGGGTCTAGTTTCCAAAATGGGTTCACTTGTGAGGGAGCTCCAATGTTTAGGTACACAGGGGCTCTCCAAATGCGACATGGTGTCCGATAACGATTGGAGCTAATTTTCCATTCAAAAAGTCAAATGGTGCTCCTTTCCTTCCGGACCCTGCCGTGCGCCCAAACAGTGGTTTATGACCACATATGAAGTATCAGTGCACTCAGGAGAAATTGCCCAACAAATTTTAGGATCCATTTTATCCTGTTGCCCATGTGAAAATGAAAAAACTGAGGCTAAAAGAAAATTTTTGTTGGAAAAATTAAAATGTCCATTTTTTCCTTCCACGTTGCTTTAGTTCCTGTGAAGCACCTGAAGGGTTAATAATCTTCTTGAATGTAGTTTTGAGTAGCTTGAGGGGTGCAGTTTTTAGAATGGTGTCACTGTTGGGTATTTTATGCCATATAGACCCCTCAAAGTGACTTCAAATGTGAGGTGGTCCCTAAAAAAAATTGGTTTTGTAAATTTTATTGTAAAAATGAGAAATCGCTGGTCAACTTTTAACCCTTATAACTTCCTAACAAAAAATATTTCCAAAATTGTGCTGATGTAAAGTAGACATGTGGGAAATGTAATTTAATAACTATTTTGTGTCACATAACTCTCTGGTTTAACAGAATAAAAATTCAAAATGTAAAAATTGCGACATTTTCTAAATTTTCGCCAAATTTCTGATTTTTTTCACAAATAAACGCAAAAATTATCGACCTAAATTTACCGCTAACATGAAGCCCAATATGTCACGAAAAAAAACAGTCTCAGAATCGCTGGGATGCGTTGAAGCGTTCCTGAGTTATTACCTCATAAAGGGACACTGGTCAGAATTGTAAAAATTGGCCGGGTCATGAAGGTCAAAATAGGCTGGGTCATGAAGGGGTTAAAAGCAGGGGACCTCTCTCTGTGCTTTCCTCCACTCCCTGTGTCATGTACATCTGGCTGTGTCACCATTATGTACATTAGCACCCAGTGTAGTGAGCTGCGTTCCCGCACTTAATACACATGTGACGAGGAAGATAATGCATCTAGTGACAGTGAATGGATAATTTACACAGCGGAGGAGGAGGAGGAGGAGGAGGAGGAGGAGGAGGAGGAGGAGCGTCTCCACTAGATAAATAGACCTGCTGCGGTCTGGAAAGACGCACTGCATGTCCATCTCCGCAGGGAAGTCGTGGGCATCGGTGCACGCATAGTTTCTTGAAATCCCATCCACTATGCTGTAACAGCTGGACGCTGCAGGTTGGATATTGCAGATGTACGCAGCATCCAACCCGCAGCGTTTACTGACTGTGGGAACATACCTCAATATGTCAGAACACAGGAAATCACTTTTTCCTTCCCAGAAGCCAACTTACAATTAGCTTTATTTCTTGCAGATTCCACCTGCGTCAAATCCAGAGCCTTTCCTGATCGTGTGCACATCCCCTTACATCCCCCAGTGCCGGCTGCCGGCTGGGAGTCTCCTGGGCACAGATTTGGAGATTTCACACTTGTGAGCTGTTAAAAAAGAAGCAGCAGCCATCGTCCACAGACTCCAGGCCTGCACTGACATCTGGTGGCCGACAGGCAGCACTGCACAAGAGAATAATACAAACATCAGTTATGAAGAGATACATTCAGATAGATTCATTATTTACATCCAGATCCAAAACATTGTTCCTTAAAGGACCAGCGCCCTGCAAATGGAGCTCAACCTGGATCAGTCACCTGATTTACTGTGCAAACTGCTGACATTATTCTTAGACCTAATGAGGCTAGTGTACTTACTGTGACAATAGAGAGTGACTGGTCAATTATGATACAAAGATATTCATTTTATGTGTCCAGTAGCAGAAAGGAAAAGGTTGTGAGTCTGTGAATTGAGTTTTCTTTCACCCGGCTCCACGGTTCTTCGTTCTCCACCACCATAATTTTCAGCCTCCTCCTCCACATAGGCATCAGTTGTCAGCCCCTTCCCCGCATAGACCTCAGTTGCCCCTCCTCTGCTCAAGCTTCAATTGTCAGCCCCCTCCCCGGCTCCGGCTTCAGTTGTCAGCCCCCTCCCCGACTCAGGCTTCAGTTGTCAGCCCCCTCCCTGGCTCCCGCTTCAGTTGTCAGCCCCTCCCTCACTCAGGCTTCAGTTGTTAGCCCCTCCCTGGCTCTGGCTTCAGTTGTCAGCCCCTCCCTCACTCAGGCTTCAGTTGTCAGCCCCTCCCTGGCTCTGGCTTCAGTTGTCAGCCCCTCCCTCGCTCAGGCTTCAGTTGTCAGCCCCCTCCCCGCTCAGGCTTCAGTTGTCAGCCCCTCCCTCGCTCAGGCTTCAGTTGTCAGCCCCTCCCTCGCTCAGGCTTCAGTTGTCAGCCCCTTCCCCGCATAGACCTCAGTTGCCCCTCCTCTGCTCAAGCTTCAATTGTCAGCCCCCTCCCCGGCTTCAGTTGTCAGCCCCCTCCCCAACTCAGGCTTCAGTTGTCAGCCCCCTCCCCGGCTCCGGCTTCAGTTGTCAGCCCCTCCCTGGCTCCCGCTTCAGTTGTCAGCCCCTCCCTCACTCAGGCTTCAGTTGTCAGCCCCTCCCTGGCTCAGGCTTCAGTTGTCAGCCCCTCCCTCGCTCAGGCTTCAGTTGTCAGCCCCCTCCCCGACTCAGGCTTCAGTTGTCAGCCCCCTCCCCGACTCAGGCTTCAGTTGTCAGCCCCCTCCCCGGCTCCGGCTTCAGTTGTTAGCCCCTCCCTGGCTCCCGCTTCAGTTGTCAGCCCCTCCCTCACTCAGGCTTCAGTTGTCAGCCCCTCCCTGGCTCTGGCTTCAGTTGTCAGCCCCTCCCTCGCTCAGGCTTCAGTTGTCAGCCCCCTCCCCGCTCAGGCTTCAGTTGTCAGCCCCTCCCTCGCTCAGGCTTCAGTTGTCAGCCCCTCCCTCGCTCAGGCTTCAGTTGTCAGCCCCTTCCCCGCATAGACCTCAGTTGCCCCTCCTCTGCTCAAGCTTCAATTGTCAGCCCCCTCCCCGGCTTCAGTTGTCAGCCCCCTCCCCGACTCAGGCTTCAGTTGTCAGCCCCCTCCCCGGCTCTGGCTTCAGTTGTCAGCCCCTCCCTGGCTCCCGCTTCAGTTGTCAGCCCCTCCCTCACTCAGGCTTCAGTTGTCAGCCCCTCCCTGGCTCAGGCTTCAGTTGTCAGCCCCTCCCTCTCTCAGGCTTCAGTTGTCAGCCCCTTCCCCGCTCAGGCTTCAGTTGTCAGCCCCTCCCTCGCTCAGGCTTCAGTTGTCAGCCCCTCCCTCGCTCAGGCTTCAGTTGTCAGCCCCTCCCCCGCTCCCACTTCAGTTGTCAGCCCCTTCCCCGCTCAGTCTTCAGTTGTCAGCCCCCTTCCCCGCTCAGGCTTCAGTTGTCAGCCCCTCCCTGGCTCCCACTTCAGTTGTCAGCCCCTCCCTCGCTCCCACTTCAGTTGTCAGCCCCTCCCTGGCTCCCACTTCAGTTGTCAGCCCCTCCCTCGCTCCCACTTCAGTTGTCAGCCCCTCCCTGGCTCCCACTTCAGTTGTCAGCCCCTCCCTCGCTCCCACTTCAGTTGTCAGCCCCTCCCTTGCGCTTCAGTTGTCAGGTGCACCCGTCTTACACTTGTACATAAAGCTGTGACATTGGGTGGGCTCACATCTCATCACTGACTACCGCTGTCTTCTTCTTGCAGATTTTGTGTTGGGGACAAGTTTTTTCTTAAGAACAATATGATCTTGTGTCAGATGGACTATGAGGAGGGACAGCTGAATGGAAGCTTCGAGTCCCAGGTGCAATAACCACGGCAGCCGCCGGCGCAGCGTGGACGTCCTTCCCTGAGAGCGGTGACGAATGTCTGTTGGCTTGCCTGCAATATTTGATGAATTCTCGGCCCCCCACCCCACGGACTGTGTACGATGTAGTCGTCCCCACCCCAAACCACAGAAACCAAGTTGCAGTCTTCGATGTCCGGTCGTGCTTTGCTGAGCACTGCATTCGCCTGTCTGTTGTGGGACTCGGGAGGGGGTGGAGGGTCCGGAGGGTCCGGGAACCTGTACAGTCTGTTTTCTGTATATAAACTGGAACATTTATTTTATGAAGATGTAATGCAATTTTATTACTGGTGTGAAATTAAAGATTATGAATGTTTACTGATTGTATCACACGTCTGCAGTCACTGAGAAATGTCCCCCCAATGCTGTAAAGAAGCCCTCCGGATATCTGGAATCTCTGAACCCCCACATTATCCCCTGTCGGAGCCGCACTTCTCTTCATGTAGTGGATCTACTTCCGTGCAGCCCTGTGTTTGTCTCTTTATCTTGATTTTCAGATTTCACTCTGCTCCTTTCTCCTCTGCGCTCTGCTATCTGTCGCCGACGGTTCGGTGCAGCATCACATGACAAGCAATCATCTCTGCCTTTTGGGAGGATCCCGTGGTAATCCCTCCTCTATATTCTCCTATATGAAATAGCAAAAGAGATCCGTGGTGCACATGGGTATAAAAGTCATTGGGGGAGATTAAGGCCATGTGCACACGGTGCGGATTCTGCTGCGGATTTAGCTGCGTTGTACAGCACCATTGTTTTCAATGGTAAACTGGAAAACGCAGTGCACATGCTGCGGATTTTTCCGCGCGGTTTTGCTGCGGTTTACAATCCGCAGCATGTCAATACTTTAGTGCAGAAACGCTGCAGTTTCACACCTCATCCATTATGAGGTGTAAAACCACAGATAAACCGCAGGACTTTAGTCCTGCGGATTTATCTGCGGTTTTTACTACAAAATCCGCAGAGCCAAAATACTCCGTGTGCACATAGCCTAAATGTGCCACATATCATATCAAAATCATAAGTAAATAATACCCCCAAAACAGTGAATAACGTGGACCTAAACTAAGACTGAGGACATGAGGCCGAGAAAAACCCAAACGACAACCATAAGTCCATATAAAATTGCTTTATTCATGGAAGGGCAAGAAGCAATATTACATGCTAAAATACCAATTGTCATCTACAGGATTTGTAGGGGCACAGCAGGCCAGGATTGCCTTGATTATAACGAATCATACAGTACAAATCAACACAACATTAGAAAGAGAGGCGAGTGCATTCACAAATAGTACATCATAGAGGCTATAGAAGTAACTTAAATGAATGCAGGCCAGACAATGCCATAAGTAATATCAAATTAATCTTATTATTACAGAGATGTAGTAGCTAACACAAACACATCACCTGGTGTATTAGCACGTGCAGGCAGAGGGTCCACGTGCCCGCCCCCTGACGAAGGTGTTCCGAAACGCGCGTTGGGGCGGGCACGTGGATCCTCTGTTTTCCTGCACGTCAGAGGCGTAGCTAGGGTTTCGGTTCAGGGGGGCGAAACTTCTGAGTGGGCCCCTAACTAGGTAACTTTGATTAACAACTCGGTGACGCCCCCTAATAGTGGATGTAGGAGATGACTGCGCTATTACAGAAAATAATCTCTATATAAAGACCAATATTGATATTACCGCAATATTATCAGTAGTAAATACCAGTCCTACAAAACATATGTGATTACTGCACAGGTATAGTTGATGTCTTACCGCTGACTATCTTTCTGATGGAATCGGTCACTTTTCACGTCTTTTCCATCTGGCCCAGACCGACATGACAACTCCTCCAGCCAGGACTCGGGTACAGAGAATACAACAACGACACGTTTCACTTCTCATATTCCAGCCCCATCACCATGTATCCCCAACCTGCACAAACCCATCATCCTGCTGATACCCCAGTGCTGAGCCGCTGCTGCCGTGTCCCTATTACTGCACCTGATACCCCAATGCTGAGCCACTGCTGCCGTATGTGTCCCTATTACTGCACCTGATACCCCAATGCTGAGCCCCTGCTGCCGTATGTGTCCCTATTACTGCACCTGATACCCCAATGCTGAGCCGCTCCTGCCGTATGTGTCCCTATTACTGCACCTGATACCCCAATGCTGAGCCTATGCTGCCGTATGTGTCCCTATTACTGCACCTGATACCCCAATACTGAGCCCCTGCTGCCGTATGTGTCCCTATTACTGCACCTGATACCCCAATACTGAGCCCCTGCTACCGTATGTGTCCCTATTACTACACCTGATACCCCGATACTGAGCCCCTGCTACCGTATGTGTCCCTATTACTGCACCTGATACCCCAATGCTGAGCTGCTGCTGCCGTATATGTCCCTATTACTGCACCTGTTACCCCAATACTGAGCCTCTGCTGCCGTGTGTCCCTATTACTGCGCCTGATACCCCAATACTGAGCTGCTGCTGCCGTATGTGTCCCTATTACTGCACCTGATACCCCAATGCTGAGCCACTGCTGCCGTATGTGTCCCTATTACTGCACCTGATACCCCAATGCTGAGCCGCTGCTGCTGTATGTGTCCCTATTACTGCACCTGATACCTCAATGCTGAGCCACTGCTGCCGTATGTGTCCCTATTACTTCACCTGATACCAATACTGAGCCGCTGCTGCCGTATGTGCCCCTATTACTGCACCTGATACCTCAATACTGAGCCGCTGCTGCCGTATGTGTCCCTATTACTGCACCTGATACCCCAATACTGAGCCTCTGCCGTATGTGTCCCTATTACTGCACCTGATACCCCAATACTGAGCCTCTGCTGTATGTGTCCCTATTACTGCACCTGATACCCCAATACTGAGCCTCTGCCGTATGTGTCCCTATTACTGCACCTGATGCCCCAATACTGAGCCTCTGCCGTATGTGCCCCTATTACTGCACCTGATACCTCAATACTGAGCCGCTGCTGCCGTATGTGTCCCTATTACTGCACCTGATACCCCAATGCTGAGCCCCTGCTGCCGTATGTGTCCCTATTACTGCACCTGATACCCCAATGCTGAGCCCCTGCTGCCGTATGTGTCCCTATTACTGCACCTGATACCCCAATGCTGAGCCGCTGCTGCCGTATGTGTCCCTATTACTGCACCTGATACCCCAATACTGAGCCCCTGCTGCCGTATGTGTCCCTATTACTGCACCTGATACCCCGATACTGAGCCCCTGCTACCGTATGTGTCCCTATTACTGCACCTGATACCCCGATACTGAGCCCCTGCTACCGTATGTGTCCCTATTACTGCACCTGATACCCCAATGCTGAGCTGCTGCTGCCGTATATGTCCCTATTACTGCACCTGTTACCCCAATACTGAGCCTCTGCTGCCGTGTGTCCCTATTACTGCGCCTGATACCCCAATACTGAGCTGCTGCCGTGTGTCCCTATTACTGCACCTGATACCCCAATGCTGAGCCACTGCTGCCGTATGTGTCCCTATTACTGCACCTGATACCCGAATGCTGAGCCACTGCTGCCGTATGTGTCCCTATTACTGCACCTGATACCCCAATGCTGAGCCACTGCTGCCGTGTGTCCCTATTACTGCACCTGATACCCGAATGCTGAGCCACTGCTGCCATATGTGTCCCTATTACTGCACCTGATACCCCAATGCTGAGCCGCTGCTGCTGTATGTGTCCCTATTACTGCACCTGATACCTCAATGCTGAGCCACTGCTGCCGTATGTGTCCCTATTACTTCACCTGATACCCCAATACTGAGCCGCTGCTGCCGTATGTGCCCCTATTACTGCACCTGATACCTCAATACTGAGCCGCTGCTGCCGTATGTGTCCCTATTACTGCACCTGATACCCCAATACTGAGCCTCTGCCGTATGTGTCCCTATTACTGCACCTGATACCCCAATACTGAGCCTCTGCCGTATGTGTCCCTATTACTGCACCTGATGCCCCAATACTGAGCCTCTGCCGTATGTGTCCCTATTACTGCACCTGATACCCCAATGCTGAGCCACTGCTGCCGTATGTGTCCCTATTACTGCACCTGATACCCGAATGCTGAGCCGCTGCTGCCGTATGTGTCCCTATTACTGCACCTGATACCCCAATGCTGAGCCGCTGCTGCCGTATGTGTCCCTATTACTGCACCTGATACCCCAATGCTGAGCCACTGCTGCCGTATCTGTCCCTATTCACCAGATACCCCCTATACACACACGGCTCTGCTCTGTACACGCTGTACACATGCGGCTCCGCTCTGTACACCTTGTACACACCTGGCTCCGCTCTGTACACTACACACCTGGCTCCGCACCGTACACCTCGTACACACCTGGCTCCGCACCGTACACCTCGTACACATACGGCTCAAATCCGTACACCTTGCACACACGGCTCCACTCGGTACACGCCGCACACAGCTCTGCTCACCCCGTACACACTTGGCTCCCTCCTCTGTACACCTCATACATGCATATCTCTGCTCCGTACACCTTCTACACACACTGCTCCGCTCTGTACACCTCATACACAGCTCTGCTACATCCACCCTGTAAACCAATCCTGACCCCACACAGAAACTTACTTCACCTCATCCAGCACCATGACAACCAGCACAGCAGAGCCCTGTGCTGAAGCCCTGATCATGTGACCCCCTGACTCCGCCCCTCCTGTGACCTCATTACAGGTCCTGTGCGCACAGAAAAGTTCAGGACTACGTTGATGGCTGTGAGGTGGGGGGCCCACTGCTGGCACCGGGGCCCCCCACCGCCTTCTCAGGGGCCCATAGTGGCTGGGCGGCAGAGTAGGGAGATCGATTCTCCCTGCTCTGACGCAGAATGTAACTGTATGGGCGCGCTGTGCACGTCGATACAGTTACAGTAGCGTAGCTCAGTGGGCCCCTCAGAGCTCGGGGCGCCCCCTCTGCCCCCCCCGGTAGCTACGCTACTGCTGCATGTGCTAATACACCAGGTGATGTGTTCGTGTTAGCCACTACATCTCTGTAATAATATTACTTCTATAGCCTCTATGATGTACTATTTGCAAATGTACCATTCTAAAAACTGCACCCCTCACGGTTCTCAAAACCACATTCAAGAAGTTAATTAGCCCTTTTCGTGCTTCACAGGAACTGAAGCAATGTGGAGGGAAAAAATTAACATTTAACTTTTTTTTTTTTTTCTTACAAAAATTTTACTTCAGAACCATTTTTTTTCATTTTCTCAAGTGTTAAAAGAGAAAATGAACCATCATATTTGTTGTGCAATTTCTCTTGAATATGTCGATACCCCATATGTGGGGGAAACCACTGTTTGGGCAAACGTCGGGGCTCGGAAGGGAGGGAGCACCGTTTGACTTTTTGAACGCAAAATTGGCTGGAATCAATGGTGAGCCATGTGCGTTTGGAGACCCCCTGATGTGCCTAAACATTGGAAACCCCTCAATTCTAACCCCAACACACCCCTAACCACAGCCCTAACGCCAACACATCCCTAATCCCAACCCTATTCACAACCCTAACCCCAATACACCCCTAACCCTAATCACAACCCTAACCCCAACACACTCCTAACCCTAGTCCCAAGCCTAACAGTAACCCTTATCCCAACACTAAGGGTATGTTTCCACGTTGCGTGCTGGCAGCACTTTGGACACAGCGGATACCTGGCTCTGCCCAAAGCGCTGCCGGCTTTTGTACGCGCGGTGATTCCGGATGTGTTCATTGAATCATGGGGAATCACCGCATCCTATCCATAGACTGGGTTATTTATCTTGCAGAGACGGAGTGTCTTCGCAAGATAGACATTCTGCGGTCTAGAAAAATGCTCCACATGTCCGTAATTTTGGGTGTACCACCCGCATTCCTGCATGCATAGTGGAGACGGGATTTCATAAAATCCCCTCCACTATGCTGTAACATCTGGATGCTGGGGATTGAATGCTGCGGCTGTACAAAGCTTTCAATCCGTAGCAAATCCTTACAACAACCCTAATCCCAACCGTAACCCTAGCCCAATTGTAACCCTAATGGAAATAAATTTATATTATTTTTTTTATGGGACCATCTGAGAACACAGCTCCGTTATTTCAAGACAGTCCCATAGACAATGAATGCAGTGGAGGATAAGCCCGCGTACCTCTGCTCCATTCAACAATGGGTTGGATCTAGGACACTTGTGCACCGAGCTCTGGAGACCGTGTCATAGAGATTATTACGTGATGCCTTCTAGTACGTGGACGTGTTATAAATGTCCCACAGTGAACGGCCGCCCTCGCCGGTCTCTTGTCTGAGAACTCGGAGACTAAAAGCATTTGTTCCCATCCCATAGATCGGTGCACAGCCTGCTGGTGCTGGTGGTGAAGCTCCCATGGGGCAGCATGGTGACACTGGGACTTTCTTTTTCTTGTTGCTGTTTTCATTGGTTCAGCTCTGACCAAGAACATTGAGATTTCTCCTCTCAGAAAATGAAATCAGTGACCACAAGGGAACCTGCTTTTCCTTCTCATGACCTGTCGGTGGGCACTGATAGACATATTGATGACCTGGCCATCAGGTGACGCTATGGTGGCTCAGTGGTTAGCTCCCTTACCTTTCAATGCTTGGGTCCTTAGTTCTACTCTGACTGAGGTCGGAGTAATTCCTCCTCTCAGGTCTTCTTTAGACATTGCACATGGAGCTGCTCTAGTTTTTCCTGATCTTCCCATTGGTGCTGGTAGTAATATCAATGACTTTACCAGAGGTTATCTTCCGAGCAGCACGGTGGCTCAGGGGAAAGTACTGGTGCTCTGCAGCATGGGAGTCCAGGGATCAAATCCCACCATGGACAACATCTGCAAGGACTTTGTATGTTCTCCCTGTGCTCAGGTGGGCTCCATAGACATACAGGGGCAGTGATAGAAGTGCTGTATGATGGTGTTACCTGCTGGTGTTGTGCAGGGTTGGAAGATTATTTGGATGTAAGGAAATGAGGGGGACAAAATTTTACTAAGTCCAAAAACTTTTCACAGCTCAGTCACAACTGAGCCACATATATACAGACAATTTCTTGCTACTTGTATCAGTACATTCATCCAATAAGGACTGACACCACTCAGGGTACTTGCCCAATGAAGGGGACAGGCAAGCAGCCCTCCTGGATGCCACACAAGTAGGTTACCACAGCACTTCCATCACTGGAGAACATACAAAGTCCTTGCAGATGTCATCCATGGTGGGATTTGAACCCTGGACCCCCATGCTGCAGAGCACCAGTACTTTCCCCTGAGCCACCGTGCTGCTCGGAAGATAGCCTCTGGTAAAGTCATTGATATTACTACCAGCAACAATGGGAAGATCAGGAAAAACTAGAGCAGCTCCATGTGCAATTTCTAAAGACCTGAGAGGAGGAATTACTCCGACCTCAGTCAGAATTGAACCAAGGACCCAAGCATTGAAAGGTAAGGGCGCTAACCACTGAGCCACCGTGCTGCCTGGGTGTTACATTATGGCTAGGTCATCAAGAGCCAAAACTGAACTAAGGGCCCACTCAGCTCAGTGGTTAGCTCCCTTACCTTTCAATGCTTGGGTACTTGGTTCAATTCTGACTGAGGTCGGAGTAATTCCTCCTCTCAGGTCTTCTTTAGAAATTGCACATGGAGCTGCTCTAGTTTTTCCTGATCTTCATTGGTGCTGGTAGTAATATCAATGACTTTACCAGAGGTTATCTTCTGAGCAGCACGGTGGCTCAGGGGAAAGTACTGGTGCTCTGCAGCATGGGAGTCCAGGGATCAAATCCCACCATGGATGACATCTGCACGGATGCGGCTCAGTTGTGACTGATCTGTGGAAAGTTGTTTTTGGACTTAGTAAAATTTTGTCCCCTCATTTCCTTACATCCAAATATTCTTCCAACCCTGCACAACATAGCAGGTAACACCATCACACAGCACTACCATCACTGGCCCCTACCTGTATGTCTATGGAGCACATACAAAGTTCTTGCAGATGGGATTTGAACCCTGGACTCCCATGCTGCAGAGCACCAGTACTTTCCCCTGAGCCACCGTGCTGCTCGGAAGATAACCTCTGGTAAAGTCATTGATATTACTACCAGCACCTATGGGAAGATCAGGAAAAACTAGAGCAGCTCCATGTGCAATTTCTAAAGAAGACCTGAGAGGAGGAATTACTCCGACCTCCGTCAGAGTAGAACTATGGACTGAAAGGTAAGGGAGCTAACACTGAGCCACCATAGCATTACCTGATGGCTAGGCCATCAATCTGACTATCAGTGCCCACTGACAGGTCATGAAAAGGAAGGGCAGGTCCATTTGAGGTCTCCGGTTTCATTTTTTGAGATGGGTCTGAGAGGAGGAATCTCATTGACCTCAGTCAGAGTTGAACTAAGGAACTACGTGTAGAATGGTAATGGAGGTAACCACTGAGCCACTGTGCTGCCAGTTTATTTCTGCCTAGACCATCAATAGGACTCTCAGCACCTATGGGAATGTCAGGAAAAACTAGAGAAGCTCCCATTACAATCACTGACTCCAATTTCTAAAATACACCTGAGAGGAGGAATCTCATTGTGCTTAGTCAGAGTCGAACCCAAGACACCAGCATTTGAGAGCAGCAGTGCTAACCACTGGGCCATCACGCTGCCTGAGCACTAACCTCTGGGTAAGTCATCAGTATGACTTCTGGCACCTATAGGAAGGTCAGGAAAAATAGACATAACTGCCCGACACGTCTAACCAATCTGTTCATTGATTTCAATTTCTAAAGTGAGGTGGAAAACAGGCCGTCTGGCAAATGCCAGAAGGACCTGTCTGGCCATGGGCTGCCTTGTCTGCAACTTTGTTAACAGAATCGATGTTCTCAAGACACCTATACTGTGAAGAGCTGTGACGGAGCATAAAGTCGCTGACTCCGTCACTTACCCCAGCAGGTCATTAGAAATATTGGTCTTGTAGTAAATCTTCCTTTCCTCCATACGGGGTAATATTAGTAATATATCCCATCTGGTGCTCAGGGACGGGGACATCATGGGCCTGTGAGATTTCAGATGCCCGGACTGAGTTCAGCCCCAGTTCGTATCTGGCTGCCGTGTAGACTGACGCCCGGGCGGCGCAGAGAGCGGGATGATGGAACTGAGCATCGCAGATCTGTGTGCTGTGGAGTCTGGGTGATGTGACTGCACTGGCGGCCATCGGGGACTGGTTATACATAGAAGCTTCCAGGGTGGAAATTTCTGTACAAACTTTATTTTAATTGTACAAAAAAAATCACAAAAAATATTCTACTTTGTAGCAATCGGCCGGCATCCTGTGGGGAATAGAAGCTCTGCGGCCGACTACTGGGGGGCAACTGCATGTCATGGACCTCAGGTGCTGAAGGTTCTTCTGTGCAGTGCGCCCCTCCTGCAGCGCCCCTCCATGCAGTGCACCCCCATGCAACAGCCCTCTCATGCCACGTCCCCTCATGCAGCTCCCCTTTCTCCAGCAGTAAATGACAATTATTCCGGAGCATTTTCTGTTATGTATCATGGTGCCGTCCCTCCGCTCTTCCTCCTGACAATGCAGCTGCTTCTTGTATAGTCACTTCCTGCCTCGAAGACCCTCAAGAGCGGCAGGAGTTACGATAAAATGTCTGAAAGTGGCGTCACTGACCTCGGACGAGGCCTAAAGCTCATCATTCCAGACAAAACATAGCAATGCCCGAAAATTCCCATGGACCTTCCTGATTCCATTCCCCAGTCATGGCTCCAGTGCCTGCTCCTAGTTTCTATTCCCTGGCTCCAGTGCCTGCTCCTAGTTTCTATTCCCCGGCTCCAGTGCCTGCTCCTAGTTTCTATTCCCCGGCTCCAGTGCCTGCTCCTAGTTTCTATTCCCCGGTCACAGCTCCAGTGCCTGCTCCTAGTTTCTATTCCCCGGCTCCAGTGCCTGCTCCTAGTTTCTATTCCCCGGTCACAGCTCCAGTGCCTGCTCCTAGTTTCTATTCCCCGGTCCCATGCCTGCTCCTAGTTTCTATTCCCCGGTCCCAATGCCTGCTCCTAGTTTCTATTCGCCGGTCCCAGCTCCATTGCCCGTTCCTAGTTTCTATTCTCAGTCCCGACTCCAGTGTCTGTTCCTAGTTTCTATTCCCTGGTGATGGCGCCAGTGCTTGCTTCTAGTTTCTATTCCCCGGCTCCAGTGCCTGCTCCTAGATCCTATTCCCCAGTCACGGCTCCAGTGCCTGCTCCTAGTTTCTATTCGCTGGCTCCAGTGCCTGCTCCTAGTTTCTATTCCCCGGTCACGGCTCCAGTGCCTGCTCCTAGTTTCTATTTCCCGGTCACAGCTCCAGTGCCTGCTCCTAGTTTCTATTCCCTGGCTTTAGTGCCTGCTCCTTGTTTCTATTCCCCGGTCACGGCTCCAGTGCCTGCTCCTAGTTTCTATTCCCCAGCTCCAGTGCCTGCTCCTAGTTTCTATTGCCCGGTCACGGCTCCAGTGACTGCTCCTAGTTTCTATTCCCCGGTCACGGCTCCAGTGCCTGCTCCTAGTTTCTATTCCCTGGCTTTAGTGCCTGCTCCTAGTTTCTATTCCCCGGCTCCAGTGCCTGCTCCTAGTTTCTATTCCCCGGTCACAGCTCCAGTGCCTGCTCCTAGTTTCTATTCCCCGGCTCCAGTGCCTGCTCCTAGTTTCTATTCCCCGGTCACAGCTCCAGTGCCTGCTCCTAGTTTCTATTCCCCGGTCCCAATGCCTGCTCCTAGTTTCTATTCCCCGGTCCCAATGCCTGCTCCTAGTTTCTATTCGCCGGTCCCAGCTCCATTGCCCGTTCCTAGTTTCTATTCTCAGTCCCGACTCCAGTGTCTGTTCCTAGTTTCTATTCCCTGGTGATGGCGCCAGTGCTTGCTTCTAGTTTCTATTCCCCGGCTCCAGTGCCTGCTCCTAGTTTCTATTCCCCGGCTCCAGTGCCTGCTCCTAGTTTCTATTTCCCAGTCCTGGCTCCAGTGCCTGCTCCTAGTTTCTATTCCCCGGTCCCGGCTCCAGTGCCCGTTCCTAGTTTCTATTCTCGGTCCCGACTCCAGTGTCTGTTCCTACTTTCTATTCCCTGGTGATGGCGCCAGTGCTTGCTTCTAGTTTCTATTCCCTGGTCCCGTGTTCTCCAATGTCCTGCTGCACCTCTTCCTGTCTCCAATGTTCAGGATACTAGTCACACTGGTGCGCAGCCTTATCTCTGCTACAACCCTCTTGTTTTATTCATCCCCTCGTTCCTCCTGCCGACTTCTAGAAATTAACAAGCGCTGATTGATGTCAGTCATCGCCAAGTCTTCCGCTGTCAGCGACTGTCATCAACGCCAATAATACCGCAAAATGTCACCTCTCCCAGACAGAACTTATGACAGGTGAGTGACTAGTTTATTATATATATAATCTACGCAGCGCTGAGCAAAAGTCCGAGGCAGGAGAAGTGCAGCAACGTCAGAAGCATCATCGGTCACAAAAGGGTTAATAATGGATTAAATAAACTAACAAAATGCAAAGTGAACAACGTAAAGAGAAATGTGAATCTCATCAGTATCTGGTGACCGTCCGTCACCTCCGTCATCAGTATCTGGTCACCGTCCATTTCCTCCATCATCAGTATCTGGTGACCGCCCGTCACCTCCGTCATCAGTATCTGGTGACCGCCCGTTTCCTCCATCGTCAGTATCTGGTGACCGCCCGTCCCCTCCTTCGTCAGTATCTGGTGACCGCCCGTCACCTCCGTCGTCAGTATCTGGTCACCGTCCGTTTCCTCCGTCATCAGTATCTGGTGACCGTCAGTCACCTCCGTCATCAGTATCTGGTGACCGCCCGTTTCTTCCATCATCAGTATCTGGTGACCGCCCGTCACCTCCGTCATCAGTATCTCGTGACCACCCGTCACTTCCGTCGTCAGTATCTGGTGACCACCCGTCTCCTCCATCATCATCTGGTGACCGCCCGTTTCCTCCGTCATCAGTATCTGGTGACCGCCCGTCACCTCCGTCATCAGTATCTGGTGACCGCCCGTCACCTCCGTCATCAGTATCTGGTGACCGCCCGTCACCTCCGTCGTCAGTATCTGGTGACCACCCGTCTCCTCCATCATCATCTGGTGACCACCCGTCTCCTCCATCGTCAGTATCTGGTGACCGCCCGTCCCCTCCTTCGTCAGTATCTGGTGACCGCCCGTCACCTCCGTCGTCAGTATCCGGTCACCGTCCGTTTCCTCCGTCATCAGTATCTGGTGACCGTCCGTCACCTCCGTCATCAGTATCTGGTGACCGCCCGTTTCCTCCATCATCAGTATCTGGTGACCGCCCGTCATCAGTATCTCGTGACCGCCCGTCACTTCCATCGTCAGTATCTGGTGACCACCCGTCTCCTCCATCATCAGTATCTGGTGACCGCCCGTCCCCTCCTTCGTCAGTATCTGGTGACCGCCCGTCACCTCCATCCTCAGTATCTGGTGACCGACAATCATTTCCATCGTCAGTATCTGGTGACCGACCATCACCTCCATAGTCAGTATCCGGTGAGCGGCCATTGCCTCTGTCATCAGAACACCAAAAACAAAGTAACATTTTGCACCTTTTGTGTCACACCATACCTGGCCATTTTGGTCAAACACTTGCTCATCTAATTCATGACCAGACATGGAGGACGATAGCCAGAAATCTTACTCCAGTTATTGACTGGCATTAGATTTGGGGTGATGCTGCGCCAACCCGCTTCATTAAGAGCAGAGTGAGGATCGCCAGCCATCGTGATCGGGGCCCAAGAGCTGCTGGGATGCGGCTTCTTCTGTATCTTTCAGTCTGTGAACTCCTAAGAGATTATCACAGTCTTTCCCTAAAATCCTCTGTGCTGCTGTAAACACTAATGATACAATTATCTACAGGTTGCGTCATCTTAAGAATCCAGAGATTAAACCCAAATCTGCAGCAGATGAAAGAGCGACAGATCTGCAACAGCGAAGATGTGATAAAAGCAAAAGACAGAAATCCGAAATCTCCATAACAGAAAAGATCTGGAAATCGTCTGGAGCCGCCATCAATCACTGGCGTCATACCGCGCCGCAGCAGCGCTCAGATACGACATATGGTGGAGTCCGGACCGCGGCTCCAGACCTGCGCGATCCCTCCACCCTCAGCCCAGATAATTCTCAAATAATGGCAAAAGGAAAAAACGAGCAGTGACAGCCGAAGCCACCTGCACCGCCCCCTGCACCATCGCCAGCTCCACCTGCACAGGCACCTGCACCACCCCTTGCACCATCGCCAGCAGCACCACCGCCAGCACCACCTGCACCAGCACCTGCACCATCGCCAGCACCACCTGCACAGGCACCTGCACCACCTGCACAGCCACCTGCACCATCGCCAGCACCACCACCTGCACAGGCACCGCCCCCTGCACCATCGCCAGCACCACCACCTGCACAGGCACCTGCACCGCACCCTCGCCAGCACCACCACCTGCAGCGCCGCCTATACATACAAGTGCACCGCCCCCTGCACCATCGCCAGCACCACCACCTGCACAGGCACCTGCCCGGCACCCTGCACCATCACCTGCACCATCGCCAGCACCACCACCTGCACCATCGCCAGCACCACCCCCTGCACCATCACCAGCACCGCCTGCACAGGCACCTGCACCACCCCCTGCACCATCGTCAGCACCACCTGCATAGGCACCTGCACCATCTCCAGCACCACCACCTGCACCACCCCCTGCACCATCGCCAGCACCACAACCTGCACAGGCACCTGCACCATCGCCAGCACCACCTGCACCACCCCCTGCACCATCGCCAGCACCACCACCTGCACCACCCCCTGCACCATCGCCAGCACCACCACCTGCACCACCCCCTGCACCATCGCCAGCACCACCTGCACCACTCCCTGCACCATCGCCAGCACCACCTGCACCACTCCCTGCACCATCGCCAGCACCACCACCTGCACCACCCCCTGCACCACCACCTGCACAGCCACCTGCAGCACCGCCACCTGCAGCACCACCTATACATACAAGTGCACCATCGCCAGCACCACCACCTGCACCACCCCCTGCAGCGCCGCCTATACATACAAGTGTACCACCCCCTACACCATCGCCAGCACCACCACCTGCACCACCTCCTGCAGCACTGCCTATACATACAAGTGCACCGCCCCCTGCACTATCACCAGCACCACCACCTGCACAGCCACCTGCACCACCCCCTGCACAGCCACCTGCACCACCCCCTGCAGCGCTGCCTATGCATACAAGTATCCAGTATCCAGGGGCAGTATTATAGTAACGTTGCAGCTCTGAAATATGGCAAAACTGGTGGCAAATGGCGTCTTGGCAGCTTAACGCTTGATTTTCATCAATTCATGGGCAGTTATTTTGCGTCTTTTTTTATCAGCACGCTTCTTGCGACCCTGTTGGCTATTTGCCATGAAACGCTTGATTGTTCGGTGATCACGCTTCAAAAATTTGGCAATTTCAAGACTGCTGCATCCCTCTGCAAGACATCACACAATTTTTGACTTTTCAGAGTCCGTCAAATCTCTCTTCTGACCCATTTTGCCAACGGAAAGGAAGTTGCCTAATAATTAAGCACACCTTATATAGGGTGTTGATGTCATTAGACAACACCCCTCCTCCTTACAGAGATGCAAATCACCTGATTTACATAATTGGCAGTTGCTTTCAAGCCTATACAGCTTGGAGTAGGACGACATGTATGAAAAGGATGATGTGATCAAAACACTCATTTGCCTAATAATTCTGCACACGGTGTATTCCCTCCATTTATAGGATTTTTTCTTTGTTGGATTTCTGTTTTGCACTTTTACCTTTTGTAGATTTCTGAAGTTTTTACACTTCTTTTTTCAGATATACTTACGGTATTTGTATGAGAGACTTTTCCCTTTTCTATAAGTTGACAGTGTTCCGTAGCATCGGACTTGTCGAGAGTTGGTGGAGCTCTTCTCCATCTTCTTCCTATAAGAATCCTTATTTACAGTGGGGAAAAAAAGTATTTAGTCAGTCAGCAATAGTGCAAGTTCCACCACTTAAAAAGATGAGAGGCGTCTGTAATTTAAATTTTACATCATAGGTAGACCTCAACTATGGGAGACAAACAGAAAAAAAAATCCAGAAAATCACATTGTCTGTTTTTTTTTTCATTTTATTTGCATATTATGGTGGAAAATAAGTATTTGGTCAGAAACAAGCAATCAAGATTTCTGGCTCTCACAGACCTGTAACTTCTTCTTTAAGAGTCTCCTCTTTCCTCCACTCATTACCTGTAGTAATGGCACCTGTTTAAACTTGTTATCAGTATAAAAAGACACCTGTGCACACCCTCAAACAGTCTGACTCCAAACTCCACTATGGTGAAGACCAAAGAGCTGTCAAAGGACACCAGAAACAAAATTGTAGCCCTGCACCAGGCTGGGAAGACTGAATCTGCAATAGCCAACCAGCTTGTAGTGAAGAAATCAACTGTGGGAGCAATAATTAGAAAATGGAAGACATACAAGACCACTGATAATCTCCCTCGATCTGGTGCTCCACGCAAAATCCCACCCCGTGGGGTCAGAATGATCACAAGAACGGTGAGCAAAAATCCCAGAACCACGCGGGGGGACCTAGTGAATGAACTGCAGAGAGCTGGGACCAATGTAACAAGGCCTACCATAAGTAACACACTACGCCACCATGGACTCAGATCCTGCAGTGCCAGACGTGTCCCACTGCTTAAGCCTGTACATGTCCGGGCCCGTCTGAAGTTTGCTAGAGAGCATTTGGATGATCCAGAGGAGTTTTGGGAGAATGTCCTATGGTCTGATGAAACCAAACTGGAACTGTTTGGTAGAAACACAACTTGTCGTGTTTGGAGGAAAAAGAATACTGAGTTGCATCCATCAAACACCATACCTACTGTAAAGCATGGTGGTGGAAACATCATGCTTTGGGGCTGTTTCTCTGCAAAGGGGCCAGGACGACTGATCCGGGTACATGAAAGAATGAATGGGGCCATGTATCGTGAGATTTTGAGTGCAAACCTCCTTCCATCAGCAAGGGCATTGAAGATGAATCGTGGCTGGGTCTTTCAACATGACAATGATCCAAAGCACACCGCCAGGGCAACGAAGGAGTGGCTTCGTAAGAAGCATTTCAAGGTCCTGGAGTGGCCTAGCCAGTCTCCAGATCTCAACCCTATAGAAAACCTTTGGAGGGAGTTGAAAGTCCGTGTTGCCAAGCGAAAAGCCAAAAACATCACTGCTCTAGAGGAGATCTGCATGGAGGAATGGGCCAACATACCAACAACAGTGTGTGGCAACCTTGTGAAGACTTACAGAAAACGTTTGACCTCTGTCATTACCAACAAAGGATATATCACAAAGTATTGAGATGAAATTTTGTTTCTGACCAAATACTTATTTTCCACCATAATATGCAAATAAAATGAAAAAAAAAAACAGACAATGTGATTTTCTGGATTTTTTTTTCTCAGTTTGTCTTCCATAGTTGAGGTCTACCTATGATGTAAATTACAGACGCCTCTCATCTTTTTAAGTGGTGGAACTTGCACTATTGCTGACTGACTAAATACTTTTTTTCCCCACTGTATATGGAAATCGATTTCTGCGCTTTGTAACCTGATTCTTCATGTAGATTAATTTCTCAAAACAAATTTTATTTATGTTCCTCCCCGGGCCACAGTCTTGTGCTGACGAATCTGTGACGCTGTCAGGATTTGTCACTCGTGTACGGTAAAAAAAAAAAAAAAAAAAGTGTTAGAATTTTATGAGAAATCCTGTTTTTTATGAACACGTGAAGATAATTGGATAATAAATGAGTTGCGGGCGGTGATGACGCTCCGGTGACTGAGGCTTCATTCTCCATCTGAACTCTTGAACTGAGAGCAAAACGATGATTTACAGCCGCCCGACCCCACGATTATTCTGCTACCTCTACTCCTCCAATGGCCCCTGGAGAACAAGGGGCGCAGATTCAGGCTGATCAGACAAGTCACATATTACACAATCTATAGATGAATCAGCCAAAAATATTACTTCTTTAGGTAATCAATACGTACTAAAAACTTACTCGACTGAGTTTCCATCTTATTATATGATATATCTGAATCCACGTCCTACTGGGAGAAAGTACAGCAAGAAAGAAAGAATACAATGTATATATAATACAGTAAAAATTATCCTGAATTACATCCTGTATTATACCCCAGAGCTGCACTCACTATTCTGCTGGTGCAGTCACTGTGTACATACATTACTGATCCTGAGTTACCTCCTGTATTATACCCCAGAGCTGCACTCACTATTCTGCTGGTGCAGTCACTGTGTACATACATTACATTACTGATCCTGAGTTACATCCTGTATTATACCCCAGAGCAGCACTCACTATTCTGCTGGTGCAGTCACTTTGTACATACATTACAGATCATGAGTTACCTCCTGTATTATACTCCAGAGCTGCACTCACTATTCTGCTGGTGCAGTCACCGTGTACATACATTACATTACTGATCCTGAGTTACATCCTGTATTATACCCCTGAACTGCACTCACTATTCTGCTGGCACAGTCACTATGTACATACATTACATTACTGATCCTGAGTTACATCCTGTATTATACCCCAGGGCTGCACTCACTATTCTGCTGGCACAGTCACTGTGTACATACATTACATTACTGATCCTGAGTTACATCCTGTATTATACCCCAGGGCTGCACTCACTATTCTGCTGGTGTAGTCACTGTGTACATACATTACATTACTGATCCTGAGTTACATCCTGTATTATACTCCTGAGCTGCACTCACTATTCTGCTGGTGTAGTCACTGTGTACATACATTACATTACTGATCCTGAGTTACATCCTGTATTATACCCCAGAGCAGCACTCACTATTCTGCTGGTGCAGTCACTTTGTACATACATTACAGATCATGAGTTACCTCCTGTATTATACTCCAGAGCTGCACTCACTATTCTGCTGGTGCAGTCACCGTGTACATACATTACATTACTGATCCTGAGTTACATCCTGTATTATACCCCTGAACTGCACTCACTATTCTGCTGGCACAGTCACTATGTACATACATTACATTACTGATCCTGAGTTACATCCTGTATTATACCCCAGGGCTGCACTACTATTCTGCTGGTGCAGGCACTGTGTACATACATTACATTACTGATCCTGAGTTACATCCTTTATTATACTCCTGAGCTGCACTCACTATTCTGCTGGTGCAGTCACTGTGTACATACATTACATTACTGATCCTGAGTTACCTCCTGTATTATACCCCAGAGCTGCACTCACTATTCTGCTGGTGTAGTCACTGTGTACATACATTACATTACTGATCCTGAGTTACATCCTGTTTTATACTCCTGAGCTGCACTCACTATTCTGCTGGCACAGTCACTGTGTACATACATTACATTACTGATCCTGAGTTACATCCTGTATTATACCACAGAGCTGCACTCACTATTCTGCTGGTGTAGTCACTGTGTACATACATTACATTACTGATCCTGAGTTACATCCTGTATTATACTCCTGAGCTGCACTCACTATTCTGCTGGTGCAGTCACTGTGTACATACATTACATTACTGATCCTGAGTTACATCCTGTATTATACTCCAGAGCTGCACTCACTATTCTGCTGGTGCAGTCACTGTGTACTTACATTACTGATCCTGAGTTACATCCTGTATTATATTCCAGAGCTGCACTCACTATTCTGCTGGTGCAGTCACTGTGTACATACATAACTGATCCTGAGTTATCTCCTGTATTATACTCCAGAGCTGCGCTCACTTTTCTGCTGGTGCAGTCACTGTGTACATACATTACATTACTGATCCTGAGTTACATCCTGTATTATACCACAGAGCTGCACTCACTATTCTGCTGGTGCAGTCACTGTGTACATACATTACATTACTGATCCTGAGTTACATCCTGTATTATACTCCAGAGCTGCACTCACTATTCTGCTGGTGCAGTCACTGTGTACATACATTACATTACTGATCCTGAGTTACTTCCTGTATTATACCCCAGAGCTGCACTCACTATTCTGCTGGTGCAGTCACTGTGTACATACATTACATTACTGATCCTGAGTTACATCCTGTATTATACTCCAGAGCTGCACTCACTATTCTGCTGGTGCAGTCACTGTGTACATACATTACTGATCCTAAGTTACCTCTTGTATTATACTCCAGAGCTGCACTCACTATTCTGCTGGTGCAGTCACTGTGTACATACATTACATTACTGATCCTGAGTTACATCCTGTATTATACTCCAGAGCTGCACTCACTATTCTGCTGGTGCAGTCACTGTGTACATACATTACATTACTGATCCTGAGTTACCTCCTGTATTATACTCCAGAGCTGCACTCACTATTCTGCTGGTGCAGTCACTGTGTACATACATTACTGATCCTAAGTTACCTCTTGTATTATACTCCAGAGCTGCACTCACTATTCTGCTGGTGCAGTCACTGTGTACATATATTACATTACTGATCCTGAGTTACATCCTGTATTATACTCCAGAGCTGCACTCACTATTCTGCTGGTGCAGTCACTGTGTACATATGTTACTGATCCTGAGTTACATCCTGTATTATACTCCAGAGCTTCACTCACTATTCTGCTGGTGCAGTCACTGTGTACATACATTACATTACTGATCCTGAGTTACCTCCTGTATTATACCCCAGAGCTGCACTCACTATTCTGCTGGTGCAGTCACTGTGTACATACATTACTGATCCTGAGTTACATCCTGTATTACACTCCAGAGCTGCACTCACTATTCTGCACATTCCTGAGTGACAGGACATGCTGCGTTGCCCGGCTCTTCGCTCGCTGTGTGCTGTTCACATGGTGCAGGAGGGCGCAAATCATCGTGTTTGTGTCATTCATCGTCTGCAGACCCTTGTTGCACAGAACAAGCGGCTGCGGTTGCTAATTTCTGGCCTTTAGTGATTGTGGCTGCAGCGGGCCAGGCGGCCATTCACCACTGAAAATGCAATCCGGTCCCCGGAGGGATCCTTAAAACGTGAGTTATCTGGAAATTCAGATCTAGAACGTTCCTGCCCGGCGGCATTTTTTAAGACATTAAATGAATCTTGGGTTTGGTCTAAAAACTCCCCAATGAACGGCACACAATTAACTCTTGGTGTTCTGCAGCGTACTGCTCCTATGTACAAGAATATAACTACTATAATACTGCTCCTATGAACAAGAATGTAACTACTATAATACTGCCCCTATGAACAAGAATGTAACTACTATAATACTGCCCCTATGTACAAGAATATAACTACTATAATACTGCCCCTATGAACAAGAATGTAACTACTATAATACTGCCCCTATGTACAAGAATATAACTACTATAATACTGGCCCTATGAACAAGAATGTAACTACTATAATACTGCCCCTATGTACAAGAATATAACTACTATAATACTGCCCCTATGAACAAGAATGTAACTACTATAATACTGCCCCTATGTACAAGAATATAACTACTATAATACCGTCCGCTATGTACAAGAACATAACTACTATAATACTGCTCCTATGTACAAGAATATAACCACTATAATACTGCTCCCTATGTACAAGAATATAACTACTATAATACTGCTCCTATGTACAAGACTATAACTACTATAATACTGCTCCCTATGTACAAGAATACAGGGTGGATTGATTTAAATCACGCCGATTTAAATCATGATTTAAATCACGATTTAAATCAAAAGATTTTTTTCTATTTAAATCGGATCGATTTAAATCATGATTTTAATCATGATTTAAATCACTGATTTAAATCAAAAGGTTTTTTTTTAATATAAATCACGATTAAAATGAGAAGTGAGAGCAGTGTGCATGTGCGCCCATAGTTACACGGACGAAACTAGGGGCAACGATCTAACGCCAGGGTGAGGGGGGGACCCCAAAGTAAGTAAAAATCTTTTTTGTTTTACTATATGGCAATAGGTAGGTGTTTAAAAGCAGCATGTCTTAATTGTATAAACTATTAATAGCCTCCACATTTTGTTCATACTGCCCCTTTAATTCCACACTTCTAGCTTGGTTTCAGTTTTGGTTTAGTTTCTTTTTCCCTGCATTCAGTTGACATGCCCAAACTTGTTGGATAGTCAGCAGTACTTGGCTCAGGCTGTAGTAACATCAGCAGTGCTTGGCTCAGGCTGTAGTAACAATCAAACTTCATAAGTGATCTGTGTGAGCCATGGCAGCAGGTCGTAAGAGAGACCCTATTTGGGTTCATTTTGTTGAGATGCCAGCAGCAGATCTTGGAAAGAAAGGTGCAAGAGCAAAGTGCAAATACTGTCAAAAGGATATCCAAGGACTTGTTTGCCGTTTGAAATCACATTATGAAAACTGCAACCAGAAGGGAAATGAAGATGTTGATAGTGATACAACTAATGTCAATGAACCCCCACAGCTTCTTATGCACCAGGAGCCTAGTACTAGTGGTAAGTCTGGCAATTAATTTACAACCTATTTTTTTAACAGACATTTTACTGGGATGGTTAAAGTCTATGAAAAGAAAAATGATTTAAATCAAAAAAATCTGATTTAAATCAAAAAAATCTGATTTTTTTGATTTTTTTAAAAAAATCAAGATTTTTATCCACCCTGCAAGAATATAACTGCTATAATACTGCCCCTATGTACAAGAATATAACTACTATAATACTGCTCCTATGTACAAGAATATAACTACTATAATACTGCCCCTATGTACAGGAATATAACTACTATATTACTGCCCCCTATGTACAAGAATATAACTACTATAATAATGCTCCTATGTACAAGAATATAACTGCTATAATACTGCCCCTATGTAGAAGAATATAACTGCTATAATACTGCCTCTATGTACAAGAATATAACTACTATAATACTGCTCTTATGTACAAGAATATAACGACTATAATACTGCTCCTATGTACAAGAATATAACTGCTATAATACTGCCTCTATGTACAAGAATATAACTACTATAATACTGCTCCTATGTACAAGAATATAACTACTATAATACTGCTCCTATGTACAAGAATATAACTGCTATAATACTGCCTCTATGTACAAGAATATAACTACTATAATACTGCCCCTATGTACAAGAATATAACTACTATAATACTGCTCCTATGTACAAGAATATAACTACTATAATACTGCCTCAATGTACAAGAATATAACTACTATAATACTGCCTCAATGTACAAGAATATAACTACTATAAAACTGCCCCCTATGTACAAGAATATAACTACTATAATACTGCTCCTATATACAAGAATATAACTACTATAATACTGCCCCTATGTACAAGAATATAACTGCTATAATACTGCCCCTATGTACAAGACTATAACTACTATAATACTGCCCCTATGTACAAGACTATAACTACTATAATACTGTCCCCTATGTACAAGAATATAACTACTATAATACTGCTCCTATGTACAAGAATATAACTGCTATGTACAAGAATATAACTACTATAATACTGCCCCCTATGTACAAGAATATAACTACTATAATACTGCCCCTATGTACAGGAATATAACTACTATAATCCTGTCCCCTATGTACAAGAATATAACTACTATAATACTGCTCCTATGTACATGAATATAACTACTATAATTCTGCCCCCTATGTACAGGAATATAACTACTATAATACTGCTCCCTATGTACAATATAACTACTATAATACTGCCCCTATGTACAAGAATATAACTACTATAATACTGTCCCCTATGTACAGGAATATAACTACTATAATACTGCCCCTATATACAAGAATATAACTACTATAATACTGCTCCTATGTACAAGAATGTAACTGCTATAATACTGCCCCTATGTACAAGAATATAACTACTATAATACTGCCCCCTATGTACAAGAATATAACTACTATAATACTGCCCCCTATGTACAAGAATATTACTACGATAATACTGCTCCTATGTACAAGAATATAACTGTTATAATACTGCCCCTATGTACAAGAATATAACTACTATAATACTGCCCCCTATGTACAAGAATATAACTACTATAATACTGCCCCCTATGTACAAGAATATAACAACTATAATACTGCTCCCATGTACAATATAACTGCTGTAATACTGCCCCTATGTACAAGAAAATAACTACTATAAAACTGCCCCCTATGTACAAGAATATAACTACTATAATACTGCTCCTATGTGCAAGAATATAACTACTATAATACTGCCCCCTATGTACAAGAATATAACTACTATAATAATGCCCCTATGTACAAGAATATAACTACTATAATACTGCTCCTATGTACAAGAATATAACCACTATAATACTGCTCCCTATGTACAAGAATATAACTACTATAATACTGCTCCTATGTACAAGAATATAACTACTATAATACTGCTCCTATGTACAAGAATATAACTACTATAAAACTGCTCCTATGTACAAGAATATAACTACTATAATACTGCTCCTACGTACAAGAATATAACTACTATAATACTGCTCCTACGTACAAGAATATAACTACTATAATACTGCCTCTATGTGCAAGAATATAACTACTATAATACTGCTCCCTATGTACAAGAATATAACTACTATAATACTGCCCATATGTACAAGAATATTACTACTATAATACTGCTCCTATGTACAAGAATATAACTACTATAAAATTGCTCCTATGTACAAGAATATAACTACTATAATACTGCTCCTATGTACAAGAATATAACTACTATAATACTGCTCCTATGTACAAGAATATAACTACTATAATACTGCCCCTATGTACAGGAATATAACTACTATAACACTGCTCCTATGTACAAGAATATAACTACTATAATACTGCCCCCTATGTATAAGAATATAACTACTATAATACTGCCCCTATATACAAGAATATAACTACTATAATACTGCTCCTATGTACAAGAATATAACTACTATAATACTGCTCCTATGTACAAGAATATAACTACTATAATACTGCCCCTATGTATAAGAATATAACTACTATAATACTGCCCCTATATACAAGAATATAACTACTATAATACTGCTCTTATGTACAAGAATATAACTACTATAATACTGCTCCTATGTACAAGAATATAACTACTATAATACTGCTCCTATGTACAAAAATATAACT
Source organism: Dendrobates tinctorius (assembly GCF_039654945.1). Classification (NCBI taxonomy): domain Eukaryota; kingdom Metazoa; phylum Chordata; class Amphibia; order Anura; family Dendrobatidae; genus Dendrobates; species Dendrobates tinctorius. Next base: position 2,456,020 of record NW_027361809.1, read on the forward strand.
ACTATAATACTGCCCCTATTTACAGGAATATAACTACTATAACACTGCCCCTATGTACAAGACTATAACTACTATAATACTGCCCCTATGTACAAGACTATAACTACTATAATACTGCTCCCTATGTACAAGAATATAACTACTATAATACTGCCCCAATGTACAGGAATATAACTACTATAATACTGGCCCCTATGTACTAGAATATAACTACTATAATACTGCTCCTATGTACAAGAATATAACTACTATAATACTGCTCCTATGTACAAGAATATAACTACTATAATACTGCTCCTATGTACAAGAATATAACTACTATAATACTGCCCCCTATGTACAAGAATATAACTACTATAATACTGCTCCTATGTACAAGAATATAACTACTATAATACTGCTCCTATGTACAAGAATATAACTACTATAATACTGCTCCCTATGTACAAGAATATAACTGCTATAATACTGCCCCTATGTATAAGAATATAACTGCTATAATACTGCTCCTATGTATAAGAATATAACTGCTATAATACTGCCCCTATGTATAAGAATATAACTGCTATAATACTGCCCCTATGTATAAGAATATAACTGCTATAATACTGCTCCTATGTATAAGAATATAACTGCTATAATACTGCTCCTATGTATAAGAATATAACTGCTATAATACTGCCCCTATGTATAAGAATATAACTGCTATAATACTGCCCCTATGTATAAGAATATAACTGCTATAATACTGCCCCTATGTATAAGAATATAACTGCTATAATACTGCTCCTATGTATAAGAATATAACTGCTATAATACTGCCCCTATGTATAAGAATATAACTGCTATAATACTGCCCCTATGTATAAGAATATAACTGCTATAATACTGCTCCTATGTATAAGAATATAACTGCTATAATACTGCTCCTATGTATAAGAATATAACTGCTATAATACTGCCCCTATGTATAAGAATATAACTGCTATAATACTGCCCCTATGTATAAGAATATAACTACTATAATACTGCCCCTATGTATAAGAATATAACTGCTATAATACTGCCCCTATGTATAAGAATATAACTGCTATAATACTGCTCCTATGTATAAGAATATAACTACTATAATACTGCTCCTATGTATAAGAATATAACTGCTATAATACTGCTCCTATGTATAAGAATATAACTGCTATAATACTGCCCCTATGTATAAGAATATAACTGCTATAATACTGCCCCTATGTATAAGAATATAACTGCTATAATACTGCTCCTATGTACAGGAGCAATACTCCTATAATGCAGTGTTTTCTGTCTGCTGTTGGTCGGTCTTTTCCCGTCTTATACTCGGCTCCTCTCTCGTTGATTTGAGATTTCTCAGCCGCTGTTGTCATTAATTACAGAATTATCGTTGACGTTATGGGGAGACGAGATCTGCGTCTTTCTCGTCCTGACTTATTCTCTTGCAGAGACCGCTGATGTAGGACTAAGCCGTCGTTTTCTAATCCGCTCCTCATCCTGTGTGAATGAGGCGCATTGTTACGTGGCGCTCACATTGTGGCACACGCCAGTCTCTGCACATTTCCGTGGGAATGGTGACACTTTCATTCATACGTGATGTGAAGTAACTCAAAAATCTATTTGCCTAATACGTCCCGCCGTCAGTACCTGACAGGATCTTGTGCTTCTTTCGGCGTCTTTGGCGCTTATCTTGTCTGATGATGTCCTGTATTTGCCTTGAGGAATCGTCACCAGAGTCCTGGTTCTGTTTATGGCGGCCTGTAATCCGCGCACGGAGGAGCAGACGAAGGAGGCCATTATGTGTCTGGCGTGAGCAGCCTGGAACGCGGAGGGGCTCAGTTCACTCAGTATCTCTGTAGGACATTCGGGATACGTAGGGCGAGTCGCCCCGTAACCAGCTACATCCGGTAAATGGAAACAAATCTAGGAGAACAAACAGTTCTACTGTCACCCTGATACTTTGTAACACACTGTTCCATAGAACGTGGACTGTTCACAGATATTTATTGTCCTTACTGATACAAACAAATTTGCAGCTGTGAGAAAACCATTCAGCCCCAGGATGGAACCCGGAATATTCCCATATAATGATGGGCGGCAGAGAGCATTACTGACGCAGACATATGGCTCAGCCATGGAGCAGTATAGGACATGAAAGGCTGCGCAAACCAGCACAGTCAGATACATTGTCATGTCTGGTAATGTATCCAAAGTCCTCCTTAGATTAGTTTTAGAATGACACCCCAGGCAGCACATTGCTCATACTACGTGGCTGCAGCATCTCCGGACTTGTCTCCATCGACCACATCGGGGATGTCATTGGTCGGTGATTACACAGGAGCTGCCAGCAGCATCTACAGACTTGTCTCCATCAACCACATCGGGGATGTCATTGGTCAGTGATTACACAGGAGCTAACAGCAGCATCTCCAGACTTGTCTCCATCTAGCTCATCGGGGATGTCATTGGTCAGTGATTACACAGGAGCTGCCGGCAGCATCTCCAGACTTGTCTCCATCGAGCTCATCGGGGACATCATTAGTTGGTGATCACACAGGAGCTGCCAGCAGCATCTCTGGACCTGACTCCATCAAGGACATTGCGGGCGTCATTCGTCAGTGATCACACAGGAGCTACCGGCAGCGTCTCTGGACTTGTCTCAATGCAGCACATCTGGGACGTCATTGGTCAGTAATTACACAGGAGCTGCTGGCAGCGTCTCCGGATTTGTCTCCATTCAGCATATCAGGGATGTCATTGGTCAGGGTTTACACAGGAGCTGCCAGCAGTGTCTCCAATCTTGTCTCCATCGAGCTCATCAGGGATGTCATTGGTCGGTGATTACACAGGAGCTGCCGGCTGCATCTCCGGGTTTGTCTCCATTCAGCACTTCAGGGACGTCATTGGTTGGTGATTACACAGGAGCTGCCGGCAGCGTCTCTGGACCTGTCGCCATCAAGCACATTGCGGGCGTCATTGGTCGGTGATCACCCAGGAGCCGCCAGCAGCGTCTCTGGACTTGTCTCCATGCAGCACATCGGGGACGTCTTTGGTCTGTGATTACACAGGAGCTGTGTTAAGAATGGGTCACTGAAGAGGATAGCAGGACCAGGCTAAGCCATCAGAAAACCAGAGAGGTTGGTAACTAAGCAGATTGCAGACCCCTGATCCTATCCACACAACTAGCAGTAGCCGTGGAGCGTGCCTACGATGATCCTAGATGCCTCGGCACAGCCGGAGAGCTAACTAAGCCTAAAGCAAGAAAGGGGAAATCTAAACTGCCCCAGAGCAGACCCCAAACCCCAAAGAAATAAATAGCCCCCAAACATATATTGTCGGTGAGACAAGATGAAAACACAAACGCAGGCAGAAAAATAGACTGAGCAAATGATGGGGCCCACACTAACTAGTGTAGACAGGACAGGAAAGGAAAGACACTGTCTGCAATCACGCAAAAAACCCTGATAAATCCAACACATCTGATGTACAAAAACACTGAAGTCACACGACTTCGCCCCCACTATATCAGCACTCTGGTATATACTAAAAGCAAAGCAAAAAGAGACCAATATAACAGGGGACAGAACAAACTGACACAAGCAGTAACATATGGGCGGTGATCCAGCACAGCCCCAGCAGGAGCAAGCTGACCCACACAAAGCAGAGATAGACAAAACCAGATCAAATGCAAAAAGATTAGCAAATGAACCACTTAGCTGAACCATGCAGGAACTGAGCAGGAGACATCAGACCTCAGAAGGCACAGGAAGAAAATCACCATCAGGGATTGAAGGAAGTCAGCTGTCTTAAATAATCCAGTCAGAAACTCCAGATCTCCAATCGTCATCATCATTATCAGGTGGCAAGCCTCTGTCAATCTGACCAGCTCCACTACCTCCAGTAACCACCAGAGGGAGCCCAGAAAGGGAATTCACAACAGAGTTGCTGGCAGCATCTCCAGATTTGTCTCCATTCAGCACATCGGGGATGTCATTGGTCAGGGATTAAACAGGAGCTGCCGGCAGCGTCTCCAGTCTTGTCTCCATTGAGCTCATCGGGGATGTCATTGGTTGGTGATTACACAGGAGCTGCCGGCAGCGTCTCCGGATTTGTCTCCATTCAGCACTTCGGGGATGTCATTGGTTGGTGATTACACAGGAGCTGCCGGCAGAATCTCCGGATTTGTCTCCATTCAGCACTTCGTGGACATAATTGGTTGGTGATTACACAGGAGCTGCCGGCAGCATCTCCGGACTTCTCTCCATCGATCACATCTGGGACGTCATTGGTTGGTGATTACACAGGAGCTGCCGGCAGCATCTCCGGACTTCTCTCCATCGATCACATCTGGGACGTCATTGATCGGTGATTACACAGGAGCTGCTGGTAGAGGATTATTATTATTTATATAGCGCCATTAATTCCACTTGTGCTGTGCATGGGAAACGTTGTTTACGTTGAGTTTTGAGGTGAAAAAGGAGGATATGGCTGATAGACACTCCGGGATTCTGGACAGCAGAGAGGTGACATCTGGGCCAGAGAGGTAGATCTGAGTGTCATCTGCATACAGGTGTACTGGAAGCCATGGGACTTTGAGTTGTCCTAGGCCAAGAGTATAGATGGAAAAAAGTAGGGGCCTCAGGACAGAGCCATGGGGGACTCCAACAGAGAGGGGGCGGGATGAGAAGGTAGTGCGGGAGTGGGAAACGCTGAATGTGCGGTCAGAAAGGTATGAGGAAATCCAGCACAGGGCGAGGTCTTTGATGCCAAGGGAAGAAAGAATCTGTAGCAATAGGCAGTGGTCAACTGTGTCAAAGGCAGAGGACAGGTCAAGAAGGAGGAGGATGGAGAACTGTCTGTTAGCTTTGGCTGTGAGCAAGTCATTAGTAATTTTGGTCAGGGAAGTTTCAGTGGAGTGGTGGGGGCGGAAGGATTCTGACGATTTGTACATTATTGACCTCAATGACAGCAGCCGAGACCGGAGGTGCCAGAATTTCTGCACAAGGCTCAGACTCCAGAAGAAATCCAAATATGATTAAAATGTATCATTTTAACTCATTTTCAGATCTACATATACCATCTCTGTGATGGTGTGATAGGCTATGTGGATATCATTTTGTGTATATTTCTATTTCACTTATTTTCATACTTGCAATACTTGTATGGCAGAGACTTTACAATTCTTACAGACCACAACCCCCTCACATGGCTGAACCGCGTATCAGGAGATAATGGAAGATTGCTGCGGTGGAGCTTGTCCTTACAACCCTACAGCTTCTCCATCTAATACAAGCGGGGAAGCCAACACCAGAACGCCGATGGTCTGTCTCGACAAGAAGAACCATTGGCTCCCCAAGCCGACCTACCCCTGCCACTGTACAAGGAATTATAAATAACTGAGCAATGTGGACTAAAGTGAGCAGGACAGAGGTGTGTGGAGACCTCATGGCGTGCTCCCTTATTATGGGGGGGAGAGGTTGTGATGGTGTGATAGGCTATGTGGATATCATTTTGTGTATATTTCTATTTCACTTATTTTCAGTGTTTTTCTTGTATGTCTATAGCCTGACTGTATCTGTCTCTTGATGACCCCCTGTAGTTCTTTAATCCCCAAGGCTCCTTTGTTCTCCTCTGTGAGGCCTGGAAACCGCCCCTACCTGTTTGACTACCACTGGACACAAGGAAGGGGATGGGGAGAACAGGAGCTGGTCAAGTCAGTTCCTGTGTGGAGTGGATCGTGTAAATACTGCACTTCAGAGAGAAGGACCCATTTTATCCTCTAGTGCTAGAGCTTTGGAATCTCGTCTCCCTGAACATTTTATCCTGTTACTGGACTACATTCTTGTTCTGGACTATTGTATCCTCAGTGTGGTGGATTGTTTATGGACCTTCTAATTTTGCCTGTAATAAAGGTCTTGGGATTGTTCACCCTTCCCTCGCTCTATAGATTGTGTGGTATCGGAGAAGGACCCCGTGACAACTGGTGACAGCAGTGGGTTCAACAGAGCGTAACCCAATGGAGAACCACCCACAGAGTGAGTACAGAAATTGGACTGTATCCAGTTTACAGGAGAGAGCCAGAGACCTGGGCCTAAACTACCAGGAACTTACTAAAGAGGCCTTAATTGACCTACTGGTGGGTGCTAGCCCGTCCACCTCCTCCCAGATGTCTGAAGGACGAGCACTGGAGACAGGAATCCCAATCCAGAAAAGCCAGTGGTTGGTGTGGTACGAAGAAGAGATAGCGGTTCTGGGCCCCGGCGTCTCTCAGGAGTACAAGGAGGAGGCTGCCCGCCGGGCACAGCGGAGACAGGAAGCAATGGAGCTTGAAAGAGGGAGTAACGCAATGTGGAGTGTAACCCCAACGATCCGGGAGCCTGGACGGATCACCCGGACAGAGTTTAAGCCATTTGATGAGGCTTCCAGAGATGTGGAGGGGTTCTTCAAAGACTTTGAGCAGCAGTGTGCTGTGATGGAGGTGCCCCACTCTAGCTGGATGCATTTGTTAGTGGGGCTCCTGAACGGAAGCATGGCGGAGGCTTACTGAACCATTGATGCACCTCGGAATCGGGATAACATTGTAAAGCGGACTTATCCTGAATTACCATGCTATCACCCCAGACTCATATAGGGCCAAGTTCCGAGACCTCCCATGCACCACGGGGGGGATCGTTTAGGATGTATGCACATAAGATGTCCCAGGCATGTCGGAGATGGCTGGAAGCAGAAAACGCCTTTACTGTGGAAGATGTTATACAGGCGTTCCTTATAGAACAATTTCTTGCCAAGCTCCCCGCAGAGGTACGGGAATGGGTCCGGGAGCGCACGCCGTGTACCGTGGATAGAGCTGCAGCCCTGGCCGATGAAGCCCTTACTATCCGGCCGCAATGGAGGAGGCTTCTGGACAATGAACCACGGCCTGCTCCCGCGCCCCTTCCCCCTCCAATTATATCTGCCCTTCCACCTAGTCACAAGCCGATGACAATCACGCCTCACAATCCTAGGCCCCAACAGTTCCGACCACGACCTGGGGGTATCACAGAGAGGAGGTGTTATGGGTGTGGGCAACCTGGACATTTGCAGTCTGGATGTCCCTCCAGGATTCGGAGGGAGCCCCACCTCGTCCAGTGCATCTTGTGCACTCCACCCCGCCTGAGGAAGAGCTACCACCACCCCCACCAGAATGGACCACCACCGACCACTGCACCATAGATACCCCTCCTGGAGTGTACGGACTCCGGCCTCTGTCCTTTAGCTACTCAGAGCAACGGCAACACCACCTGCAGGATGTCTTAATTAATGGATACAAAGTGTCAGGATTTAGAGACACGGGGCATTCCTGACTATCGCTGACCCCCCTGTGGTTCGACTCGAGGCAATTTACCAGGGTCCGGGAATTCCCATTGTCCTGGGGGGCGGTGCCCGCAAATATAAACAGCGAGCTTCTGTGCGTTTGGGTTATGGTTGTGGAGAAAAACTGTGTTGGATTGGAGTTATGGGAGGACTTCCTGCAGATATCCTCCTTTGGAACGACATTGGGGAGTTACAGTGCCAATTTGTGGGAGCAGTCACCCGACTACAGGCCCTTCAAGCACTACGTCATCCCGACCTCACCGGGGAGCAACCACCACGAACCACATCAGAGTCGGTAAGCAATCCGTTCGCTGCTACTACATTGGGAGAGTCTTGGGACAGAGAGGAGTTTAGGAGAGAAATAGAGGGTGACACTAGCTTAGCAGCCCTTAGGTGAAAGGCAGAAACTGGGCACATGGGAGATAATGGGGATGGCTTCACTCGAGAAAACGGACTGTATTATCGTGTAACAAAGGGCAGTGACCAGGGCAACCCTGACGCAACGACCAGGCAACTCATTGTCCCTCAGAAGTACAGGGCACAGCTACTTCAACTGGCCCATGACATCCCCTTGGCTGGGCATCAAGGGAGAAAAAGGACTGAAAAGAGACTCACCCAAAGTTTTCACTGGCCTGGCATTCTCTTCGTTTGGAGGAAAGACAATTTCTGCACCAGCATAGAAGAGGGTTCTTCACGGTAAGAGCAGTGAGGCTCTGGAATTCTCTTCCTGAGGAAGTGGTGATGGCCAACTCACAGAATGAATTTAAGAAAGGAATGGATGCTTTTCTTGTGAGTAACAGTATAGAAGGTTACGAATAACATAATATTATACAGTAGGTAGATGGTTGACCCAGCTTAGGGGAAGGAATTTTTTCCCTATGGTGAAAATTTGCTTCTACTCTGTGGGTTTTTTGCCTTCCCCAGGATCAACAATGCAGAACAGCTGCATTAAAAATAGGCTGAACTAGATGGACATAAGGTCTTCCTTCAGCCTTCAAAACTATGTTACTGGCGTCTCGCAGTCGGTAACCCATTATTGCCGCACCTGCAATGTGTGCCAGCGAATGCGACATCCAGGAGCTCGACATAAGGTACCCCTGCAATCCCTGCCCATAATTGAGGAACCATTTCAACGTGTAGCCGTCGACATCATAGGTCCTCTGGCCCACCCCAGCTGGTCGGGGAAAAAATATATCCTGACCGTGGTGGACTATGCCACTAGGTATCCTGAAGCTGTGGCCCTGTCCAGTATTACAGCAGTAAAGGTAGCCGAGGCCCTTGTTACCATCTTTACCCGGGTAGGGTTTCCTAGTGAAATATTATCGGATCAAGGCACTCAGCTCATGTCAGATCTGGTCCAGTCCCTATGGCATACCTGTGGTGTTCGAGCCATTCGCACCACCCCATACCACCCGCAGACCAACCGACTATGTGAACGCTTTAATGGAACCCTAAAAAATATGCTGAGGGCTCTTGTTGACGTTGAAAAAGACTGGGAATAGTACCTGCCACATCTCCTCTTCGCCTATCGGGAGTTCCCCAACAGTCCACAGGGTTCTCTCCCTTCGAACTACTGTTTAGCCGGAAGGTCCGTGGGCCTCTCACTCTTCTGAAAAAACATTTGGAGGGAGACATCTCAGATACCGGAATGCCCATCGTTCCCTATGTTCTAGAGCTCAGAGACCGTCTCGCCCAGCTAGCTACCTTCTCTAAAGAACATCAGCGAATGGCCCAGTCCAGACAAAAAACCTGGTATGACCATAATGCCAGGAACCGGGAATTTATGGAAGGACAAGTGCTCATGATTACTGCTTCCCCTGCCAATAAGCTTCAAGCAGTGTGGGAAGGCCCTTATCAGGTTGTCAAGAAAATTAATGACACTATGTTATTGCCCAGGACTCTAGTGGTCGACAACAGAAAACCGTCCACATTAACATGCTGAAAGACTACCACGATCGATCTCTGCCTGTTCTAGCTGTCTGCCACCCCCCTAGTGATACCGCCGACGACGAATATCTCCCCGATCTCCTCCAGGTTGCCCAAGCGGGAGGATCACTGGAACAAGTGCCCCTGGGCTCCCATTTATTGGATATACAAAAGGACGATATTGGTCGCCGTACTAAGGCCGAGGGCTGCTGCTTTCTCCTCAAAGCCGGGGAAGACTACTCTCACCAGTCACCATGTGGAAACCCCCGGACAACGCCCCATCCAGCAGGCTGCCTACCGGGTTCCAGAGGCTGTTCAAGGCAGGATAAAGAACGAACTGGAGGAGATGAAACAACTGGGAGTTATTCAGCCATCTCATAGTTCTTGGGCCTCTCCTGTCGCCCTGGTCCACAAGAAGGATGGTACAACACGATTCTGCGTTGATAACAGACGATTAAATGATGCCACCAAGAGTGATGCTTATCCCATGCCCAGGATTGATGATCTATTGGATCGTCTGGCCAGTGCCCAATTTGTGACCACGTTAGACTTAAGCAAGGGGTACTGGCAGACACCCCTAACGGAGGACGCTCGGGAGCGCTCGGCCTTCATTAGTCCATTTGGGCTTTTTGAGTTCCTGGGAATGCCCTTTGGGATGAAAACTGCCCCCGGCTACTTTCCAGAGACTGGTAGATCGACTGTTACAACAATGTCAGGACTTTGCCTGTGCTTACTTAGACGACATTGCCATTTTTAGCACAACCTGGGAGGAACATCTTAAACACTTGGGCATAGTGCTAGACTGCATCCTTACTGCAGGACTGACCATTCGCCCTGATAAGTGCCAAATAGGGATGGCTGAGGTGCAGTACCTCCGGCATAGAGTAGGGGGTGGGACCCTAAGGCCTGAGCCTGCCAAGGTGGAAGCCATTAGCAACTGGTGTAGACCCCAGACTAAAAAGCAGGTACTTGCATTTTTAGGAACTGCTGGTTACTATCGCAAATTTGTTTCTAACTTCAGCACCTTGGCCAAGCCCCTAACCGACCTGACCCGCAAGAACATGCCTAGGAATGTGACGTGGATTACTGCATGTGAGGATGCCTTTTCAGCATTAAAGACCGCCCTTGTCACTGCTCCTGTCTTGGCTGCCCCGGATTATAAGCACAGGTTCCTTGTGCAGACAGATGCATCCACCTTTGGGATTGGGGCAGTACTTAGCCAAGTGAACTCCGCCGGAGAAGAACATCCTGTTGCTTTTGTCAGTCGGAAACTACTGGATCGGGAAGTTGCCTATGCCACTATTGAAAAGGAGTGCCTTGCCATTGTATGGGTGCTAAAAAAATTGCAGCCATACTTGTATGGCAGAGACTTTACAATTGTTACAGACCACAACCCCCTCACATGGCTGAACCGCGTATCAGGAGACAATGGAAGATTGCTGCGGTGGAGCTTGTCCTTACAACCCTACAGCTTCTCCATCTAATACAAGCGGGGAAGCCAACACCAGAACGCCGATGGTCTGTCTCGACAAGAAGAACCATAGGCTCCCCAGGCCGACCTACCCCTGCCACTGTACAAGGAATTATAAATAACTGAGCAATGTGGACTAAAGTGAGCAGGACAGAGGTGTGTGGAGACCTCATGGCATGCTCCCTTATTATGGGGGGGGAGAGGTTGTGATGGTGTGATAGGCTATGTGGATATCATTTAGTGTATATTTCTATTTCACTTATTTTCATAGTGTTTTTCTTGTATGTCTATAGCCTGACTGTATCTGTCTCTTGATGACCCCCTGTAGTTCTTTAATCCCCAAGGCTCCTTTGTTCTCCTCTGGGAGGCCTGGAAACCGCCCCAACCTGTTTGACTACCCCTGGACACAAGGAAGGGGGTGGGGAGAACAGGAGCTGGTCAAGTGAGTTCCTGTATGGAGAGGATCGTGTAAAGACTGCACTTCAGAGAGAAGGACCCATTTTATCCTCTGGTGCAAGAGTTTTGGAATCTTGTCTCCCTGGACATTTTATCCTGTTACTGGACTACATTCTTGTTCTGGACTATTGTGTCCTCAGTGTGGTGGATTGTTTGTGGACCTTCTAATTTTGCCTGTAATAAAGGTCTTGGGATTGTTCACCCTTCCCTCGCTCTGTTGATTGTCTGGTATCGGAGAAGGACACCGTGACAATCTCCATCTTGGGATTTCCAGAATACCAAGAGTTTCCTCCTTGGTGTTACAGGTTCAGTCTGGTGGGAGTATCCAGTCTAATATTTTACCTGGACTCTAGACGGATACATTGTAGCAAACAATCAGGACAGGAGAGAGATTTGTACTTTTTTGCAACTGGATAGAGTCCAGGGAAAGGGTTAACGTTTGTAGATGCCACCGGTTTTACATCAGTCACAAAGCAGTTTAATGTCCTTCATCGTCTGACATCATCAACAAGAATCTTCTCTAACGTTTCATAGTTGTCAGAGTCAGCTATTGCAGTTTTAGTCTTTTACCAAGATGAACCGTACTTGTGTCTGGCCTCTGAGGGTCCCACTGATCAGAACCGGGATCCTGTTGTGAGTTCATTCTCTGGTTCACCAGTTGTGAGTTCTCCTTCCAGACTCGCTCTGGTGGTAACAGGAGGTAGAGAGGCTGATTTGATCGGTGGAGATCTGCCACCTGAGAATGAGGACGACGATTGGATCTCAGGAGTCTCAGATTGGATTTAAGACAGCCGACGCCCTATTCAGTTGCTGGTGATTCCTTCTGGCTTGTCAGCTCTTGGTTTTCAGCTCTGTTCCAGTCATCTAAAGCTAAGTTTTTCTGCTAATGTTCACACTTGATTTTGTTGGTCTATTCAGTTTTTCGGTGTGGTCAGCCAGCCCCTGCTGGGGGCTGTGCTGAATTTCCACTCTTATTTATCAGTATTTTGCCAATTGGCTTTTTGTCCCTTACTAGTTCGGTCTCTTTTTGCTCTGTCTCAGAATATTTCAGAGTGCTGATATAGTGGGAGAAGTCTAGTGACTTCAGGGTTAATTTTGCTATCAGTGTTGGACATGTTTTTTGCAGGTTGCAGACAGTGTCTCTCCTTTCCTTTCCTGTCTAGTTAGTTTGGGCCCCATCATTTGCTCAGCCTATTTTCCTGCCTGTGTTTGTGCCTTCATCTTGTTTCACCGTCAATACATGTGTGGGGGCTGTCTATTCCTTTGGGGTCTGCTCTGGGGCAGTTAGTTTTTCCTTTTCTTGCTTTAGGCTTTAGTCCTCCGGCCGTGTCGAGGCCTCTAGGAACATCGTAGGCACGCTCCACGGCTACGGCTAGTTGTGTGGTAAGATCAGGGATCTGCAATCTGCATAGTTACCAACCTCTCTGGTTTTCTGTGACTTAGCTTGTTTTGCCTTTTTCTCCTCGGTGACCCATTCATAACAGGATCCAGTGTCCTGAGACATCACTGATGGCCATTCCCAATGTAGTATCCAGCCCTTGATTGGTCGTCATCTTGCATCTGGGCCCATTCCATCATCTGGCCTGCCGTTACTCCATTAGTGTTGGCTACAGAGGCCACAGGTTTCACTCGACCCAAGTCCAGTATCTCCATCTCATCTTCTTCTTCATCCACCTCTCCAGAGGAAACAGGAAAGGAGACTCAAGATAAAGCGTCAGCATTAACATTCTCTTTTCCGGAACGGTACTTGGAGTAATTAAACTTCGTCATTCCGGCAACTACCTCTGTTCAGGGCCCCCAGCTTCGCACTTTGCAGATGAGCCAATGGATTATTTTCAGTCCAGACCAAGACTTGTGCTCCAGTGAGGTATTCAGAGAACTTCTCGGTCCTGGCCCAGACGAGCACTAACAGCTCCAGCTTAAGGGAACAGTAGTTACCTGGGTTCCCTTCGGAGACTCTCAAGGACTGACTGCAGTACGCTTTCCTCTATACGCTCCTGGGCCAGCACCGCTCCTAATCCATGAAGACGTCCGTCCACGTATAGAATGTATGGACAACCATATTGAGCGTATGTAAACACTGGGGCATTGGTGAAGGCTTCTTTCAGCTGATCTGGGGCTCATTATGGTGAGGGTCTCCAGGCAATGGACCAGATATTTTGGCCTTTTGCGGTCCCCTTCAGTAACTTGTGAAGTGGCTCGGCTATCTTAACGCCTTTACCCCAAGGGTGGTTTGCACATTAATGACCGGGCCAATTTTTACAATTCTGAGCCCTGTCCTTTTATGAGGTAATAACTCTGGAGCTTCCATGGATCCCGGTGATTCTGACATTGTTTTCTCGGGACTAGAGTTGAGCTACTTTGGTCGGATCGGGTTTCGTGAAACCCGACTGAAACAAAATTTGAGTCGAATGAAACTGGTCTCACTAGGGCAAAAAAAGTCGGCGTTTCGTCCGAAACCCGACCCCAATGCAAGTCAATGGGGAATAAAAGTCGGCATTGAGTGAACATTCATCCACTTAATGCCGACTTTTATTCCCCATTGACTTGCATTGGGGTCGGGTTTCGGACGAAACTCCGACTTTTTTGCCCTAGTCAGACCAGTTTCATTCGACTCAAATTTTGTTTCAGTCGGGTTTCACGAAACCCAATCCAACCAAAGTCGCTCAACTCTAGTCGGGACATATTGTACTTCATGTTATTGGTAAAATTTCTTTGATATAACTTGCATTTATTTATGAAAAACCTGAAATTTGGTGAAAATGACGCATTTTTCCAACTTTGAGTTTTCATGCCCTTAAATCACAGAGATACGGCACACAAAATACTTAATAAGTAACATTTCCCACATGTTTGCTTTACATCAGCACAATTTTGTAACCAAAATTTTTTTCATTAGGAAGTCACAAGGGTTAAAAGTTGACCAGCGATTTCTCATTTTTACAACACCATTTTTTTTAGGGACCACATCACATTTGAAGTAACTTTGAGGAGTCTATATGATAGAAAATACCCAAAAGTGACACCATTCTAAAAACTGCACCCCTCAAGGTGCTCAAAACCACATTCAAGAAGTTTATTAAGCCTTCAGGTGCTTCACAGGAATTTTTGGAATGTTTTTTAAAAAAAATTAACATTTAACTTTTAAAAAAAAAAAAAATTACTTCAGATCCAATTTTTTTTTATTTTACCAAGGGTAAAGGCCCTGTCACACACAGCGATCTCGCTGATTTTGTGACGCCACAGCTATCTCGCCAGCGGTATGGCTGTGTGTGACAGGGATCAGTGACCGGCCCCCTGCCGGGTATCGCTGATCGTGCTCGATCGGCCTGGGCCATTTTTTGATCGCTGGTCTCCCGCTGGCCAGCGCTCATCGCTGCGTGTGGCAGCGAGAGACCAGCGATCACCGACGCTGGTTTCTAATGTAAACAGCGGGTATCCAGGAGCCGCGCGGCTCTTAGATACCCAATGTTTACCTTGGAAACCAGCGTGTATACCGGTTTCCAAGGTAAACAGCGGGTATCCAAGAGCCGCCGCTCCTGGATACCCAATGTTACATTATAAATCAGCTTGCTCACTGGTCCTGTTCGCTGGAGGGGCTGTCTATATGACAGCTCACCAGCGATCAGCCTAACGATGTCCCAGCGATCCCATCCATGTCGGATCGTTGGTGGGATCGCTGGGACATTGTTATGTGTAATGGGGCCTTACAGGAGAAATCGGACCCCAAAAGTTGTGCAATTTATCCTGAGTACGCTGATACCTGATATGTGGGGGTAAACCACTGTTTGAGCACACGGCAGAGCTCGGAAGGGAAGGAGCGCGTTTGACTTTTTCAACGCAAAATTGGCTGGAATTAAGATCAGACGCCATGTCACGTTTGGAGAGCCACTGATGTGCCTAAACAGTGGAAACTCCCCACCAGTGACCCCATTTTGGAAACTAGACCCCCCTAAGGAACTTATCTAGATGTGTGGTGAGCACTTTGAACCCACAAGTGCTTCACAGAAGTTTATAACGTACAGCCGTAAAAAAAAAAAAATCTTTTTCCACAAAAATGATCTTTTCGTCCCCAATTTTTAATTTTCCCAAGGATAGCAGGGGAAATTGGACCCCAACAGTTATTGTGCAATTTGTCCACAGTACGCTGATATCCCATATGTGGGGGTAAACCACTGTTTGGGTGCATGGCAGAGCTCAAAGGCAAGGAGAGCCTGATTTTACTGTTATGGCTTGCAGGTGCCATGTCACACTGGCAGAGCCCATGAGGTGCCAAAAAAACAGAACCCCCCATAAGTGACCCCATTTTACGAACTTCACATTTCAATGAATTCATCTAGGGGCGCAGTGATCATATTGACACCACGGGTGTGTCACAGAATTTTACACCATTGGGCAGTAAGGACAAAATAACTACATTTTTACCACCAAAATTTTGTATTAGCCAAAGACTTTACATTTTCACACAAGAAGTGGGTAAAAATGGCAACAATATGTGTCCCACAATTTCTACTGAACACGGCAACACCCCATATGTGGCTGAACAGTACTGCTTAGCCATGCGGAGAGACTCAGCAGGAACGGAGCGCTATTTGCCTATTTAAGTGAATGGGTCTGTGCACATGTCCGTTTTTTAATGTCAGCATGGGCCACAAAACATCCAGCACACGTGCATACGCATCACACACATAGATGTCATCCATGTGAAAAGCATCGGCGCCAGGGAACAGTGCTTACTGTAACGCTTCTTCCCTGGCGCCGTCCATGTGGTACTGATGCGGCACACAGATGCCACACGTGTGCCGCAAGTATTACACACACACAGACACTGACAGCTCCGGTACTGGAAATATCAGAACGTGTGAAAGAGGCATTATAGCGGGTTTTTACGTTTGGCGGCTGTCACACGCTAAAAGACACTTTTTATTGCAAAAAAATAGTTTTTGCATCACCACATATTGAGAGCTTTAATTTTTGCATATTTTGACCCAAAGAGTCATGTGAGGTCTTGTTTTTTGCGGGACAAGTTGACATTTTTATTGGTACTATTTTCGGGCACATGACATTTTTTGATCGCTTTCTATCCTGATTTTTGGGAGACAGAATGAGCAAAAACCATGAATGAACTTCTCTTTTTGGGGGGTGCGTTTACACCGTTCCGCGTGTAGTAAAATTGATAAAGCGGTTTTATTCTTCGGGTCAGTATACGATCACAGCGATACCTCATTTACATAATTTTTTATATATTGTCGCTTTTATACAATAAAAACTCTTATATAAAAAAAATAATCATTTTTGCATAGCTTTATTCTGTCAGCTATAACTTTTTTATTTTTCGCTGATGATGCTGTGTGGCGGCTCGTTTTTTGCAGGACAAGATGACGTTTTCAGCGGTACCATGGATATTGATATCCGCATTTTAGATTGCATGTTATTCCACGTTTTATTCGGATATATGATGGTAAAGCATTATTTTTTGCCTTTTTTTTACGGTGTTTACTAAAGGGGTTAACCAGTGGGACAGTTTTATCGGGTGGTTTCGGAGGCGGCGATACCAAATATGTGTACTTTTATTGTTTAGATTTTGTTTTCATTCCAATATTTAGTGAAGAAACATTGATTTTTTTATTATTTTTTTTAAATATATTTTTACAATTATTTAAATTTTTTGTTTTACCTTTTTCTGACTTTTTACTTTGTCCCACTATGGGACAATCATTTTTTGCAGGCTGATCGCTTATATGGCATGCGGATAAAGCAGCATCTGCATGCTAGAGAAGCTGTCAGCGCTGCACTTACTGCACTGACACTGAGAGACTTGCTGATCATGCACAGCGCATGACAGGAAGATTCTTTGCTCTGGTAACCCAGATGTTGTCATGACAACAATGGGTTACCATGGCAGCGATCGGGACCCCTGCGAACCAAAGGCAGAGGGGCTGTCAGCCCTCTGCCTGCTCCTTGAATGCTGCGATCTTGTTTGATCGCAGCATTTCGGGGGATAAAGCGCCGGGAGTGGTCTGTGACTGCTCCTGGCACCTAGTGCCGGGTGTCAGTTGTGAGAATCAGCTGACACAAGGCGGCGATTGGCCACACCCCCCACCCCCGTGTGCGCGGCCGATTGCGATGACGTATTATACTGTCCATGGTCAGACAGGTCCAGGTCACATGGACAAATAGAACATCAAATGGCAGAGAGGGGTTAAAGTTCGAGAAGAAGTGTCGATAATATACTGTTAGTCCCAGGAAGATGTGCAGCCCTCAATTGGTTCGTGGCGGAGGCCAGATCCTTACAGCTTCCACTTTACTTCCAGCCATGCTGACCCCACCTGGAGATACCATGTGCCCTAGATATTCAATTTCTGTCTGAAACAATTGACACTTTCTGGGTTCCAACTTCAGACCATGGGGCTGTAGACCGGTCTTCATAGATGTTGCTCTAAAGTGGGTGCAATGAATGATGACGCCGTCCAGATAGATCAAGATGGATTCTAAACTCAGCTTTTTCAAATAGAAAGAATCTCATCATCTGTGATATCATGGGTTTTACGTTCTGGTACAGCTTAGGGGTAATTTGTCGATATCGCTCATGGATTGGAGTTGTGTCTCCCATAGGAATCTCGTGTTCAATGTGGGTTGTACATCCAAAATAATCTTCATTTTTGGAGATAGCAGCTTGAAACCCCCATAACAGATCTTCTATCAACTGAATTTTTTCAGAGGAGAACTTGCTGGTGTCCAGTTATCTTATTTCGAGGATCTTCCAGCCATTGCACTCTGGAATCGGCTCTGTCCTCGGAGCCTCAGACACAGTCATAGTCCACGGTTCCGGTTCCTCAGCAATCAGGGCCAGTTGGACTTTTTTGCCTCCACGAAACACAATAGGAGAATCATGTACATTGTCACACCTTACAGCCACTTATCTATGCACCACTGTCGTCATAGTACGTGCGATCATCAGGCCTTGTCCGGTTGTGTTGGCTTCTGGGGCTCAATAATCACGTCTATTCCATTGAGTCTTTGCTGGCTATCCACAGCCATCTGTACGATCTGCTCCTGATAAGGCGAGATATTTTGACACCCTGGTGGGACAGTCGCAATCCGCACCCTTCATCTTTGGGAACACTGTAATGAATACCACATACCCGGCTCAGTCTCTGGAACGCCTTCTGTGTAGGATGATGTTTGGTGACTCTCTGCCAGTATCCCGGGCCATCTTTGTGGAACATCAACAGGTGTAAATCACACTGGATACTCATTCCTAATATAATCGTGGTCTCTTCCATGAATCCCCATCCACTATCACAACCCCTTATTGATCCCAATTCCGATTTCCAATCTTCGCATGTATCCACGCTATCCTGTGGACTGGAATCTACATCTGGTTAAGTACTCCAGTGGCATTGTGGAGACTTCGCGGCACGGTCTTGACTTCAATCAGTACGTCCATCACAGGAATTCGGGACACCAGGTTCTTAGGGCATTTCAAGCCTTGCCTACATGGGGCATTTCCTCTAATGTGCCCTACCACTGGAGGTGATCCTTATTTCAGTGTCCTGGCTCGCACTCTACCGCCAGTTGTCTGATCTGGGAGCACTTCCAGGAGACATGCCTTCTTTCTTGGCACCTCCACAACATTGTGCCCTGGGGTTGAGAGTGTTCAGATGTTCAAGATCATGGTTGGAATTAGAGATTTTCCTTGAGGGTGGTTCAGGCCGCGCTGGGGCCGAGGGGTCCCGGGTCTCTTCTGAAGACCTATACAAAGGGATGTTTGTCAGATGTCTCAGTTCTTCCCACGCCATCCGTTGGGGCGACAGATTATATGTCGAATGGATCAGCTTTCCCCACCACACTTGACGGGGTGTGAGACCTTCTTAGCTGATCCACTTGCCGGGTTAGTTCTTAGATTGCTTCCCTAATCTCAGCCAAGGAGTCGGACTGCTGATTTTCAGCCTGAACTCCCTTTCCTCCGGGGCCATACATCTGCACAGTGCTAGAGCCCATATCATCTTCACCTTCACGAGCCAAAGCTTCTGCGGAAACTTGGGCAAACTGAAGTGTCTCATTTGCTCGTATCTGATCCCGCAATGTCTGCCTCAGCGATGAGTCCATCAGTCCCTGAACAAACTGTTCTTTCAGGATGGTGTCAGGATCGGTGACAATAGAGGCTCCAGCCTTGTATTATTTGGCAGCTCTGTAACATTCCCTATAAAGCATTTACATACTCGGAGATGCTTTCGTATTCTTGACAACACTGAATAAAGCGCGTCCAGAAACAAGCGGCCGAGCCTTCCTCTCCGACCTCCTCTAATATGGCCACAATGTCATCTAGGGTTTTTCGTGTTGGACGCTGGACGCCGTGTGTCACCATTTCCCAGGCTTCTGCCTCTAGCGCATGCAGTGTGACGTCAGTGCGCAGCTCCTCAGCTAGGATCTACAGTCTTTATGTACTTACCATTTGATCGGCCCATTCTTCGACTGGCATGTTATTTTACAAGTCGTCTCAGTATGGACCCCGCTGACAAGCTCAGGCTCCGAGCATTTAGTTGGCAGGAAGAATGACTGGTAGAGGTGCTCCCGCGGACCCTGCGGCCTGTACCGCACTACCGTCCCAGACCATGTTCTGCATTGTGATGCTATACCCTTCTCACAGCGCCAAATGTAACATGGACTAGTGATGGGCACAGGACGAGGGGTACCACAGCATTCAGCAGACCTGCACAGAGATTACATAATATGAATATTTACTAACTGGTTTATAAAGCAAAGGATGGTTCCTTGCTGGGCCGAGTCCCAAATGATCAGAAACGCTGTCTTGATGCTCTTAGGGAATGCCGATCTCGCCAAATGCAGGGCTTCCAAGTCCTTAGAGATGAGGCCTCACATGGCCTAGCCCAACATGTGGTGTACTTGGTTGTTCTCACTGACTTGGCTCCTGTCAAGCTGAACACCACGTCCTACAGTCACCAACAGATCCAGAGTCGCACCGCTCTATCCAGACTTTCCTCCACTTCCCTCCGGTCTGTCCTTCACCTATGTCATACTGCTCACCAACTGCCAAAACCCCTGTTCCCTTACTCTGGCCTCGTGCTGCTGCCCTCTACTGGCCACATCATATAATACATCACAAAGCTCCAAAAATAGAGTAAACCTTGATTAACCCTTACAAGCATACTGACTTTCCAGCGCAGAGGTATGCTCTCCCAGTGTCTTGTGGGTTTCCTCCGGGTTCTCTGGTTTCCTGCCACACTCCAGAGATATCCTGATAGGGAATCTAGATTGTGAGCCCCAGTGGGGACAGGGATGATGTTTATACAGCGCTGTGTAATATGGTGGCGCTATACTAGTATAAAGAAAATACATCTGTCCTGCTTTGTGCTCCTGAAATCACTGGATAAAATAGAATATATTATGATCGGCCAGTTGGAAGGATCCCCCCATGGGTTGGCCAGATCTGTTAGGGAGAGGGCCGAGGTCTGGGGCTCATCCTTTGGGTTCCATGAATATCAGCATTGTCATTTTTTCATTTTCTTTCTTGTTCCCGCTGATTTTTCCACTGTTCTTTCCTGACACAATGTAATGAGTGATGGTAATGAATGGATGTCCTAACCCATCATTCTGCAGAGCGCCAGCAATTAGCAGAGATAATGGTTATTAACTGCTCGGCCTCGTGCAGGAGACGCCGCCGATCCCATGTGCAGGTATTGTCCTCAGAGGAGAAGAATATGCAGAAGTGATGTTATACAGCGTTACATTAACTGCTGCCGAATGGGAGATCGTTTTGGACTGGGGGACGGCACCTGTATTATTAGAACCGACCGGACCCTTCTCAAAACCCATCCAATTATTGGGGGTGTCCGCCTCCACCGACCGATAGCGATCATCTGATGGATCGGTCAGAACAATGGCTACAAACATGGACGGCTGAGTCCTGAACCTGCTCAGTCCACTGTTGTGAGTTCATTTTCCCCTTCGTCACTGAGGTCTGGTGAACTCCCTATTCTGGTAAAGGAAGGTAATGAGCCTGATTATCAGGCACCTGAGTCTAATGATGATGACTGGCTGAGTGGAGTCACAGACTGGATATAAGGCTGCCGACGCCCTTCTGCCCTGCGGGTGATTTCTCTGTGGACTTCTAGGAAACCAGTCTGATTCCTGCTCCTCTAAAGCTAAGTTTTCTGCTTTGCCTTTTGCATTTGTGTTTTGTTTTTGTTTGCCTTGCTTTTCTGGATTCTGCCATTCCCTGCTGGGGTGAGCTGATTCTTCTTTTGCCTGTTGATCTGTCTTCAGAATATTCCTGAGTACTGACATAGTCTTTTTGAAGCCTAGCGTCTTCAGGGCCTTTTTCACTGTCAGTCTGTTGGCTCTTATTTTCATAGGGTTTTTCACGGATTGCAGACAGCAGCCTTCCTGTCCTTTCCTATCTAGTTAGCTTGGGCCCCGTCTTTGCTCAGTCTATCTTTCTATCTGTGTTGTGTTCTTTCTTCTTGCTTCACCGTCATTATATGTGGGGGGCTGCCTTTTGCTTTGGGGTCTGCTCTGGGGCAGTTTAGATTTCCCTTTCTGTCTTTAGGCTATTTAATTCTCCGTCTGTGATCGAGGGGTCTAGGGCATCGTAGGAGCCCCCCACGGCTACTGCTAGTTGTGTTGATAGGTTCAGGGGTCTGCAATCCGATAGCTGCCAACCTCTCTGGTTTTCTGGACTTAGCTAGCATTTCTGTTTTTGCCTCCTACGGTGACTCAATCATAACAGTCCACCAAGACTGTGGAGTCATGAAGAGCAGAGACAGAAAAACCTTTATATAAGGCGTCTGCACAGCTATAACTTCACAGTCAGGAAAACAGCGCCACACCTGGGCAAAGCTTGTACGTGGCACTGCAATACCAGACACAACCTGGGAACAGAGGTGTCGCTGTTTCTAGGAGAAATCAGTGCACGTTCCTTTAATTCATCGTCTCGAAATCAGTATCCCCATCGCCCCGTGACCAGTACCCCTATCACCCCGTGACCAGTACCCCGTGACCAGTACCCCTATCACCCCGTGACCAGTACCCCTATCACCCCGTGACCAGTACTCCCATCACCCCGTGACCAGTACTCCCATCACCCCGTGACCAGTACCCCTATCACCCCGTGACCAGTACCCCTATCACCCCGTGACCAGTACCCCTATCACCCCGTGACCAGTACCCCTATCACCCCGTGACCAGTACCCCTATCACCCCGTGACCAGTACCCCTATCACCCCGTGACCAGTACTCCCATCACCCCGTGACCAGTACTCCCATCACCCCGTGACCAGTACTCCCATCACCCCGTGTCCAGTACCCCATCACCCCATGACCAGTACCCCATCACCCCATGACCAGTACCATCACCCCATGACAGCCCACGCCCAGATATTGGAATCTATTACTTGGTTGGATAGTAGCTCTTATGGGGGGAGACCTGCAGCTTTATCTCCTTGGAGGGGCGGCAGTTTTTCATTTTTTCTCCTCTGCTTCCCACAGACATAACTCAAGGGTCTGATTTTCTTTCATTTTTCTGTTCACTGTTGAACACAAGCAGAAATTATTGTAGTTTAGGTCGTTAATTACAGGCGGCAAGGCCGAATAATGAGTTGTGTAATTAGACTTAGATATCCACATTTTGGGAGGGGGGGGGGGGCAAAATATTTTTTTTTTTTTGCACACTTTCCAACAATCTCCCTAGGGGAACTGAGCCTGCGATCACTTGGTCAGTGACATTGAATCACCCCTACAGCACACCGCAGCCAACAGTACAATACCCGGTCCACGACACCTGGCCACAGACTTGCATCACGTTATGTCATGTCATCCCTGCAGCCGATCAGCAGCCGTTTCATGCTCCATCAGATGCTGCTGACTCCGACCTCTGGATTTCAGTTCTGTCCTATGGAAGTGAGAGCGAAGCCTCGCTGATTGGCTGCAGGGATCATATGACATAACGTGATGGGAGAGCAGGATCCGCAGGCGCGCCGTCACCGGATGCTATTTATACCGGGGAGTATTAGCGGCTGAGCAGCGGCGGCCGAGCGCTGGAGAATCTCTTTACTTTGTATAATCAGAATTCCAGTTCTTTTACAATTTTACACGTCTGCATGGCAATAATACATTTTATTTCTATAGCGCCGACATATTCCGCAGCACTTTACATTTCAGAGGGGGTTTGTACAGACGATAGACATTACAGCATAACAATAATCACATAGATCATAACAGATACCAAGAGGAGTGAGGGCCCTGCTCGCAAGCTTACAGTCTATGAGGAAAAAAAGGGGAGACACGAAAGGTGGGTGGTAACAGTTGCCCTGATTGTATGGACCAGCCATAATGTTAAGTGTGTAACAGTACAGACACAGAGGGCTAATGGATGCATAAAGCATGTGGGAACATGATGCGGGGAACCTGGTTATGGTAAAACTTCTGGCTGTGCCACACAGGGATAGATTAGGTTAATGTGTTGAGGCGATAGGCCAGTCTGAATAAATGCGTTTTCAGGACACGCTTAAAATTGTGGGGATTGGGGACTAATCGTATTGACCTGGGAAGTGCATTCCAAAGAATTGGCGCAGCACGTGTAAAGTCTTGGAGATGGGAGTGGGAGGTTCTGATTATTGAGGATGCTAACCTCAGGTCATCAGCAGAACTGAGGGCGCGGGTAGGATGGTATACTGAAACAAGGGAGGAGATGTAGGGTGGTGCTGAGCCATGGAGGGCTTTGTGGGTGAGGGTAATAAGTTTATACTGAATTCTGGAGTGGATGGGTAGCCAGTGTAATGACTGGCACAAGGTAGAGGCATCGGTGTAACGATTGGCGAGGAATATGATCCTGGCTGCAGCATTCAAGACAGATTGGAGAGGGGAGAGTTTGGTAAGAGGGAGACCGATTAGAAGAGAGTTACAATAGTCAAGACGAGAATGAATAAGAGAAACAGTAAGAGTTTTTGCGGAGTCAAAAGTAAGAAAAGGTCAAATCCTAGAAATGTTTTTGAGGTGCAGATGACAAGAGCGAGCCAGTGATCGAATGTGGGGGGCAAAGGAAAGCTCGGAGTCACGTATGACCCCAAGACAGCGGGCATGTTGCTGGGGAGTAATAGTGGAACCACACATGGAAATGGCAATGTCGGGTGTAGGTACATTAGTAGCGGGAGGAAACACCAGGAGTTCAGTCTTTGACAGGTTCAGTTTCAGATATAGTGAGGACATGATGTTAGACACAGCGTTTAGACAATCGCCGGTGTTTTCTAGAAAGGCTGGCGTGATGTCAGGAGAAGAAGCGTATAATTGGGTGTCATCAGCATAGAGATGGTACTGGAAACCAAATCTACTGATTGTTTGACCAATAGGGGCAGTGTACAAGGAGAAGAGGAGGGGGCCTAGGACTGATCCTTGAGGAACCCCAACAGTAAGGGGAAGGTGAGAGGAGGAGGAGCCAGCAAAAGATACAGTAAAGGAGCGGTCAGAGAGATAGGAGGAGAACCAGGAGAGAGCAGTGTCCTTGAGGCCGATGGAACAGAGCATAGTGAGGAGGAGCTGGTGATCCACAGTGTCGAATGCTGCAGAGAGATCCCAGAGAATTAGCATGGAGTAATGACCTTTAGATTTAGCAGTTAGTAGATCATTACAGACTTTAGTGAGGGCAGTTTCAGTAGAGTGTAAAAAGCGGAAACCGGATTAGAGAGGGTCGAGAACAGAGTTATCAGAGAGATGGCGCATGGTGTGAATCATTCCCAAACAGAAAACCTTCCTCACCAAGTCTGTGAGCGGCACGTTCCTCCGCGATGGCATTGAGTCTTCTGAATCCCTTCCGCTCACTGATAGTAGCGTCATTACTACGAGTAGCCTTGATTCCGACGGCAAAGAAACACAAAACCTAAAAAATCTGATGCGCGGAGTGGGAGCAGCCTTGAGTCCTCCACGCTCATCTCCGTAGTGGATGTCGTCATCACCTCAATCACAGATTTTGTTTTTAACTTTCTGTAAAAGAGAAAAAAAAAATATTTTTATTCAGACTGAATGATACATTGTCTCCTTATGTAACGAAGCTGATAATCACTAATGGGGAAAGAGGAACACGGCGACGGCTACAGGACAGCTATAGCACTACTGGAGACCAAGTGATACAACGCCGACATCGCAACGTAACCGATAATGGAGCCTGTATGCACCATATACAAAGGAGGCGCCCAGGTCATACCGGCTGTACATATACTGTATAATAATATACACGAAATGCCCAGGTTATACCAGCTGTACATACAGTGCCTACAAGTAGTATTCAACCCCCTGCAGATTTAGCAGGTTTACACATTCGGAATTAACTTGGCATTGTGACATTTGGACTGTAGATCAGCCTGGAAGTGTGAAATGCACTGCAGCAAAAAAGAATGTTATTTCTTTAATTTTTTTTTAAATTGTGAAAAGTTTATTCAGAGGGTCATTTATTATTCAACCCCTCAAACCACCAGAATTCTGTTTGGTTCCCCTAAAGTATTAAGAAGTATTTCAGGCACAAAGAACAATGAGCTTCACATGTTTGGATTAATTATCTCTTTTTCCAGCCTTTTCTGACTATTTAAGACCCTCCCCAAACTTGTGAACAGCACTCATACATGGTCAACATGGGAAAGACAAAGGAGCATTCCAAGGCCATCAGAGACAAGATCGTGGAGGGTCACAAGGCTGGCAAGGGGTACAAAACCCTTTCCAAGGAGTTGGGCCTATCTGTCTCCACTGTTGGGAGCATCATCCGGAAGTGGAAGGCTTATGGACCTACTGTTAGCCTTCCACGGCCTGGACAGCCTTTGAAAGTTTCCTCCCGTGCCGAGGCCAGGCTTGTCCGAAGAGTCAAGGCTAACCCAAGGACAACAAGGAAGGAGCTCTGGGAAGATCTCATGGCAGTGGGGACATTGGTTTCAGTCAATACCATAAGTAACGTACTCCACCGCAATGGTCTCCGTTCCAGATGAGCCCGTAAGGTACCTTTACTTTCAAAGCGTCATGTCAAGGCTCGTCTACAGTTTGCTCATGATCACTTGGAGGACTCTGAGACAGACTGGATCAAGGTTCTCTGGTCTGATGAGACCAAGATCGAGATCTTTGGTGCCAACCACACACGTGACGTTTGGAGACTGGATGGCACTGCATACGACACCAAGAATACCATCCCTACAGTCAAGCATGGTGGTGGCAGCATCATGCTGTGGGGCTGTTTCTCGGCCAAGGGGCCTGGCCATCTAGTCCGCATCCATGGGAAGATGGATAGCACGGCCTACCTGGAGATTTTGGCCAAGAACCTCCGCTCCTCCATCAAGGATCTTAAGATGGGTCGTCATTTCATCTTCCAACAAGACAACGACCCAAAGCACACAGCCAAGAAAACCAAGGCCTGGTTCAAGAGGCAAAAAATCAAGGTGTTGGAGTGGCTTAGTCAGTCTCCTGACCTTAACCCAATTGAAAACTTGTGGAAGGAGCTCAAGATTAAAGTCCACATGAGACACCCAAAGAACCTAGATAACTTGGAGAAGATCTGCATGGAGGAGTGGGCCAAGATAACTCCAGAGACCTGTGCCGGCCTGATCAGGTCTTATAAAAGACGATTATTAGCTGTAATTGCAAACAAGGGTTATTCCACAAAATATTAAACCTAGGGGTTGAATAATAATTGACCCACACTTGTATGTTTAAAATTTCTTAAAATTTAACTGAGCAACATAACTTTTTGGTTTGTAAGATTTATGCATCTGTTAATAAATGCTGCTCTTGTGTGAAGTTTGAAGGTTCTAACTTATTTGCATCTTATCAAACCTGCTAAATCTGCAGGGTGTTGAATACTACTTGTAGGCACTGTATATAATCATATACAGGAGATGCCCAGGTTATACCAGCTGTACATATATAATCATATACAGGAGATGCCCAGGTTATACCAGCTGTACATATATAATCATATACAGGAGATGCCCAGGTTATACCAGCTGTACATATATAATCATATACAGGAGATGCCCAGGTTATACCAGCTGTACATATATAATCATATACAGGAGATGCCCAGGTTATACCAGCTGTACATATATAATCATATACAGGAGATGCCCAGGTTATACCAGCTGTACATATATAATCATATACAGGAGATGCCCAGGTTATACCAGCTGTACATATATAATCATATACAGGAGATGCCCAGGTTATACCAGCTGTACATATATAATCATATACAGGAGATGCCCAGGTTATACCGGCTGTACATATATAATCATATACAGGAGATGCCCAGGTTATACCAGCTGTACATATATAATCATATACAGGAGATGCCCAGGTTATACCAGCTGTACATATATAATTATATACAGGAGATACCCAGGTTATATCGGCTGTACATATATAATTATATACAGGAGATACCCAGGTTATATCGGCTGTACATATATAATTATATACAGGAGATGCCCAGGTTATACCAGCTGTACATATATAATCATATACAGGAGATGCCCAGGTTATGCCGGCTGTACATATATAATCATATACAGGAGATGCCCAGGTTATACCAGCTGTACATATATAATTATATACAGGAGATACCCAGGTTATATCGGCTGTACATATATAATTATATACAGGAGATACCCAGGTTATATCGGCTGTACATATATAATTATATACAGGAGATGCCCAGGTTATACCGGCTGTACATATATAATTATATACAGGAGATACCCAGGTTATATCGGCTGTACATATATTATATACAGGAGATACCCAGGTTATATCGGCTGTACATATATAATTATATACAGGAGATGCCCAGGTTATACCAGCTGTACATATATAATCATATACAGGAGATGCCCAGGTTATACCAGCTGTACATATATAATCATATACAGGAGATGCCCAGGTTATACCAGCTGTACATATATAATCATATACAGGAGATGCCCAGGTTATACCAGCTGTACATATATAATCATATACAGGAGATGCCCAGGTTATACCAGCTGTACATATATAATCATATACAGGAGATGCCCAGGTTATACCGGCTGTACATATATAATCATATACAGGAGATGCCCAGGTTATACCAGCTGTACATATATAATCATATACAGGAGATGCCCAGGTTATACCAGCTGTACATATATAATTATATACAGGAGATACCCAGGTTATATCGGCTGTACATATATAATTATATACAGGAGATACCCAGGTTATATCGGCTGTACATATATAATTATATACAGGAGATGCCCAGGTTATACCAGCTGTACATATATAATCATATACAGGAGATGCCCAGGTTATGCCGGCTGTACATATATAATCATATACAGGAGATGCCCAGGTTATACCAGCTGTACATATATAATTATATACAGGAGATACCCAGGTTATATCGGCTGTACATATATAATTATATACAGGAGATACCCAGGTTATATCGGCTGTACATATATAATTATATACAGGAGATGCCCAGGTTATACCGGCTGTACATATATAATTATATACAGGAGATACCCAGGTTATATCGGCTGTACATATATTATATACAGGAGATACCCAGGTTATATCGGCTGTACATATATAATTATATACAGGAGATGTCCAGGTTATACCACCTGTACATACAGTCATGGCCAAAAGTATTGACACCCCTGCAATTCTGTCAGATAATATTCAGTTTCTTCCTGAAAATGATTGCAAACACAAATTTTTTGGAATTATCTTCATTTAATTTGTCTTAAATGAAAAAACGCAAAAGAGAATGAAGCAAAAAGCAAAACATTGATCATTTCACACAAAACTCCAAAAATGGGCCGGACAAAAGTATTGGCACCCTCAGCCTAATACTTGGTTGCACAACCTTTAGCCAAAATAACTGCGACCAACCGCTTCTGGTAACCATCAATGAGTTTCTTACAATGCTCTGCTGGAATTTTAGACCATTCTTCTTTGGCAAACTGCTCCAGGTCCCTGATATTTGAAGGGGGCCTTCTCCAAACTGCCATTTTTAGATCTCTCCACAGGTGTTCTATGGGATTCAGGTCTGGACTCATTGCTGGCCACCTTAGAAGTCTCCAGTGCTTTCTCTCAAACCATTTTCTAGTGCTTTTTGAAGTGTGTTTTGGGTTATTGTCCTGCTGGAAGACCCATGACCTCTGAGGGAGACCCAGCTTTCTCACACTGGGCCCTAAATTATGCTGCAAAATTTGTTGGTAGTCTTATGACTTCATAATGCCATGCACACGGTCAAGCAGTCCAGTGCCAGAGGCAGCAAAGCAACCCCAAAACATCAGGGAACCTCCGCCATGTTTGACTGTAGGGACCGTGTTCTTTTCTTTGAATGCCTCTTTTTTCTCCTGTAAACTCTATGTTGATGCTTTTGCCCTAAAAGCTCTACTTTTGTCTCATCTGACCAAAGAACATTCTTCCAAAATGTTTTAGGCTTTTTCAGGTAAGTTTTGGCAAACTCCAGCCTGGCTTTTTTATGTGTCGGGGTAAGAAGTGGGGTCTTCCTGGGTCTCCTACCATACCGTCCCTTTTCATTCAGACACCGACGGATAGTACGGGTTGACACTGTTGTACCCTCGGACTGCAGGGCAGCTTGAACTTGTTTGGATGTTAGTCGAGGTTCTTTATCCAACATCCGCACAATCTTGCGTTGAAATCTCTTGTCAATTTTTCTTTTCCGGCCACATCTAGGGAGGTTAGCCACAGTGCCATGGGCTTTACACTTCTTGATGACACTGCGCACGGTAGACACAGGAACATTCAGGTCTTTGGAGATGGACTTGTAGCCTTGAGATTGCTCATGCTTCCTCACAATTTGGTTTCTCAAGTCCTCAGACAGTTCTTTGGTCTTCTTTCTTTTCTCCATGCTCAATGTGGTACACACAAGGACACAGGACAGAGGTTGCGTCAACTTCAATCCATGTCAACTGGCTGCAAGTGTGATTTAGTTATTGCCAACACCTGTTAGGTGCCACAGGTAAGTTACAGGTGCTGTTAATTACACAAATTAGAGAAGCATCACATGATTTTTCGAACAGTGCCAATACTTTTGTCCACCCTCTTTGTTATGTTTGGTGTGGAATTATATCCAATTTGGCTTTAGGACAATTCTTTTTGTGTTTTTTCATTTAAGACAAATTAAATGAAGATAATAATACCAAAGAATTTGTGTTTGTAATCATTTTCAGGAAGAAACTGAGTATTATCTGACAGAATTGCAGGGGTGTCAATACTTTTGGCCATGACTGTATATAATTATATACAGGAGATGCCCAGGTTATACCGGCTGTACATATATAATAATATACAGGAGATGCCCAGGTTATACCGGCTGTACATATATAATTATATACAGGAGATGCCCAGGTTATACCAGCTGTACATATATAATTCTATACAGTAGATGTCCAGGTTATATCAGCTGTACATATATAATTATATACAGGAGATGTCCAGGTTATACCAGCTGTACATATATAATTCTATATAGGAGATGCCCAGGTTATACCAGCTGTACATATATAATTCTATACAGGAGATGCCCAGGATATACCAGCTGTACATATATAATTATATACAGGAGATGCCCAGGTTATACCGGCTGTACATATATAATTCTATACAGGAGATGCCCAGGATATACCAGCTGTACATATATAATTCTATACAGGAGATGCCCGGGTTATACCAGCTTTACATATATAATTATATACAGATGCCCGGGTTATACCAGCTGTACATATAGAATCATATACAGGAGATGCCCAGGTTATACCAGCTGTACATATATAATTACATACAGGAGATGCCCAGGTTATACCAGCTGTAAATATATAATTATATACAGGAGATGCCCAGGTCATACCGGCTGTGCATATATAATTATATACAGGAGATGCCCAGGTTATACCGGCTGTACATATATAATTATATACAGGAGATGCCCAGGTTATACCAGCTGTACATATATAATTATATACAGGAGATGCCCAGGTTATACCAGCTGTACATATATAGTTATATACAGGAGATACACAGTTTATACCGGCTGTACATATATAATTATATACAGGAGATGCCCAGGTTATACCAGCTGTACATGTATAATTATATACAGGAGATACCCAGGTTATACCGGCTGTACATATATAATTATATAAAGGAGATACCCATGTTATACCGGCTGTACATATATAATTATATACAGGAGATGGCCAGGTCATACCAGCTGTACATATATAATTATATAGAGGAGAAACCCAGGTTATACCGGCTGTACATATATAATTATATACAGGAGATGCCCAGGTTATACCGGCTATACATATATATTTATATACAGGAGATGCCCAGGTTATACCGGCTGTTCATATATAATTATATACAGGAGACGCCCAGGTTATACCGGCTGTACATATATAATTATATACAGGAGATGCCCAGGTTATACCGGCTGTACATATATAATTATATACACTAGATGCCCAGGTTATACCGGCTGTACTTTTATAATTATATACAGGAGATGCCCAGGATATACCGGCTGTACATATATAATTATATACACTAGATGCCCATGTTATACCGGCTGTACATATATAATTATATACAGGATATGCCCACGCTTTACCAGCTGTACATATATAATTATATACAGGAGATGCCAGGGTTATACCAGCTGTACATATATAAATCGTATACAGGAGATGCCCAGGTTATACCAGCTGTACATGTATAATTATATACAGGAGATGCCCAGGTTATACCAGCTGTACATATATAATTATATACAGGATATGCCCACGCTTTACCAGCTGTACATATATAATTATATACAGGAGATGCCAGGGTTATACCAGCTGTACATATATAATCGTATACAGGAGATGCCCAGGTTATACCAGCTGTACATGTATAATTATATACAGGAGATGCCCAGGTTA
Source organism: Dendrobates tinctorius (assembly GCF_039654945.1). NCBI lineage: Eukaryota > Metazoa > Chordata > Amphibia > Anura > Dendrobatidae > Dendrobates > Dendrobates tinctorius. The sequence goes on from NW_027361809.1 coordinate 2,488,249, forward strand.
TACCAGCTGTACATATATAATTATATACAGGAGATGCCCAGGTCATACCGGCTGTACATATATAATTATATACAGGAGATGCCCAGGTTATACCGGCTGTGCATATATAATTATATACAGGAGATGCCCAGGTTATACCAGCTGTACATATATAATTATATACAGGAGATGCCCAGGTTATACCAGCTGCACATATATAGTTATATACAGGAGATACCCAGGTTATACCGGCTGTATATATATAATTATATACAGGAGATGCCCTGGTTATACCAGCTGTACATGTATAATTATATGCAGGAGATACCCAGGTTATACCGGCTGTACATATATAATTATATACAGGAGATACCCAGGTTATACCGGCTGTACATATATAATTATATACAGGAGATGGCCAGGTCATACCAGCTGTACATATATAATTATATACAGGAGATACCCAGGTTATACCGGCTGTACATATATAATTATATACAGGATATTCCCAGGTTATACCGGCTGTACATATATAATTATATACAAGAGATGCCCAGGTTATACCGGCTGTACATATATAATATACAGGAGATGCCCAGGTTATACCGGCTGTACATATATAATTATATACAGGAGATGCCCAGGATATACCGGCTGTACATATATAATTATATACAGGAGATGCCCAGGTTATACCGGCTGTACATATATAATTATATACAGGATATTCCCAGGTTATACCGGCTGTACATATATAATTATATACAGGAGATGCCCAAGATATACCGGCTGTACATATATAATTATATACAGGAGATGCCTGGGTTATACCGGCTGTACATATATAATTATATACAGGAGATGCCCAGGTTATACCGGCTGTACATATATAATTATATACAGGAGATGCCCAAGATATACCGGCTGTACATATATAATTATATACACTAGATGCCCAGGTTATACCGGCTATACATATATAATTATATACAGGAGATGCCCAGGTTATACCAGGTGTACATATATAATTATATACAGGAGATGCCCAGGTTATACCGGCTGTACATATATAATTATATACAGGAGATGCCCAAGATATACCGGCTGTACATATATAATTATATACACTAGATGCCCAGGTTATACCGGCTGTACATGTATAATTATATACAGGAGATGCCCAGGATATACCGGCTGTACATATATAATTATATACACTAGATGCCCAGGTTATACCGGCTGTACATGTATAATTATATACAGGAGATGCCCAGGATATACCGGCTGTACATATATAATTATATACACTAGATGCCCAGGTTATACCGGTTGTACATATATAATTATATACAGGAGATGCCCAGGTTATACCTGTTGTACATATATAATTATATACAGGAGATGCCCAGGTTATACCGGCTGTACATATATAATTATATAAAGGAGATACCCAGGTCATACCGGCTGTACATAAATAATTATATACAGGAGATGCCCAGGTTATACCAGCTGTACATATATAATTATATACAGGATATGCCCACGCTATACCAGCTGTACATATATAATTCTATACAGTAGATGTCCAGGTTATACCAGCTGTACATATATAATTATATACAGGAGATGTCCAGGTTATACCAGCTGTACATATATAATTCTATATAGGAGATGCCCAGGTTATACCGGCTGTACATATATAATTCTATACAGGAGATGCCCAGGATATACCAGCTGTACATATATAATTATATACAGGAGATGCCCAGGTTATACCGGCTGTACATATATAATTCTATACAGGAGATGCCCAGGATATACCGGCTGTACATATATAATTCTATACAGGAGATGCCCGGGTTATACCAGCTTTACATATATAATTATATACAGATGCCCGGGTTATACCAGCTATACATAATCATATACAGGAGATGCCCAGGTTATACCATCTGTACATATATAATTACATACAGGAGATGCCCAGGTTATACCAGCTGTACATATATAATTATATACAGGAGATGCCCAGGTCATACCGGCTGTGCATATATAATTATATACAGGAGATGCCCAGGTTATACCGGCTGTACATATATAATTATATACAGGAGATGCCCAGGTTATACCAGCTGTACATATATAATTATATACAGGAGATGCCCAGGTTATACCAGCTGTACATATATAGTTATATACAGGAGATACACAGTTTATACCGGCTGTACATATATAATTATATACAGGAGATGCCCAGGTTATACCGGCTGTACATATATAATTATATACAGGAGATGCCCAGGTTATACCAGCTGTACATGTATAATTATATACAGGAGATACCCAGGTTATACCGGCTGTACATATATAATTATATACAGGAGATACCCATGTTATACCGGCTGTACATATATAATTATATACAGGAGATGGCCAGGTCATACCAGCTGTACATATATAATTATATACAGGAGAAACCCAGGTTATACCGGCTGTACTTTTATAATTATATACAGGAGATGCCCAGGATATACCGGCTGTACATATATAATTATATACACTAGATGCCCATGTTATACCGGCTGTACATATATAATTATATACAGGAGATGCCCAGGTTATACCGGCTGTACATATATAATTTTATACAGGATATTCCCAGGTTATACCGGCTGTACATATATAATCGTATACAAGAGATGCCCAGGATATACCGGCTGTACATATATAATCGTATACAGGAGATGCCCAGGTTATACCAGCTGTACATGTATAATTATATACAGGAGATGCCCAGGTTATACCAGCTGTACATATATAATTATATACAGGATATGCCCACGCTTTACCAGCTGTACATATATAATTATATACAGGAGATGCCAGGGTTATACCAGCTGTACATATATAATCGTATACAGGAGATGCCCAGGTTATACCAGCTGTACATGTATAATTATATACAGGAGATGCCCAGGTTATACCAGCTGTACATATATAATTATATACAGGATATGCCCACCCTTTACCAGCTGTACATATATAATTATATACAGGAGATGCCAGGGTTATACCAGATGTACATATATAATCGTATACAGGAGATGCCCAGGTTATACCAGCTGTACATGTATAATTATATACAGGAGATGCCCAGGTTATACCAGCTGTACATATATAATTATATACAGGAGATGCCCAGGTCATACCGGCTGTACATATATAATTATATACAGGAGATGCCCAGGTTATACCGGCTGTGCATATATAATTATATACAGGAGATGCCCAGGTTATACCGGCTGTGCATATATAATTATATACAGGAGATGCCCAGGTTATACCAGCTGTACATATATAATTATATACAGGAGATGCCCAGGTTATACAAGCTGTACATATATAGTTATATACAGGAGATACCCAGGTTATACCGGCTGTATATATATAATTATATACAGGAGATGCCCAGGTTATACCAGCTGTACATGTGTAATTATATACAGGAGATACCCAGGTTATACCGGCTGTACATATATAATCGTATACAAGAGATGCCCAGGATATACCGGCTGTACATATATAATCGTATACAGGAGATGCCCAGGTTATACCAGCTGTACATGTATAATTATATACAGGAGATGCCCAGGTTATACCAGCTGTACATATATAATTATATACAGGATATGCCCACGCTTTACCAGCTGTACATATATAATTATATACAGGAGATGCCAGGGTTATACCAGCTGTACATATATAATCGTATACAGGAGATGCCCAGGTTATACCAGCTGTACATGTATAATTATATACTGGAGATGCCCAGGTTATACCAGCTGTACATATATAATTATAAACAGGAGATGCCCAGGTTATACCAGCTGTACATATATAGTTATATACAGGAGATACCCAGGTTATACCGGCTGTATATATATATAATTATATACAGGAGATGCCCAGGTTATACCAGCTGTACATGTATAATTATATGCAGGAGATACCCAGGTTATACCGGCTGTACATATATAATTATATGCAGGAGATACCCAGGTTATACCGGCTGTACATATATAATTATATACAGGAGATACCCAGGTTATACCGGCTGTACATATATAATTATATACAGGAGATGTTCAGGTTATACCGGCTGTACATATATAATTATATACAGGAGATACCCAGGTTATACCAGCTGTACATATATAATTATATACAGGAGATGCCCAGGTTATACCGGCTGTACATATATAATTATATACAGGAGATGCCCAGGTTATACCGGCTGTACATATATAGTTATATACAGGAGATGCCCGGGTTATACCGCCTGTACATATATAATTATATACAGGAGATGCCCAGGTTATACCGGCTGTACATATATAATTATATACAGGAGATGCCCAGGTTATACCGGCTGTACATATATAATTATATACAGGAGATACCCAGGTTATACCGGCTGTACATATATAATTATATACAGGAGATGCCCAGGTTATACCAGCTGTACATATATAATTATATACAGGAGATGTCCAGGTTATACCAGCTGTACATATATAATTATATACAGGAGATGCCCAGGTTATACCAGCTGTACATATATAATTATATACAGGAGATGTCCAGGTTATACCAGCTGTACATATATAATTATATACAGGAGATGCCCAGGTTATACCGGCTGTACATATATAATTATATACAGGAGATGTCCAGGTTATACCGGCTGTACATATATAATTATATACAGGAGATGTCCAGGTTATACCAGCTGTACATATATAATTATATACAGGACATGCCCAGGTTATACCAGCTGTACATATTGTGGTGTAGTTACCACTATGTCAGCTAGGGGGCGCTGTGTGGGTGTCCCAGGACGGGTGTACAGGCACATTCAGTGTGGTAACAGGAGCAGGGTCCTAAATGACCATTATGGGTCTCAAGGTGGGTGGCCTTGGGATGCAGGCTCCAGGGTGTATTGATCAGCAGAGGTACTGTTGATCTTTCTGTTACACTGTGTCAGGGAAGCCTGTGTGTGTCTATACAACCTTTAGTGATGTCATAGCCATGTGATCACCTGTGGGTTTGGTTACAGGGCTATGTAATTGAGGTGTTTGGCACATGTGAGAGACTGTGAGGGAGTCTGTCTGAGTGTGGACAGACTTCCATGTGTCCAGGCGGGACACTACAGAGGTTGTATATGGGGAGGACTACAGCTCCCAGCATGTGCTGAGACTCTCGGTCCGAGTCTGAAGCCACGGACATTTGTGTTCTTTTGCCTAATCTAGAGGCTATTTTGGTAATGTGCTCCCTTGTGGGTTTATGATGCAAATAAACCCCATGAACTTTGGGAAGAACCTGCCTCATGATTGTCTCCCGCTGCACCTAAGCGAGTCGAATCCCTACAATATATAATTATATACAGGAGATGCCCAGGTTATACCGGCTGTACATATATAATTATATACAGGAGATGTCCAGGTTATACCAGCTGTACATATATAATTATATACAGGACATGCCCAGGTTATACCAGCTGTACATATATAATTATATACAGGACATGCCCAGGTTATACCGGCTGTACATATATAATTACATCATGTTCTCCATCTCTATCTTAGCCTTTCATGTGTTCTGATTTAGTTTACAACTGATGGCGGTGCAGTGGTGGGGCGGAGAGATGGCAGCGGTGATGCAGTTATAGTGACAGTGCTGCGGTGACGCGATGGTGTCGGAGGTAACATAGTAACATAGTTTTGAAGGCTGAAGACCTTATGTCCATCTAGTTCAGCCTATTTTTAGTGCAGCTGTTCTGCATTGTTGATCCTGGGGAAGGCAAAAAACCCACAGAGTAGAAGCCAATTTTCTCCATAGGGAAAAAAATTCCTTCCCCTAAGCTGGGTCAGCCATCTACCTATAATATTCTGTTATTCGTAACCTTCTACACTGTTACTCACAAGAAAAGCCTCCATTCCTTTCTTACATTCATTCAGTGAGTTGGCCATCACCACTTCCTCAGGAAGAGAATTCTAGAGCCTCACTGCTCTTACCGTGAAGAACCCTCTTCTATGCTGGTGCAGAAATTGTCTTTGCTCCAGACGAAGAGAATGCCCCCTTGTTCTTGTCACAGTCCTTGGTACAAACAGTTCATTGGAGAGATCTCTGTGTTGCCCTCTGATATACTTGTACATATATATTAGGTCTCCCCTAAGTCTTCTCTTTTCTAGAGTAAATAGACCTAATTTTGATAACCTTTCTGGGTATTGTAGTGAACCAACTCCATTTATCATTTTAGTAGCCCGCCTTTGAACCCTTTCAAGTTCAGTAATGTCTTTCTTGAGCACCGGCGTCCAAAATTGCCCACAATCCTCCAAGTGTGGTCTGACGAGTGATTTGTACAGAGGGAGAATTATGTTTTCATCTCGTGCCCCCAGACCTCTTCTAATGCATCCCATGACCCTATTTGCTTTGGTGGCAGCTGCCTGACACTGGGCACTCCAATTTAGCTTCGTATTGACTAAGATGCCTAAGTCTTTTTCCATGTCTGATTTCCCCAGCAGTTTCCCATTTAGTAAGTAATTGTAGCCTCTGTTTCTCCTTCCCATGTGCATAACCTTACACTTATCTGGGTTAAACCTCATTTGCCATTTTTCAGCCCAATTCTCCAATTTACTCAAATCTGTCTGTAGTTGTAAACTGTCCTCCTTTGTGGTAACTACCTTACATAGTTTTGTATCATCTGCAAATACTGATATTTTACTGTGTAAGCCATTCACTAGATCACTAATAAATATATTAAATAGTAGGGGGCCCAATACAGACCCCTGTGGTCCCCCACTAGTAACCCTGGTCCAATCTGAGGATGCCCCATTAATAACCACTCTTTGTTTTCTATCACTAAGCCAGCTCCCTACCCATCTACACACATTGTCCCCTAGCCCGAGCTTTCTCCTCTTACTTACCAATCTGTTATGTGGGACAGTGTCAAATGCTTTAGAGAAGTCGAGATAAATGACATCCAATGATTCTCCTGGGTCCATTTGAGAGCTTACATCCTCATAGAAGCTGATCAGGTTAGTCTGACAGGAGCGATCCTTCATAAATCCATGTTAATATGGAGTTAAACATTTATTAACAGTGAGATATTCCATAATGGTATCCCTTAGAAACCCTTCAAAAATTGTACCCACAACAGATGTTAAGCTTACCGGCCTGTAATTTCCAGGTTCCCTTTTACTCCCCTTTTTGAATATTGGTACCACATTTGCCGCCAATCAAAAGGAACAGACCCTGTTTCTATAGAGTCTTTAAATATAAGCAATAGAGGCCTGTCTATCACATTACTTAACTCCCTTAATACCCGAGGGTGAATGCCATCAGGGCCTGGTGATTTGTCCGTTTTCATCTTACTAAGGCGGTTCTGCACTTCTTCCTGGGTTAGGCAGGTAATACTTAATGGGGAGTTTACATTATCACTCTGCATTTCCCCTGACAAATCCTTTTCCTGTGTGAACACCGTTGAGAAAAAAGTATTTAAAACATTTGCTTTCCCCACATCGCTCTATGATTTCACCCTCATTGTTCTTTAAAGGGCCGACACCATCAATTTTAATCATTTTACTGTTTATATAATTAAAGAATAGTTTGGGGTTTGTTTTACTTTCCATAGCAATGAGTCTCTCAGTTTCCACTTTTGCTAAATGTATTTGTTTTTTTACACATTTTATTTTTTTCTCTATAACTTTTTAATGCTTCTTCATTGCCTTCTTGTTTTAGCGGTAGTTGAGGAGCGATGGCGGTGGTGCAGCGGTGGCGGAATGTCAGTGGCGCAGTGGTGATGGTGCTGTGGTGACAAAGTTATGGTGGTGATACAGTGGCAGAGTGATGTAGTGGTGCTGCTTTGGTGATGTGGTGGCAGAGCGATGGCGGTGGTGCTGTGGTGGCAGAGCGATGAGGTGGTGCTGTGGTGGCAGAGCGATGAGGGTGGTGTTGTGGTGGCAGAGCAATGACGATGGTGCTGTGGTGGCAGAGCGATGAGAGTGGTGTTGTGGTGGCAGAGCGATGGCGGTGGTGCTGCAGTGGCAGAGCGATGGCGGAGCAATGAAGGTGGTGCGGTAGTGGTGGAGCATTGGCGGGGGTGAAGTGGCGGAGTGATAGCAGTGGTGTTGCGGTGGCGGAGTGATGGCAGTGATGGCTGCGGTGGTGGGGTGGCGGTGCTGCGGTGGCACAGCAATGGCGGAGTGCTGGTGGTGGTGCTGCGGTGGCAGAGCGATGGCGGTGGTGCTGTGGTGGTGGAGCAATGGCGGTGGGGCAGCGGTGGCGGAGCGATGGTGGTGGTGCAGCGTTGGCAGTGGCAGAGCGATGGCGCTGGTGCTGCGGTGGAAGTTATGGCGGTGGCGCTGCGTTGGCAGAGTGATGGCGGTGGTGCTGTGGTGGCGGAGCGATGGTACTGTGGTGGCAGAGCTATGGTGGTGGTGCAGCGGTGGCAGAATGATGGCGGTGGTAGAACAATGGCGGTGGTGCTGTGGTGGCAGAGCGATGGCGGAGTGATGGCAGTGCTATTGTGATGGTAGAGCGATGGTGGTGGTGCTGTGGTGGCAGAGCGAAGGCGGTGGTGCTGTGGTGGCGGAGCGATGGTACTGTGGTGGCAGAGCTATGGTCGTGGTGCAGCGGTGGCAGAATGATGGCGGTGGTAGAGCAATGGCGGTGGTGCTGTGGTGGCAGAGCGATGGCGGTGGCGGAGTGATGGCAGTGCTATTGTGATGGTAGAGCGATGGTGGTGGCGGAGTGATGGCAGTGCTATTGTGATGGTAGAGCGATGGCGGTGGTGCTGTGGTGGCAGAGCGATGGCGGTGGTGCTGCGGTGGCGGAGCGACGGCTGCGGTGGCACAGTGATGTCGGTAGTGCTGCGGTGGCAGAGTGATGGCGGTGGTGCAGCGGTGGCAGAGTGATGGCGGTGGTGCTGTGATGGTACAGCGGTGGCAGAGCGATGGCGGTGGTGGTGCTGCGGCGGCAGAGCGATGGCGGTGGTGCTGCGGTGGCGGAGCGATGGTGGTGCTGTGGTGGCAGAGTGATGGTGCAGCGGTGGCAGAGTGATGGCGGTGGTGCTGTGATGGTGCAGCGGTGGCAGAGTGATGGCGGTGGTGCTGTGATGGTGCAGCGGTGGCAGAGCGATGGCGGTGGTGCTGGGGTGGCAGAGTGATGGTACAGCGGTGGCAGAGCGATGGCGGTGGTGCTGTAATGTGCAGTTCTATCTTCTTTTGCACTGCGTCCTGCATTGAGAAATCGTCATTGATATTCCAGGACAGTGAAGGAACATGGCCGACAGTGAGAATCAATCTTCTAATGGTTCGTTGCTTTAAATACCAGTTGAGGAAACAAACAGCGACCACAATGCGACATAAACCACATATCAATTACAGTCAGTGCGCTTCACAGGCTGCGCCGTCTCCGCGCAGCATTCACCCCCCTGCAGGAGCCGATAATGCCGCCGCATTGTTCTCGCACATATGGCGGCCTGATAAGCGCTGCCTGCGCCCAGATGATAATGCACAATGAGCAGACGTAATGTCGCTGCTGGGGAAATTTCTCGGGGCTCCGTAAGAACTTCTATTAAGCCCACTGACCCCAATTGAATATTAATTAGCTAATTAACAGATTGATTGTTCCTGGTAATTTCTGGAGAGGCTTTTTTTTTTCGAGTGCCATTTTTCCTCTCCGCTCCTTTGCTTTGCGTATAATTGAATCTTTGCGTCTGCCAGGAAATTTCTCTCGTCGTCTTTTCTGCATTTTGGCAAAGAACATGAGAAACGGAGAAAGGATGGAGTTGTTTTCTGCCGGAGGAACGCTTTGTGACTCCTTTATCACGCGGCTTTTGGATGCAGCAGGACCCCTTAAAGGGCAGCCAGAGACTCGCCACGTGGCGGCCGCTGCTGTGGAAGCTGCTATCCGGGTATCCGGGAATATAATGATCCAAAATCGTAAATAAATGAATCCATTCAGTTCATTTCTTACCATAAGAAGAGGCCGAGCGTATAATTATCCCTCCCCACCATGTGCTGTGTACATAGTGACCAATGGGAGACAGGATTCGCTAAGGCCTCTTTCACAAATTTGTTTTTGACAGCAGTCGCAATCCGTCAATTTTTGAAAAAAACGGATCTGGCGAAGGATGCTGCCAGATCCATTTTTTTCTCAGACTTGTATTAGTGACAGATTGCGCCGGATGGCCTCACGTTTCATCCGTCGTTCATTTTGTCTCCAGCGGCCGGAGACGACGGACAAAGTAACGCTTTTTGTCTCCGTCAAAAAGTCGGACAGCGACGGATCAGGCGCCGTCCGTTGTTGGCTATAATGTAAGCCTATGGGCATCGGATCCGTCTCTGTCCGTCAAATGACGGAATCCAGTGACTGATTCCGTTTTTTTAAACTGAGCATGCTCCAACTATTATTACCAGGTAGGGCAGTCGGATCCAGCGAAAAAACGGATCAGTCACATCGGTTTTTCACAATCTGCGACGGATCCGTTGAGCCAATGGATTGTGACTGACGCCGAAAAACTGGTATGTGAAAGGGGCCTTACACTGTCACTGTCTGCTCGCACCCACCCACCTTTGTCCAATCCCTCCCAGCCCTCATCATCCACTTGCACCCAGCTTTGTCCGCACCCACCTTCATCCAATCCCTCCCACCTTGCATCGTTCTCTGCCACCTCCTTCCACTCACACCCTTCTCCATCCACTCCCTGCCACTCAGCAACGTCCGCTCACTCCCTCCTCCGTCCGCTCACTCCCTCCTCCGTCCGCTCACTCCCTCCTCCGTCCGCTCACTCCCTCCTCCGTCCGCTCACTCCCTCCTCCGTCCGCTCACTCCCTCCTCCGTCCGCTCCCTTCCGCCTCCTTCCGGCTCCCTTCCGCCTCCGTCCGCTCCCACCTGCCTTCGTCCGCTCCCTCCCCATTGTCTATGAGGGGGGCTTCTTAGTATTACAGAAGTCTCGTATAAGGCACCGGTCACACAGACACGTGTAGTGCATCACGCCGGCTTACAGCCCACACTATTAGCTTAGACGGGCCCCCCAACACTTACAACCTACAAGGACCAATACCCTAACATCCTGAATAATGAGCAGTAGGTTGTTTTCAGCATGTTGTACTACAAGTAACAGCTAACCTCCCAACCATCCTGGATCCAGGGGGAATGTCCTGACATCAGGTGTATTTGTGTCCTCAGGCCTCAGATGCAGCGAGGCTCGGACCGGCCTGCAGGTGAATCCCCCGGCAGGCCCTCACTCCGCAGGTGCTTGGATGCTCTATATATAGACATCAACTCATTTATGTAATAAACTATTCCTTGTAATATTTCATGGAAGCAAAGTGAGAAGCTGCATAAGAGCCGCAGCAGCAAACAGTCCTCGTCCCAGGACAATAACATGGGCATCTTACAGGGGCCCTGGCTCTTGTCCTCAGGGCCACAGGTCATGTTCAGGACTTCCTTGTATTGCACAGGTTATAAATCCTTCACCTGAGCAAGAAATCCTGAACACATGACGACTGGTGGTCCTGAGGACGGGAGCCGGGGACCCTGTGCTGAATTGTGGCCTCCTTGGAACTGTGGCCCTTGGTGGACCTGTCTGATACTGGATGAGGCGGATTACAACAGTGGAGAACACAGAAGACTGCTCCTTCCTCCACTGCGCAGTAGTAAAGGCCGATGCTCCTGCCGGGTTCTTTAGTTCACGTGAATGGCAGTGAAGAAAAGGGACGAGGAGCAGGACACAGGTGTGTGTGTACGGGTGTGCATTGATGTAGCAGAGCTGTGTGTATGCAGCGGAATATAAATAATGCTGCGGCGTGCCATGCGTGCGGCTCTGTGTGCCTCGCTTTCTTGTTTTCAAAGTTGTATGAGTAACGGAATGAGCAGCGCCCCAGACGAGGCGTACCTGCGTCCATCTATTACTAAGCATCCACCTCCCTCATAGACGGTGGAAGTGCGAGCAGATGGTTGGGGTGTGCGAGACAGTGGGAGTGCGAGCGGACAATGAGGGAGTGCGGGACGGTGGGAGTGCGAGCGGACGATGAGGGAGTGCGGGACGGTGGGAATGCGAGCGGACGATGAGGGAGTGCGGGACGGTGGGAGTGCGAGCGGACGATGAGGGAGTGCGGGACGGTGGGAATGCGAGCGGACGATGAGGGAGTGCGGGACGGTGGGAATGCGAGCGGACGATGAGGGAGTGCGGGACGGTGGGAATGTGAGCGGACGATGAGGGAGTGCGGGACGGTGGGAATGTGAGCGGACGATGAGGGAGTGCGGGACGGTGGGAATGTGAGCGGACGATGAGGGAGTGCGGGACGGTGGGAGTGCGAGCAGACGATGAGGGAGTGCGGGACGGTGGGAATGCGAGCGGACAATGAGGGAGTGCGGGACGGTGGGAATGCGAGCGGACGATGAGGGTGTGCGTGACGGTGGGAGTGCGAGCAGACGATGAGGGTGTGCGTGACGGTGGGAGTGCGAGAGGACGATGAGGATGTGCGTGATGTTGAGAGTGTGAGCGGACGAGGAGGGTGTGCAGGGTGGTGGAACTGTGAGCAGACGAGGAGGGTGTGCGTGGTGGTGGAACGGTGAGTGGACGAGGAGAGTATGCGTGGTGGTGGAACGGTGAGTGGACGAGGAGAGTATGCGGGGTGGTGGAACGATGAGCGGACGAGGGTGTGCGGGGTGGTGGAACGGTGAGCGGACGAGGAGGGTGTGCGGGGTGGTGGAGCGGTGAGCGGACGAGGAGGGTGTGCGGGGTGGTGGAGCGGTGAGCGGACGAGGAGGGTGTGCGGGGTGGTGGAACGGTGAGCGGACGAGGAGGGTGTGCGTGGTGGTGGAACGGTGAGCGGACGAGGAGGGTGTGCGGGGTGGTGGAGCGGTGAGCGGACGAGGAGGGTGTGCGGGGTGGTGGAGCGGTGAGCGGACGAGGAGGGTGTGTGGGGTGGTGGAGCGGTGAGCGGACGAGGAGGGTGTGCGGGGTGGTGGAATGGTGAGCGGACGAGGAGGGTGTGCGGGGTGGTGAAGCGGTGAGCGGACATAGAGGGTGTGCGGGGCGGTGGAGCGGTGAGCGGACGAGGAGGGTGTGCGGACGAGGAGGGTGTGTGGGGTGGTGAAGCGGTGAGCGGACAAGGAGGGTGTGCGGGGCGGTGGAGCGGTGAGCGGACGAGGAGGGTGTGCGGGGTGGTGGAACGGTGAGCGGACGAGGAGGGTGTGCGGGGTGGTGGAACGGTGAGCGGACGAGGAGGGTGTGCGGGGTGGTGAAGCGGTGAGCGGACGAGGAGGGTGTGCGGGGCGGTGGAGCGGACAAGGAGGGTGTGCGGACGAGGAGTGTGTGTGGGGTGAGCGGACGAGAAGGGTGTGCGGGGCGGTGGAGCGGTGAGCGGACGAGGAGGGTGTGCGGGGCGGTGGAGCGGTGAGCGGACGAGGAGGGTGTGCGGGGCGGTGGAACGGTGAGCGGACGAGGAGGGTGTGCGGGGCGGTGGAACGGTGAGCGGACGAGGAGGGTGTGCGGGGCGGTGGAACGGTGAGCAGACGAGGAGGGTGTGCGGGGCGGTGGAACGGTGAGCGGACGAGGAGGGTGTGCTGGGCGGTGGAACGGTGAGCGGACGAGGAGGGTGTGCGGGGTGGTGGAACGGTGAGCGGACGAGGAGGGTGTGCGGGGTGGTGGAACGGTGAGTGGAAGAGGAGGGCGTGCGGGACATAACCATGAACACATTGTTTGCCGCCATTTTGTATCGTCTTTGTATATTTTTACAAACACTGCCTATTTTTCTGGATTAGATATATAAAATGTAATAGCTCTGTTCCTCTTCCTCTGAACCCTGGAGCCATACGCTGCCTAAACGGGCGTCCAATCGGTCGGTATAAACTATTGGTGGTGGCAGCGAGTAGTTCTTCTGTTACTGTGGAGCTGGAAGTGTCCGTACCGTAGATATAGATATATACACTAATGTTCAAACCCTTGAGTTTATCCCAAGATCTGTCTCCTCGTTATTTCCAGCATTGGGAACATCGCTCGCTGTTATGTAGATTATTTTTTAACGACTTTACAGAAAACAATAAATGACCATTGTGGCTTTCTAATAATTTAATCAGCAGCGTCTGCATTTGTCTTTACTGTTCTTTATGATGATTTATCATTCCCGTGAATCACTGACTTAATATTTAGTTGTCACCCACAGTTTTTTTTTTTTTAGAACGGCTTCACATCCATGTTGCATTGAGTCATCCCAACTTCTGGCCGCTGTCAACTGTTATTCCAGCCCAGGATGCTCGGACTACATCCCACAATTTTTTGGCATTTGTTGGCTTTGGAAACATCATTTTTGATGTCACCCCACAAATTTTCTATTGGATTAAGGTCCGGGGATCGGGCCGGCCTCTCCATAACCTCAATTTGGTTGGAATGGAACCAAGATTTTTCTCGTTTCCTGGTTTGTTTAGGGTCGTTGTCTTGGTGAAACACCCATTTCACGGGCATATTCTCTTCAGCATAAGGTAACATGACCTCTTCATGTATTGTAAAACCTGCACACTGGTCCATGATCCCTGGTGTGCTGCAATAGGTCCGGCCCAATAGTAAGAGACACATGCCCATATCATGATGCTTCCACCATGCTTCACTGACGTCAGAGTGGACTTTGGGGTTGTCTGATGAACAGTCTGCGACCCTTGGACCCAACAAGAACAATTTTACTTTCATCAGTCCACAAATTGTTTCTCTGTTTCTCTTTTGGCCAGTAGATGTGTTCTTTGGCACATTGTACTCTCTTCAGTGCGTCTTCTTTTTAATGGCGGGACTTTGCGGGGACTTCTTGGTAAGAGATTAGCGTCACACCGGCATCTTCTGTCACAGTCCTCACAGGTAACTTGAGATTGTCTCTGATCATCCTGGAGCCGATCACAGGTAACGTGAGACTGTCTCTGATCATCCCGGAGCCGATCACAGATAACGTGAGATTGTCTCTGATCATCCCGGAGCCGATCACAGGTAACGTGAGACTGTCTTTGATCATCCCGGAGCCGATCACAGGTAACGTGAGACTGTCTTTGATCATCCCGGAGCCGATCACAGGTAACGTGAGACTGTCTCTGATCATCCTGGAACCGATCACAGGTAACGTGAGACTGTCTCTGATCATCCTGGAGCCGATCACAGGTAACGTGAGATTGTCTCTGATCATCCTGGAGCCGATCACAGGTAACGTGAGACTGTCTGTGATCATTCTGGAGCCGATCACAGGTAACGTGAGACTGTCTGTGATCATCCTGGAGCCGATCACAGGTAACGTGAGACTGTCTGTGATCATCCTGGAACCGATCATTGTCTGCTCTTCTTTATAAAACTTTTACCCTCTACAATCAACTTGTTAATGAAAGTCCGCTGTTCTTCTGAACAATGTCTCGACCGCCCCATATTTCTCAGGCTTTCAGGGAGAAATGCATGTACGACATGTCCTGGCTTCACCCTTGTACACGGACCGCCAGATGCACGCCTGTCTCTTCACAGAATGATTGACCTCAGTAACTGTCCTCCACACTGATATTATTGTGATCACTTTCCCCTGTCATTTATTCTAATCCACAGACTCAGAATCCTGCAGATCATGAATGCAGAGTCTGGGGTTTTCTTAGAATCTACTGCACCAACTGGTAAATTGTCTCACTGACAAACTGGTGACAGTGGTGGGATCTGCGCGACCCCCCAGCTGGTATTCTTGACAGATTGGTGGGCTACCTCAGAGCATTACTGATCTGGGTTGAACAATCATTACTGTCACTAAAAACTTGCCCAGTCCGTGCGAGGAATCTGCAGTTTTGAGGATCGGACTCAGGGTTTATTTATACCTGGGACATGATTTTACACGTCGCCATTACACCCCTCCTTCCTCCCTTTTTTTGCTTTTTTTGTTCCATTTCTTATTTGGTGAGTCACTACTAAGATGGCAGCTGCTTATAAAAACCAGGGGAAAGCTGCGGCGATCCTTCTTTATGAGGAGCAAGGTCTCTATGGGTTAGAAAAGACCAAAGAGATGCTACTAATCTGTGCCTTGGTGGAATGATGCTAGGCACCAACACAATGTGGCACCAGAGCCTGGGACTAGTGGCGCACCAGGGTGCCCAGTTATGGATCTGGTTCCAGAACGGTCCAGCTCAGAAGGGGCCAGCAGCAACCACAGCTCCCAGAGTGGAATGGACGCTTGCTTGCCACACATACTGCAGTATATGGGAGGATGGGAACCTCAAATGCAGATGCAGCTTGTGCTACAAGAACGCAAAGCAGAGCGTGAGTGTGGCGCCCCTGAGGCTCAGTCGCCACAGAGGTACTGCACCTTCTCCTAAGGTGTAGCGCCCCACCACCTAGGTAAGTTGGGAGCTCCTTTCCACACTCCAACACTCGCATCCCACACGACAGGGTAGTTCAGCACAACCACATTGAGGTCTCTCTTCCTAGACATTAGGAGTGCCTTGGTGGTTACCCGCTTGGAACACTGGATGTGCTGGGAGGTGGGTGGAGTTGAGATCCATATAAAAGGTTGGGAAGGTTTAGAATTAGAGATCAGATCAGTCTGACGGGAGGTCAGCCGGGAGGACAGTCACTCAGGAGAGTCTGAGGACGGGTCCGAGGAGTGCTGCAGCTGCCTCAGTGATCTGAGCCAGCTGGCACGGGAAAGGAACAGAAGGAGAAAGACGTAGACCTGCAACCTAAGCTTCCATAAGAGAGAAGGAACAGCGCGGAACGAAGGAGGAGAACAGAGAGGAGACATGGGTTGGAAGAGGAACCCTGCCTATAGGTTCTCAGCGCAAGGCCGGGGCCCGGTCCCCGAGGTTGTATGGACACTTAAGGTTCTGCAGCAGACACCGGTGGAGTAGTTGGCTGCAAATGCACTACTCCCATCTAAGACTTGGGGCACAACAGCAACTGAATAGAGAGCCAGGACTCCGGAGAAGGGAGTCCCCGTGAGAGGCTACAGCTTTTTGCCATACGAGTAGAGTTGTTAGGAACATCTGACAGGAGGAACTTCAGAGTACCACGGTACTGGAGCTCTTCCCATCTTAAGGTACATGTTGGCGGAGTGTTGGAGAGGAGAAACCTGACTTGCCCGGGAGGTTGATTGAGTCTCTGCCCCGGAGGACACGGCACGGAGGCAAGCAAGGACACGGCACGGAGGCAGGCACCAGTGTGTACCACGGACTGTGAGTAAAGCTTTGGAACTGGAAGCCCTGGTGTCTTCCATTCATTTGTGCGCTAACACCGTCAGCACTGCTACATCTGAGTACCAGCATTCCTCACACCGCCTGCGCCTATCCTCATCTATTGCCATTACACTGCCCTGGGGTTACAGCTTCACCTGTGGGGAGCTACACCATCCATGCTGCAACACATCATCAGCCCCAGAGGATCTGCATGCAGCGTTGGCTTAACATCTTGCTTGCCAAACACCACAGGTGGCATCACGAACTATCACAAACTATATCACAAACCACCATTGATTTGGGCGCCCAGGGCCACAGACCGGGTCGCCGCCGCTGTGACACACATCCCCCTGACATCGGCCCGGTACAGAGTACCCCACAGCCCTGGGAGGGCGACCCATGAGATTGTAGAGCGACAGGCTGAGAGAGCTGAGTGGCAAGCCGAGAGACAGGCCCAAGCAAAGCGAGAGGCTGAGAGCAAGCAAGAGACGTGTGACAAACTAAACGAGAGGCTGCGGAGCAACAGGCTGAGCGAGCTGAGTGACATGCCGAGAGACATGCCGAGAGAGAGGCTGAGAGCAAGAGAGAGGCGCGACAAGCCGAACGAGAGGCTGCGGAGCAACAAACCGAGAGAGAGCCTGAGAGCAAGAGAGAGGCAGACAAGCCGAATGAGAGGCTGCGGAGCAACAGGCTGAGCGAGCTGAGAGAAGCTGAGAGGCTGAGAGCAAGCGAGGGGTGAGACAAGCCGAACGAGAGGCTGAGGAGCAACAGGATAAGAGAGCTGAGTGGCAAGCCGAGAGACAGGCCCAGGCCGAGCGAGAGGCTGAGAGCAAGAGAGAGGCGCGACAAGCCGAACGAGAGGCTGTGGAGCGACAGGCTGAGCGAGCTGAGTGACAAACCGAGAGAGAGACTGAGAGCAAGAGAGAGGCGCGCCTAGCTGAACGAGAAGCTGTGGAGCGACCGGCTGAGCGAGCTGAATGACAAACCAAGAGAGAGGCTGAGAGCAAGAGAGAGGCGCGCCAAGCCGAACGAGAGGCTGCGGAGCGACAGGCTGAGAGAGCTGAGTGACAAGCCAAAAGAGAGGCTGAGAGCAAGAGAGAGGCGCGACAAGCCAAACGAGAGGCCGCGGAGCGACAGGTTGAGCGAGCTGAGCGACAAGCCGAGAGACAGGCTGACAGAAAGAGAGAGGCGCAACAAGCTGAACGAGAGGCTGTGGAGCGACAGGCTGAGCGAGCTGAGTGACAAACCGAGAGAGAGACTGAGAGCAAGAGAGAGGCGCGCCTAGCTGAACGAGAAGCTGTGGAGCGACCGGCTGAGCGAGCTGAGTGACAAACCAAGAGAGAGGCTGAGAGCAAGAGAGAGGCGCGCCAAGCCGAACGAGAGGCTGCGGAGCGACAGGCTGAGAGAGCTGAGTGACAAGCCAAAAGAGAGGCTGAGAGCAAGAGAGAGGCGCGACAAGCCAAACGAGAGGCCGCGGAGCGACAGGTTGAGCGAGCTGAGCGACAAGCCGAGAGACAGGCTGAGAGAAAGAGAGGCGCAACAAGCTGAACGAGAGGCTGTGGAGCGACAAACCGAGAGAGAGCCTGAGAGGAAGAGAGAGGCATGACAAGCCGAACGAGAGGCTGCGGAGCAACAGGCTGAGTGACAAGCCGAGAGAGAGGCCCAGAGTAAGCGAGGGGTGCGACAAGCCGAATGAGAGGCTGCAGAGCAACAGGCTGAGAGAGCTGAGTGGCAAGCTGAGAGACAGGCCCAGGCCGAGCGAGAGGCTGAGAGCAGGAGAGAGGCGCGACAAGTTGAACGAGAGGCTGCAGAGCGACAGGCTGAGCGAGCTAAGTGACAAGCCGAGAGGCTGAGAGCGAGGGGTGAGACAAGCCGAACGAGAGGCAGCGGAGCAACAGGCTGAGAGACAGGCCCAGGCCGAGCGAGAGGCTGAGAGCAAGAGAGAGGCGCAGACAAGCCGAATGAGAGGCTGCGGAGCGACCTGCTGAGCGAGCTGAGTGACAAGCAGAGAGGCTGAGAGCAAGAGAGAGGCGCGACAAGCCGCACAAGAGGCTGTGGAGCGACAGGCTGAGTGAGCTGAGTGACAAGCCGAGAGAGAGGCTGAGAGGAAGCAAGGGGTGCGACAAGCTGAACGAGAGGCTGCGGAGCAACAGGCTGAAAAAGCCGAGTGACTGGCCAAGCAAGAAGCTTTAAACCCTGTTCCTAGCATTTTGATGCGGATCTGGACACATTTTTGAGGGGGATTGAAAAGGCCTACAGACAGTACCGCAGACCCGATTCCCAGTGAGCCCGATATTTAACCCCAGGGCCATGTAGCAAAACTCTGGATGTGTTCACCAATCTCCCTTCAGGTCAAGACAGACACATTAAACAGGCCCCGATAAGGAAATATCGGTTGATGTCTGATGCGTATTGCAAAAAATTCCAGATCCTCCAACGTGGACCCCACGAGAGCTACATTGATGTGGTGGACGGGCTCAGAACCAACTTCGAGCAGTGGGTCCAGGAACTATCAGTCACTACCTTTGAGGAGTTGAAGGACCTGATGGTGAAGGGCCAATTTCTTCAGCTTTGCCCTGCGAAGGTGAGACAGTTCGTGCTGGACCGGGAGGCAAAGGAGGCCACCAAGGCTGCACAGATCACAGACCCCTATTAGGCCAACCATACACCTCAGGTGTGGAGGTCCACCTTCACCAGCAGGAAAGGGGGTAAGCCGACAACCATCACCAATGCTTACACCAGACGATCCTCAGGGGGTCTGGCCCCATCTTCCAACACCCGGCCTACATCTGACTCTGGCTGATGCTATACACGCGGGCGACCTGGACACATCATCTGTCCGGAGATGCAGAAGAAGAACCCAACACCTGAGGCCCAGTGGCCTACTGCAGCGGTTTTGTGGGTGGGACGGTTGGGAGGGCTCGTATTTGCAACCGGCTGCTATGGGTGACAATATCACTGATTTGCTCAAGAAAAACCGATGCAGAACATACCCTCATCCAACCTGAGTTTGTGTTACTGAAGAACTCATCCCTTGGAAGTCCGACTGTCACCGGGTTTGGGGTGTTCGCCGACCTTTACTGATGGCCTGGGTTTTCCTAGACTGGGAATATCCCCACAAATGTGTTATTGGGGACTGATCTGTGATGGCAACCCTCCCGATCTGGTGTGTCACATGATTACACTCTCAATAATGTGGTCGTCAGTGTCATGTATGATGATGTGTTCTGTGGTTAGGGAGAACTTGGCCACGTCACACTGCAGGGTGATGCTACCGAGGATCCCCTAAAGGGAGCAAGCAACAGTGCTAAGGGCAATGGGAATAGGTACGGGGATCATAAAGCAGGTGGTCCTGAGCAGCTGACCAGTGTCACGACAGATGGTGAGATAGCCGGTGGTAGCTTCCCCGTTATTAGCACAGCTCCCAAGATAACAGGGGAGGCAGGGAAGGTTTTATGCCCAGGCTGCCAGGGACGTGGTGTTACCCCCGGGGCGACAGCCTACAAAGCCACTGTCACCTGTAGTCAGAGTGCCAGAACGTAGGTAACACACTGCCTTCTGGACCCTCATCCTCCAGCGAGATAACAGAACCGGTTGCGGACCCAGAGCAGGTCACAGACGGTCCCCAGTGAGGTTAAGGTCTTAATGTCACCTCTAGCCAGGAGTTCCAGGCGGCTCTGGGTTCAGACGGCAGTCTAGAGACTGATGGACCATGCAGAGAAGCCCCTCTCCGAGTCCAATATGGCGAGGATATTCTGGGACGAGGGTAGCTTGTACCGAGAGACAGGTCTGTGTAACCTCCAACAGAAGTGGTTGAGGGAAATACAGCTGTTCGTACCCTATGAGTTCAGGGAGGAGTTGTTGCGTGTTTGTCCATGAGATCCCGCTGACACTTGGGGGATCAACAAAACCAAGGCCCGGCTGTCCCACCACTTCCATTGGCCCAAAACGGGGACAGATGTTGCCAACTACTGCCGCTCCTGAATCACGTGTGAAAGCGTGGGGAAGTTGGGACCTGTGCCCAATCTTCCCCTGATCCCTTTGCCAGTGATAGAGGAGCCATTCCAGAGTATTGCTATGGACATCGTTGGCCAGCTGGCCATCTCCAGCAGCTCTGGGAAACATTTTATCCGACTGTGGTAGACAATACTACCCGGTACCAGAAGTCAGTGGCTTTGTTCTCAATTAGGGCCGATAAGGTGACAGATGCCCCTTTGGCCATATCCTCTCGGGATGGCTTTCCAAGGGAGATGCTTACAGATAAGGAAACTCAGTTCATGTCTCTGTTAGTGGAAGCCCTCTGTAAGAAAAGGCTGGTGCAGCACATGGTATTGAGTCTGTATCACCCACAGATCAATAGCTGGTGTGATCGATTCAATGGTGCCCATAAGCAGATGCTGGTTGAGTTCCATGGGTGTGACTGGGAGCGATACCTCCCACATCTGCTGTTTGCCTACAGAGAAGTACCACAGGCCTCTAAGGGGTTCTCCTCATTCGAGCTCCTGAACGGCATACGAGTCCGGGGGCCCCTTGGTCTGCTAAGGTTTCCTGGGAAGGAGAACTGAACACCCTGAAGTGTCCGTCATAGAGTATGTCATGCAGGCAATGACGTAGCTCATGCATGAGAATCTGGTACAGGCTCAGGTCAGCCAGAAGCTGTGATAAGACCTGAACGTCATGGAGCGGGTGTTCGATTTGGGTCAGAAGGTGTGGGTCCTAGTCCCAATGATTCAGAACGAGCTCCAGGTGGCCTGGGAAGGTCCATACCCCATACAACAGCGACTCAACAATGTAAATGACATGGCTATCTTTGACCATGTCAGGAAGAGGCAGAAGGTCTTCCATGTCAACATGATGAAAGGTCATCATGACAGGGGAGCCTGTGCTCTTGTCGTGTGTAGACTGCCTGATGTAGGCAAGAGTGAAGTCCGGGTGGATATGCTGGCCGCAGCCCGAGTCTGACGTCTATTGAGAACATGGAATTCAACCAACGGTGGCTCAGTGGATAGCACTGCAGCCTTGCAGCGCTGGAGTCCTGTGTTCGAATCTCACCAAGGACAACATCTGCAAGGAGTTTGTATGTTCTCCCCATGTTTGCGTGGGTTTCCTCCGGGTACTCCGGTTTTCTTCCCACATTCCAAAGACATACTGATAGGGAATTTAGATTGTGAGCCCCATTGGGGACAGTGATGATAATGTGTGCAAACTGTAAAGCGCTGCAGAATATGTTAGCGCTATATAAAAACAGTGCTTCTTGTAATGTTTAAAGTTTTGGAAATCATTTTGTATCCAAATCTGGCTTTAAACTTCTCCACAATAGTATCACGGACCTGCCTGATGTGTTCCTTGGTCTTCATGATGCTCTCTGTGCTTCAAACAGAACCCTGAGACTATCACAGAGCAGGTGCATTTATGCGGAGACTTGATTACACACAGGTGGATTATATTTATCATCATTAGTCATTTAGGACAACATTGAATCATTCAGAGATCCACAATGAACTTCTGGAGTGAGTTTCCTGCACTGAAAGTAAAGGGGCCGAATATTGCACGCCCCACTTTTCAGTTTTTGAATTTCCACAAAAATTTAAAATAACCAATAAATTTCATTCAACTTCACAATTGTGTCCCAGTTGTTGATTCTTCACCAAAAATGTACATTTGGTACCTTTATGTTTGAAGCATGG
This sequence comes from Dendrobates tinctorius, assembly GCF_039654945.1. NCBI lineage: Eukaryota > Metazoa > Chordata > Amphibia > Anura > Dendrobatidae > Dendrobates > Dendrobates tinctorius. The sequence goes on from NW_027361809.1 coordinate 2,511,168, forward strand.
TATGAGGGAAAAGGTTGAAAAGTTCCAGGGGGCCGAATACTTTCGCAAGGCACTGTACATTAGTAGCGGGAGGAAACACAAGGAGTTCAGTCTTTGACAGGTTCAGTTTCAGATATAGTGAGGACATGATGTTAGACGCAGCGTTTAGACAATCGCCGGTGTTTTCTAGAAAGGCTGGTGTGATGTCAGGAGAAGAAGCGTATAATTGGGTGTCATCAGCATAGAGATGGTACTGGAAACCAAATCTACTGATTGTTTGACCAATAGGGGCAGTGTACAAAGAGAAGAGGAGGGGCCTAGGACTGATCCTTGGGGGACCCCAACAGTAAGGGGAAGATGAGAGAAGGAACCGGCAAAAGATACAGTAAAGGAGCGGTCAGAGATAGGAGGAGAACCAGGAGAGAATGGTGTCCTTGAGGCCAATGGAACGGAGCATAGTGAGGAGGAGCTGATGATCCACAGTGTCGAATGCTGCAGAGAGATCCAAGAGAATTAGCATGGAGTAGTGACCATTAGATTTAGCTGTTAGTAGATCATTAGAGACTTTAGTGAGGGCAGTTTCAGTAGAGTGTAGAGAGCAGAAACCGGATTGGAGAGGGTCAAGAAGAGAGTTATCAAAGAAATAGCGGATCAGACGGGAGTGGACCAGGCGTTCCAGGAGTTTAGAGATGAAGGGAAGATTAGAGACAGGTCTATAGTTAGCGGCACAGTTTTGGTCGAGGGATGGTTTTTTAAGTAGTGGATGTATGATGGCATGCTTAAATGAGGAGGGAAAGATACCAGAAGAGAGAGGTTAAATATTTTAGTTAGGTGAGGGGTGACAGCAGGGGAAAGGGACTGGAGGAGATGTGACGGAAATGGGTCACTGGTGCAAGTGGTTGGGCGAGACGATGCAAGGAGCCTGCTTACTACTTCTTCTGTGACTGGTTCAAAATCAGAGAGTGAGCTAGATGCAGTGGGGGAGGGAGGACAGTGCATGGTATGAGGTGATTGGGAGATCATTTCCTGTCGGATCTGGTCAATTTTTTCTTTGAAGTAATTGGCCAGATCATCAGCTCAGAGCTCCGTGTTTGGGGCCTGTACTCCTGGGTTGAGTAGAGAATGAAAAGTGTCAAAGAGACGTTTAGGGTTATTGGACAGTGAGGTTATGAGGGTGTTGAAATAGGTTTGTTTGGAGAGGTGAAGGGCAGTGTTGTATGTATCTATAACCTGTCTCCCCCATATGTCTCTGAACTAATCTCCCGATACCTTCCCTCACGTTATCTCCGGTCCTCCAAAGACCTCTTTCTCTCCTCCACACTTATTCGCTCCTCACCCAACCGCCTCCAAGACTTCTCCCAAATAGCCCCTATTCTCTGGAATTCTTTACCCCAACAAGTCCGACTATCAACCACATTTGGATCCTTCAGACGGAACCTGAAATCCCACCTCTTCAAGAAAGCCTACAGCCTGCAATGACCCCGCTACCGCCTTCTCTCTCACCACTACCGGTGATATCACCTCAACCAACACCGGAACTGCTGCAACCCACCAACCTACTGTCTCCTTCCCCACCATCCTGTAGCATGTAAGCCCGAAAGGGCAGGGTCCTCTCTCCCCTGTGTATCAGTCTGTCATTGTTAGTTTGTTTACTGTAAGTGATATCTGTAAATTGTATGTAACCCCTTCTCATGTACAGCACCATGGAATCAATGGTGCTATGTAAATAAATAATAATATGTTCTAAGCATAAACTTATAATGGATGAAATCTTCGGGTAGGTTGGATTTTCTCCACAGACGTTCGGCGCACCTGGAGCATTGCCGCAGGAAACATGTTTGCACCGTGTGCCAGGGTTGTTGCAGTCTGTGTTGTGGTGTTCTGTGTATAGGAGGGGCAAATTGATCCAGGGCACTTTGAAGTGTTTCATTGTAATGCTTCAATGCAGAATCAGGACAGGAGAGGGAGGAGATAGGGGCCAATGAAGTGTGCAAGTTCTTCATAAGTTTCTTGGTGTTAATGGCCTGTATGTTTCTATAAGTATGGACAGTGGGGGTGACCTGAGCGGCCTGGCAGTTCTTTATAGAGAATGAAAGAAGATTGTGGTCAGAGAGCGGGAGAGGGGAGTTTGCAAAATCATCCACTGCACAAAGCCGAGAGAAGACCAAGTCGAGGGAGTTCCCGTCTTCATGCGTTGGAGAATTAGTAAGCTGCGAAAGGCCAAACGAGGTTAGAGATAAAAGGAGAGTAGCAGATGGGGAGTGGAGAAGAGCAATGGGGATGTTGAAATCTCCCATGATGAGGGTAGGGATGTCACATCAGAGAAAATGTGGAAGCCAAGTGGCAAAATGATCCAGGAACTGATGGGAGGGGCCGGGAGGACGATACACCACCGCCACTCGCATGGAGAAGGGGGTGTAGAGTGACGGCATGGACCTCAAAAGAAGGGAAGACAAGTGAGGGTAGTTGAGGGATAACCTGAAAGGTACATTTTGGTGACAGGAGGAGACCAACGCCTCCACCTGCTCTATTGTCTGATCTTGGGGTATGAGAGAAGTGTAGTCCCCCGTATGAAAGAGCAGCAGCAGCGGTAGTGTCTGACTGCTGGATCCAGGTTTCAGTAAGAGCCAGGAGGTTAAGAAAATTAGAAAGGAAAAAGTCATGGATGAAGGAGAGTTTGTTACACACTGAGCTAAAATTCCAAAAGTGCAATTAAGACAGATGGCATGCAGGGAATATTAATAAGATTCGAGGGGTTTCTGAGTGTAGCAGTTGGGGGGTTAGACATTCTGTAACATGGGGGACCAGGGTTGGGAGCAATGTCTCCAGCGACTAGGAGAAGGAGGATAGAAAGAGTGAGCAGATGGTTAAGTGATTTGTGAGAGCGCCTCTGATGTTGAATGGTGGGACTGACTGGATCTGTGCAATTTAACAATGTGAAAAGAGCGTGAGTGCTATACATAGGAGAGGAAAGGAGCGAGGGGCCGATATGGATGGAGTGTAGAGAGTTAATGCCAGGGCGGTGGATGTGTGTGAATGCAGCGGCCAGGATATAAATTAAATAAATGCATATGGTATATATTTGTTGTAATCCAAATGTACAGGGAATAGATGTATATAATTGTCTTACCTGTCTCCTGCCCTGTCTAACTGCCATGTTATAAATGCCTCATACTTTGATACATGTACTTAACTGCCTCTTACTTTGATACATGTACTTCGATTACATGTGCATAAATGCCCCCTGCATAAATGCTCCCCCAAGCTATGTCTGTATAGGAGGCTAAGGCTTAGATATTTTTTTTTTTGCTCTCTCTCTTCTCGCTAATCAAACTAAATTGAGACAGCAGGACCCAATAAATGTTGTGGTCAGATAAACAGATGTCCAGCACTACATGGATCATAAAGCACTTTGAAAAGTTTCTTGACCTCACAACATAAGGGGACAAGTAGAGTAAGTTGAAATAACTATATACCAGATATAAGCTTGCATAGTTGAAAACACATATATAGCATTCAGGATTAACTGCTTGCTGACAGTGAATGGAGACACAGGAGTGGATTCAGAGTCATAATAATAAATTTTATTTCTATAGCGCTGACATATTTCGCAGCACTTTATATTGGACTTGTACAGACAATAGACATTACAGCATAACAATAATCACATAGATCATAACAGATACCAAGAGGAATGAGGGCCCTGCTCGCAAGCTTACAGTCTATGAGGAAAGAGGGAGACACGAAAGGTGGGTGGTAACAGTTGCCCTGATTGTATGGACCAGCCATAATGTTAAGTGTGTAACAGTACGGATGCAGAGGGCTAATGGATGCATAAAGCATGTGGGAACATGATGCGGGGAACCTGGTTATGGTAAAAAAAACTTTTGGATGTGCCACACAGGGATTGTTAGGTTAATGTGTTGAGGTGGTAGGCCAGACTGAATAAATGCATTTTCAGGGCACGCTTAAAATTGTGCGGATTGGGGACTAATTGTATTGACCTGGGAAGTGCATTCCAAAGAATTGGCGCAGCACATGTATAGTCTTGGAGACGGGAGTGGGAGGTTCTGACTATTGAGGATACTAACATCAGGTCATCAGCAGAACGGAGTGCGCGGGTAGGATGGTATACTGAAACAAGGGAGATGTAGGGTGGTGCTGAGCAATGAAGAGCTTTGTGGGTGAGGGTAATAAGTTTGTACTGGATTCTGGAGTGGATGGGTAGCCAGTGTAATGACTGGCACAAGGTAGAGGCATCGGTGTAACGATTGGCGAGGAATATGATCCTGGCAGCTGCATTCAAGACAGATTGGAGGGGGGAGAGTTTGGTAAGAGGGAGACCGATTAGAAGGGAGCTACAATAGTCAAGACGAGAATGAATAAGAGAAACAGTAAGAGTTTTTGCAGAGTCAAAAGTAAGAAAAGGTCGAATTCTAGAAATGTTTTTGAGGTGCAGATGACAAGAGCGAGCCAGTGATCGAATGTGGGGGACAAAGGAAAGCTCGGAGTCAAGTATGACCCCAAGACAGCGGGCATTTTGCTGGGGAGTAATAGTGGAGCCACACACGGAAGTGGCAGTGTCGGGTATAGGTACATTAGTAGCAGGAGGAAACACCAGGAGTTCAGTCTTTGACAGGTTCAGTTTCAGATATAGTGAGGACATGTTAGACACAGCGTTTAGACAATCGCCGGTGTTTTCTAGAGAGGCTGGCGTGATGTCAGGAGAAGAAGCGTATAATTGGGTGTCATCAGCATAGAGATGGTACTGGAAACCAAATCTACTTATTGTTTGACCAATAGGGGCAGTGTACAAAGTCATCAGTGGGGACCATTACCATATACACCCTGACACCAGTCATCAGTGGGGACCATTACCATGTACACCCTGACACCAGTCATCAGTGAGGATCATCATCTACATGTGCACCCCGGCATCCAGGGCTGTGGAGTCGGAGTCGTGGAGTCGGAGTCGGTGCTCATTTTGGTGGAGTCGGAGTCGGTATAAAATGGACCGACTCTGACAATATATAATAAATTGGGTACAGTAGTTCAATGCAGGATGTGCTGAATATTTTTTCATAGGAGTTTGGGAAAGTTATGAAATGTCCTATAAATGGCTGCTATATTCCTGATCTAAGGCTACATTCACACACAGCGTTTTTCCTGTGTTTTTTGAGGATACGTTTTTCAGCTGCAAAAGCTGATCATCTTTTTAAAAAACCGCATCACCTGAAAGGTTTTTGAGCTCATAGATAATGTTTTCAATAGCAAAAGCAGATTAGAAATCTTCTCTATCTATCCATTTATCCATATCTGTCTATCCATATCGTATCTGTACCAAAAAGAATGAAAACCGGGTAGTACACCAATATACATTCTGTTCTATCTAAATATCTTGATTATTGGATCATAAAAATGATTAAATGTCTGAGGTTCACATTGTACTACAATAAATTTTTCACTTAAATATAAGCAATATATGTGGGAGTCGGAGTCGGAGTCGTGGAGTCGGTGTAAGGGAAATTGAGGAGTCGGAGTCTCAGGTTTGGCTTACCGACTCCACAGCCCTGCCGGCATCAGTCATCAGTGAGGATCATTACCACCATGTGCACCCTGACACCAGTCATCAGTGGGGATCATCACCACCATGTGCACCCTGACACCAGTCATCAGTGGGGATCATCATCTACATGTGCACCCCGACACCAGTCATCAGTGGGGATCATCCCGACCATGTACACCCCGACACCAGTGGGGATCATCACCACCATGTGCACCCCGGCATCAGTGAGGATCATTACCACCATGTGCACCCCGGCATGAGTCATCAGTGAGGATCATTACCACCATGTGCACCCAGACACCAGTCATCAGTGGGGATCATCACCACCATGTGCACCCCGGCATCAGTCATTAGTGAGGATCATCACCACCACCATGTGCACCCCGGAATGAGTCATCAGTGAGGATCATTACCACCATGTGCACCCCGGAATGAGTCATCAGTGAGGATCATTACCACCATGTGCACCCCGGAATGAGTCATCAGTGAGGATCATTACCACCATGTGCACCCTGACACCAGTCCTCAGTGGGGACCATTGCCCTTGTCCTGCATCTCTATATGGGAGTAATGGACGAGTGATCATTGCGCCTGTAGAGACGATATTTTATGGCCGCGGGTCTCCAGTAGCCATCATGCATTTCGATTTTGAAAGTTTTTTTTAATTTTTTTCAAAGCAAATGATAAAAAGCTGAAGCGATTGTTTTATCTTCAGAGCGATTGTTAGAAGTGAAGTCGCTTACGGGACATAAAATAGAGAAGGAAATGAATTTCCCGTATAAAGAGCGTGATTAATTGTAACTTCTTCCATCTTGGAATCCGCCATCGCTTTTTGGTTTGAAAACACAGAATCCTGCGACTTCGAGATACTTAGCGTTAACTGCTAATTGCAGAGGAGCGGTGGGCGGTTTTTGGCACAATATTAGCGACGCCACTTCATGAATAATTTGCATACAAAATGCTTTATTTTGGCAATCTATTAAAGCAGCGAGCAGTATTTGTGGCTTATCGCGGGCAGGCAGGACGCGCGGACGCCGCCATCTCGTTACATTCTGTTGATGCATAACAATTTAAAACATGGCAGCAGCTGCGGTGACATTTAAAGGGGCCTCCGCCGAATTCTGCCGCATAAACACCCACTTGTTCTCCGCAGCGTTTGATGTTGATGGGGATGAAGGAGGATAACTAATCTGTGCACATCCTGCAGCAAACACCCCCACCCCAAATATCCTCTAGTTTTAGGGGATTTCTGATTGTTGAGAAGTTTGTTTAACCCTTTCCTCCATGTTCTCAGAATATTGATTGCCGTCATGACATAGGCCACACCAACTCCCATCCTGCCGATGGCACGGACACTCCAAATGTAAGTATATAGTGGTTGGCGATCTTATAGTGGCAATGCATCAAAAGAGCAGAACTGCAGTGTAAAGCATGGAGAGGCCGGAGGAGCACTCCAGCCTCTGATACACCTCTCAGGCTGGGCACACACGGCGCTTAGCTGTGATTTGCAGCGTTAAATCTGTAGCGTCAATTATTTCAGTGTTTTTTGCTGAAGATTTCGCCCATACTAAAGAGTTGGGAAAAATCTGCACCAAAAACGTTAACAAAAGAAGCACAGCTAAAAGGCACGAATTTCGTTGCTGCATTTTTCCTGCACCAAATACTTTACGCGTGCACAGACCCTCAGACCCCAATATGGAGGCGCTGATCAGACCCATCTACTAAGGATTCCTCAGCACAGAGTGATCGCTGGGGCTGTTTGGCTTGAAAATATAAATTGCGAACACCCGGAATCCTTCAGTCGATCCCTATCTGGCATCCACCACTACCTATCCATCTTATCTGCAGCGCTGTGCCGCCTCCCCGTGCGCCAGATGTCTGCAAACACTGACTGCCATATCAACTTCAACACTGCAGGCACAATCCCTGCGCCCACCGGCCACGACAAGGTCGCCTTCTGTTTGATGGGATGTTAACCTTTTCTAGCCTAGTAGCCAGACCTACAAATGGAAAGAGCCAGTAGGATCCAGGACTAAGCACCGAGCTCCAGCCACGACCTCAATAGTCGGGGCAGAGCAGGACCCCGACCTGTGGGGCTAAATACACAAGCCCCGTCCAAAAAGGGGGAGACCAAGACCCTGAACGCACAAATTACAAAAAGCAAAACGACAGACCTGCGGCGCTCCTGTGCGTTAAATGCCCAGTGTGAACGCGCACCTACACATAGCTGACTCCACCGAGCGCCGGCGTGTCTCCCTGCATTGTCACGTCTTAAAGCGTTTGTTTCTTCACCAAGAGAAAGTAATGAGAAAAGTGAAAAAATTCTGCAGAAACCGCAGAGAACAAATTCTGCTTTGCTCTCAATAAATAAAACTAGTTTATTAGACTTCATGTATCAGCGACAAATCATATGGGACTGACACAAAAAAACGCTAAAAACACGCTGCAAAACGGAACAAAACCTGGGATCTCATGCCGTGTTTGCAGAAAGCAGAAACATACGCCGTGTGTGAACAGGGCCACAGTTCTGGATCCTACCTGCCCTCTAAGCGTGAAAGCCCCCAAGGCACGGTATCCCCTCCACACACACACAGCAGGGGGCAGCATGGAGGGTGGAGGTCTGATCACAGAACTAAAAGGAGTGCAGCTCTGGATGTGACTGGAGCATAGCACTATGTAAGACTCAGGAGGGGGTCAGGATGCTGTATGTATGTGGGGGGTCAGGATGCTGTATGTATGTGGGGGTCAGGACGTTCTATGTGGCGGGGTCAGGACGCTGTATGTATGTGGGGGGTCAGGACGCTGTATGTATGTGGGGGGGTCAGGACGCTGTATGTATGTGGGGGGGTCAGGACGCTGTATGTATGTGGTGGGTCAGGACGCTGTATGTATGTGGGGGGGTCAGGACGCTGTATGTATGTGGGGGGGTCAGGACGCTGTATGAATGTGGGGGGTCAGGATGTTGTATGTATGTGGGGGGGTCAGGACGCTCTATGTGGCGGGGTCAGGACGCTGTATGTATGTGGGGGGATCAGGACGCTGCATGAATGTGGGGGGTCAGGATGTTGTATGTATGTGGGGGGTCAGGATGCTGCATGTATGAGGGGGGTCAGGATGCTGCATGTATGTGGGGGGTCAGGATGCTGCATGTATGTGGGGGGTCAGGATGCTGCATGTATGTGGGGGGTCAGGATGCTGCATGTATGTGGGGTTCAGGATGCTGTATGTATGAGGGGGGAAAGGATTCTGTATGTATGTGGGGGGAAAGGATGCTGTATGTATGAGGGGGGAAAGGATGCTGTATGTATGTGGGGGGAAAGGATGCCGTATGTATCTGAGCTGAGGCGGTGGATCAGACATTGGGGTCCCAGGAGGGCAGCAGTGACTTCTCACAGTTTGCAGTGTATGGAGATACATAACTCTGCATAGGAGCTGTGTACACATAACATTGGGACCGTATTGTAGCTGAGGGCTGGTGAGAGGCAGAGAATGCGGCGGTCTGACCACAGGTCTTATTGCCGGCAGCCGCAGTTTGGTGTGCAGCGCCCCCTGTTGTCTCCTCGGTGACTGGCTCTTGCCCTCTGCCCCTCCCTGGTGTGCAGCGCCCCTTCTGGTCTCCTCGGTGACTGGTTCTCGCCCTCTGCACCTTCCTGGTGTGCAGCGCCCCCTGTGGTCTCCTCTGTGACTGGTTCTTGCCCTCTGCCCCTCCCTGGTGTGCAGCGCCCCTTGTGGTCTCCTCGGTGACTGGTTCTCGCCCTCTGCACCTTCCTGGTGTGCAGCGCCCCCTGTGGTCTCCTCTGACTGGTTCTTGCCCTCTGCACCTCCCTGGTGTGCAGCGCCCCTTGTGGTCTCCTCGGTGACTGGTTCTCGCCCTCTGCACCTTCCTGGTGTGCAGCGCCCCCTGTGGTCTCCTCTGTGACTGGTTCTCGCCCTCTGCACTTTCCTGGTGTGCAGCGCCCCCTGTGGTCTCCTCGGTGACTGGTTCCTGTCCTCTGCCCCTCCCTGGTGTGCAGCGCCCCTTGTGGTCTCCTCGGTGACTGGTTCTCGCCCTCTGCACCTTCCTGGTGTGCAGCGCCCCCTGTGGTCTCCTCTGTGACTGGTTCTTGCCCTCTGCCCCTCCCTGGTGTGCAGCGCCCCTTGTGGTCTCCTCGGTGACTGGTTCTCGCCCTCTGCACCTTCCTGGTGTGCAGCGCCCCCTGTGGTCTCCTCTGTGACTGGTTCTTGCCCTCTGCACCTCCCTGGTGTGCAGCGCCCCTTGTGGTCTCCTCGGTGACTGGTTCTCGCCCTCTGCACCTTCCTGGTGTGCAGCGCCCCCTGTGGTCTCCTCTGTGACTGGTTCTTGCCCTCTGCACCTTCCTGGTGTGCAGCGCCCCCTGTGGTCTCCTCGGTGACTGGTTCCTGTCCTCTGCAACTTCCTGGTGTGCAGCGCCCCCTGTGGTCTCCTCTGTGACTGGTTCTCGCCCTCTGCACTTTCCTGGTGTGCAGCGCCCCCTGTGGTCTCCTCGGTGACTGGTTCCTGTCCTCTGCACCTTCCTGGTGTGCAGCGCCCCCTGTGGTCTCCTCGGTGACTGGTTCTCGCCCTCTGCAACTTCTTGGTGTGCAGCGCCCCCTGTGGTCTCCTCGGTGACTGGTTCTCGCCCTCTGCACCTTCCTGGTGTGCAGCGCCCCCTGTGGTCTCCTCTGTGACTGGTTCTCGCCCTCTGCACCTTCCTGGTGTGCAGCGCCCCCTGTGGTCTCCTCGGTGACTGGTTCTCGCCCTCTGCAACTTCTTGGTGTGCAGCACCCCCTGTGATCTCCTCTGTGACTGGTTCTCGCCCTCTGCACCTTCCTGGTGTGCAGCGCCCCCTGTGGTCTCCTCGGTGACTGGTTCTCGCCCTCTGCACCTTCCTGGTGTGCAGCGCCCCCTGTGGTCTCCTCGGTGACTGGTTCTTGCCCTCTGCACCTCCCTGGTGTGCAGCGCCCCTTGTGGTCTCCTCGGTGACTGGTTCTCGCCCTCTGCAACTTCTTGGTGTGCAGCACCCCCTGTGATCTCCTCGGTGACTGGTTCTCGCCCTCTGCACCTTCCTGGTGTGCAGCGCCCCCTGTGGTCTCCTCGGTGACTGGTTCTCGCCCTCTGCACCTTCCTGGTGTGCAGCGCCCCCTGTGGTCTCCTCGGTGACTGGTTCTCGCCCTCTGCAACTTCTTGGTGTGCAGCACCCCCTGTGATCTCCTCTGTGACTGGTTCTCGCCCTCTGCACCTTCCTGGTGTGCAGCGCCCCCTGTGGTCTCCTCGGTGACTGGTTCTCACCCTCTGCACCTTCCTGGTGTGCAGCGCCCCCTGTGGTCTCCTCGGTGACTGGTTCTCGCCCTCTGCACCTTCCTGGTGTGCAGCGCCCCCTGTGGTCTCCTCGGTGACTGGTTCTCGCCCTCTGCACATTCCTGGTGTGCAACGCCCCCTGTGGTCTCCTCGGTGACTGGTTCTTGCCCTCTGCAACTTCTTGGTGTACAGCGCCCTCTGTGGTCTCCTGGGTGACTAGTTCTTGCCCTCTGCACCTTCCTGGTGTGCAGCGCCCCCTGTGGTCTCCTCGGTGACTGGTTCTTGCCCTCTGCAACTTCTTGGTGTACAGCCCCCTGTGGTCTCCTCGGTGACTGGTTCTTGCCCTCTGCACCTTCCTGGTGTGCAGCGCCCCCTGTGGTCTCCTCGGTGACTGGTTCTTGCCCTCTGCAACTTCCTGGTGTGCAGCGCCCTCTGTGGTCTCCTGGGTGACTAGTTCTTGCCCTCTGCACCTTCCTGGTGTGCAGCGCCCCCTGTGGTCTCCTCTGTTACTGGTTCTCGCCCTCTGCAACTTCTTGGTGTACAGCGCCCCCTGTGGTCTCCTCGGTGACTGGTTCTTGCCCTCTGCAACTTCCTGGTGTGCAGCGCCCCCTGTGGTCTCCTCGGTGACTAGTTCTTGCCCTCTGCACCTTCCTGGTGTGCAGCGCCCCCTGTTTTCTCCTCTGTTACTGGTTCTTGCCCTCTGCACCTTCCTGGTGTGCAGCGCCCCCTGTGGTCTCCTCTGTTACTGGTTCTTGCCCTCTGCACCTTCCTGGTGTGCAGCGCCCCCTGTGGTCTCCTCGGTGACTGGTTCTTGCCCTCTGCAACTTCCTGGTGTGCAGCGCCCCCTGTGGTCACCTCTGTGACTGGTTCTTGCCCTCTGCACCTTCCTGGTGTGCAGCGCCCCCTGTGGTCTCCTCGGTGACTGGTTCCTGTCCTCTGCACCTTCCTGGTGTGCAGCGCCCCCTGTGGTCTCCTCGGTGACTGGTTCTTGCCCTCTGCACCTCCCTGGTGTGCAGCGCCCCCTGTGGTATCCTCGGTGACTGGTTCTTGCCCTCTGCAACTTCCTGGTGTGCAGCGCCCCTTGTGGTCTCCTTGGTGACTGGTTCCTGTCCTCTGCACCTTCCTGGTGTGCAGCGCCCCCTGTGGTCTCCTCGGTGACTGGTTCTTGCCCTCTGCAACTTCTTGGTGTGCAGCGCCCCCTGTGGTCTCCTCGGTGACTGGTTCTTGCCCTCTGCAACTTCTTGGTGTGCAGCGCCCCCTGTGGTCTCCTCGGTGACTGGTTCTCGCCCTCTGCACTTTCCTGGTGTGCAGCGCCCCCTGTGGTCTCCTCGGTGACTGGTTCTTGCCCTCTGCAACTTCCTGGTGTGCAGCGCCCCTGTGGTCTCCTCGGTGACTGGTTCTCGCCCTCTGCACTTTCCTGGTGTGCAGCGCCCCCTGTGGTCTCCTCGGTGACTGGTTCTTGCCCTCTGCAACTTCTTGGTGTGCAGCGCCCCTTGTGGTCTCCTCGGTGACTGGTTCTCGCCCTCTGCACCTCCCTGGTGTGCAGCGCCCCCTGTGGTCTCCTTGGTGACTGGTTCTTGCCCTCTGCAACTTCTTGGTGTGCAGCGCCCCGTGGTCTCCTCGGTGACTGGTTCTTGCCCTCTGCACCTCCCTGGTGTGCAGCGCCCCCTGTGGTCTCCTTGGTGACTGGCTCCCGCCGCTCGGCCTTCACTTGCTCCTCAGAAGACATCATTGTGTTACATTGTCCTTGGATCTGATCCTGAGGCCGCAGCGGAACAAGACGTTGAGTTTATCTCTGGGAACAATGTTCTATGTGACCATGAGAAGAAAACAAGAGAAAGAAACATCTGAGGTCACAGAGACAAAGGAGGAAATAGAGCGGAAAGCCTTGCACACGGTGACGTCACAGGTGGGAGGCCGCTGACGGTGGGAGGCTGCTGACGTCACAGGTGGGAGGCCGCTGATGTCACAGGTGGGAGGCCGCTGACGGTGGGAGGCTGCTGACGTCACAGGTGGGAGGGCGCTGACGTCACAGGTGACATCACAAGACGCAAGGGGTGACATCACAGTTAGGCTGGAGTCACACTAGCGATTAAATCGGATGAATGCAATAAGAAAAAAAAAAAAAAAAAAAAAAAAAAAAAAAAAAAATCGCATTGCATTCGTCCCAATGTTATTCTGTGGGGCAGCTCCCATCATCTGATTTTTTTTCTGAACGTTTCCTCAGACCGAGACAATCGCAGCATGCTGCGATTGTCACCGATTTTCGGATCGGACTCGCCAATGCAAGTCTATGGGGGCAAGAAAAAAATCGGATTACAAACGGACCAGATATGTTGAGTGGCGATAAAAATCGCACCCGGTGTCCTTTACAAAAAGCCGGCAATTCATTTAGCAATACAGTAAAATCACACTGACAGGTTACATAAAGAAACAAAAGAATAGATCTAGACACATAGAATACTATATATATATATTTATATATATATATATATATATATATATATATATATATATATACACACATATACACACATACACACACACTCACTGGCCACTTTATTAGGTACACCATGCTAGTAAGGGGTTGGACCCCCTTTTGCCTTCAGAACTGCCTCAATTCTTCGTGGCAGAGATTCAACAAGGTGCTGGAAGCATTCCTCAGAGATTTTGGACCATATTGACATGATGGCATCACACAGTTGGCGCAGATTTGTCGGCTGCACATCCCTGATGCGAATCTCCCGTTCCACCACATCCCAAAGATGCTCTATTGGATTGAGATCTGGTGACTGAGGAGGCCATTTGAGTACAGTGAACTCATTGTCATGTTCAAGAAACCAATCTGAGATGATTCGAGCTTTATGACATGGCGCATTATCCTGCTGAAAGTAGCCATCAGATGTTGGGTACATTGTGGTCATAAAGGGATGGACATGGTCAGCAACAATACTCAGGTAGGCTGTGGCGTTGCAACGATGCTCAATTGGTACCAAGGGGCCCAAAGAGTGCCAAGAACAAATTCCCCACACCATGACACCACCAGCCTGAACCGTTGATACAAGGCAGGATGGATCCATGCTTTCATGTTGTTTACGCCAAATTCTGACCCTACCATCCGAATGTCGCAGCAGAAATCGAGACTCATCAGACCAGGCAACGTTTTTCCAATCTTCTACTGTCCAATTTCGATGAGCTTGTGCAAATTGTAGCCTCAGTTTCCTGTTCTTAGCTGAGAGGAGTGGTACCCAGTGTGGTCTTCTGCTGCTGTAGCCCATCTGCCTCAAAGTTTGACGCACTGTGCGTTCAGAGATGCTCTTCTGCCTACCTTGGTTGTAACGGGTGGCAATTTGAGTCACTGTTGCCTTTCTATCAGCTCGAACCAGTCTGCCCATTCTCCTCTGACCTCTGGCATCAACATGGCATTTCCGGCCACAGAACTGCCGCTCACTGGATTTTTTTTTCTTTTTCGGACCATTCTCTGTAAACCCTAGAGATGGTTGTGCGTGAAAATCCCAGTAGATCAGCAGTTTCTGAAATACTCAGACCAGCCCTTCTGGCACCAACAATCATGCCACGTTCAAAGGCACTCAAATCACCTTTCTTCCCCATACTGATGCTCGGTTTGAACTGCAGGAGATTGTCTTGACCATGTCTACATGCCTAAATGCACTGAGTTGCCGCCATGTGATTGGCTGATTAGAAATTAAGTCTTAACACGCAGTTGGACAGGTGTACCTAATAAAGTGGCCAGTGAGTGTATATATATACACACACACACACACACACACACACACACATATATATATATATATATATTGTATTCTATTTATAATTCATGCAGTTCTTCATAGCAGAATAGCCACAGTAACATTTGCCGGCTTCTGTAAATTCATTCCCCTACCCGACATGAAATGACACATGGTTTACATATAGTTAACCATTTCATATTTTTTTTTTTATGTCTATCACTAGTAATTAGATGAGGGTTTTTGTGTAAAATTTGGGAGTTGTAGGTGTTAATTTAAGGGGTTAATTCGTTATAAAAAATTGCGGCGAATTCCGCTGACGTCACTGAGGCTGCAGGGAGTCCCCGCAATTTATAACTAATTAACCCCTTAAATTAACACTTACAACTCCCAAATTTTACACAAAACCCCTCATCTAATTACTAGTGATAGACATAAAAAAAAAAAAAACACATGAAATGAAATGGTTAACTATATGTAAACCATGTGTCATTTCATGTCGGGTAGGGGAATGAATTTACAGAAGCCGGCAAATGTTACTGTGGCTATTCTGCTATGAAGAACTGCATGAATTATAAATATATATACAGTATATATTGTATTCTATGTGTCTAGATCTATTATTTCCTTTGTGTTTGAAACCTGTCATAGGGCTCCATTATATGTCCATTTTGCAAGTCTGCGAGAAAATCTCGCCAGATGGATGTCAAACGGATGCTTACATGCGAATAAAATCGGTTCTACGCTGGAAAATCGGATCACAGACGGAGCCATGGTGAAGAAACCTTTGTGCGATTTCAGACCGTTAAAATCGGACCGATTTTTTAATCGTTGTGTGTGACTCCAGCCTTAGGACACAATCGGTGAGTTCCTGCACATAGAGACAGCACTATTAGTGTCACATAGGAGGAAACCATTCTGTTTCTCATTGTAAACTACTTTTCCCTTTCTTGCCTGCAGCTTCTCAATGTTTCTTGGGGGTTTTTCTTCTTGCTCTGCAGATACACTGGCACCACTTGGTGTCACTGCGTACAGTGAGTACAGGTTTATACAGTGACTTGTTACCCAAACCTCGGTCACATTGGGGCTGTACTGACTACAGTGGAGGCATAGAGACCCCTCCAGATTAGTAGGAACAGAGCAGCTCTTTGATCTGCGAGATCTCGCAAGTAACAGGGCCCCCAGATGTAAGGTCCAAGGCACAAGGCATCATAAAGGGGAAGAGCTCTCCTTAATTAAATCTCATCACCCTTTACACAAGGCTCAGTGATCAATAGAACTGTAGTGATACACTGTGGCCAATTTTCTTGCGCTAATGGCACCACCTAGAGGTAATATTTGGTATTGCTCATTCCTTGTGACTGAGAATCAAAGCGATCCAGGCTTATAAATCACCTAAAGCCTAGGTTATCAGTTGGGGTGGAACTACAATTCCCAACATACCTTCACAGCCATATAGGCATGCCAGGCAGTTCCACCCCGCAGTAGCCTGGCACCTCCTGGGCGGCTTGCACCTGTCACTTGTTCTATAGTTGTTGAATTTTTAGCAAAACTTCAATTGCTGAAAACTGAAAATTTGTGCAGAATGTAACGAAATTGATACAAAATCAACAAATGTGATGAAAGCGATGATGAGGACACAGGGCTGCCATCAGGAACAGAAGCTAAAAGGGCAGAACTGATCCTCAGGAGCTGCCGACACGTGAGGCCAGGATGGTCACCTTTCAGACTCCAATTTCCGGATTACAAGCCTTCATCTGATAGATCGTTATATTTGCACTTTATGTCAGGGCTGTGGAGTCGGAGTCGTGGAGTCGGAGTTAGTTTTGGTTGGAGTCGGAGTCGGTAGAAATGTACCGACTCCAGCTTTAAAAAAAATGTATTAATATTTCATAATTGAACTTTCATATGAATTTTATAAATGTTACTCAAATATATATGTTCTATCAAACTATGAACAACAGTGATAAGCAGTTCTGCTGGAGATAGAGACATTTCTTACTTCTTGTGTGTCACTGTTCTCCACTGCCCTTATCTTATCTTATACTTGGTTAACCTCATGCTGCCCCAACCCCCCTACTTACAATGTATGAAACTGAAAGTGAAAATGTGTTGCAAATTCTTAGTAGTAAAGCTCCTCCTCTAGACCAGATCATACTAGGTGTGCGTCTTCCCAGCATCTCACAGCTGCCTGCTACTCAGAAGAGGAAGACTAAGAAGTATTATCCTTTCAACAAACTTTGCATCAGTTAACTGTGAGTACATGAGGAATAATAAGAGTATTACTGACCACTATATCAGTTGTATGACCTGCCAATAATTTTGTACAATTGTTTTTAGGAAAAACAATTGTCATTTGGATTGTGAATGCAGAATTAAAAACCTGAGAATGTCAAAGAAGCATCACATTAAATCAGCTGTATTTGAACATTTCACCATCACTCAAAATAGAAAACATTATGTCTGTCAGTGTATGACAAATGATCCAGATGAAAACAAATGCTGTGAAGCCAAGATGAGTGCATATTCAGGCAAAGATAAAAATGCTCCTACCACAGCTTCTAATCTAAAGAGACATTTACAGCGCTTTCATCCAGAAGTACTGAAAGCAGTGGATGAGAAAGACTGCATCCAAACCAATGAACCAGTGCCCATCTCTTCCAGCCAAACAAAGGAGCAGAGAACTTTGCAGCCATCAGTTGCAAGATATTTTGTCAGTGACAAAGTTACTGTGACAATGACAGTAGATACATTTAAAAAACAGATCATAGAGCTTGATGTAAAGGATAGTGTGCCTATTTCATTATTTTCACGACCAGCTTTTATGTGTCTGAATGGGGAAATGGCCTGCAAGCTTGGCGTTTCTCTGGAGAGAGAGTATTAGAAAATTAGTAATCGAAGAAGCTTTTAAACAAAAGGAAGAAATTAAAAAAACTCTCAAGGGACGCTTTCTGTTTCTTAAAATGGATGCCTGCACACGTCACAGAGTGAACTATTTTGCCATCAATGTCCGATTTGTTTGTGACAA
The DNA here is from genome assembly GCF_039654945.1 of Dendrobates tinctorius. Lineage (NCBI taxonomy): Eukaryota > Metazoa > Chordata > Amphibia > Anura > Dendrobatidae > Dendrobates > Dendrobates tinctorius. The sequence goes on from NW_027361809.1 coordinate 2,528,786, forward strand.
AAATGAAATAGTTACCAAGACATTGGCAGTAAAAGACACCAAAGCTCATCACACCAGTGAGTTTCTCCAGGTCTTGGTGGAAAAGGTTCTGCAAGACTATGAACTTAAAAAAGAGCAAGTTCTTTCTGTCGTAACTGACAATGCTTCAAATATGATAAGTACTATTAAGCTAATGAATGAGAGTAATGATGGTGACCAGCAGCTAGAAGAACATTCTGGGTCCACAGACACAGAAATGTTTGAAATAGAGGAACACAGTATTGTAACTGAGGAGCAAACTGAAGTTGCTTCAGATGAACAGCAACATGACAGTTTAGATGATCTTGTTGAAACTGTGTCAATATGTTCTTTCATTCATCACATGCGCTGTGTTGTGCATACGCTACAGCTGGCTATAAGAGACAGTCTGCAAGAAGGACATGCTGCTGCACTGATTGGCAAGGTGAGAAAATTGGCTACTGTTGCCAAAACCCCTAAAGTTGACTCAATTTTGAAGAGACGTGCTGGAAAAGGGGCAATTATTGATCAAGCCACACGATGGGGCAGTACTTACTTAATGATTCAGCGCTTGGTTGAACTGAAAACCTTTCTTGTAGACATGGCTAACCCTCAACTGACGCTAAATGAAAGTCAGTGGAATCAGGTGACTGAGCTGGAAAAATTGCTAGAGCACCCATTTACAGTGACTAAAAAATTACAAGCAGAGGACTTAACTCCAGGTATTTTCTTAAAGGAGTGGAAGAACCTGATGTTTCGCCTGTCCCAAAGAGGAGGGTTAATTGCAAGTGGCATTGCTACATCAATGAAACGGAGAGAGGAGCTACTATTACAAAATAACATTCTTTTGGCAGCTGTTTATGTAGACCCAATGCATCGGATTCTTCTAGATGATCAACAGCTAAGTAAAGGAAAAGAAGCTCTGTTTGAAATAGCAGTAAGGATGAAAGGGTTGCAGAACAGTCAGGAGGAACAAGAAGAATTTGGTCGTCCTGCCACATCTTCAACTGATGGAGAATTTAATTTAGAAAAATATTTGATCACAAGGACCGTGCAAAGCGTTCCCGCATAGAAGAGTCATCCCCATCAAGGAACACAGCCAGTACATTTCAGCAGAATTTTTCATGTGCACTAAAAGAAATTGAGAAATTTGACCGTTCATCAAAAATAACAGTGCAACAAGCGATTCCTCTGTATCCTGACATTGTCAGAGATGTTGCCCGAGTGGTTACTGCTTTGCCACCAACACAAGTTAGTGTAGAGAGGTTGTTCTCTGCTCTCAAAATAATTAGATCAGATTTGAGGGCATCCATGAAGGAGGATCTGACAGAGGCAATACTTTTTCTGAGGACAAATTTATAGATTGCTTCTTATTAACTGCATAAAAGTGTTTATTGCATATTTACTTACAGTTTAGAAAAGTTTAGAAAAGTTATTTGCTATATTCTAATTGTATTCTAATAAATGTAGTGTTTGCTCTAAGTGGTCTGATTACTTATATGATGGTGAGAAACTGAATAAGCACGATGTTTAATATTTTACAACAGTAAATTTGTTGTTATGAATTGGCCATTTATGAAGGAGTCGGAGCCGGAGTCGGAGCCTGATAAAATCCAGGAGTCGGAGTCGCAACTGTGGCTTACCGACTCCACAGCCCTGCTTTATGTCCCCCGGTCGCCTATATCGCCCCTAATCTTCATGCTTAGGTTCATCTCGTTTCCTGGGTGCGCCGCAGTGTACGGCGAGAAACGGATCAGCTGCAGAACCAGAATTTCCATTCTTTCACTCACGCTTCTTCTACAGCCAAAACTTTTTCACTTTTCTGTCCACTTAGTTGCACAAGGACTTGGATTTTGTGGGTAAAAGAGTAGTTATACATGACACAATTCACCCTGCAGAGCGGAGGAAAGCCCTGCGCAGTGGAAACTCACAAGTGAAAAACTCTTCCACAACTTGCACTTCTGATATTTTTTTCTTTACAGACTTTCGTGGACTCTGCGTCACATATATAGATTTTTATCATTCTTTATAAAGTGGCGATGTGAATGTTTCCACTCTATGTTCTGGCTCCCTTAGGGACTTTCACCTATGATTGTCGGATGATTATTTGTATTGCTGTTTTGTTATTATTGTTATTTCATCGCTTATTAATTCCCTGATAGCGGAGTTCAGCGCAGGGGGTCACACAGGCGACGTCCCCATGCTCCGTGCACAACCTTCACCCGAGCGGAGAAAGCAGAAAAAACAGCGATTATCAAAAGTCAATTGTCAGTCGGCCTCTTTAGAAATAATTCCATTAAAGATAACGGCGGTTTTTAATTAGATGAAGGATCCAATTACTGTAATTACAATGTATAAATATTCCCGTCATGGAGACGACCCGAGGAGAAGGGTTACCACAATAATTAGTGTCTTCATATGAAGCCCGTGTACTGAAGGAGGTCTGCTCCGGGGGCGCGCGTTCCACTCACCTTTGGGAGCTCTGGAGATCGTACGGTCGGTGCGATGAATATTTATGGGCGAGTGCGTGCACTGCTGAGATTACGGGAGAACGCGATCCTCCGACGCACACTGTTACCCAGGGGTGTAAAATGTGGAGATGATGGGCACGGAATCCGATCAGGGAGTTACCGTTCTCATCATCACTGCAGCAAACCGCTCTGAGGAGGGAGGCGATGAAGGCTCGCTGGTGACTGAAGTCCGCCGGCCCAGCATCGGATTATCACATTGATATACAATAGGTTACAGAGATATGAAAGTGCAGCGCGGTTTGCTTTATTTTCAATTGTCGTCATCCACGTGTGCAACATTTGTGCAATCATTAACTCTCTGTATATTTTTGTGTTTTTAGGTCTCGGTTGTGTTGCTCATTTACGCAGCTTTTTATCATGCGAGTTGTTTTTTTGGCCATTGAGCGTCGCCGTGTTGTTCCCTGTCCCCGCAATGTCCAGTGAAAACTTTGGAATTTTAAAGCGTCTTCAATAAAGGATTTTCATATTTTTATGGATTGTTGCCAGAAGCTGGAATTTTATCTACTTGTCTCTATAGTTCACGATTTGGTCAGAACGTCATTCCGTGCACAGAGGACGCCGCAATGCAGGACGCCATAAAGCAGGACGCCATAACGCAGGACGCCATAACGCAGGACGCCGCAATGCAGGACGCCGCAACGCAGGACACCGCAACGCAGGACACCGCAACGCAGGACACCGCAACGCAGGACGCTGTAACGTAGGACGCCATAACGCAGGACGCCGCAACGCACGACGCCATAACGCACGACGCCATAACGCACGACGCCATAACGCAGGACGCCATAACGCAGGACGCCATAACGCAGGACGCCATAACGCAGGACGCCATAACGCAGGACGCCATAACGCAGGATGTGCTGAGCGACTTACAATTAACCTTTTCACTCCAACACTAACCCCACTTCAGTCCTCCCATTGCCCCGCCTCTTCAACATTAAGCCACACCCCTTAAATGTTCAGGCAGTGGCCCCTGGTCGCTCAAAGATCGGCACCATTTATCTGCTGAAGGAATGAAATGACCACAGTGTGAATGCACACCTATACCAACATGTGCTCGGCCTCAACAATGCTTACGTTTTACCGGCTGTACATATATAATTATATACAGGAGATGCCCAGGTTATACCGGCTGTACATATATAATTATATACAGGAGATGCCCGGGTTATACCGGCTGTACATATATAATTATATACAGGAGATGCCTGGGTTATACCGGCTGTACATATATAATTATATACAGGAGATGCCTGGGTTATACCGGCTGTACATATATACAGCTGGGCATTCTGTACTTCCGTCTTTATGGAGAAAGATGCGTCTCATCGCTTCTGAGCAGGGAGCGTCCCACTGCAGGGCCGTTGTGGAGCGATTTCCGCGGCTCTGGGGCTGCACGTTATGACGGTTTTGTTAGGTGCATGTAACCGCACATGACCCCATCGGTGGTCCATCCACTTTACAAAAAAATTGGTAGCTGGAACTTAAAATAACAAAATTTTTGTGCAAATTATTTTGGTGATTTTACGCAGTTTTCTCCAGAAACCTTGGAAGTGCTTGATGGATGGGGACCAAAAACGTTCATTTTAGTATTATGGGGACATCTCATGGCGGAAAGAGGAACTGCACTAGGTATATTGTGCAGATAGGATATTTGTGTTGTTTTATAGATCTACAAAGATACTCAAGGAGGAGATCCCAAAAGGGAAAAAAACACCAGATTCCCACGCTGCTATATTTCAACCATCAAATAGAGGAAATCCAGTAGATTGTAGAAATTGGTTCCAATATCAGAACTTTATTTATGGTACATAGAGAGACAACGCGTTTCGAGGTCCATTCAGTGACCTCTTCTTCAGGTCGAATGTACAGGAATGAAGATAAATCAGAAGTTGGCGGTTTATATCATATCGAGGTTAGGCCCCCGCTGTTCACAAAAGAAAAAAAAAATGGAGGGGGAGGGGGCAGTAACCAAAGGCAAGTACATAGAACTTTCACAAAAAAACGACCAAGTGTTAAAAGACACAATAACTTACATCCCATAGATCACAAGTTGGACTAATTAAAAAAGAAATAAAAAATAAGAATATTTAAAAATGAAGCATAAAAGACTCCCCACACCAGGATCAAACCAAGAAGGTTGTGGGACTGAGTGTATGTATGTGAGCCAAGGTCATCCACTTTAACGAGCAGTGCTATATGCATTCTGCTATATCTGACTGATAAGAGAGACGTATATTACAATGGAAAGTAAACATTATGCCTGGGGAGCGCCAGAGACCGTGACTGTGGGTAACCCAAAGGGTTCTCCAGTTCCCACGGTCAGTACTGACGTCAGAGGACAGGGAGACATTTCCAAGGAAGCGGAGAGATGTCAGTCGAGCCCTTCAACACCAGATATCTGAGCTACTGGGATCATTAAAAAGTATCAGAGGATCCCAGGTGAGAAAAAAAATGCCGGATGAATACATATGAGGGGAAGTTTTACTCGAATATATCACACAGCTCATTGAGGCCATTCGGATTTATAGTATTCATCCTATAAACCCAATACATTTCTCTCCTACACAGAGCCTGGAATCTGTTAGGAGGATTAGGAGTCATCCAGTCAATAGGTGGAAACCCGAGCAATCCCGTCCATGTGTGATAGCGCAGTGCCTGGGCAGGTGATAGCGCAGTGTCTGGGCAGGTGATAGCGCAGTGCCTGGGCAGGTGATAGCGCAGTGCCTGGGCAGGTGATAGCGCAGTGCCTGGGCAGGTGATAGCGCAGTGCCTGGGCAGGTGATAGCGCAGTGCCTGGGCAGGTGATAGCGCAGTGCCTGGGCAGGTGATAGCGCAGTGCCTGGGCAGGTGATAGCGCAGTGCCTGGGCAGGTGATAGCGCAGTGCCTGGGCAGGTGATAGCGCAGTGCCTGGGCAGGTGATAGCGCAGTGCCTGGGCAGGTGATAGCGCAGGGTCTGGGCAGGTGATAGCGCAGTGCCTGGGCAGGTGATAGCGCAGTGCCTGGGCAGGTGATAGCGCAGTGCCTGGGCAGGTGATAGCGCAGTGCCTGGGCAGGTGATAGCGCAGTGCCTGGGCAGGTGATAGCGCAGTGCCTGGGCAGGTGATAGCGCAGTGCCTGGGCAGGTGATAGCGCAGTGCCTGGGCAGGTGATAGCGCAGTGCCTGGGCAGGTGATAGCGCAGTGCCTGGGCAGGTGATAGCGCAGTGCCTGGGCAGGTGATAGCGCAGTGCCTGGGCAGGTGATAGCGCAGTGCCTGGGCAGGTGATAGCGCAGTGCCTGGGCAGGTGATAGCGCAGTGCCTGGGCAGGTGATAGCGCAGTGCCTGGGCAGGTGATAGCGCAGGGTCTGGACAGGTGATAGCGCAGGGTCTGGACAGGTGATAGCGCAGGGTCTGGACAGGCCGGGCTTCATGAAGCCTTTTTTAGTATTGTGGCGATGTGCATTGATTCTCTCTCTTAATGTCTGTGTTGTCCGCCCTATATACTGCTTATTGCAGCTGCACTGTGTCAAATAAATGACAAAGTCCGACTCGCAGGACAATCGCTCACGTATGGGGCAGGACTCATTAGTAGAAGTGGAGCTGAAAGAGGACACATTAGGAGTGATGCCTTTGCAACAATGGCTTTTCAGTTTCCCACACGGAAACACTCCAATATGGCTGGCTTTTTTAATATTCAAAAAATGATTAGAGGTCTCCTTCAAACGACTAGGGGCCAATATATTTTTGATCGTGGGAGCCCTCCTATAGGTGATCCTGGGGTTCTCAGGCAAGGAATTCCCCAAGATAGGATCACTGCAGAGAATGTGCCAAGTCGTCATTAATATGCTTTTCATTTGTTTGTGGCACTTATTAAACGTAGTTAGAAAATTAACTGGGTTTCCGGTTTTTACCTATTGACCGGTACTTGGTTTCTTTTATCTTTAGATCTACAAAGATGTAATTAATAATAAGTTCATACAAATCACATGGAACCCAAGTACATCACATTTTTATTTTTTTTTTAATTTCCTGTCTTGTCATATAATTTGGGAAATCAAAGTGAAAACCAGCCAGACCGGGGAAGTCGAGCAGGGAAAAATAAAGAGGATGCGACACATCAACTCTGAAAGGTGGTCTTTATGTGATCAGCGTCAGATCTGTCATCTGTAGAGTGACTGCACTCAGTATATCTATGTGACTAGGTAACAAGATTGTTATACATGAGATATTCACAGCAAACAATTCTGCAACAATGCATCCGCTTACACCAGGGGTGGGGAATCTACGGCTGCCCACAAAGTGCTGGCGCTGACCTCGGTGGCAGGACTGAACGTTTCATCGCATGCGCCCCAGGGTTTAATAGTGAATGCTGCGCACTCACAAGAAGAAATTAATAAAAAGGGGGAGACAGGGCGCTTCCAATGCGTAGGTCTGTATGGAAAGTAGATGAGTGCACAGCAAGTGTTAGGCTCACCTGATAGGGTTGTGAGAGTCACAACACCTATAATCGCATAAAACAGCGGCAGCAGTCTGCACGAGGTCCAAGGACTTGGTACAAAGAGAAGGCTGGTAGTGCAATAAGAGACTGCGCTGCTGTGGCAGAATTCAAGATAGCTGGGACTGGCTCAGGAAACGCGTTGGCAATAAAGATATCTTGAATTCTACCACAGCAGCGCAGTCTTTTATTGCACTACCAGCCTTCTCTTTGTAAGAAGAAATTAATGGTACAGCGGCCATCAGCAGCACTGCGGTGCCCGGTAATCTGCCTGGGGCCGGATAAAAGATCCATGGGCATGATGTTCCCCAATCCTGGCTTACACCGAGAAAACAAATGATGAGGGCAAAGCTCAATACATGGCGGAGAAATCTAGGACCAAGTTTGGGCACCTGTAACATTGTATCTACTGCCTGTATTCACATATCAGTTATGTGTCTGCAAAGGGTTAACACAGCAAAGAAAGGGGCAGCAGTGCTTACCTGCCCCGGTGTCAGAACTAAAGCACTATCAGGATGCAGCCAGCCCATGTAGTAAAGATGGCGGCAACACAGGGGCAAAATGCTGAGGAGACCCCCACTCCCAACCTACCAGTGCATGGAGGGGTGGATTGCACAAAAGCTGCTTGTATCGGGCGCTGGTCACACACAGGCAATGCTCAGTGTCCGGCTTACAGCCTACTAATGACACCCATACTGTTAGATCAGGCGGCTGCACAGCACAGTCTAAGCGCATCCCATGAGGACAGACACCCTAGTTTACAAGGCCATGAATGCCGGGCCCGGCTGCACCCGGAAAACAAAGGGCAAAAGAATCTAGACAGAATATCTGAGGTATTGGTTGATATTCTGGCCAAGACATGCAAGCTCGCAGCCTGTGTCAGGGGTCCGCACACAAACAATATTATACTGGGGACTCACAATGTGAGGACCCCTGATGGCGGCACCATCTCTACTACAAGAGTTTATTGCATTAGTTCTGAGACCTGGCAGGTCAATCCTGCGGCCCCCTTTTTTCCTGTATTCTTGGATGATTTTTTATTCTTTTTGTGGCTTGCTTTTAATTTTGGACTGCAAAGGGCTCTTGTATTGTTCTTACACAACAGCCCTTTCCTATCTGTGGCCACCAGTGTGATGGGGTCTATTGCACATTGCATCACCTATGTAATATTCTATCCACTGCCTGTATCTATGTAACGTTGTATGCTCTCACTATGTGACATTGTATCTAGTGATGAGCGAGTGCTCGGGAGTCCTCCGAGTGTTCTGACGTGCTCGGAGATTTAGTTTTTGTCGTCCTATCTACATGATTTGCAACTTGTAGACAGGCTGAATACATGTGGAGATTCCCTAACAAACAGGCATGAGACACATGGAATCAGGCTGTCCAGCAGCCACAAATCATGCAGCTGCAGCAACGAAAACTAAGTCTCCGAGCACGCCAGAATACTCGGAGGACTCCCGAGCAATAAGCATACTCGCTCATCACTAATGTAGCATCTATGCAACATTGTATCCATATAACATTGCATGCCCTCACCACGTAACATTGTATCATCTATGAAATATTGTATCCACTGCCTGTATCTATGTAGCTTGCATGCTCTATGTAACATATTAAATTTCCCAGAGGACCATTGCACGGCGAATAAGCCTCCTTACCTTGACAAGCCAGAGCTGGCATGTCACTCTCCACAAGGAGAAACCTTACCCCTTAGACCTCAGCCAGAGCCTCTCACCTAGCCAAATCAGTTCTCATACTTTGCACTGACGAGGGCCAATAGCCTGAAACACCGTGCCTGCAAATTGAGATTCTGATTTGGCTTTAATCCTAAGTCATATTACAAGACTCATTAAAGGGTTGATTGTGTCTTGTAGGATCGGTACTACCAATAGGTGGCGCTACAGAGTTCAAGTCTTCTTTCTCTCTGAAGAGGCAATTTGCATGTGTAACATTGTATCATCTACGTAACTCTACATCTACGTAACTCATCATCTACGTAACTCTACATCTACGTAACTCTACATCTACGTAACTCTACATCTACGTAACTCTACATCTACGTAACTCTACATCTACGTAACTCTACATCTACGTAACTCTACATCTACGTAACTCTACATCTACGTAACTCTACATCTACGTAACTCTACATCTACGTAACTCTACATCTACGTAACTCTACATCTACGTAACTCTACATCTACGTAACTCTACATCTACGTAACTCTACATCTACGTAACTCTACATCTACGTAACTCTACATCTACGTAACTCTACATCTACGTAACTCTACATCTACGTAACTCTACATCTACGTAACTCTACATCTACGTAACTCTACATCTACGTAACTCTACATCTACGTAACTCTACATCTACGTAACTCTACATCTACGTAACTCTACATCTACGTAACTCTACATCTACGTAACTCTACATCTACGTAACTCTACATCTACGTAACTCTACATCTACGTAACTCTACATCTACGTAACTCTACATCTACGTAACTCTACATCTACGTAACTCTACATCTACGTAACTCTACATCTACGTAACTCTACATCTACGTAACTCTACATCTACGTAACTCTACATCTACGTAACTCTACATCTACGTAACTCTACATCTACGTAACTCTACATCTACGTAACTCTACATCTACGTAACTCTACATCTACGTAACTCTACATCTACGTAACTCTACATCTACGTAACTCTACATCTACGTAACTCTACATCTACGTAACTCTACATCTACGTAACTCTACATCTACGTAACTCTACATCTACGTAACTCTACATCTACGTAACTCTACATCTACGTAACTCTACATCTACGTAACTCTACATCTACGTAACTCTACATCTACGTAACTCTACATCTACGTAACTCTACATCTACGTAACTCTACATCTACGTAACTCTACATCTACGTAACTCTACATCTACGTAACTCTACATCTACGTAACTCTACATCTACGTAACTCTACATCTACGTAACTCTACATCTACGTAACTCTACATCTACGTAACTCTACATCTACGTAACTCTACATCTACGTAACTCTACATCTACGTAACTCTACATCTACGTAACTCTACATCTACGTAACTCTACATCTACGTAACTCTACATCTACGTAACTCTACATCTACGTAACTCTACATCTACGTAACTCTACATCTACGTAACTCTACATCTACGTAACTCTACATCTACGTAACTCTACATCTACGTAACTCTACATCTACGTAACTCTACATCTACGTAACTCTACATCTACGTAACTCTACATCTACGTAACTCTACATCTACGTAACTCTACATCTACGTAACTCTACATCTACGTAACTCTACATCTACGTAACTCTACATCTACGTAACTCTACATCTACGTAACTCTACATCTACGTAACTCTACATCTACGTAACTCTACATCTACGTAACTCTACATCTACGTAACTCTACATCTACGTAACTCTACATCTACGTAACTCTACATCTACGTAACTCTACATCTACGTAACTCTACATCTACGTAACTCTACATCTACGTAACTCTACATCTACGTAACTCTACATCTACGTAACTCTACATCTACGTAACTCTACATCTACGTAACTCTACATCTACGTAACTCTACATCTACGTAACTCTACATCTACGTAACTCTACATCTACGTAACTCTACATCTACGTAACTCTACATCTACGTAACTCTACATCTACGTAACTCTACATCTACGTAACTCTACATCTACGTAACTCTACATCTACGTAACTCTACATCTACGTAACTCTACATCTACGTAACTCTACATCTACGTAACTCTACATCTACGTAACTCTACATCTACGTAACTCTACATCTACGTAACTCTACATCTACGTAACTCTACATCTACGTAACTCTACATCTACGTAACTCTACATCTACGTAACTCTACATCTACGTAACTCTACATCTACGTAACTCTACATCTACGTAACTCTACATCTACGTAACTCTACATCTACGTAACTCTACATCTACGTAACTCTACATCTACGTAACTCTACATCTACGTAACTCTACATCTACGTAACTCTACATCTACGTAACTCTACATCTACGTAACTCTACATCTACGTAACTCTACATCTACGTAACTCTACATCTACGTAACTCTACATCTACGTAACTCTACATCTACGTAACTCTACATCTACGTAACTCTACATCTACGTAACTCTACATCTACGTAACTCTACATCTACGTAACTCTACATCTACGTAACTCTACATCTACGTAACTCTACATCTACGTAACTCTACATCTACGTAACTCTACATCTACGTAACTCTACATCTACGTAACTCTACATCTACGTAACTCTACATCTACGTAACTCTACATCTACGTAACTCTACATCTACGTAACTCTACATCTACGTAACTCTACATCTACGTAACTCTACATCTACGTAACTCTACATCTACGTAACTCTACATCTACGTAACTCTACATCTACGTAACTCTACATCTACGTAACTCTACATCTACGTAACTCTACATCTACGTAACTCTACATCTACGTAACTCTACATCTACGTAACTCTACATCTACGTAACTCTACATCTACGTAACTCTACATCTACGTAACTCTACATCTACGTAACTCTACATCTACGTAACTCTACATCTACGTAACTCTACATCTACGTAACTCTACATCTACGTAACTCTACATCTACGTAACTCTACATCTACGTAACTCTACATCTACGTAACTCTACATCTACGTAACTCTACATCTACGTAACTCTACATCTACGTAACTCTACATCTACGTAACTCTACATCTACGTAACTCTACATCTACGTAACTCTACATCTACGTAACTCTACATCTACGTAACTCTACATCTACGTAACTCTACATCTACGTAACTCTACATCTACGTAACTCTACATCTACGTAACTCTACATCTACGTAACTCTACATCTACGTAACTCTACATCTACGTAACTCTACATCTACGTAACTCTACATCTACGTAACTCTACATCTACGTAACTCTACATCTACGTAACTCTACATCTACGTAACTCTACATCTACGTAACTCTACATCTACGTAACTCTACATCTACGTAACTCTACATCTACGTAACTCTACATCTACGTAACTCTACATCTACGTAACTCTACATCTACGTAACTCTACATCTACGTAACTCTACATCTACGTAACTCTACATCTACGTAACTCTACATCTACGTAACTCTACATCTACGTAACTCTACATCTACGTAACTCTACATCTACGTAACTCTACATCTACGTAACTCTACATCTACGTAACTCTACATCTACGTAACTCTACATCTACGTAACTCTACATCTACGTAACTCTACATCTACGTAACTCTACATCTACGTAACTCTACATCTACGTAACTCTACATCTACGTAACTCTACATCTACGTAACTCTACATCTACGTAACTCTACATCTACGTAACTCTACATCTACGTAACTCTACATCTACGTAACTCTACATCTACGTAACTCTACATCTACGTAACTCTACATCTACGTAACTCTACATCTACGTAACTCTACATCTACGTAACTCTACATCTACGTAACTCTACATCTACGTAACTCTACATCTACGTAACTCTACATCTACGTAACTCTACATCTACGTAACTCTACATCTACGTAACTCTACATCTACGTAACTCTACATCTACGTAACTCTACATCTACGTAACTCTACATCTACGTAACTCTACATCTACGTAACTCTACATCTACGTAACTCTACATCTACGTAACTCTACATCTACGTAACTCTACATCTACGTAACTCTACATCTACGTAACTCTACATCTACGTAACTCTACATCTACGTAACTCTACATCTACGTAACTCTACATCTACGTAACTCTACATCTACGTAACTCTACATCTACGTAACTCTACATCTACGTAACTCTACATCTACGTAACTCTACATCTACGTAACTCTACATCTACGTAACTCTACATCTACGTAACTCTACATCTACGTAACTCTACATCTACGTAACTCTACATCTACGTAACTCTACATCTACGTAACTCTACATCTACGTAACTCTACATCTACGTAACTCTACATCTACGTAACTCTACATCTACGTAACTCTACATCTACGTAACTCTACATCTACGTAACTCTACATCTACGTAACTCTACATCTACGTAACTCTACATCTACGTAACTCTACATCTACGTAACTCTACATCTACGTAACTCTACATCTACGTAACTCTACATCTACGTAACTCTACATCTACGTAACTCTACATCTACGTAACTCTACATCTACGTAACTCTACATCTACGTAACTCTACATCTACGTAACTCTACATCTACGTAACTCTACATCTACGTAACTCTACATCTACGTAACTCTACATCTACGTAACTCTACATCTACGTAACTCTACATCTACGTAACTCTACATCTACGTAACTCTACATCTACGTAACTCTACATCTACGTAACTCTACATCTACGTAACTCTACATCTACGTAACTCTACATCTACGTAACTCTACATCTACGTAACTCTACATCTACGTAACTCTACATCTACGTAACTCTACATCTACGTAACTCTACATCTACGTAACTCTACATCTACGTAACTCTACATCTACGTAACTCTACATCTACGTAACTCTACATCTACGTAACTCTACATCTACGTAACTCTACATCTACGTAACTCTACATCTACGTAACTCTACATCTACGTAACTCTACATCTACGTAACTCTACATCTACGTAACTCTACATCTACGTAACTCTACATCTACGTAACTCTACATCTACGTAACTCTACATCTACGTAACTCTACATCTACGTAACTCTACATCTACGTAACTCTACATCTACGTAACTCTACATCTACGTAACTCTACATCTACGTAACTCTACATCTACGTAACTCTACATCTACGTAACTCTACATCTACGTAACTCTACATCTACGTAACTCTACATCTACGTAACTCTACATCTACGTAACTCTACATCTACGTAACTCTACATCTACGTAACTCTACATCTACGTAACTCTACATCTACGTAACTCTACATCTACGTAACTCTACATCTACGTAACTCTACATCTACGTAACTCTACATCTACGTAACTCTACATCTACGTAACTCTACATCTACGTAACTCTACATCTACGTAACTCTACATCTACGTAACTCTACATCTACGTAACTCTACATCTACGTAACTCTACATCTACGTAACTCTACATCTACGTAACTCTACATCTACGTAACTCTACATCTACGTAACTCTACATCTACGTAACTCTACATCTACGTAACTCTACATCTACGTAACTCTACATCTACGTAACTCTACATCTACGTAACTCTACATCTACGTAACTCTACATCTACGTAACTCTACATCTACGTAACTCTACATCTACGTAACTCTACATCTACGTAACTCTACATCTACGTAACTCTACATCTACGTAACTCTACATCTACGTAACTCTACATCTACGTAACTCTACATCTACGTAACTCTACATCTACGTAACTCTACATCTACGTAACTCTACATCTACGTAACTCTACATCTACGTAACTCTACATCTACGTAACTCTACATCTACGTAACTCTACATCTACGTAACTCTACATCTACGTAACTCTACATCTACGTAACTCTACATCTACGTAACTCTACATCTACGTAACTCTACATCTACGTAACTCTACATCTACGTAACTCTACATCTACGTAACTCTACATCTACGTAACTCTACATCTACGTAACTCTACATCTACGTAACTCTACATCTACGTAACTCTACATCTACGTAACTCTACATCTACGTAACTCTACATCTACGTAACTCTACATCTACGTAACTCTACATCTACGTAACTCTACATCTACGTAACTCTACATCTACGTAACTCTACATCTACGTAACTCTACATCTACGTAACTCTACATCTACGTAACTCTACATCTACGTAACTCTACATCTACGTAACTCTACATCTACGTAACTCTACATCTACGTAACTCTACATCTACGTAACTCTACATCTACGTAACTCTACATCTACGTAACTCTACATCTACGTAACTCTACATCTACGTAACTCTACATCTACGTAACTCTACATCTACGTAACTCTACATCTACGTAACTCTACATCTACGTAACTCTACATCTACGTAACTCTACATCTACGTAACTCTACATCTACGTAACTCTACATCTACGTAACTCTACATCTACGTAACTCTACATCTACGTAACTCTACATCTACGTAACTCTACATCTACGTAACTCTACATCTACGTAACTCTACATCTACGTAACTCTACATCTACGTAACTCTACATCTACGTAACTCTACATCTACGTAACTCTACATCTACGTAACTCTACATCTACGTAACTCTACATCTACGTAACTCTACATCTACGTAACTCTACATCTACGTAACTCTACATCTACGTAACTCTACATCTACGTAACTCTACATCTACGTAACTCTACATCTACGTAACTCTACATCTACGTAACTCTACATCTACGTAACTCTACATCTACGTAACTCTACATCTACGTAACTCTACATCTACGTAACTCTACATCTACGTAACTCTACATCTACGTAACTCTACATCTACGTAACTCTACATCTACGTAACTCTACATCTACGTAACTCTACATCTACGTAACTCTACATCTACGTAACTCTACATCTACGTAACTCTACATCTACGTAACTCTACATCTACGTAACTCTACATCTACGTAACTCTACATCTACGTAACTCTACATCTACGTAACTCTACATCTACGTAACTCTACATCTACGTAACTCTACATCTACGTAACTCTACATCTACGTAACTCTACATCTACGTAACTCTACATCTACGTAACTCTACATCTACGTAACTCTACATCTACGTAACTCTACATCTACGTAACTCTACATCTACGTAACTCTACATCTACGTAACTCTACATCTACGTAACTCTACATCTACGTAACTCTACATCTACGTAACTCTACATCTACGTAACTCTACATCTACGTAACTCTACATCTACGTAACTCTACATCTACGTAACTCTACATCTACGTAACTCTACATCTACGTAACTCTACATCTACGTAACTCTACATCTACGTAACTCTACATCTACGTAACTCTACATCTACGTAACTCTACATCTACGTAACTCTACATCTACGTAACTCTACATCTACGTAACTCTACATCTACGTAACTCTACATCTACGTAACTCTACATCTACGTAACTCTACATCTACGTAACTCTACATCTACGTAACTCTACATCTACGTAACTCTACATCTACGTAACTCTACATCTACGTAACTCTACATCTACGTAACTCTACATCTACGTAACTCTACATCTACGTAACTCTACATCTACGTAACTCTACATCTACGTAACTCTACATCTACGTAACTCTACATCTACGTAACTCTATGTGATGTACAATGTCTGTGAGGTATGGGGTTTTGTCTACAAAATATGATGTTTTCTGTTGTAACTTTCCAGAAAGATCCGGCACATATGACAATCCAGGCTGCTAGCTCTGCAGCTTCACCCCTCCTCCCTTCACACACACACAGAGCAGTGCCACCCCCCTCCTCTACAGCCTGTGTTCGCACTAGTAATAGGAGACCCCCTGCTGTTACAACCATTTGTTTCCTCTCCACAGCTGAGAGAAAAAAGTGCGGGATGGTTCTTTGTTTGAAACAAAGAGGTTTGAATAAAACTATAAGAGCCTGCCCTGCGAAAACCGTACCAAGCAGAGATATGAAAATCATATTTTTGTAACCTGAGCGGTCCCAGCTTCGATACCGCGTATGTTTCGAAGTTCTACCCTGTCCAGAACATGAGATAGGATTTGCGCCCAAATGGACGGTCATATCGCATAGATGTTTGATGTTTTCTTGATGGGCTCATTACGCTGGGAAACATGATACCACTGATGAGTCCATACCAGCTTCTCCCATAAAGTTATAGCTAATCTAAGTTTTGTAGCCAAAACATAACTTGGATAAGAGAGGTGGGATCAACCCAGAATGCACCTCTCTGTGATGTCACATAGGAAAGTCTATAAGGCATTCCCTGGCAGAACCAGCTCAGAACAGCTGCAGAATCCGTGCTGACAAGAACTCCAGATGAGTGGAGACGTGTGGCTCCTCCCCCCTTAAAGCCGCATGGTCTGCCTAAGGAACAATATGGAACTGTGAGTGTAATCTCTTTGTTTTCTCCACTTTTATTTGATACCTGTACTGTACATATTTTATGTCTCAATTTTATAGCAACTTTTATCTGTAATCACTGTCCTCTTTCGGAAAATAAATGAAATAATTATTTAGATCTGTCTCCATGCTCTAAGAATCGAACTATACGCCTTTGATAGATAATCGCTACTAATTCAAGGGGTTTGCCACGGACCCTCTTAATTTAACACTGTGAATTAAGTAACCGTGACTGGTGGCAGCGCGTTGTGTACGGCTATTACGGCTTGCTGGCAGTACAGAAGGGTCTTATATTGCTGAATAAGGGTCTGCAGCCACAGCATTGATAATTCCCTTACTGCAGAAGCCTAATTGCCGGTTCACAACAGGCAGCCCGTCCGGCGACCAATTATCCTAGGTGCAGTTCCCTGACTGACCTGAGGGTAAGGGGGGCGCCGGAGAGCTGTGAGTTCCAAAGTGGAACTGGGAAAGTGGGATATACATAAATCCCCGCAGTACTTGGAAGATTGATAGCAGTGGTGGGGCATCCAAATTAAACTCCCCCTGCGGCAAATTGTAGAGCGAGATTAGCTTGCTGGATATTTTTGGTCACATGGTGCCAGTGTTGGGATAACTAAGATAAGCCCCACTGCGCCTGTGATAGCCGTGTGCCGGCATTGTGTCACGCCCCTCCGTCCGCTGATACACCCGTGTCAGTGGTGGGACTGTGACATAGTGGTGACACAGGGTCCGCTGTCCGTCGCGTTTTGGTGGCAGCGGGACCCCCGTTAGTGTCGCCCGTAAGTGGACGAACGGCGGTGGGCTGTTCGTCACATATTGGTGGCAGAGCGGTGGGATAATCCTAGAGCATTAGTGATTTGGTTTGAGCAATCATTCCTCTCACTAAAAACCTGCACGGTTCCTGCGGGAATCCTGCATCATAGGTTTTGGAGAACAGACTCAGTGGTTACTAGTTCTGAGACATTAGTGTGTACTTGCAAGTATCCCCCTCCCATTTCTTCGTTTTTCTTTTTCTATCTTTTATTTGGCAACCATGGCGGCAAAAGGAGAACCTTGGTACAACCGGCAGACAAAGGAAGTTCTTGCTGGGTTATGCACGTACCAAGGCCTTGACGCCACGAACAAAAACAGAGCTCAAATGATCGCGGCTCTAGTGCAGCTGGACAACGACCAGAATCCAGCGAGCGCAGAAGTTGGCCCAAGTGGCAATGGGGCTGCAGCAGAGGCTCCACTCCTGAGCGCTGGCCCCACATTCAACCAGGACGGGGTGGACCCCTATCTGCAAATGGCCTTGGACGCACTCCCCGCCGAAGACAGTGATGGGCGGGTGAGGCTGATCCAGCAATATCGGCAGGAGGCCCAAGCCGAGCGTCAAGCCCAGGCTGAGAGAGCTGAGCGCCGAGCGGAGGCTGAGAGAGCCGAGCGCCAGGCGCAGAGGGCCCATGAACTGGAGGTACTCCAGCGGGGTGGGAATGCCCCCACAGCCCGAAGCAGTGAGCCCAGCAGCGTCCAGACTCCTAAACCCCGGCCAGAGCATTTTCCCGTGATGGAAAAGGATGGGGACTTGGACACATTTCTGCGAGCCTTTGAGAAAGCCTGCAGACAGTACCAGCTGCCTAGAGACCAATGGGCAAGGTACTTGACCCCAGGGCTAAAAGGCAAAGCCCTGGAGGCATTTGCTTCTCTTCCGCCAGAAGCCGATGATGACTATGACGCCATAAAGCAGGCGCTGATCGCCAAATACCGGCTGACACCTGAGGTATACCGAAAGAAGTTCCGATACCTCCAACGTGGCCCACACGATAGCTACAGTGATGTGGTGCAAGGACTCAGGACCCACTTTGACCAGTGGATCCATGGACTGTCCGTTGAAACCTTTGAGCAGCTACGGGACCTGATGATCAAAGACCAGTTCCTGCATCTCTGCCCAGCTGAGGTCCGACAGTTCATCCTGGACCGCGAACCAACGAACGCGGACAAAGCGGCGCAGATCGCCGACAACCACGAGGCCAACCGGAAGCCCGAGACGCGGAGGCCAGTCGCCACCAGCTGGAAAGGGGGTAAGCCAGCAACCAACCCCAATGCCCCAGCTAGCCGTCCCTCCGGAGGCCCAGTCCCTGTTGCCAACAGCAGGCCGGCTACTGACAGTCGCCTGTGTCACCACTGCCAGCGGCCTGGTCACTTCTTTTACACCTGTCCGAATAGGCCGAAGAACCCCCCAGCCAAGGCCCCCGGGCCCAATGCCTCTGTTCTTTTGGTGGGAGGTGTGGTTGGGAGGGCTGACGACAACGTTCAACCTGTTCAGGTGGGGGCCCGTCTTGCTACAGGCCTCAAGGACACCGGGGCTGAACGAACCCTCATCCGTCCTGGACTGGCGGCCCCTGAAGAGTTTGTTGAGGGGAAAACCCTGACTGTCACCGGGATTGGAGGCACCCGTTGTCCCTTGCCAGTGGCACGAGTTTTTCTTGATTGGGGTGCCGGGAGCGGGTTGAGGGAGGTGGGAGTGTCTGAAAATTTGCCCACTGATGTTTTATTGGGGACTGACTTGGGGAGGATGGTTGCATACTATGTACCTGACACCCTTCCCCAAACTGATAATAAGGGTAACGTTAACCCTGATGATGTTGATGATGGGAAACTGAATGTGTTACCTGCTAATGCCTTGATGAGTAATGATGCAACTAACAACCATTCTTTCCCCAGGTACGATGCTGATGCTGATGTGAATGTACCAAAGCAAACTGATAACCATTCTTCTCCTAGGAAGGATGATGAGGATGTTGATGTATCTGTGCCGACTGAACCCGTTAACCCTTTCTTTGAAGCGGTAGATGTGTCCACAGGTACCGAAGTGCTCAGCCCCGTCACTCTGCGGAGTGAGACGGCTGAGGAACCCCTGGCAGGAGCAAGCAACGGTGCTCAAGAGGATGGGGAGGTGCATGGGGACCATGAGGAAGGTAATGCCATGCAGCTGACCAGTGCCACCGAGGAAGGTAACTGGCCCATAAGTAGCACTGCTCCTAAAGTGTTGGGGGTGGATGGGGAGGTAGAGCCCAGGGCAGCACCAGCTGGTGGGTCTGCAGAAATCCCCAGGGAGACAGCATACATAGCAGCTGTCACACGCAGTCAGAGTGCCCAGATCGCAGGTAACGCACTGTCTTCTGGACCCTCTGCTGTTACAGGAGAGACTGAACCAGAGGTGAACCCAGAGCCGGTTCCAGAGGGTCCCAGTAAAGAGGGGACCCTGACGTCACTTCTGGCAGCCTCCAGCATGGAGTTCCAGGCTGCTCTGCACTCAGATGCCAGCCTGGAGAAATTGAGAGGTCTCGCCGAGACGCCCACCTCCAAGTCTGATAAGGAGAGGGTGTTCTGGGAACGAGGAAGGTTGTACCGGGAGACAGTACCCGGAGATCCTAAAAAGGAGTGGTTGAGGGAAAGACAGCTGGTCGTCCCCTATCAGTTCAGAACTGAGTTGTTGCGGATTGCCCATGAGATTCCACTCGCTGGACACTTGGGGATCAGCAAAACAAAGGCACGGCTGTCTCAACACTTCTATTGGCCCAAGATGGGGACAGATGTAACACACTACTGCCGCTCCTGTGCCACCTGTCAAAAAGTGGGTAAGGCGGGGCCTGCTCTTAAGGCTCCCCTTATTCCTTTGCCGGTGATAGAGGAGCCTTTCCAGAGAATCGCGGTGGACATTGTAGGACCGCTGTCCGTCCCCAGCAGCTCCGGAAAGCGATACATTCTCACCGTGGTAGACTACGCTACCCGGTACCCAGAGGCAGTAGCTCTGTCTTCAACCAGGGCAGATAAGGTGGCTGACGCACTGGTGACCATCTTTTCAAGAGTAGGATTTCCCAGGGAGATGCTTACCGATCAAGGGCCCCAATTCATGTCTCGCCTAATGGAGGCTCTCTGTGAGAAAATGCAGGTGACGCAGCTGGTATCGAGTCCGTATCACCCACAGACTAATGGTTTGTGTGAACGTTTCAACGGTACCCTCAAACAGATGCTCCGCATACTGGTTGAGACCCAAGGGCGCGACTGGGAGCGGTACCTCCCACACCTGCTGTTCGCTTACAGAGAAGTTCCGCAGGCCTCGACCGGGTTCTCCCCCTTCGAGCTCCTGTATGGCAGGCGAGTCCGGGGACCCCTTGGGTTGATAAGAGAATCCTGGGAAGATGAGCCAAACCCCACAGAAGTGTCCATCGTGGATTATGTCATGCGCTTCCGTGACAAGATGCAGACCTTGACGCAGTTGGTGCATGACAACATGACGCAGGCTCAGGCTGACCAGAAGCACTGGTACGACCAGAACGCCCGGGAGCGGACCTACCAGGTGGGTCAAAAGGTGTGGGCGCTGGTCCCTGTACCAACGGATAAGCTTCAGGCAGCCTGGGAAGGCCCGTACGTCGTCCACCAACAGCTCAACCCGGTCACCTACGTGGTCACGCTTGACCATGCTCGGGGTAGGCGCAAGGCCTTTCACGTCAACATGCTGAAGGCGCACTACGAACGTGAAGCTTGCGTCCTACCGGTCTGCAATCTGCCAGAGGATGGGGAGGAAGATTCCCTCCTGGACATGCTGGCCCAGGCCAAGGCCAATGGGTCCATTGAGGACATGGAGATAAGTGGTTCGCTCACCGTGTCCCAGCGGTTGCAGTTGATGGCCACCCTGGAACTCTTCCGGCCCGTGTTCACCAACCGTCCTGGGAGGACGGAGTTAGCGGTTCATGAGGTGGACACCGGGAATCACGCCCCATTACGGCGAACACCTTATCGGATCTCTGAAACGGTGCAACAAGTCATGCGCCGAGAGGTCGATGAGATGTTAAGGCTGGGAGTGATTCGACGGTCAAAAGGTGCGTGGGCTTCACCTGTAGTCCTCGTGCCTAAAAAGGATCGAACCACCCGGTTCTGCGTGGACTACAGGGGGCTCAACGCCATCACAACCTCTGATGCCCACCCGATGCCGCGCATCGAGGATCTGCTCGAGCGGTTGACAAACGCCAACTACATATCCATCATGGATTTGAGTCGGGGATACTGGCAGATTCCCCTGAGCCCTGAGGCGCAGGAGAAATCCGCCTTTATCACCCCCTTTGGACTGTACGAGTCCACGGTCATGCCCTTCGGCATGAAGAATGCCCCTGCCACTTTCCAGCGGATGGTCAACCACCTGCTTCGGGGACTGGAGGAGTACGCCGTGGCGTACTTAGACGATATTGCCGTCTTCAGTTCCACCTGGGAGGAACACCTTCAGCACCTCCAGGAGGTGCTCAAGCGTCTTCACCAGGCAGGCCTGACCATCAAGCCGGGGAAGTGCCAGATAGGCATGCGCAAGGTCCACTACCTGGGGCACCGGGTAGGCGGGGGTTCCATGAGTCCGGAGCCAGAAAAAGTGGACGCAATCGTGTCCTGGCCCACCCCCAGGACCAAGAAACAGGTGAAGTCCTTCTTGGGCACTGCAGGGTACTATAGGCGGTTCGTACAGGACTATAGCGCCCTTGCCAAACCCTTGACTGACCTCACCAAGCAGAGGCTACCCCAAACAGTCAACTGGACAGATGACTGTGAGGCGGCTTTCCAAGCTTTGAAAGCAGCCCTGTGCAACTCTCCAGTGTTGAGAGCAGTCGACAGCAGTCGCCCGTTTCTGGTACAGACCGACGCCAGCGAGTTTGGCCTCGGTGCTGTGCTTAGCCAGGTCGACTCGGGGGACCAAGAGCACCCCGTGTTGTACCTGAGCCGGAAACTTTTGCCGAGGGAAGTGGCATACTCGACCATCGAGAAGGAGTGTCTGGCCATGGTGTGGGCACTGCAGCGTTTGCAGCCCTACCTGTATGGGCGCGCCTTCACGGTGGTAACCGACCACAACCCACTGAGCTGGTTGCACACCGTGTCGGGAACCAATGGAAGATTGCTCCGCTGGAGCCTTGCCCTTCAACAGTACGATTTTACTGTAAAACACAGGAAGGGCAGTGAAAACGGCAATGCCGATGGGTTGTCCCGCCGGGGCGAACCCGCTGAGGTGCGCATGGCCGATTACCGAGAGGTAATGCCTCCTTAGCGCCCTCTTAAGGGGGGAGGTGTGATGTACAATGTCTGTGAGGTATGGGGTTTTGTCTACAAAATATGATGTTTTCTGTTGTAACTTTCCAGAAAGATCCGGCACATATGACAATCCAGGCTGCTAGCTCTGCAGCTTCACCCCTCCTCCCTTCACACACACACAGAGCAGTGCCACCCCCCTCCTCTACAGCCTGTGTTCGCACTAGTAATAGGAGACCCCCTGCTGTTACAACCATTTGTTTCCTCTCCACAGCTGAGAGAAAAAAGTGCGGGATGGTTCTTTGTTTGAAACAAAGAGGTTTGAATAAAACTATAAGAGCCTGCCCTGCGAAAACCGTACCAAGCAGAGATATGAAAATCATATTTTTGTAACCTGAGCGGTCCCAGCTTCGATACCGCGTATGTTTCGAAGTTCTACCCTGTCCAGAACATGAGATAGGATTTGCGCCCAAATGGACGGTCATATCGCATAGATGTTTGATGTTTTCTTGATGGGCTCATTACGCTGGGAAACATGATACCACTGATGAGTCCATACCAGCTTCTCCCATAAAGTTATAGCTAATCTAAGTTTTGTAGCCAAAACATAACTTGGATAAGAGAGGTGGGATCAACCCAGAATGCACCTCTCTGTGATGTCACATAGGAAAGTCTATAAGGCATTCCCTGGCAGAACCAGCTCAGAACAGCTGCAGAATCCGTGCTGACAAGAACTCCAGATGAGTGGAGACGTGTGGCTCCTCCCCCCTTAAAGCCGCATGGTCTGCCTAAGGAACAATATGGAACTGTGAGTGTAATCTCTTTGTTTTCTCCACTTTTATTTGATACCTGTACTGTACATATTTTATGTCTCAATTTTATAGCAACTTTTATCTGTAATCACTGTCCTCTTTCGGAAAATAAATGAAATAATTATTTAGATCTGTCTCCATGCTCTAAGAATCGAACTATACGCCTTTGATAGATAATCGCTACTAATTCAAGGGGTTTGCCACGGACCCTCTTAATTTAACACTGTGAATTAAGTAACCGTGACTGGTGGCAGCGCGTTGTGTACGGCTATTACGGCTTGCTGGCAGTACAGAAGGGTCTTATATTGCTGAATAAGGGTCTGCAGCCACAGCATTGATAATTCCCTTACTGCAGAAGCCTAATTGCCGGTTCACAACAGGCAGCCCGTCCGGCGACCAATTATCCTAGGTGCAGTTCCCTGACTGACCTGAGGGTAAGGGGGGCGCCGGAGAGCTGTGAGTTCCAAAGTGGAACTGGGAAAGTGGGATATACATAAATCCCCGCAGTACTTGGAAGATTGATAGCAGTGGTGGGGCATCCAAATTAAACTCCCCCTGCGGCAAATTGTAGAGCGAGATTAGCTTGCTGGATATTTTTGGTCACATGGTGCCAGTGTTGGGATAACTAAGATAAGCCCCACTGCGCCTGTGATAGCCGTGTGCCGGCATTGTGTCACGCCCCTCCGTCCGCTGATACACCCGTGTCAGTGGTGGGACTGTGACATAGTGGTGACACAGGGTCCGCTGTCCGTCGCGTTTTGGTGGCAGCGGGACCCCCGTTAGTGTCGCCCGTAAGTGGACGAACGGCGGTGGGCTGTTCGTCACACTCTACATCTACGTAACTCTACATCTACGTAACTCTACATCTACGTAACTCTACATCTACGTAACTCTACATCTACGTAACTCTACATCTACGTAACTCTACATCTACGTAACTCTACATCTACGTAACTCTACATCTACGTAACTCTACATCTACGTAACTCTACATCTACGTAACTCTACATCTACGTAACTCTACATCTACGTAACTCTACATCTACGTAACTCTACATCTACGTAACTCTACATCTACGTAACTCTACATCTACGTAACTCTACATCTACGTAACTCTACATCTACGTAACTCTACATCTACGTAACTCTACATCTACGTAACTCTACATCTACGTAACTCTACATCTACGTAACTCTACATCTACGTAACTCTACATCTACGTAACTCTACATCTACGTAACTCTACATCTACGTAACTCTACATCTACGTAACTCTACATCTACGTAACTCTACATCTACGTAACTCTACATCTACGTAACTCTACATCTACGTAACTCTACATCTACGTAACTCTACATCTACGTAACTCTACATCTACGTAACTCTACATCTACGTAACTCTACATCTACGTAACTCTACATCTACGTAACTCTACATCTACGTAACTCTACATCTACGTAACTCTACATCTACGTAACTCTACATCTACGTAACTCTACATCTACGTAACTCTACATCTACGTAACTCTACATCTACGTAACTCTACATCTACGTAACTCTACATCTACGTAACTCTACATCTACGTAACTCTACATCTACGTAACTCTACATCTACGTAACTCTACATCTACGTAACTCTACATCTACGTAACTCTACATCTACGTAACTCTACATCTACGTAACTCTACATCTACGTAACTCTACATCTACGTAACTCTACATCTACGTAACTCTACATCTACGTAACTCTACATCTACGTAACTCTACATCTACGTAACTCTACATCTACGTAACTCTACATCTACGTAACTCTACATCTACGTAACTCTACATCTACGTAACTCTACATCTACGTAACTCTACATCTACGTAACTCTACATCTACGTAACTCTACATCTACGTAACTCTACATCTACGTAACTCTACATCTACGTAACTCTACATCTACGTAACTCTACATCTACGTAACTCTACATCTACGTAACTCTACATCTACGTAACTCTACATCTACGTAACTCTACATCTACGTAACTCTACATCTACGTAACTCTACATCTACGTAACTCTACATCTACGTAACTCTACATCTACGTAACTCTACATCTACGTAACTCTACATCTACGTAACTCTACATCTACGTAACTCTACATCTACGTAACTCTACATCTACGTAACTCTACATCTACGTAACTCTACATCTACGTAACTCTACATCTACGTAACTCTACATCTACGTAACTCTACATCTACGTAACTCTACATCTACGTAACTCTACATCTACGTAACTCTACATCTACGTAACTCTACATCTACGTAACTCTACATCTACGTAACTCTACATCTACGTAACTCTACATCTACGTAACTCTACATCTACGTAACTCTACATCTACGTAACTCTACATCTACGTAACTCTACATCTACGTAACTCTACATCTACGTAACTCTACATCTACGTAACTCTACATCTACGTAACTCTACATCTACGTAACTCTACATCTACGTAACTCTACATCTACGTAACTCTACATCTACGTAACTCTACATCTACGTAACTCTACATCTACGTAACTCTACATCTACGTAACTCTACATCTACGTAACTCTACATCTACGTAACTCTACATCTACGTAACTCTACATCTACGTAACTCTACATCTACGTAACTCTACATCTACGTAACTCTACATCTACGTAACTCTACATCTACGTAACTCTACATCTACGTAACTCTACATCTACGTAACTCTACATCTACGTAACTCTACATCTACGTAACTCTACATCTACGTAACTCTACATCTACGTAACTCTACATCTACGTAACTCTACATCTACGTAACTCTACATCTACGTAACTCTACATCTACGTAACTCTACATCTACGTAACTCTACATCTACGTAACTCTACATCTACGTAACTCTACATCTACGTAACTCTACATCTACGTAACTCTACATCTACGTAACTCTACATCTACGTAACTCTACATCTACGTAACTCTACATCTACGTAACTCTACATCTACGTAACTCTACATCTACGTAACTCTACATCTACGTAACTCTACATCTACGTAACTCTACATCTACGTAACTCTACATCTACGTAACTCTACATCTACGTAACTCTACATCTACGTAACTCTACATCTACGTAACTCTACATCTACGTAACTCTACATCTACGTAACTCTACATCTACGTAACTCTACATCTACGTAACTCTACATCTACGTAACTCTACATCTACGTAACTCTACATCTACGTAACTCTACATCTACGTAACTCTACATCTACGTAACTCTACATCTACGTAACTCTACATCTACGTAACTCTACATCTACGTAACTCTACATCTACGTAACTCTACATCTACGTAACTCTACATCTACGTAACTCTACATCTACGTAACTCTACATCTACGTAACTCTACATCTACGTAACTCTACATCTACGTAACTCTACATCTACGTAACTCTACATCTACGTAACTCTACATCTACGTAACTCTACATCTACGTAACTCTACATCTACGTAACTCTACATCTACGTAACTCTACATCTACGTAACTCTACATCTACGTAACTCTACATCTACGTAACTCTACATCTACGTAACTCTACATCTACGTAACTCTACATCTACGTAACTCTACATCTACGTAACTCTACATCTACGTAACTCTACATCTACGTAACTCTACATCTACGTAACTCTACATCTACGTAACTCTACATCTACGTAACTCTACATCTACGTAACTCTACATCTACGTAACTCTACATCTACGTAACTCTACATCTACGTAACTCTACATCTACGTAACTCTACATCTACGTAACTCTACATCTACGTAACTCTACATCTACGTAACTCTACATCTACGTAACTCTACATCTACGTAACTCTACATCTACGTAACTCTACATCTACGTAACTCTACATCTACGTAACTCTACATCTACGTAACTCTACATCTACGTAACTCTACATCTACGTAACTCTACATCTACGTAACTCTACATCTACGTAACTCTACATCTACGTAACTCTACATCTACGTAACTCTACATCTACGTAACTCTACATCTACGTAACTCTACATCTACGTAACTCTACATCTACGTAACTCTACATCTACGTAACTCTACATCTACGTAACTCTACATCTACGTAACTCTACATCTACGTAACTCTACATCTACGTAACTCTACATCTACGTAACTCTACATCTACGTAACTCTACATCTACGTAACTCTACATCTACGTAACTCTACATCTACGTAACTCTACATCTACGTAACTCTACATCTACGTAACTCTACATCTACGTAACTCTACATCTACGTAACTCTACATCTACGTAACTCTACATCTACGTAACTCTACATCTACGTAACTCTACATCTACGTAACTCTACATCTACGTAACTCTACATCTACGTAACTCTACATCTACGTAACTCTACATCTACGTAACTCTACATCTACGTAACTCTACATCTACGTAACTCTACATCTACGTAACTCTACATCTACGTAACTCTACATCTACGTAACTCTACATCTACGTAACTCTACATCTACGTAACTCTACATCTACGTAACTCTACATCTACGTAACTCTACATCTACGTAACTCTACATCTACGTAACTCTACATCTACGTAACTCTACATCTACGTAACTCTACATCTACGTAACTCTACATCTACGTAACTCTACATCTACGTAACTCTACATCTACGTAACTCTACATCTACGTAACTCTACATCTACGTAACTCTACATCTACGTAACTCTACATCTACGTAACTCTACATCTACGTAACTCTACATCTACGTAACTCTACATCTACGTAACTCTACATCTACGTAACTCTACATCTACGTAACTCTACATCTACGTAACTCTACATCTACGTAACTCTACATCTACGTAACTCTACATCTACGTAACTCTACATCTACGTAACTCTACATCTACGTAACTCTACATCTACGTAACTCTACATCTACGTAACTCTACATCTACGTAACTCTACATCTACGTAACTCTACATCTACGTAACTCTACATCTACGTAACTCTACATCTACGTAACTCTACATCTACGTAACTCTACATCTACGTAACTCTACATCTACGTAACTCTACATCTACGTAACTCTACATCTACGTAACTCTACATCTACGTAACTCTACATCTACGTAACTCTACATCTACGTAACTCTACATCTACGTAACTCTACATCTACGTAACTCTACATCTACGTAACTCTACATCTACGTAACTCTACATCTACGTAACTCTACATCTACGTAACTCTACATCTACGTAACTCTACATCTACGTAACTCTACATCTACGTAACTCTACATCTACGTAACTCTACATCTACGTAACTCTACATCTACGTAACTCTACATCTACGTAACTCTACATCTACGTAACTCTACATCTACGTAACTCTACATCTACGTAACTCTACATCTACGTAACTCTACATCTACGTAACTCTACATCTACGTAACTCTACATCTACGTAACTCTACATCTACGTAACTCTACATCTACGTAACTCTACATCTACGTAACTCTACATCTACGTAACTCTACATCTACGTAACTCTACATCTACGTAACTCTACATCTACGTAACTCTACATCTACGTAACTCTACATCTACGTAACTCTACATCTACGTAACTCTACATCTACGTAACTCTACATCTACGTAACTCTACATCTACGTAACTCTACATCTACGTAACTCTACATCTACGTAACTCTACATCTACGTAACTCTACATCTACGTAACTCTACATCTACGTAACTCTACATCTACGTAACTCTACATCTACGTAACTCTACATCTACGTAACTCTACATCTACGTAACTCTACATCTACGTAACTCTACATCTACGTAACTCTACATCTACGTAACTCTACATCTACGTAACTCTACATCTACGTAACTCTACATCTACGTAACTCTACATCTACGTAACTCTACATCTACGTAACTCTACATCTACGTAACTCTACATCTACGTAACTCTACATCTACGTAACTCTACATCTACGTAACTCTACATCTACGTAACTCTACATCTACGTAACTCTACATCTACGTAACTCTACATCTACGTAACTCTACATCTACGTAACTCTACATCTACGTAACTCTACATCTACGTAACTCTACATCTACGTAACTCTACATCTACGTAACTCTACATCTACGTAACTCTACATCTACGTAACTCTACATCTACGTAACTCTACATCTACGTAACTCTACATCTACGTAACTCTACATCTACGTAACTCTACATCTACGTAACTCTACATCTACGTAACTCTACATCTACGTAACTCTACATCTACGTAACTCTACATCTACGTAACTCTACATCTACGTAACTCTACATCTACGTAACTCTACATCTACGTAACTCTACATCTACGTAACTCTACATCTACGTAACTCTACATCTACGTAACTCTACATCTACGTAACTCTACATCTACGTAACTCTACATCTACGTAACTCTACATCTACGTAACTCTACATCTACGTAACTCTACATCTACGTAACTCTACATCTACGTAACTCTACATCTACGTAACTCTACATCTACGTAACTCTACATCTACGTAACTCTACATCTATGTAACACTGTATCACCTATGTAACACTGTATCACCTATGTAACACTGTATCACCTATGTAACATTGTATCACCTATGTAACATTGTATCACCTATGTAACATTGTATCTATGTAACACTATCTATGTAACACTATCTATGTAACAATGTATCACCTATGTAACATTGTATCACCTATGTAACATTGTATCTATGTAACACTGTATCATCTATGTAACATTGTATCTATGTAACACTGTATCTATGTAACACTATCTATGTAACATTGTATCATCTATGTAACATTGTATCATCTATGTAACATTGTATCATCTATGTAACATTGTATCATCTATGTAACATTGTATCATCTATGTAACATTGTATCTATATAACACTGTATCATCTATGTAATATTGTATCTATGTAACATTGTATCATCTATGTAATATTGTATCTATGTAACATTGTATCATCTATGTAATATTGTATCTATGTAACATTGTATCTATGTAACACTGTATCTATGTAACACTATCATCTATGTAACTGTATCTATGTAACACTATCATCTATGTAACTGTATCTATGTAACACTATCATCTATGTAACACTGTATCATCTAATATTGTATCTATGTAACACTGTATCATCTATGTAACATTGCATCTATGTAGCACTGTATCATCTATGTAATATTGTATCTATGTAACATTGTATCATCTATGTAACATTGTATCTATATAACACTGTATCATCTATGTAACATTGTATCTATATAACACTGTATCATCTATGTAATATTGTATCTATATAACACTGTATCATCTATGTAATATTGTATCTATGTAACATTGTATCTATGTAACACTGTATCTATGTAACACTATCATCTATGTAACACTGTATCATCTAATATTGTATCTATGTAACACTGTATCATCTATGTAACACTATCATCTATGTAACACTGTATCTATGTAACACTATCAATGTAACACTATCAATGTAACACTATCAATGTAACACTGTATCATCTATGTAACATTGTATCATCTATGTAATATTGTATCTATGTAACATTGTATCATCTATGTAACATTGTATCATCTATGTAACATTGTATCATCTATGTAACATTGTATCTATGTAACACTATCATCTATGTAGCACTGTATCATCTATGTAATATTGTATCTACTGTATGTAACACTGTATCACCTATGTAACACTGTATCACCTATGTAACACTGTATCACCTATGTAACACTGTATCACCTATGTAACACTGTATCACCTATGTAACACTGTATCACCTATGTAACACTGTATCACCTATGTAACACTGTATCACCTATGTAACACTGTATCACCTATGTAACACTGTATCACCTATGTAACACTGTATCACCTATGTAACACTATCATCTATGTAACACTGTATCATCTATGTAACATTGTATCACCTATGTAACATTGTATCATCTATGTAACACTGTATCTATGTAACACTATGTAACATTGCATCCATGTAGCACTGTATCATCTATGTAATATTGTATCTATGTAACATTGTATCATCTATGTAATATTGTATCTATGTAACACTGTATCATCTATGTAACACTGTATCATCTATGTAACATTGTATCATCTATGTAACATTGTATCTATGTAACATTGCATCTATGTAGCACTGTATCATCTATGTAATATTGTATCTATGCAACATTGTATCTATGTAACACTGCATCCATGTAGCACTGTATCATCTATGTAATATTGTATCTATGCAACATTGTATCTATGTAACACTATCATCTATGTAACACTATCTATGTAACTGTATCTATGTAACACTGTATCATCTATGCAACACTGTATCATCTATGTAATATTGTATCTACAGTGGGGCAAAAAAGTATTTAGTCAGTCAGCAATAGTGCAAGTTCCACCACTTAAAAAGATGAGAGGCGTCTGTAATTTACATCATAGGTAGACCTCAACTATGGGAGACAAACTGAGAAAAAAAAATCCAGAAAATCACATTGTCTGTTTTTTTTTCATTTTATTTGCATATTATGGTGGAAAATAAGTATTTGGTCAGAAACAAAATTTCATCTCAATACTTTGTGATATATCCTTTGTTGGCAATGACAGAGGTCAAACGTTTTCTGTAAGCCTTCACAAGGTTGCCACACACTGTTGTTGGTATGTTGGCCCATTCCTCCATGCAGATCTCCTCTAGAGCAGTGATGTTTTTGGCTTTTCGCTTGGCAACACGGACTTTCAACTCCCTCCAAAGGTTTTCTATAGGGTTGAGATCTGGAGACTGGCTAGGCCACTCCAGGACCTTGAAATGCTTCTTACGAAGCCACTCCTTCGTTGCCCTGGCGGTGTGCTTTGGATCATTGTCATGTTGAAAGACCCAGCCACGTTTCATATTCAATGCCCTTGCTGATGGAAGGAGGTTTGCACTCAAAATCTCACGATACATGGCCCCATTCATTCTTTCATGTACCCGGATCAGTCGTCCTGGCCCCTTTGCAGAGAAACAGCCCCAAAGCATGATGTTTCCACCACCATGCTTTACAGTAGGTATGGTGTTTGATGGATGCAACTCAGTATTCTTTTTCCTCCAAACACGACAAGTTGTGTTTCTACCAAACAGTTCCAGTTTGGTTTCATCAGACCATAGGACATTCTCCTAAAACTCCTCTGGATCATCCAAATGCTCTCTAGCAAACTTCAGACGGGCCCGGACATGTACAGGCTTAAGCAGTGGGACACGTCTGGCACTGCAGGATCTGAGTCCATGGTGGCGTAGTGTGTTACTTATGGTAGGCCTTGTTACATTGGTCCCAGCTCTCTGCAGTTCATTCACTAGGTCCCCCCGCGTGGTTCTGGGATTTTTGCTCACCGTTCTTGTGATCATTCTGACCCCACGGGGTGGGATTTTGTGTGGAGCACCAGATCGAGGGAGATTATCAGTGGTCTTGTATGTCTTCCATTTTCTAATTATTGCTCCCACAGTTGATTTCTTCACTCCAAGCTGGTTGGCTATTGCAGATTCAGTCTTCCCAGCCTGGTGCAGGGCTACAATTTTGTTTCTGGTGTCCTTTGACAGCTCTTTGGTCTTCACCATAGTGGAGTTTGGAGTCAGACTGTTTGAGGGTGTGCACAGGTGTCTTTTTATACTGATAACAAGTTTAAACAGGTGCCATTACTACAGGTAATGAGTGGAGGAAAGAGGAGACTCTTAAAGAAGAAGTTACAGGTCTGTGAGAGGCAGAAATCTTGATTACTTGTTTCTGACCAAATACTTATTTTCCACCATAATATGCAAATAAAATGAAAAAAAAAAGACAATGTGATTTTCTGGATTTTTTTTTCTCAGTTTGTCTCCCATAGTTGAGGTCTACCTATGATGTAAATTACAGACGCCTCTCATCTTTTTAAGTGGTGGAACTTGCACTATTGCTGACTGACTAAATACTTTTTTGCCCCACTGTATGTAACATTGTATCATCTATGTAACACTGTATCATCTATGTAATATTGTATCTATGTAACACTGTATCATCTATGTAATATTGTATCTATGTAACACTGTATCATCTATGTAATATTGTATCTATGTAACACTGTATCATCTATGTAATATTGTATCTATGTAACACTGTATCATCTATGTAATATTGTATCTATGTAACACTGTATCATCTATGTAATATTGTATCTATGTAACACTGTATCATCTATGTAATATTGTATCTATGTAACACTGTATCATCTATGTAATATTGTATCTATGTAACATTGTATCATCTATGTAGCACTGTATCATCTATGTAATATTGTATCTATGTAACATTGTATCATCTATGTCACTTGCATGCTCTCGCCATGTAACATTGTTTCCGCTGACTGTTCACATGGAGGGAGAGATGCTGGGGATACAGGTCTGGCAGGAGTGAGCATGGACCAATAGGGCGGCTGGCATCGCTGGCCAATAGGACTGCGTGTTGCATTGTCCGCAGGCTGCAGAGGCGCAGCCATTGGTGCAGCAGTTTATTATGACACTGGAGAGCTCTTTTGCAGCAGTGATCTCCAGGAAATTGTGATCCAAAATGGCCTTATCCACTCTCCAGAAGGTGGTCATGTTCTCCGGCCTGGTGCTGTGTGTGTCCCTGCTCCTACCCAAAACCTTCCTGAACAGGGGGAAGCCATCACTGCAGCAGTCGGAGGGTAAGCTGCCAGCTCTGCATGTCGTGGGCTGGGAGGGAGCATGATAGAAGAGACATCCCACACCCCTGTCCCTAATCCAGGGGGATAGCGTGCCAGTGCGGAGATGGGGGTCCTGGGCCTTACATGTGGCCCCTCTTCTCCAGGCTCCATAGCTTGGAATCATTTTTCTCACTATACCTAAATACCCTGAGCAAAGAATAGAGATTCCTGGAGCCACATGTGTCCGAGAGGAGCGAATACTTTGAAATTTGGAGTTGTCACACCAAGTGTAATAAGCAGAGAATTGATTTGTCATTACTCACAAGCCCAGAAAACACGAGTGCAACACTCTGAGGTCTTCTAGGACTGCAGTGAACACTTCCCAAGCTGTGCAAGGGACGCCGTCAGCCCAGAATGACTGCGCAAACCAAGTCCAGGCGCTCCGTGCTCTCGGCGCCACTAATCATTTATCCATTCCCACCGGCTTGTTTTCCTTCTCCACTCTATGAAGTCAGAGCTGCCAATCAAAGAAGATGGGGAAGGGAGAGCGAAACAACCAGGTGAGAAGCTGCACTTTAATGATTGGCCGCCATGATGTGCCGAGCGCCTGTGCTTGGCTTCAGCAGCCATTCTGTGCTGACAGCGCCCCCTACAGGCGGACGCAGCCTTAGTAATGTCCGAGTGACAGGGCAGCAGTGAGCAGCCACTGCATCCATCTGTGATGTTCAGGCGGCATTCACACATCAGGATTTGCTCAGTTTCACATCAGTGTTTTTATGCCAAAACCAAGACGGGAAGTCTAAAAAGCTTCAATTGAGAGATTGCCGCCTGTCCGGTGTGTTGGGGATTCTCCTGGTTTGGGCATAAAACACTGATGAGGGAATGAGACTTTATTCGGTGTTTTCTGGTTTCTCTCAATTTTTTCTATTTCTGAGCTGTGACGTCTCCTCACTATCCAGATTCTCTATCACTCCCTGCCTCAGCTGCTATACAGGCTATGCTAGTCCATGCTTGGCTGCACGGTTCAATGGGGTAACCCCAGGGACCGCACAGTATTATAGAGAAGCCCCCGGGACCGCACAGTATTATAGAGAAGCCCCCTGGACCGCACGGTATTATAGATAAGTCCCCGGGGTCACACGGTACTATGGGGAAGCCCCCGGGGTCCGCACAGTATTATAGAGAAGCCCCCGGGACCGTACGGTATTATAGATAAGTCCCCGGGGTCGCACGGTATTATGGGGAAGCCCCCGGGACTGCACGGTATTATAGGGAAGCCCCCGTGACCGCACGGTACTATGGGGAAGTCCCCGAGACCGCACGGTACTATGGGGAAGCCCCCGAGACCGCACGGTATTATGGGGAAGTCCCCGAGACCGCACGGTACTATGGGGAAGCCCCCGAGACCGCACGGTATTATAGAGAAGCCCCCGAGACCGCACGGTATTATAGAGAAGCCCCCGGGACTGCAAGGTATTATGAGGAAGCCCCTGGTACCGGGAGATACCCAGGTTATACCATCAGTACATATATAATTATATACAGGAGATGCCCAGGTTATACCAGCTGTACATATAACCTGGGCATCTCCTGTATATAATTATA
This sequence comes from Dendrobates tinctorius, assembly GCF_039654945.1. Taxonomy (NCBI): domain Eukaryota; kingdom Metazoa; phylum Chordata; class Amphibia; order Anura; family Dendrobatidae; genus Dendrobates; species Dendrobates tinctorius. The sequence goes on from NW_027361809.1 coordinate 2,565,552, forward strand.
TATGTACAGCCGGTATAACCTGGGTATCTCCTGTATATAATTATATATGTACAGATGCTATAACCTGGGCATCTCCTGTATATAATTATATATGTACAGCCGGTATAACCTGGGTATCTCCTGTATATAATGATATATGTACAGATGCTATAACCTGGATATCTCCTGTATATAACTGTATATGTAGAGCCGGTATGACCTGGGCATCTCCTGTATATAATTATATGTACAGCCGGTATAACCTGGGCATCTCCTGTATATAATGATATATGTACAGCTGCTATAACCTGGATATCTCCTGTATATAACTGTATATGTAGAGCCGGTATGACCTGGGCATCTCCTGTATATAATTATATATGTACAGCCGGTATAACCTGGGCATCTCCTGTATATAATTATATATGTACAGCTGGTATAACCTGGGCATCTCCTGTACATAATTATATATGTACAGCTGGTATAACCTGGGCATCTCCTGTATATAATTATATATGTACAGCCGATATAACCTGGGCATCTCCTGTATATAATTATATATGTACAGCCGGTATAACCTGGGCATCTCCTGTATATAATGATATATGTACAGCCGGTATAACCTAGATATCTCCTGTATATAATTACATATGTACAGCTGCTATAACCTGGATATCTCCTGTATATAATTATATATGTACAGCTGGTATAACCTGGACATCTCCTGTATATGACTCTTCAGGTCTCTTCATCAGGCATAGACTAATACAACATCTGAAGAATCACATATTTATGCACAATACAGCACAGAAAAAATGCAGAAAATTTTTTCTGTGCTGTATTGTGCATAAATATGTGATTCTTCAGATGTTGTATTAGTCTTTGCCTGATGAAGAGACCTGAAGAGTCTGGAAAGCTGCAATGTGTCACCATCTTTTCAGTTAGCCATTAAAAGGCATCAACCACTGAGGACTCTCAATTCTGAATATTTTTCTATCTACTGGCTAACACGGTACAGAGACATACATCTCTACTTTTAACTACACTAATCTTCCTTCATTGACTCTGCAGGAAATCCTGGCCGTTTTCCCTCTGCGGTTCCTCATGGGAAGCCCGTGGAGGGCAGGGGAGGGGGCTTTTCGCGATCCCACTTATCTGAAGCGGTGTCTAAGGCGAAGGCTGGTGGCGGAGGCAGTAACAGCCGGCAGAGTCTGGTGGGGCAGATCATACCCATCTATGGATTTGGCATATTATTATATATCCTCTACATACTTTTCAAGGTGAGGAATATCTTTGGTTCTGTTGTGTTCTGCACAGCGGTCAGTGGTGTAATAATCTGCAGAACATTTCACTTTGGGTCTTTGCGGATCATTTATGTGCACTTGGAGACTTCTTTTTTTCTGTTATCACTTTTCGGGTCGTTATTATTTTCAGCTTTCGTCTAAAGGCAGAAATGCGAAGACTGAGCCCAAAAGTGTCCCCACTGCTAACGGGAACCTGAAGAGGAAGATCAGTGAGTGCCACGTAATATAATGATTGTCCGCTACAATTATCTCTTCGTACAAAGGGGTGGGGCCTTCCTTACACAAGCCACACCCCACTGGGTTATAATGGAAGCTGTCTAATTGTTACAATGTATCGTCTTCTGTTCTCAGCGGATTACGAGCTCAGCCAGCTACAGGATAAACTGAAGGAGACGGAAGATGCCATGGAGAAAATCATTCACCGCCTGGGGCCCGACAACGACAGGTGAGGAGCCCATGATCACTAGACATGGGGCTATTCTTTATATTTGTGGATTGCTGGTCAGACACAGGGGATCTCCTTCATCAGGCCTGGTGTTGGCGCACAGTGCAGAGCTCCGTATTATGTTCTGACACAGCGCTCTGCACTGGGGTGATTTATCCTGGGGAGCACAGAGGTCCTGATGCCACCACTGCTGAGAAGGAAGGAACCGCAGGGAGGAGAAATGTCATCGTCATTATGGGGGGCCACCTCGCCATCGGTGCAGGAGCGGCCACCTCGCCATCATTACAGGAGCGGCCGCCTCGCCATCATTACGGGAGCCCCCGTCAATGAAATCGTAGAGATTTCTCACTCATCCTCCTTTCAGATCAATTCCAGCAGCAGCTGCACTCCTCCATATGGACGGACACAAGCCTTGCACAGGACACTGCAGGGGCAGCATTGTCAGATCGTCTCTGTGCAGCAACATTTTTTTAAAAAATACAGTAGGGAAAATTAGTATTTGATCCCTTGGTGATTTTGTAAGTTTGTCCACTGACAGACATGAACGGTCTATAATTTTAAGGGACGGTTAAATTTAACATTGAGGGATAGAACATCAAAAATAAAATCCAGAAAATCACATTGTATAAATTATATACCCTTATTCGCATTTTGCAGTGAGAAATAAGTATTTGATCCCTCTGGCAAACAAGACTTAATACTTGGTGGTAAAACCCTTGTTGGCAGGCTCAGCAGTCAGACGTGTCTTGTAGTTGATGATGAGGTTTGCGCACATGTCAGGGGGAGTTTTGCTCCACTCCTCTTTACAGATCATCTCTAAAGCATGAAGATTTTGAGGCTGTCGCTTGGCCACTCAGAGCTTCAACTCCCTCCATAAGTTTTCTGTGGGAATAAGGTCTGGAGACTGGCTAGCCACTCCATGACCTTAATGTAATTCTTTTTCAGCCACTGCTTTGCTGCCTTCCCTGTATGATTTGGGTCATTGTCTTGCTGGAAGACCCAGCCACGACCCATTTTTAATGTCCTGGTGGAGGGAAGGAGGTTGTCACTCAGGATTTTACGGTACACGACTCCATCCATTCTCACATTGATGCGGTGGAGTAGTCCTGTGCCCTTAGCAGAGAAACACCCCAAAAACATATTTCTACCTCCATGCTTGACAGTGGGGATTGTGTTCTTTGGGTCATAGGCAGCATTTCTCTTCCTCCTGACCACAGCACCTTCTCCCAATCACTCACAGAATCATCCAGGTGTTCATTGGGAAGCTTCAGACGGGCTGCACATGTGCCTTCTTGAGCAGGGGGACCTTGCGGGCACTGCAGGATTGTAAATCTTTATGGTGTAATGTGTTACCAATGGTTTTCTTGGTGACTCTGATCCCAGCTGCATTGAGATCATTAACAAGTTCCCCTGTGTAGTTTTGGGCTGATTTCTCACCTTCCTCATGATGAAGGATACCCCACGAGGTGAGATTTTGCATGGTGCCCCAGATCGATGTCCATTGACAGTCACTTTGTATTTCTTCCATTTTCTTACTATTGCACCAGCAGTTGTCGCCTTCTCACCCAGCATCTTAGTTATGGTTTTGTAGCCCATTTCATCTTTGGGCACATCTATGATCTTGTCCCTGACATCCTTACAAAGCTCTTTGGTCTTGCCCATGTTGTAGAGGATAGATTCTGACTGACTGAGTCTGTGGACAGGATTCTTTTATTAAGGTGACAATGTAAGACAGCTGTCTGTAAAGGTCCCGTTACATTTAGCGATGCACCAGCGATCCCAACAACAATATGACCCGGTCAGGAACGCTGGTGCATCGCTAAATGGTCGGTAGTGAGCTGCCAAACAGGCAGATCTCACCAACGACGCAGCAGCGGTCAGGGTCGCTACTTACCTGTCACACGCAGCGATGACGATTTCCGCCTGCATCCATGCGTTGCTCATCGGCGCCATTCAGAAGAAAATGGCCCAGGATGCACCAGCGTCCCGCCAGCGAGAAGAAAACAGCCCAGGATGTTCTCGCGCGATCAGAGATATCCAGCGGGGTCAGAGGTAAGTGTCACATGTAGCAAGATCGCTATGTGTAAGGCCCTTAATGCAGATAACCGTTGATTAGGAGCGTCTAACTGGTCAGTAGGAGCCAGAACTCTTAATGGTTGGTAGGGGATCAAATACTTATTTCCACTGCAAAATGCAAATAAATTTAGATAATTTATACAATGTGATTTTCTGGATTTTATTTTGATGTTCTATCTCTCAATGTTAAAATTAACCGTCCCTTAAAATTATAGACTGTTCATGTATTTGTCAGTGGACAAACTTACAAAATCAGCAAGGGTTAAAATATGTCACGGTCACAGGCGTGTCTGGACGCAGCGAGTACCGCAAGGCGAACCCATGTGACGCACGTGACCCTGGATACAGTGCCTCCAGTGGAGCGAATTTAAACACATGCAGCTGGATACACCGCCTCCAACTGGCGAATTTAGACATTACACGTATATACAAGTCTGGAAACCCCGCCTCCAGTAAGGCGAATTTAAACAATAAGGGAAACATTAACAATGGTGGGCCCTGCGATACGGAATAGGGAAGTGGAGACCTCCTGTACTCCCCTGAGCCAGTGTCCCTGCACTCCTAACGTTCCCTATGCCGGTTCCGCACCGGGCGCGCAATAGGAACCTAAAAACCCTAGCTTGCCCTGAACCTAAACCCTTACTAGGGAATTGGTCGGTGCGGAAACTAATCCCACCACTGCACTAAAACACATGAGGAAAAATGACAAAACAGGGGAAACACCACTTAACTTTGCTCTGTTGCGTACGCTCCTAGCAACAGAGCCCACCACCTGCGTGCATCTTCTCCTCCACCCGGATCCATCACCATAATCGGATCCATCACAGTGCAGCCTTGGAGCAGAGTCCACCACCAATTGCAGCTGTCCAGTAAGAGTCCCAAAGATGAGTTCAGCTCCTGCCCAAAAAGTCAAGCATGCTTGAGTCCAGCTCTCAGCAACCAAGTCCCGCATGCTGAGTGCAACTCTCTCCATAGTCGTCACTCCACCAAGCCATGCAAGCACCTCCTGCCGACACCATAAACTGACTGCACCACGCCATGCCAGCCCTTCTTGCAGACCATCTACCTGCCACTCGTCCCCTCTGGCTGGGCTGCGCAGGACTCATGTTCAGCTCCTTCTTTCACCCAGGCTTCCTTGTGAATGACTTTACACACAATCAATGTCACCAACCCTGACTGAACCCACCTGGCTCCCTTTTATAGAGCCTAACACCTGATTTGTAATTGCGTGCACATTAACCCGAAAACTAAGGTGCGATACCACTCACCACCACTGGGCAACTTAGAATGAACGACATCACGTATAATAATTCTACTGGCCACCGGGGGCAATCAACCCACTTTGGCACCTAGCCAAAGGAAAAAAGTTCACTTTGTCCATTTAAACTGTCAGACCCACCTTGGATCATGACAAAATACTTATTTAATCCACTGTACATCCAGATGTCAAAATGCTTAATTTTCCATTAGCTATTTAGTTTCCATGAGGACTATACTAATGAGTTCAGAGCTGCAGGAAAGCAAGAAATCTCCTGCTTCTAGCCGTCTACAGTTATATGATATGCAAAACACAAGCCGCGGAGACACCATCACATTTCTCAACGCAAGCAATGACTAGCCAGGTCTCTCCCCGGGAAGGAACATGTTGAGAAACATGTGATGGTGTCTCCGCAGTGTTGGATGTTGATCTCTGAGTTCATTCATCCTCATTTTTCACAGTCTTCTACTAGGCATTGCTCCTACTGGCCAGTTTCCTACTCCACACTGATGAGGGGTAATACCCCGAAACAGCCGTCTATGGATGGATACCATGTTTTAGCATAGGTGGCTTCCTTCATTGGAGACTGCCCTTCCCGTGGTTGTTCCTTCCCGGGGAAAGACCTGGCTAGTCATTGCTTGCGTTGAGAAACATGTGATGGTGTCTCCGCGGCTTGTGTTTTGCATATTTTTACATATTTCCCATAAGGGATGGGGGCATTGCTCTAGAATCACTGCGTTGAGAAACGTGATGGTGTCTCCGCAGTGTTGGATAATGATCTCCATGAGATCATTCATCCTCATTTTTTACAGTTATTTGATGTCCAGTCTGAGGTCATGTACAGGAGAGCAGAACCTAAGAGGACGGAATGGATAATGTGCAAACCAGAGGGTGGAGACATTATGCCCTTATTTATTATTTACTCCAAGTGGATATATTGTATCATAAGGGGAGGGGAAAAAAGAACAGGACATCTGGGCAATCACTATATGTGATTACAATCTATTACTCCCCGTTATCAGCCATTACTGGGGGAGGAGACTGTAGGACAGGAGACTACAATCTATTACTCCCTGTTATCAGCCATTACAGGGGGAGGAGATTGTAGGACAGGAGACTACAATCTATTACTCCCCGTTATCAGCCATTACTGGGGGAGGAGACTGTAGGACAGGAGACTACAATCTATTACTCCCTGTTATCAGCCATTACTGGAGGAGGAGACTGTAGGACAGGAGACTACAATCTATTACTCCCCGTTATCGGCCATTACTGGGGGAGGAGACTGTAGGACAGGAGACTACAATCTATTACTCCCCGTTATCAGCCATTACTGGGGGAGGAGACTGTAGGACAGGAGACTACAATCTATTACTCCCCGTTATCAGCCATTACTGGGGGAGGAGACTGTAGGACAGGACACTACAATCTATTACTCCCCGTTATCAGCCATTACTGGGGGAGGAGATTGTAGGACAGGAGACTACAATCTATTACTCCCCGTTATCAGCCATTACTGGGGGAGGAGACTGTAGGACAGGAGACTACAATCTATTACTCCCCGTTATCAGCCATTACTGGGGGAGGAGACTGTAGGACAGGAGACTACAATCTATTACTCCCCGTTATCAGCCATTACTGGGGGAGGAGACTGTAGTACAGGAGACTACAATCTATTACTCCCTGTTATCAGCCATTACTGGGGAGGAGACTGTAGGACAGGAGACTACAATCTATTACTCCCCGTTATCAGCCATTACTGGGGGAGGAGACTGTAGGACAGGAGACTACAATCTATTACTCCCCGTTATCAGCCATTACTGGGGGAGGAGACTGTAGGACAGGAGGCTACAATCTATTACTCCCCGTTATCAGCCATTACTGGGGAGGAGACTGTAGGACAGGAGACTACAATCTATTACTCCCCGTTATCAGCCATTACTGGGGGAGGAGACTGTAGGACAGGAGACTACAATCTATTACTCCCTGTTATCAGCCATTACTGGAGGAGGAGACTGTAGGACAGGAGACTACAATCTATTACTCCCTGTTATCAGCCAATACTGGAGGAGGAGACTGTAGGACAGGAGACTACAATCTATTACTCCCCGTTATCAGCCATTACTGGAGGAGGAGACTGTAGGACAGGAGACTACAATCTATTACTCCCCATTATCAGCCATTACTGGGGGAGGAGACTGTAGGACAGGAGACTACAATCTATTACTCCCTGTTATCAGCCATTACTGGAGGAGGAGACTGTAGGACAGGAGACTACAATCTATTACTCCCCGTTATCAGCCATTACTGGAGGAGGAGACTGTAGGACAGGAGACTACAATCTATTACTCCCCGTTATCAGCCATTACTGGAGGAGGAGACTGTAGGACAGGAGACTACAATCTATTACTCCCTGTTATCAGCCATTACTGGAGGAGGAGACTGTAGGACAGGAGACTACAATCTATTACTCCCCGTTATCAGCCATTACTGGGGGAGGAGACTGTAGGACAGGAGACTACAATCTATTACTTCTCGTTATCAGCCGTTACTGGGTGAGGAGACTGTAGGACAGGAGACTACAATCTATTACTCCCCGTTATCAGCCATTACTGGGGGAGGAGACTGTAGGACAGGAGACTACAATCTATTACTCCCTGTTATCAGCCATTACTGGAGGAGGAGACTGTAGGACAGGAGACTACAATCTATTACTCCCTGTTATCAGCCATTACTGGGGGAGGAGACTGTAGGACAGGAGACTACAATCTATTACTTCTCGTTATCAGCCGTTACTGGGTGAGGAGACTGTAGGACAGGAGACTACAATCTATTACTCCCTGTTATCAGCCATTACTGGGGGAGGAGACTGTAGGACGGGAGACTACAATCTATTACTCCCTGTTATCAGCCATTACTGGAGGAGGAGACTGTAGGACAGGAGACTACAATCTATTACTCCCTGTTATCAGCCATTACTGGGGGAGGAGACTGTAGGACAGGAGACTACAATCTATTACTTCTCGTTATCAGCCATTACTGGGTGAGGAGACTGTAGGACAGGAGACTACAATCTATTACTCCCTGTTATCAGCCATTACTGGGGGAGGAGACTGTAGGACAGGAGACTACAATCTATTACTTCTCGTTATCAGCCATTACTGGGTGAGGAGACTGTAGGACGGGAGACTACAATCTATTACTCCCTGTTATCAGCCATTACTGGGGGAGGAGACTGTAGGACGGGAGACTACAATCTATTACTCCCTGTTATCAGCCATTACTGGAGGAGGAGACTGTAGGACAGGAGACTACAATCTATTACTCCCTGTTATCAGCCATTACTGGGGGAGGAGACTGTAGGACAGGAGACTACAATCTATTACTCCCTGTTATCAGCCATTACTGGGGGAGGAGACTGTAGGACAGGAGACTACAATCTATTACTCCCTGTTATCAGCCATTACTGGGGGAGGAGACTGTAGGACAGGAGACTACAATCTATTACTTCTCGTTATCAGCCGTTACTGGGTGAGGAGACTGTAGGACAGGAGACTACAATCTATTACTCCCTGTTATCAGCCATTACTGGGGGAGGAGACTGTAGGACAGGAGACTACAATCTATTACTTCTCGTTATCAGCCGTTACTGGGTGAGGAGACTGTAGGACAGGAGACTACAATCTATTACTCCCTGTTATCAGCCATTACTGGGGGAGGAGACTGTAGGACAGGAGACTACAATCTATTACTTCTCGTTATCAGCCGTTACTGGGTGAGGAGACTGTAGGACAGGAGACTACAATCTATTACTTCTCGTTATCAGCCGTTACTGGGTGAGGAGACTGTAGGACAGGAGACTACAATCTATTACTCCCTGTTATCAGCCATTACTGGGTGAGGAGACTGTAGGACAGGAGACTACAATCTATTACTCCCTGTTATCAGCCATTACTGGGGAGGAGACAGTAGGACAGGAAACTACTCCCTGTTATCAGCCATTCCAGACTGCAGAGGGTGACTAATTTTCTCTCCTGAATTTTTGCTCTTCTGATCTGACATTTTTGGTAACCGCTCTGGGAACTGATTTTGTAACCTGGCATTCATATGGGGCCCTCGGTTATAATCTGTGTGGGGGACGGGGTGCAGCTGTCGATGTCTTTGGTTATAATCTTATATTTATTGCAGAGAGAATAATGTCAGTAACGACGAGGAGCAACAACTGCTACAGAGACTGAAGGAAATCACTCGGGTCATGAAGAAAGGAAAGATCCTGGACGGCATCTCACCAGAGCAAGAAGCCGAAGAGGCTCCGTACATGGAGGAATGGGAAGGTGAGTTAATGTGGAAACAGTCAGCATGTCATCATTAATATTAACCATACTTTGCTTTCCATACTTGTCACTGGGATCTATAGTAAGTGCCGCTCTGGTGGTGACTGGAGGATGAGACACGATGTAATACCACAATAACGACTGCAGCTCTGGAGGGGACTTGAGGATGAGCTGTGATAGTTTTCATGTGTATTGTGTAGTCACCAATAGTCGTACACACTGTACTTGTCTCTGTACTGGGAGATTGACTGCACTGGTTTTACTTTGGGGGATGGCGCCCCGGATCTGGAATCTTGATCTACCTTTGTCGGGTAAAGGGGATGCGGGGCCCCGACAGGTTTCTGTTTTTCTCTGTTTATCCATTTCACTCGATGAGGCTTTAGTTCTGGATATGAGAATTGGTACAATGGTTGGAAGCTTATACTGTGCCTATTGGAGTGTGGTTCCCCCCAGTGACATGACACTGATAAGCAATGTGTTCTTCTCCATGGGAACGAGTCCCCGATTTTAAAGGTCTTGTGCACTACTCATACAGCCCCTCAGTAAAATAATAGCACTTGTAGTCCTCTCCGTTGCTGGCTCTCTGGTGGCGTCAGCACCGTCTCTCCCAGGGCTATTGGGCCATTGTGTCAGGCAATCCCTGCAGCCAATCAGCAGCTGCTTTACTCTCCGCTGCGTCAGATAACTGGCATCCGAAGGAATTGGGAGCTGCTGCTACTCTCACTTTTTGTGGATGTCGGATTTGTCCGAAGCAGCCGCTGATTGGCTGCAGGGATTGCCTGACATAATGGCACTTGAGCCCTGGGAGAGCCAGTGCTCACACAGTCAGGGAATATAAGTGATGTTTTACTGACGGGGAAACCGAGGGAATCAGAAGGGGCTGTCCAAGTAGTGGATGACCCTTTTAATCATGCAATAATTGGGGGCAGTGCAGCTTTCTGTCCTTGTGCAGCGCTACTCTGGACATTGTTTCAATGTTGCAGTCAAGTTTTCCTCTTGTCACAGGTTACCCAGAAGAGACGTATCCAGTTTACGACAGGTCCGAGTGCAGGAAGAGACCCAGTACAATTCTGGTGGACCCCTCGCTGCTGGACCAGCCCTCGGCAGAAGAGATAGCCGAGCAGATGGAATTCATGGAAGATTATAATCGTTACTACACAGAGGACCCAGCGGAGGACAGGAGTACTGGGGTGACGACGTATGAACCTTGTGATGACGCCCAGCACAGCCCTCTCCTCCGCCCAGAGGACGAGATGTGCACGGAGGAGCAGAGTGATGATGATGACCCCGCCATTATAGCGGAGAACGCTGGCTTCATCCCCGACACAGATAGTGACGGGGAGCAGGGACCGGAAGCTTCAGGGACACATCCTGCTGTTAATGGAAACTTACTGGAAACAATCAGCAATTCAGTCAGTGATGAGGCTCAGTCTCTGCGAAAGAGGAGCAAAAAGACTCCAGATTGCTAACCACCCATACTGTGCTAGGAGATAAGATACTGTAGAAGTGGGGCGACCCAGGAGCGACCACAGAGGTGCAGCAAGAAGCACCCGACACCGACCGTGGGTCACACGTGACAATATGCCGTACAGGGTTTATAGAGCGAAAGTATTCACACTTGTCTAACATGTATCATCATTGTCACATTGTGCTGCAAAGAAATCACAGGAATTCTGAACCCCCAGACACAGAGCTCCGACAGATGTATCATGGTTATTACTGTCCTCCTTATTGAAAAAACAGAAATCAGCGTATACAGAGATACATAAGGTCCTGTCTGCAGCCACCACTAGGTGGAGCTCCCTGTATACAGAGATACATGATAAGGATCCTGTCTGCAGCCACCACTAGGGGGAGCTCCCTGTATACAGAGATACATAAGATCCAGTCTGCAGCCACCACTAGGGGAGCTCCCTGCATACAGAGATACATAAGATCCTGTCTGCAGCCACCACTAGGGGGAGCTCCCTGTATACAGAGATACATAAGATCCTGTCTGCAGCCACCACTAGGGGGAGCTCCCTGTATACAGAGATACATGATAAGGATCCTGTCTGCAGCCACCACTAGGGGGAGCTCCCTGTATACAGAGATACATAAGATCCTGTCTGCAGCCACCACTAGGGGAGCTCCCTGTATACAGAGATACATGATAAGAGCCTGTCTGCAGCCATCACTAGGGGGAGCTCCCTGTATAGAGATACATGATAAGATCCTGTCTGCAGCCACCACTAGGGGGAGCTCCCTGTATACAGAGATACATGATAAGATCCTGTCTGCAGACACCGCTAGGGGGAGCTCCCTGTATACAGAGATACATGATAAGATCCTGTCTGCACACACCACTAGGGGGAGCTCCCTGTATACAGAGACACATGATAAGATCCTGTCTGCAGCCTCCAATAGGGGGGGGGGGCTCCCTGTATACAGAGATACATGATAAGATCCTGTCTGCACACACCACTAGGGGCAGCTCCCTGTATACAGAGACACATGATAAGATCCTGTCTGCAGCCTCCACTAGGGGGGGGCTCCCTGTATACAGAGATACATGATAAGATCCTGTCTGCACACACCACTAGGGGGAGCTCCCTGTATACAGAGATACATGCTAAGATCCTGTCTGCAGCCTCCACTAGGGGGAGCTCCCTGTATACAGAGACACATGATAAGATCCTGTCTGCAGCCTCCACTAAGGGGGGGGCTCCCTGTATACAGAGATACATGATAAGATCCTGTCTGCAGACACCACTAGGGGGAGCTCCCTGTATACAGAGACACATGATAAGATCCTGTCTGCAGCCTCCACTAAGGGGGGGGGGGGCTCCCTGTATACAGAGATACATGATAAGATCCTGTCTGCAGACACCACTAGGGGGAGCTCCCTGTATACAGAGACACATGATAAGATTCTGTCTGCAGCCTCCACTGGGGGGGGGGCTCCCTGTATACAGAGATACATGATAAGATCCTGTCTGCAGTCACCACTAGGGGGAGCTCCCTGTATACAGAGATACATGATAAGATCTTGTCTGCACACACCACTAGGGGGAGCTCCCTGTATAGAGATACATGATAAGATCTTGTCTGCACACACCACTAGGGGGAGCTCCCTGTATACAGAGATACATAAGATCCTGTCTGCAGACACCACTAGGGGGAGCTCCCTGTATACAGAGATACATAAGATCCTGTCTGCAGACTCCACTAGGGGGACCTCCTTGTATACAGAGATACATAAGATCCTGTCTGCAGACTCCACTAGGGGGACCTCCTTGTATGCATCGAGCAGCACGCAGGAGCAGATGGAAGCTACACATGAATTCTGCTTGCATGTAGCCATGAGACATAAATGCAGCTGTATACACTAAATGTTCGGAGGTTTTTAATCAAGACTATTACTATTTTGTGTCATTTAAAAACTTTGGATACACAGATGCAATAAAAATGAATTGCAAAGATATACCCCGCACTCACCTCCACTATTATAAGATGAAACATGTATACTGGGTGTCTGAATTCCTCATCTCTGGTTGCTGTCAGCGAATTAGAACATTATTTTCTACTTCATGAGGCTGAAGCTTGCCGTGATCGGTTTCTGTTCACACACGGAGGATTGTTACAATCTGGTTAAAGATCTTTGTTTTCGCTTATGGGAGTTCTGTTCTTACATTGCCACGAACGCCTCAGCTGTGTGAGTAGGACGAGGTCATCAATTGCGTTTTTCTTAAAAGTCACTTTTTATGTCATTTTTTTTTTTGCCTTGTGTTGTTAGCGTATTAGTTACCATTTTTGTGCAAAAAATTATCGAAAATGGCGCAAGCGATTTAAGAGTCAAAAAATGTCTTCTCCTGTCTTTTACTGTATTTATAACCAATAAGCTTAAGTAGTCGCAAGTTTCAGGGAAAAACACCAGAAAGCGGAAAACAAAACAGGCAGCGCTTAGGAACAAAAAAAAAAAAAAAAAGACACAAAACAAAAAACAGGCAGAAAGGCAACAATGCTGCCCACCGTACACACGGACCCCCAGACTACGGTCTCACGAGCTGCGGGGTACGGCCGCTTCTCTGATGGATCACATCAGTCATGAAACTACATGAATTATTGTACGGTAACTTTCTAATCAATCCTTCACCACTTTCAATATCTCTGTTTACTGTCAGTGAATAAGAATATTCATGCGGCAATTCATCAACACGGGCTTTTCTTACTGCAGTGTTGTGACGGCGCGGAGCGAGGTGCGCGATTCCTTAAGAGTTACACAACTGTCAATACAACAAGGCACACCACAAATCTTATGCCAGTAGAGGATTGGAGTAAGATTTGTGGCAAAAGGACCACAGCCGCTCATCACGAACGTGAAAAGCCAATAGAAATAACATGATTTAAGCAAAACATCTTGAGTTTACCAAAACCATAAAATACTTATAAAAAGCAGAGAAATAATCAATGGATGAGTATACAGGACACAGAACTGTCTCATGGCACAATAACCTGAAGAATTACTTAAATGCATTCATCATAACTCGGCCGACACAAAGGGAAAGATAAGCGATAAATACAGCTCTGGCAAAGATCAAGAGACCGCTGCACAATGTTCAGTTTGTCTGATTTTCCTCTTTATATTTCTGAGTAAAATGTAAATTGCTCTTTTATTCTATAATCTACTGACATGTCTACAAATTTCCAAGCACTAAATATTTTATTTATTTTCAGAAAACGAGAAATGGTCAAAAGAACAAAAAAATGCAGAGAGCTTGTAGACCTCAAATAATGCTAAGAAAACAAGTCCATAATCATTTAGAAACCACAATACTAATGTTTTACCTCAGGAAGAGTTCAGAGATCAATATTCTGTGGAATCTCCATGATTGCTAATCCCAGCTTTCCTGAGTCTTGGCTGCTTTCCTCAAGTCTGTCACTCTGCTTTTGGGAGACCTTATGCCGCTCCTGGTACACACATGTCAGCAGTTCTTCTTTGTCTGATGGCTTGTGACTCTCCACCTTCCTCTTGATTACATTCCAGAGGTTTTCAGTGGGGTTCAGGTCTGGAGATTGGGCGGCCATGACAGGGATGTGATGTGGTGGTTCTTCATCCACACATTGATTGACCTAGCTGTGTGGCATGGCGCATTGTCCTGTCACGGCACCGGCCCCTGCTTACCTCTCTGCGCGCTCTGTCCGGCGCGCTCCTGCTTCTCGGCGCGTCCCCGCTCCCGCCCTCCGGCTCCCTCGGCGTCGGGTACGAGCACACAGCGCGCGGCCTCCTGGGTAATGTGACGCGCTAGCCCCACCCCCAACATGGCGGCGCCCACCGCTACATATGCCCAGCGCCTGCACAGGTAAGACGCCTGATTATCTTATGCGGTGACGCTGTCTGCTGCGGTGCTCACTGTGTCCTCAGGTCCCCTCTCGTCCTGTCTGTGCTGTGTTAGTGCCTTGGTTCTCCCTAGTCCGCTGCCTGCTTGATCTCAGCCTGCCTCTCCTGTACTCTGCCCTCTCAGTCTCCCTAGGGTTTTCCCTCCTCTGTCCTGCCTCCTGCTCTCCCCTCTCCATCTCGGTTATCTGCCGTCCTACACCTTATACATCATTTTGCTTCTTTACCTTTACAGCCTACAGTCCTGTGCTCCCCTGGCTCTCCGGTCCTGTACCCCACACTGGGTCTCTGCCTTGCCCGGTGCTCTGCTTATTGTCCATGTCAGCGCCTTCTTTCTATTGCCTCAGTCGTCCCTTTGGTTCCGGCTCTATCCCCTGGAGGTCTGTCCCTAAGACTCCCTGTATAGGGGTGGTCCTCACCTGGGCACTCGCCTCCAGGGGCTCTGGAGTCGTGACCCAGAGGGTCCACTTTCAGGTGCACCTTTATTTTTCCTCAACACCGTAACAGCATAATCAGGCCATGGACCCCGATGGAGCCACGGCCGCTCAGAAGGAGTTAGTTTTCCTTCGGGAGAATCAGACGCGCATGATGTCCTTCATGAAAACTATGGACTCCCGTCTTTCCGCCCTCCAGTCCTCTGACCCTGGAAACGCCGCCCAGTTGGCTGGCTTGCAACAGGAATTGGCGCAGCAGCGAGACACCCAGTCGCATATTCTCAGCTACATGGCTTTGGTGGACAGTCGGTTGCTCGCTTTGCACTCGGCCGCATCTGCTCCCCCAGCCGCGGGTTCCCATCCTCCTCCGCGGTTGGCCACACCACCCCGATATAGCGGAGACGCCAAGTTATGCCGGGGTTTTTTAAATCAGTGCAGTCTCCATTTTGAATTGCTGCCCCAGCAGTACCCCACTGACCGAGCCAAAGTGGCCTTCATCATTTCTCATCTTGAGGGGGACGCTTTGGCTTGGGTCAATCCGCTCTGGGAATGAGATGACCCAGTAGTTACTCAGCTTTCCGTTTCTTCTGGATACGTTTCGTCGAGTTTTTGACGAACCGGGCCGTTTAGCCTCCACCACTGAGGCTTTATTTAACCTATGTCAAGGTTCTTTAAATATGGGCCAGTATGCTATCCAGTTTAGGACTCTTTCCTCAGACTTAGGTTGGAATAATGAGGCCTTGGTGGGCGCTTTCTGGCGAGGCCTCTCAAGTCGTATAAAGGATGAGCTCGCTGGTCGTGACACCCCAACAGCTCTCGAGGATTTGATCTCTTTAGCTATGCTAATTGACCTCCGCTTTCAAGAGCGTGCTAGGGAGAGAAGGGTCTCCCGTCCATTTTCTTCTGTCCGCAGGCCACCCAGTCCTCGACCTAGGAGTCTCCCTTCACCACCGACACCCGAACCTATGCAGTTGGATCGCCTGAAGCTCTCTGACCAGCGTCGTAGGGAGGGGAGTCTCCACAGTCAGTTTCTACTGCGGTAGCGGTTCCCATCTCATCCGAACTTGTCCGGAACGTCCAGAAAACTTCTCCGCCTAGGCCAGGTAAGAGGCCTCCCTAGGTGTACATGATACCTCTCTCCCTCTCACCTTGTCTGTCCTCTTGCATGTTGGTGGGAAGCAGGCTTCTCTGGTGGCCTATGTGGACTCGGGTGCCGCCGGGAATTTTATCAGGCTAGAGGAGGTTAAATAAGCTTTCTGTTCCCGTGAGGGCCTTGCAAAAACCGCAAGTTCTCGCCTCCGTAGATGGTCGACCCCTGCTAGAGACTGTTACTCTAGTTACTCATGAAGTGGAGTTGCAGGTAGGGGCGCTGCACAAGGAGAAGATTACGTTTTACGTCTTAGCAGGCATTTCTCACCCTATCCTGCTTGGTCTTCCTTGGCTGCGGCTCCACGAGCCCACCTTAGATTGGCATAATGGCAACGTCTTGCGCTGGGGGGAGTCATGTCGGGCTCGGTGTCTGCTGTCGGTGCGTCCCGTAGGTGACCCTCGTCCTTCCCTTGTTCCCCATGGATTGCCATCGGTGTACCTTGATTTTTTTGACAAGAAAGAGGCCGAGACTCTTCCTCCGCACCATCCCTACGACTGCACCATCGAGCTCGTTCCTGGTACCATTCCACCTCATGGTAGGATTTATCCCCTCTCTCCGGCAGAGACCCAAGCCATGTCTGAATACATCCAGGACAACTTGGGCAGGGGCTTCATTCGGAAGTCTTCGTCCCCTGCAGGAGCAGGCTTCTTTTTCGTAAAAAAGAAAGATGGGTCCCCGCGCCCGTGCATCGATTATCGTGGCTTGAATCGTATCACGGTGAAGAATAAATATCCACTACCACTTATCTCTGAACTTTTTGACTGTTTGAAGGGGGCTCGTGTATTCACCAAGCTTGATCTTCGAGGGGCCTATAACCTGGTTCGCATACGCTCCGGAGACGAGTGGAAGACTGCGTTTAACACGCGTGATGGACACTATGAGTATTTGGTTATGCCCTTTGGGCTTTGCAACGCACCTGCAGTATTCCAAGAACTCGTTAATGATGTCTTTCGAGATCTCCTCTACTCCTGTGTCGTAGTCTACCTAGACGACATCTTGGTCTTCTCTCCTGATCTGGCCACACATCGCCGAGACGTACGCCAAGTCCTTCTACGTCTGAGAGAACCATCTCTTTGCTAAGTTGGAGAAATGCCTCTTTGGGCAAACTTCATTGCCTTTTCTTGGTTTCATCGTTTCGAACTCGGACTAGAGATGGATCCTGAGAAAGTCTTGGCGGTTCTCAATTGGCCACGTCCCTCCGGAGTCAAGGCAATTTAGCGGTTTTTGGGTTTTGCCAATTATAGGCAATTTTTCACTCATTTCGCTTCTTTGTCTAAACCCATCTCAGCTCTTGTCCGCAAAGGGGCCAATCCCAATCATTGGCCCTCTGAAGCAGAGGCTGCCTTCGCGGCCCTGAAACAAGAATTTGCTAAGTCTCCGGTACTTCATTGCCCGGATGCAAGCAGGCCATTCATCCTCGAGGTGGACGCATCCTCGGTGGGAGCAGGAGAAGTTCTCCTGCAGAAGTCCTCCTCGGGCCGCACTCTTACCTGCGGATTCTTTTCTAAGGCTTTCTCCGCTCCCGAACGTAACTATGCCGTTGGAGATAGAGAACTCTTGGCCATAAAGATGGCTCTTGAGGAATGGCGCCATCTTCTCGAGGGTGCTCTCCATCCGTTCATCATTTTTACGGATCACAAGAATTTGGAATATCTTCAGTCCGCTCAAAGGCTCAACCCTCGACAGGCCAGATGGTCACTGTTTTTCGAAAGATTTGACTTTGAACTCCACTTCCGACCCGGGGAGAACATCAAGGCGGATGCTCTTTCACGGTCCTTCCTGTCTGTTGACAAGGAGGAGGATCCAAACCATCTCATTGACCCTGCCAAGATCCTTACTGTGGCTCCAGTAAGCCTGGTCTCCCCACCATCTGGTAAGACCTTTGTTCGGAGTGGAGACAGATTAAAAGTTCTACGCTGGAGTCACTCTTCAAGATTCTCTGGACATGCCGGAATTAACAAGACTCTCTTGCTTGTCTCCCGCCATTACTGGTGGCCTTCGCTTCACAAGGATGTTCAAGACTTCATTGTCTCCTGTCCTTCTTGCGCCCGGAACAAAGTTTCCCGGCATGCTCCTGCGGGACTCCTGCATCCGTTACCAGTACCTGCAAACCCATGGACTCATATTGCCATGGATTTCGTCACTGACTTGCCTCCTTCGTCTAGATGTACTGTGATATTGGTGGTCGTGGATCGATTTTCCAAAATTGCCCCACTTCATCGCTCTGCCTGGTCTACCTACCGCTCCCGGGTTGGCAAAGATCTTTTTGCTTCACATTTTTCGCCTTCATGGTTTTCCTCAACATATTGTCTCAGATCGAGGAGTCCAGTTTACCTCCCGTTTTTGGCGAGCTCTCTGCGGATTACTGAAGATAGGCTGAGGAGAAATCCAATGTTATCACCCCCAGTCGAATGGTCAAGTCGAGCGAGTCAACCAAGCCTTAACATCTTACCTTCGGCATTTCTCCAATGCTCATCAAGACGACTGGGTCTCTCCCCTTCCTTGGGCGGAATTCGCCTACAACAATCATCCCATTGATGCCCCCTCCAAATCTCCCTTTTTTGTGGTTTTTGGTCAACACCCCGGCATTCCTCTTCCCGTGTCCCCCACCTCGGGTGTGCCGGCAGCAGATTCCTTGTCCATAAACTTCTCTCAGATTTGGAGAGAGACCAAAGTGGCTCTTGAAAGTACCAGCCTCAGAATGAAACGGTATGCCGACAAGAGACGGCTAGACGTTTCCCCGAATCGCCCTGGGGATAAGGTTTGGTTAGCTTCCCAATATATCAGGTTGAAAATCCCTCCTACAAGTTAGGTCCATGTTACATTGGTCCCTTTGAGGTCTTAAGCCGGATCAACAACATGGCCTACAAGTTGAGATTACCCGCCTCACTAAAGATTCCCAACACCTTCCATGTGTCTCTCCTTAAACCAGCTGAGTTTAACCACTTGCATTCTGCACCTTCTCAAACCTCCCAACCATGTAGCTCGGATAACACCTTTGAGGTGCGGGATATTTTGGCTAGGAAGACTGTTAAAGGAAAAACTCTGTTTTTGGTTGATTGGAAGGGCTTTGGTCCCGAGGAGAGATCATGGGAACCTCAGGAGAATATTGATGCTCCCCGCATCATGAGACGGTTCCTCTCCAACATTAGGAGGAGGGGGCGTAAAGAGGGGGGTACTGTCACGGCACCGGCCCCTGCTTACCTCTCTGCGCGCTCTGTCCGGCGCGCTCCTGCTTCTCGGCGCGTCCCCGCGCCCGGCCTCCGGCTCCCTCGGCGTCGGGTATGAGCACACAGCGCGCGGCCTCCTGGGTAATGTGACGCGCTAGCCCCGCCCCCAACATGGCGGCGCCCACCGCTACATATGCCCGGCGCCTGCTCAGGTAAGACGCCTGATTATCTTATGCGGTGACGCTGTCTGCTGCGGTGCTCACTGTGTCCTCAAGCCCCCTCTCGTCCTCTGTCTGTGCTGTGTTAGTGCCTTGGTTCTCCCTAGTCCCTTGCCTGCTTTATCTCGGTCTGCCTCTCCTGTACTCTGCCCTCCCAGTCTCCCTAGGACTTTCCCTCCTCTGTCCTGCCTCCTGCTCTCCCCTCTCCGTCTCGGTTATCTGCCGTACTACCTTATACATCATTTTGCTTCTTTACCTTTACAGCCTCCAGTCCTGTGCTCCCCTGGCTCTCCGGTCATGTACCCCACTGGGTCTCTGCCTTGCCCGGTGCTCTGCTTATCGTCCACGTCAGCGCCTTCTTTCCATTGCCTCAGTCGTCCCTTTGGTTCCGGCTCTATCCCCTGGAGGTCTGTCCCTAACACTCCCTGTATAGGGGGTGGTCCTCACCTGGGCACTTGCCTCCGGGGGCTCTGGAGTCGTGACCCAGAGGATGCACTTTCAGGTGCATCTTTATTTTTCCTCAACACCGTAACATGTCCTCAGAGTTGGGGAACATTGCCTGAGCAGAAGGAATCAGCTGTTTTTCCAGGATAACCTTGTGTGATGGTGTGATATGCTATGTGGATATCATTTTGTGTGTATTTCTATTTCACTTGTTTTCATAGTGATTTTCTTGATGCCCTGTGGGTCTACAGCCTGACTGTGTCTGTCTCTTGATGACCCCCTGTAGTGCATTAATCACCAAGGCTCCTTTGTTCTCCTCTGGGAGGCCTGGAAACCGCCCCAACCTGTTTAACTACCCCTGGACACAAGGAAGGGGGTGGGGAGAACAGGAGCTGGTCAAGTCAGTTCCTGATTGGAGAGGATCGTGTATAGACTGCACTTCAGAGAGAAGGACCCATTTTTATCCTTTGGTGCTAGAGTTTTGGAATCTCGTCTCCCTGGACATTTTATCCTGTTACTGGACTACATTCTTGTTCTGGACTATTGTATCCTCAGTCTGGTGGATTGATTATGGACCTTCTAATTTTGCCTGTAATAAAGGTCTTAGGATTGTTCACCCTTCCCTCGCTCTGTTGATTGTCTGGTATCGGAGAAGGACCCCATGACACCTTGTATGCGGCTTGATTCATATGTCCTTCACAAAGAGTAACCCGCCCAATTCCAGCCTTGCTGAAGCATCCCCAGATCATCACCAATCCTCCACCAAATTTTACAGTGGGTGCAAGACACTGTGGCTTGTACACCTCTCCAGGTCTCCGTCTAACCATTAGATGACCAGGTGTTGAGCAAAGCTGAAAATTAGACTCATCAGAGAAAATTACCTTACTCCAGTCCTCTATGGTCCAATCCTTATGGTCTTTGGCAAACTTCAGCCTGGCTCTCCTTTGCTTCTCATTGATGAAAGGCCTATTACTAGCTTTACATGACTTGAGCCCTGCGTCTAGGAGCCTGTTACGAACTGTTCTTGCTGTGCACTTCACCCCAGCTGCCATTTGCAATTCCTTTTGTAGGTCACTTGATGTCATCATGCGGTTGCTGAGTAACATTCGAATAAGATGACTGTCATCCCGGTCAGTGGGTCTGTAGCTTTGTTTTCCCCAATGTCTGCTGCTTGACCTTTTGTAATGGACTGCCGTCTTAGAAATTTTAAGGATGGAATAACACGACGCTCACTGTATCCCTCTGCTAGTAAAGCCAGAATTGAGCCCTTCTTTTCTTCACTCAAGACTTTTCCTTTCAACTCCTTTGGCATGGTTAAGTTATTTTTTCAGTCCTATTACTTTTGGGATATTACTAGCACTTGTTGTGCCATCCAGCTTGTCCTATTGTAAGAGGATTGTGAACACCACAGCGGGGTTTTTTTATACTTTCCTTCGTTAAATAAGATTTGGTTCAGGTGATCACCTAATCAGAAGCACATTAAGTAGAATGAGGTGGACTCTGGTTGGAATTCAACTGACACTGGAATGGAATGGCTGTCAGACACGGAGAAGCGGATTCTTATACACCACAGTGCGCTCTTAATTTTTGCCAGAGCTGTATCTAGCACAGGTCCTATATCAGCAGTGAGGACAAATCCTACAGTCTCCATCTAGTGGTGAGTGCTGGTATATGCTACCATAAATAAAGTATTCAACATATGAAATGAATATCAGGAAAGCTATTATGCATCAATAGAGGGAGAGAGCAGTGGTGTGAGGAGGACCTCCAATGTGCCACCATTACCAGAGCACATGACACAGAGCAGTGGTATAAGGAGGACCCCCCATGACAGTTACCCGGATCAGCCCTTTGGGCGTTTTGCTTGTGCCTCTTCAGAGAGCATTTCATACCTCAGCAGGAGTGAGGTTTGTTTTACAGTCCAGCCAATCGGCTGTGGTGATCAGGGCTGTGGAGTCGGAGTCAGAGCTCATTTTGGTGGAGTTGGAGTCGGTATAAAATGGTCCGACTCCTAAAATATATAATAAATTGGGTACAGTAGTTCAATGTAGAATGTGCTGAATATTTTTTCATAGGAATTTGGAAAGTTATGAAATGTCCTATAAATGGCTGTTCTATTCCTGAT
This sequence comes from Dendrobates tinctorius, assembly GCF_039654945.1. Lineage (NCBI taxonomy): Eukaryota > Metazoa > Chordata > Amphibia > Anura > Dendrobatidae > Dendrobates > Dendrobates tinctorius. The sequence continues at coordinate 2,587,866 of NW_027361809.1, forward strand.
CTAAGGCTACATTCACACACAGCGTTTTTGCTGCGTTTTTTGAGGATAAGTTTTTCAGATGTAAAAGCAGATCAGCTTTTTAAAAAACCGCATCACCTGAAAGGCTTTTGAGCTCATAATGTTTTCAATAGCAAAAGCAGATTAGAAATCTGCTCTATACATATATCCATATCTGTCTATCCATATCTTATCTGTACCAAAAAGAATGAAAGCCGGGTAGCACACAGACTAACACTCCTTTTTTTAGCACCAGTTAGGTATACCTCATAGCTGCCCAAAAGGACGCCCAGGACAGGCATTGCTTGTCTTCAGTAACACATCAACTGATAGTTGGAATAAATAGACTGCATTCATCACCACATCTTCTTAAGGTGCAGGCTTTATTTTCAAGAGTAGGGGTGTGGAGTAGGGTGACCGCAAAAAATCGATGTTGGAATTTTGTCCGTCTGGACCCCACAAAACGATTCCCCTTTCCAGATATTGAGATAGCCAAAATTTGAGCTCGATCAAACGACGTTAACCCGTGCCGCTCGTCGCTCAAAGTTTGAAAAAATCCAAATTGAGGTATTTTAAGATTTAGGTATTTTGCATAGTCTGTTAGACTATAAAGAATGTGACAACAACATTGCAGAAATAGCCCTGACCAAATTCTCGAACCATTTGTGGTATTTGAATGCAGAGTTGGTGGGATTATCGTTTTTTGATCCCACCATTACAGACAATGAAAAGTTGTTAATGGCTAATAAATTGCTCAGTAGCACAGATGAACCATCAGAGCACGCTAGGGTTGTAAATCCAAAAGTTAGGAAAGAAAAATTAAAAGAGGTAGGAAGTAACCGACTTTAATGACCTTCTGACAAAAGATGAAGAACAAAAGCAATATGTCCTGCAACTTGTAAGCAAATGCCGAGCATTATATTCTGACGTTTCAAAAACTACTTTAACAAAATCTCTAGAATAGATTAGATAACTATGTAAAATTATCAACTCATGTAGGTTAGCGTGCTCTGATGGTTCATCTGTGCTACTGAGCAATTTATTAGCCATTAACAACTTTTCATTGTCTGTAATGGTGGGATCAAAAAACGATAATCCCACCAACTCTGCATTCAAATACCACAAATGGTTCGGAAATTTGGTCAGGGCTATTTCTGCAATGTTGTTGTCACATTCTTTATAGTCTAACAGACTATGCAAAATACCTAAATCTTAAAATACCTCAATTTGGATTTTTTCAAACTTTGAGCGACGAGCGGCACGGGTTAACGTTGTTTGATCGAGCTCAAATTTTGGCTCTCTCAATATCTGGAAAGGGGAATCGTTTTGTGGGGTCCAGACGAACAAGATTCTGACATTCCCCCCCCCATATGAGATCCGGTCACCCTAGTGTGCAGTATAAGGTTCTGCAGCAGCTGAGGTGTGCAGTATGAGATTCTGCGGAACAGTATGAGGTTCTGCCCTCCCTAGTTTTGATCCTGGCTAAAACAGTTTCTTATAGATATGACGAACCTTCAGGTAACCCTAAATGAAGGTCAATGGACACAGGTGGCTGAATTGAAGGAATTGTTTAATCACCTATTTACCGTGGCTAAAAGATTACAAGCTGATTTAACTCCTGGCATTTTCATAAGGAAGTGGAAGAACTTGCTATTTTGCCTGTCCCAAAGAGGAGATTTAATCGCAGATGGCATTTCTGCTTCAATGAAATGGAGAGAGACACAGCTACTGGAAAATAAGATTTTTCTGGCAGCTGTTTATGTGGACCCAAGTCATTGTATATTGCTTGATGATCAACAGCTTACTAAAGGAAAAGAAGCTCTGACTGAGGTAGCAGTTAGGAAGAGTGGCCCACAGGAGGACTGCCAGGCGCAAGAGGACTCGGGTCCTGACAGTGCTACTTCTGCCATATCTTCATCCTCATCAGATGAGGAGTTTGACTTTGACAAGTATTTGGATGACATGGATCAGGCAAAGCGTTGCTGCAAGGAAAAAGATTTCACTCCGTCTCCTATAACAAGCGGATTGACCATATTTCAGCAAAATGTTTCACTTGCTCTCAAAGAAAAATTCAACCGTTCATCAAAACTGACTGTGCAGGAGGCAACTCTTTTATACCCGTAAATTGTTAGAGATGTTGCCCATGTGGTTACGGCTTTGCCTCCAACCCAAGTTAGTGTAGAGAGGTTGTTCTCTGACCTTAAAATTATTAGGTCAGATTTGAGAGCATCTATGAAGGAGGATCCGATGGAGGCGATACTATTTCTTAGAACAAATTCATAGATTGCACAAATGTTATTTAGTATGTTTTTGTTGAAAACTGTTTTTTGCCACTTGCATAGTTTATTACATAGTGTATATATACATATATATATATATATATATATATACACACACACACACAGTGTGTATATATATATTCGATATTACATATTTACAATTTATTACAGTTTTTTGTGTTCTAAAGTTGTATTCCAATAAATATATATTATGTTCTATCTAAATGTCTTGATTATTGTATCAAAAATCATTAAATGTCTGATGTTCACATTGTACTACAATAAATTTTTCTCTTAAATATGAGCAATATATGTGGGAGTCGGAGTCGGTGGAAGGGAAATTGAGGAGTCGGAGTCGCAGGTTTGGCTTACCGACTCCACAGCCCTGGTGGTGATGTCAAACACGTGACTTCCGCACTGTCGGATAACTAATCAGGCATCATACAATAGATACCTGGTATCAGCGAGTCACGCCACACATCAGCCTGATGCAGCGTCCATGCTGGTTGCCGACACAGGGTGGCTCTACGTCATAGGTGGGTGGAGTGGGCGTCTGACAGGACGTGTCGCTCAAATAGACTCATCCCCTACTGAATCCGTCACGATACAGTGCGCCCGTCATCAGGGGGCGGAGTTAAGTTTCCCACCAGTCACTCAGACCGCCATTGAATAGATTCACTATGACGCACTGGCGCATGTGCGTCACCAGGGAACAGCCCAACCGGCCCGGTGAACGTATCCCAACCTGTTCCTGGAGCTGTGGGAAACTGAAGGAACTGCTCAGAGGATGTTTTTTGTGAACAGGCACAAGATTAATTGGCTAGATATTGCGAGAGAAGATATAGCAAAAGAGTCATCCAAAAGGCACTAACAAGAGCAGGGGAGACCCCCAAGAGGCATCTGTGTACGTCCAGACGCCGTACACCCATGAGCCAAAAGGTTCATCGCGCAGTATAATGGAAACTGGACCTTAATGAAGGAAGTTCTTACAAAATACTGGCCCACTACTTCCACTGATCCCATCATGGGAAATTATGTCTCTGAAAAGCCGACAATCACATATAGAAGATCTGACAACCCGACAAGTTAGTGAGGAGCGACTAGCAAGGGAATAAGATCCAAAAAGGCTCAAAGGGACCTAAATGGGGGTTCCTCGCTTGTGGGAGGTGTGCGTGGTGCCCGGACACGCTGAGAGCAGTCACGGTCAAGATGAGTTCTCTATGACACAGCGTTACGTCTGATGCAGAGAGAGTGGTGTGGTACAAACCTGCCCATGCAGAAAGGCATACGTGGGACTAACAACAAGGAAACTCAAGGCTCGTATCCACAAACATGTTCTGGATATCATCAACACACAAAAAACGGATGATTTCTCCCAGCTTAAACCTGTAAGGAGGTACATGATTGTGCCCATACGGTATTGGAGGCATTCGGTATTGACGGGGTTGTAACCAATGTGAGAGGTGCTGACATTAGGAAGAGACTGTCGCAGATCGACACGAGGTGGATCTGGAAACTACATGTCCAACGGGTGTGAATGAGGTTTTATGCTTTGCCCGTCAGCCCAGCGGAGCTGTGGTTTTGTCTTTCCACTCCTTCCATTTTTCATGGGGTTTTATAATATTGTAACTTTATGTCTGTGTCATTGCTAGTTTATGGTGTCATGAGATTCACAAAGATGAAGGTGGTCGGGGCGTGTATGGGAGACGGGATTATGTGGAAGACGATATCGTATAGAAGAGAAGATTAGGAATGAATAGATGAATGAGAGCTTTTAGATTTCCTATGGCCAGAGCAATTTAATATGAATAAAATAAATGCAAAACACTTTTTTAATTTGGGGTATTGAGCTCGCGGCCACGCCGGGCGTTTGGCCTCCATTCACTGATCTGGAAGGATTATCATTACCTTTATTAGGGATGGAGGAAAGTCTATAATGAAGTGCCGCGGGTTTGTTCTTACGTTTGGGATATTACTTTGTTGTGTTTTTTATTTTCTTTGCTAATTCTATTTCACCATGAAGATTCGCACATTAGTGGATCTGTGACTGACCCAGATGCAGTGTGGGGCGCTGTCACTACTGAGCACACGGCTTATGAGCTGTCTATGTATTAAGGTGTGGTCATGCTCGGCGGTGGCTCCTTTTCTATACCCCTGTACACACACGTTTCCATACTCATCACTGACGCTCGGTGGCTCCAGGCTCTCGAATGTCACTTTCTCCTCAGATGCTGTGGCTCCTGTTTTATTACTCACTATTCCATTGCTATTTGCTCTGCTCTAATCATCTAAGTCCAAAACATTTCTTTACCATCTATTTTTTGGGGGAGATGTCAGATGCTTCATAGTCAGCTAGACTCAGGCTGTGTTGCTGATCAATTGCTTTGGGAGAGCTCTCCTCCCCTTTATCGACACGTCATACCTGTGACAGGGACAGAGTAAGTTTCCTATTTGAATCCCTTTTATTTGTAATTGTCTCTACGTACTGTATTTTGTCTCCTTTTGTAATATCTTTTGTACTTCTGTGAACACTGCCAATATTTTCTGGAGTAAACTTATAAATTTACTAGTTTTGACCTTTTTGCTCTAAGATTGAACCGACACATACTCCGCACCATATCACGCTACCTTGGGTTGGTTCCTGACCTGATATAGGCTTTGGTGTCAAACAAGGTACGGGTGGCAGCGTGGCATCCTGCTGTTATTGGGGAACCCTGGCAGTGACGGATCTGAGGTTTATGTGTATATTCCCTGCCTGGGACTGGTGATATACATAACACCCTCATTGCTGGGTGCCAGATAGCTAGTACGTGACGAGGCAGCCTTTCCGGCAACTACTTATCCTAGGTGCAGTTCCCTGACTGATCTGAGGGTTAGGGGGGCGCTAGAGAGCTGCAAAGTTCCTAACTGGAACTAAGAGAAACAAGAGTTGGGTTATCCTGACAAATTGTATGCAGGTCTAGTTAGCAGCAAAACTGTGCCGCTAACTATAGACCTGTCTCTAATCTTCCCTTCATTGCTAAACTCCTGGAACGCCTGGTCCACTCCTGTCTTATCCGCTATCTCTTTGATTACGCTCTTCTCAACCCTCTTCAATCCGGTTTCCGCTCTCTACACTCTACTGAAACTGCCCTCACTAAAGTCTCTATGATCTACTAACAGCTAAATCTAATGGTCACTACTCCATGCAATTTCTCCTGGATCTCTCTGCAGCATTCGACACTGTGGATCATCAGCTCCTCCTCACTATGCTTCGCTCCATCGGACTCAAGGACACTGCTCTCTCCTGGTTCTCCTCCTATCTCTCTGACCGCTCCTTTACTGTATCTTTCGCCGGTTCCTCCTCCTCTCATCTTCCCCTTACTGTTGGGTTTCCTCAAGGATCAGTCCTAGGCCCCCTCCTCTTCTCCTTGTACATCATGTCCTCACTATATCTGAAACTGAACCTGTCAAAGACTGAACTCCCTCTGGTTCCTCCCGCTACTAATGTACCTATACCCGACATTGCCATTTCCGTGTGTGGTTCCACTATTACTCCCCAGCACCATGCCCGCTGTCTTGGGGGTCATACTTGACTACGAGCTTTCCTTTGTCCGCCAATCCGATCAGTGGCTCGCTCTTGATATTTGAACCTCAAAAACATTTCTAGAATTCGACCTTTTCTTCTTTCGACTCTGCAAAAACTCTTACTGTTTCTCTTATCCAGTCTCGTCTGGACTATTGTAACTCTCTTCTAATCGGTCTCCCTCTTACCAAACTCTCCCCTCTCCAATCTGTCTTGAATGCTGCAGCCAGGATCATATTCCTCACCAATCGTTACACCGATGCCTCTACCTTGTGCCAGTCATTACACTGGCTACCCATCCACTCCAGAATTCAGTATAAACTTATTACCCTCACCCACAAAGCCCTCCATGGCTCAGCACCACCCTACATCTCCTCCCTTGTTTCAGTATACCACCCTACCCGCGCCCTCCGTTGTGCTAATGACCTGAGGTTAGCATCCTCAATCAGAACCTCCCACTCCCATCTCCAAGACTTTACACGTGCTGCGCCAATTCTTTGGAATGCACTTCCCACGCCAATACGATTAGTCCCCAATCCCCACACTTTAAGCGTACCCTAAAAACGCATTTATTCAGAATGGCCTACCGCCTCAACACATTAACCTAATCTATCCCTGTGTGGCACAGCCAAAAGTTTTACCATAACCAGGTTCCCCGTATCATGTTCCCACAGGCTTTATGCATTTAATAGCCCTCTGTGTCTGTACTGTTACATATTTAGACTTAACTGGTCCATGCAGCATTACAGTGATGGCCGCACTGTACACTAGAAGCAATTACCATCCACCGCTCGTGTCCCCCTTACTTCCTCAGATTGTAGCTGTGAGCAGCCGGGCCCTCGCCCCTCCTGTATCTGGTGATGGGGCCCCTCCTGTATCTGGTGATCGGGGGCCCCTCCTGTATCTGGTGATCGGGGGCCCCTCGCCCCTCCTGTATCTGGTGATCGGGGGCCCCTCGCCCCTCCTGTATCTGGTGATCGGGGGCCCCTCGCCCCTCCTGTATCTGGTGATCGGGGGCCCCTCGCCCCTCCTGTATCTGGTGATCGGGGGCCCCTCGCCCCTCCTGTATCTGGTGATCTGTGATTTATGCTGTAATGTCTATAGTCTGTATCAGTCCCCTGTAATGTACAGCGCTACGTAATATGTCAGCGCTATAGAAATAACATTATCTATTGTCCATCATTACTTTCTGCTCTTTTCTCTCACGTACAGGAGTGCGGTAATCACTGTGGGGGTGCGGCGGTCTCTGCGAGGTGCGGCAGTCTCTCTGGGGCGCAGCGGTCTCTCTCTGGGGCGCGCCTAGTATCGGACTGGGGTGCCAAGGGCCCACCAGTAACATGGACCTTTACCTTCATATAAATATTACACCCTGGCTCACAAATTCACCTGTATCTCTATATAATAACACACGGGGTAGATGAGTTACTGAATGAGGAGATGAGGCTTTTTTCTGTACAGAGTGAATCAAGTAAATGATGCCAAGTACTGACCATACAGTGGGGTTGGGGCCCAGATCTGCACAGGGGCCCACCGGGGGATTCCCGTTACCCTGTGGGCCAGTCCGAGCCGGGGAGCGCGGCGGTCTCTGTGGGGGCGCGGAGGTCTCTGTGAGGCGGTCTCTGTGGGGCGGTCTCTGCGGGGGCGCGGTCTCTGCGGGGGCGCAGCGGGGCGGTCTCTGCGGGGGCGCAGCGGGGCGGTCTCTGCGGGGGCGCAGCGGGGCGGTCTCTGCGGGGGCGCAGCGGGGCGGTCTCTGCGGGGGCGCAGCGGGGCGGTCTCTGCGGGGGCGCAGCGGGGCGGTCTCTGCGGGGGCGTCTCTGCGGGGGCGCAGCGGGGCGGTCTCTGCGGGGGCGCAGCGGGGCGGTCTCTGCGGGGGCGCAGCGGGGCGGTCTCTGCGGGGGCGCAGCGGGGCGGTCTCTGCGGGGGCGCAGCGGGGCGGTCTCTGCGGGGGCGCAGCGGGGCGGTCTCTGCGGGGGCGCAGCGGGGCGGTCTCTGCGGGGGCGCAGCGGGGCGGTCTCTGCGGGGGCGCAGCGGGGCGGTCTCTGCGGGGGCGCAGCGGGGCGGTCTCTGCGGGGGCGCAGCGGGGCGGTCTCTGCGGGGGCGCAGCGGGGCGGTCTCTGCGGGGGCGCAGCGGGGCGGTCTCTGCGGGGGCGCAGCGGGGCGGTCTCTGCGGGGGCGCAGCGGGGCGGTCTCTGCGGGGGCGCAGCGGGGCGGTCTCTGCGGGGGCGCAGCGGGGCGGTCTCTGCGGGGGCGCAGCGGGGCGGTCTCTGCGGGGGCGCAGCGGGGCGGTCTCTGCGGGGGCGCAGCGGGGCGGTCTCTGCGGGGGCGCAGCGGGGCGGTCTCTGCGGGGGCGCAGCGGGGCGGTCTCTGCGGGGGCGCAGCGGGGCGGTCTCTGCGGGGGCGCAGCGGGGCGGTCTCTGCGGGGGCGCAGCGGGGCGGTCTCTGCGGGGGCGCAGCGGGGCGGTCTCTGCGGGGGCGCAGCGGGGCGGTCTCTGCGGGGGCGCAGCGGAGCTCTCTGCGGGGGCGCAGCGGAGCTCTCTGCGGGGCGCGGAGGTCTCTGTGGGACCACACTGTGTGTACACCTCCCTGTACCGCGGTAACGGTCGCTCGGCTCCTGACATCACTCACGTCTTGTTCGCTTATTCCGCAGACATCAGACCCCTCGCTGTGCGGAGACACGGAGAGACACGGGCCGCTCCTCACTGCAGTGACAGGACCGGAGCACGCCGCTACAATACGAGACCAGACGATGCTAACGCGCATGCTCCAGAGCGTCACAGTGAATCTATCCAATGGCGGCCTGAGTGAGTGGCGGGAAACTTAACTCCGCCCCCTGATGACGGGCGCACTGTATCGGGACGGATCAGTCTGGGGAGGGAGAGTCCATCCTGCTGTGAGACGGCGGCTCTGACAGCCCGGAAGTCACGTGTCTGACATCACCACAGCTGATTGGCTGTACAGACCTCACTCCTGCTGAGAAAGCACAAGCGGAACACGGAGGAAGGCGAATCCAGGTAACTGTGACAGGAATCCCCCTCACACCACTGCTGGGTGTCGTGTGCTCTGGTGATGGGGGGCACATTGGGGTCCTCCTCACACCACTGCTGGGTGTCGTGTGCTCTGGTGATGGGGGGCACATTGGGGTCCCCCTCACACCGCTGCTGGGTGTCGTGTGCTCTGGTGATGGGGGGCACATTGGGGTCCCCCTCACACCACTGCAGGGTGTCGTGTGCTCTGGTGATGGGGGCACATCTGGGTCCTCCTCACACCACTGCTGGGTGTCGTGTGCTCTGGTGATGGGGGGCACATTGGGGTCCTCCTCACACCACTGCTGGGTGTCGTGTGCTCTGGTGATGGGGGCACATTTGGGTCCTCCTCACACCACTGCTGGGTGTCGTGTGCTCTGGTGATGGGGGCACATTGGGGTCCTCCTCACACCACTGCTGGGTGTCGTGTGCTCTGGTGATGGGGGGCACATTGGGGTCCTCCTCACACCACTGCTGGGTGTCGTGTGCTCTGGTGATGGGGGCACATTTGGGTCCTCCTCACACCACTGCTGGGTGTCGTGTGCTCTGGTGATGGGGGGGCACATTGGGGTCCTCCTCACACCACTGCTGGGTGTCGTGCGCTCTGGTGATGGGGGGCACATTGGGGTCCTCCTCACACCACTGCTGGGTGTCGTGTGCTCTGGTGATGGGGGGCACATTGGGGTCCTCCTCACACCACTGCTGGGTGTCGTGTGCTCTGGTGATGGGGGGCACATTGGGGTCCCCCTCACACCACTGCAGGGTGTCGTGTGCTCTGGTGATGGGGGCACATTTGGGTCCTCCTCACACCACTGCTGGGTGTCGCGTGCTCTGGTGATGGGGGGCACATTGGGGTCCTCCTCACACCACTGCTGGGTGTCGTGTGCTCTGGTGATGGGGGGCACATTTGGGTCCTCCTCACCAGGGCTGTGGAGTCGGAGTCGGTGCTCATTTTGGTGGAGTTGGTATAAAATGGACCGACTCCGACTCCTAAAATATATAATAAATTGGGTACAGTAATTCAGTGCAGAATGTGCTGAATATTTTTTCATAGGAGTTTGGGAAAGTTATGAAATGTCCTATAAATGGCTGTTCTATTCCTGATCTAAGGCTACATTCACACACAGCGTTTTTCCTGTGTTTTTTGAGGATATGTTTTTCAGCTGCAAAAGCTGATCATCTTTTTAAAAAACTGCATCACCTGAAAGGTTTTTGAGCTCATAGATAATGTTACTCAATAGCAAAAGCAGATTAGAAATCTGCTCTATCTATATATCCATTTATCCATATCTGTCTATCCATATCGTATCTGTACCAAAAAGAATGAAAACCGGGTAGTACACCAATATATATTCTGTTCTAAATATCTTGATTATTAGATCATAAAAATGATTAAATGTCTGAGGTTCACATTGTACTACAATAAATTTTTCACTTAAATATAAGCAATATGTGTGGGAGTCGTGGAGTTGGAGTCGGTGTAAGGGAAATTGAGGAGTCGGAGTCGCAGGTTTGGCTTACCGACTCCACAGCCCTGCTCCTCACACCACTGCTGGGTGTCGTGTGCTCTGGTGATGGGGGGCACATTGGGGTCCTCCTCACACCACTGCTGGGTGTCATGTGCTCTGGTGATGGGGGGCACATTGGGGTCCTCCTCACACCACTGCTGGGTGTCGTGTGCTCTGGTGATGGGGGCACATTTGGGTCCTACTCACACCACTGCTGGGTGTCGTGTGCTCTGGTGATGGGGGCACATTTGGGTCCTCCTCACACCACTGCTGGGTGTCGTGTGCTCTGGTGATGGGGGGGCACATTGGGGTCCTCCTCACACCACTGCTGGGTGTCGTGTGCTCTGGTGATGGGGGGGCACATTGGGGTCCTCCTCACACCACTGCTGGGTGTCGTGTGCTCTGGTGATGGGGGGGCACATTGGGGTCCTCCTCACACCACTGCTGGGTGTCGTGTGCTCTGGTGATGGGGGCACATTGGGGTCCTCCTCACACCACTGCTGGGTGTCGTGTGCTCTGGTGATGGGGGCACATTGGGGTCCTCCTCACACCACTGCTGGGTGTCGTGTGCTCTGTGATGGTGGCACATTGGGGTCCTCCTCACACCACTGCTGGGTGTCGTGTGCTCTGGTGATGGGGGCACATTGGGGTCCTCCTCACACCACTGCTGGGTGTCGTGTGCTCTGGTGATGGGGGCACATTGGGGTCCTCCTCACACCACTGCTGGGTGTCGTGTGCTCTGGTGATGGGGGCACATTGGGGTCCTCCTCACACCACTGCTGGGTGTCGTGTGCTCTGGTGATGGGGGCACATTGGGGTCCTCCTCACACCACTGCTGGGTGTCGTGTGCTCTGGTGATGGGGGCACATTGGGGTCCTCCTCACACCACTGCTGGGTGTCGTGTGCTCTGGTGATGGGGGCACATTGGGGTTACACCACTGCTGTGTGTCGTGTGCTCTGGTGATGGGGGCACATTGGGGTCCTCCTCACACCACTGCTGGGTGTCGTGCGCTCTGGTGATGGGGGCACATTGGGGTCCTCCTCACACCACTGCTGGGTGTCGTGTGCTCTGGTGATGGGGGCACATTGGGGTCCCCCTCACACCACTGCTGGGTGTCGTGTGCTCTAGTGATGGGGGCACATTGGGGTTACACCACTGCTGGGTGTCGTGTGCTCTGGTAATGGGGGCACAGTGGGGTCCCCCTCACACCACTGCGGGTTCCAACCATTGCCATGGTGACCCGATATCGTCATGACGATATCCGGGTCACCAGACCTAGCAAACTTGCTGATCATGCACAGTGCATGATCAGTAAGGCTGTCAGAAGCTGGCAGCGCTGACAGCTTGTATGGCATGCAGGTGCTGCTTCATCTGCATACTATAGAAGTGATCAGCCTGCAAAAAATGATTGTCCTATAGTGGGATGAAGTGTAAAAGTTAGGAAAAAAAAAATTTAAATTGTAGAAATTTAAAAAAATCAAATAATTCTAAAAAAAAAAAAACGATATTCTATCACTAAACAAATAGTTCAATGAAAAAAATCTAAACAATAAAAGTACACATTTAGGCTATGTGCACATGTACCGGAACTCTCGCGGAAATTCCTGCGAGAATTCCGGAATTCTATTCTGCGGGAAAATCGCATTTTAAATTCCCGCGATTTTCCCGCGGAAAAAATAGCATTTTGCAAGCGTATTTAGCTTTTTACTACTGAGGCTGCCTATGTAGCATCAGTAGTAAAAAAATAAAATGTAAAAAAAAAATAAAAATGGTGTTATTCTTACCTTCTGACGTCCCACGCAGCCGTTCCCAGTAATCCTTTGCGAAAATGCCCGCGATGACGTCCGTTCTCGCGGTAATTCGCGATGACGTCGCACAAATGACCGCAAGACTAAGCGATCCCGCGAGAACGGACGTCATCGCGGGCATTTTCGCAAAGGATTACTGGGACCGGGAGCGTGGAGAGAGGGGGGAAGGCTGCGCGGGACGTCGGAAGGTGAGAATAACAATATTTTTTGTTTTAAATTCTATTTTTTACAGGGATATGGTACCCAAAGCCCGGAGGACAGTCTCCTCTCCTCCGGACCGTGGGTACCATCCGCAATTGTTCTGCTTACTTTCCGCATGGTGTGCACAGCCACATGCGGGAAGTAAGCGGAACAATGCATTCCTATGGGTGCGGGATCACCGCGATTCCGCAAAGTTAATGAGCATGCTGCGGTTTTTACCGCGAAGCGATTCCGCCGCGGTAAAAACCGCATTAGCACAGCATTGCGGAATCCCATAGGAATGCATGGGATGCTTATTTTTCGCAGCAAAATCGCGCGGTTAAAACCGCCGCGAAAAAAATGCCACGTGTGAACTCAGCCTTAGTATCGCCGTGTCTGTAACGACCTGCCCTATAAAATTGTCCCACTAGTTAACCCCTTTAGTGAACACCATAAAAAAAGCAACAAACAATGCTTTACCATCATACCACCAAACAAAAAGTGCAATAAAATGCAATGAAAAAGGCTCATATAACCATAGCACCGCTGAAAACGTCATCTTGTCCCGCAAAAAACGAGCCGCCATACAGCATCAGCGAAAAAATAAAAAACTTACAGCTCGCAGAATAAAGCGATGCAAAAAGTTATTTATATAAAAGTTTTTATTGTATAAAAGCGCCAAAATATATAAATGAGGTATCGCTGTAATCGTACTGACCCGAAGCATAAAACCGCTTTATTAATTTTACCACACGCGGAATGGTGTTAACGCACCCCCCCAAGGGAAATTCATGAAATGCTGTTTTTTGCTCATTCTGTCTCCCAAAAATCGGAATAAAAAGTAATCAAAAAATGTCATGTGCCTGAAAATGGTACGAATAAAACCGTCAACTCATCCTGCAAAAAACAAGACCTCACATGACTCTGTGGACCAAAATATGGAAAAATTATAGCTCTCAAAATGTGGTGCAAAAAGTGTCTTTTATTGAGTGACAGCTGCCAAAAATAAAAATCCGCTATTAGGCCTCTTTCACCCATCCTGATATTTCCAGTACTGGAGATGTCAGTGTTCGTGTGTTCAATACTTGTGGCACACGTGTGACGCATCAGTACCACAAGGACAGGTGCCAGGGAAGAAGCGTTACAGTAAGCGCTGTTCCCTGGCGCCGGGTGCTGAACACATAGTAGTAACATAGTTAGCAAGGCCGAAAAAAGCCATGTGTCCATCCTATATTCCCGTCAGAATAAATCCCCAGATCTACGTCCTTCTAAAGAAGCTAATCACTGTCAGATACAATATTGTTACGCTCCAGGAAGACATTCAGGCTTCTCTTGAACCCTTCGACTGAGTTCGCCATCACCACCTCCTCAGGCAGGGAATTCCAGATTCTCACTGCCCTAACAGTAAAGAATCCTCTTCTGTGTTGGTGGAAAAACCTTCTCCCCTCCACACGCAGAGAATGCCCCCTTGTCACATATGGGGTATTGCCATGTTCAGTAGAAATTATGGGACACATTTTGTTGCCGTTTTTACCCACTTCGAAATGGGGTCACTTGTGGGGGGTTTCCACTGTTTGGGCACATCAGGGGCTCTCCAAACGAGACATGGCGTCTGATCTTAATTCCAGCCAATTTTGCTCTGAAAAAGTCAAACGGCGCTCCTTCCCATCCGGGCTCTGCCATGCGCCCAAACAGTGGATTACCCCCACACATCAGGTATCAGCGTACTCAGGACAAATTGCACAATAACTTTTGGGTTCTAACTTCTCCTGTTACCCTTGGGAAAATAAAAATATTTAGATCTGAAATAAAATATTTTGTGAAAGTCAAGGACAACATCTGCAAGGAGTTTGTATGTTCTCCCCATGTTTGTGAGGGTTTCCTCCGGGTTCTCCGGTTTCCTCCCACATTCCAAAGACAAACACATAGGGAATTTAGATTGTGAGCCCCATCGGGGACAGTGATGATAATGTGTGCAAACTGTAAAGCGCTGCGGAATATGTTAGCGCTATATAAAAATAAAGATTATTATTGTAAATGTTCAGTTTTTCCTTCCACATTCCAAAAATTCCTGTGAAACACCTGAAGGGTTAACACTCTTCTTGAATGTGGTTTTGCGCACCTTGAGGGGTGCAGTTTTTGGAATGGTGTCACTTTTGGGTATTTTCTATCATATAGACCCCACAGAGTGACTTCAAATGTGAGGTGGTCCCTAAAAAAAAAAATTGTAAAAACGAGAAATCGCCGGTCAACTTTTAACCCTTATAACTTCCTAATCTTCAGATTAGAATTGTCTTTATGGTTCTGTACTATGAAATGATATATTTTCCAATTTTGTGACAATAGATTTATTACCAGCGCGTCTTCTTACTTTTTATGTATATTCTGATTTTAGAAAAGATCTAAAGAAAAAGTGATTTTCTTAATTGGGGGCACAGTATCTGCCGGGGTCCCTATGCCTCAGGTCTGTGCGGGGTCATCCCCTACACTATAGAAAGGTTGATATAAGGATTGTTGATGGTATGTCCTGATCATTGCGATAACGACGTCTCCCCCCCAGATCACATGACTCTGGCGCTGGGGGGCTCTGAGACCAGAGAATAACCACAGACCACCGGCTCCAGATATTTCTTTTTCATATATAATTCACTTCCAAAATAGTCATCACCGTTTTTTACAGATGCTAAAAAAGAAAAACAATAAGTGTGCGGCAATTAAAGGCGAACTGTGCGCCCGTCCGCGAGGGTTAACGATATAAAACAGGATGCAGAACGTTATAATCACGAGAATATCAGCGGTGGCTGCAGCTCATTAGTAGAAACACGAGGCATCGATGCGGGGGGCTGGGCGGGAGACTGAGGCATCGATGCGGGGGGCTGGGCGGGAGACTGAGGCATCGATGCGGGGGCTGGGCGGGAGACTGAGGCATCGATGCGGGGGCTGGGCGGGAGACTGAGGCATCGATGCGGGGGCTGGGCGGGAGACTGAGGCATCGATGCGGGGGCTGGGCGGGAGACTGAGGCATCGATGCGGGGGCCGGGGGGACTGAGGCATCGATGTGGGGGACTGAGGCATCGATGTGGGGGCTGGGCTTCTGGCAAGGGAACTCCTCCCAAAACGCTGATAAAATATGATCAATTGAACGGCCTGACCTCTGACCCTGAAAATGATAGAAACCATTCTGTAATTCAACAAGCGGTCTCTAGGTGGCGCAGGGAGTAAAGTGAAGGCTGTGCTCCCAGGATCGTCCTGCAGAGGTCACTATGGAGTAGGCATGAGTAGTGGGGTTTTCAGGAGCAGAATTCAGAAGAAAAAAGACAGAAAATCTAGAACTAAGAGGAAACTAATCTGAAAAGTTATCACTCCGGAGCAGGAGTGCATCCCCAAGCACTTCTCCCTCTTGGGCCCTATCACCTTCACTGCTGATCATAATTAAGGGGAAATCGATCCAACCTGGGGGCAATAATCAAGATTTCTGCTTGCTGTCAAAGGATAGAAACATTCATCCTTTACATTCACATTCTGAAAACTCATCATGACTTAGTCCAGAGCTGAGGTTTTGTTACCATGTATCAGTCTGGACAATCCTCTGTCAGGATTCTGTCTTGTGCTGAGGATTTGTTATACTGTCTCAGAGCTGCATAGTAACGAGCCCACCGTGGGGGGCCATTCACTTTTTGGGCGGGACAGTATTTACCAACACATATATTGGGACATAAACCTCCCACTGTGACCCTGATCACTCAAAGCAAGCTGAGATGTTGAAGGCGACAAGGACACAGACCATCACTTAGAGAAGCACTGGGGCCCGATCGCCTATTGCGTGAAGTCAGGATGGCAGAAATTGGGGAGACATTACCTGATATTTCCCGCGATTGGGCAGAGCGCCCCATTCTGCTGCCCCTTGTGAATAGTATCCTTTCCTTCTTGTGATTGGGCAGAGCACCCCGTTCTGCTACCCCTTGTGAATAGTATCCTATCCTTTCTGTGATTGGGCAGAGCGCCCCGTTCTGCTACCTCTTGTGAATAGTATCCTATCCTTCCCGAGATTGGGCAGAGCGCCCCGTTCTGCTGCCCCTTGTGAATAGTATCCTATCCTTTCTGTGATTGGGCAGAGCGCTCCGTTCTGCTGCCCCTTGGGAATAGTATCCTATTCTTCCCGAGATTGGGCAGAGCGCCCCGTTCTGCTGCCCTTTTGGATATTATCCTTTCCTTCTTGTGATTGGGCAGAGCGCCCCGTTCTGCTGCCCCTTGTGCTTCCATCAGTCAGTGGCGGTGTGTAGTAACGGAGCCGTGCAGTTGCCATTAGTAAACTAGAAAGCAAATAATTCCCCTCCTGTCTGCGGCCAGTGGGGGGCGCCGTCGCTACCATGGTGAAATGTGGCCTCGATCACCTCTCCACCACCGCCGGCCTCAATAGAAACCAATACAAAAATAAAATGACAATTTCCACCATTGTAGAATCCGAAGTTGAGCGCGGAAGAAAGTTTGACAGACGTGTTTCCTCCGCCGCGAGCGACCTCACGCCTATTTACAAAGCGACTTCTCCAGAGAAAGCGGCTGCGCGGACACGAGGCGTGCTGGTCTCCAGCAACAATACACACAAACAGGCTCACTGTAGACGGCGGCCTCGGCGCGGCCATTACTCGCAGGCCAGTTTACTATCGAAGCTGGACAGTGCAATGGCAAAAGCCTGGAGCGCGCACATCGGGTAGTTGTAGTCCATGGTGAAGACGTCCTCTGCCACCCGACCAAACTGCATGACGATGTAATCCGCTGCAAGACAGAGAGGCAGGGAGAGATCGGGGTAAGATCAGGGAGAGCGCGGGGTGATTGCAGGGTGAGATCTGGGAGAGACGGGGGTGATTGTAGGGTGAGATCAGGGAGAGCTCAGGGAGAGATAGTGATGATTGCAGGGAGAGATCGGGGTAAGATCAGGGAGAGACTGGGGTGATTGCAGGGAGAGATCGGGGGTGATTGCAGGGTGAGATCGGGGGTGATTGCAGGGTGAGATCAGGGAGAGCTAGTGATGATTGCAGGGAGAGATCGGGGTAAGATCAGGGAGAGATCGGGGGTGATTGCAGGGTGAGATCAGGGAGAGATCGGGGGTGATTGCAGGGTGAGATCAGGGAGAGATCGGGGGTGATTGCAGGGTGAGATCAGGGAGAGCTCAGGGAGAGCTAGTGATGATTGCAGGGAGAGATCGGGGTAAGATCAGGGAGAGACTGGGGTGATTGCAGGGTGAGATCAGGGAGAGACTGGGGTGATTGCAGGGAGAGATCGGGGGTGATTGCAGGGTGAGATCTGGGAGAGACTGGGGTGATTGCAGGGTGAGATCGGGGAGAGCCCAGGGAGAGATAGTGATGATTGCAGGGAGAGATCGGGGTAAGATCAGGGAGAGCGCGGGGTGATTGCAGGGTGAGATCTGGGAGAGACTGGGGTGATTGCAGGGTGAGATCAGGGGTGATTGCAGGGTGAGATCAGGGAGAGAGAGTGATGATTGCAGGGTGAGATCAGGGGTGATTGCAGGGTGAGATCAGGGAGAGAGAGTGATGATTGCAGGGTGAGATCTGGGAGTGATTGCAGGGTGCGTTGAGGGAGAGCGCAGGGAGAGATTGGGGTGATTGCAGGGTTAGAGAATCAGGGAGAGCAGAAGCCACAGGGGCAGCCTGAGATCACCACAGCCAATCAGCTAGCTGCACATTGCTATGGACGTCCAGAGCTGTACTCACACAATTCTATCTTCCTCAGGCTGCAGGCTCTCTCGTCTCACTGCTGCCACCTGTAGGATTATTATGCTGTATACATGCTGACAGGGTCAATCACTACGAATCAGGCTAAAGTGCTCACAGGACGTGATATCATTGCACTGGCCCCAGAGGGGTAGATCGTGGTCTGTATTAGTGCATTGTGGGAGTTGTATTGTCTGCACCAAACAGTTCTCTGCTACAGAAGAACCCCCAAAATGCACTTCAGGGAACGGGCATCATGGGATTACAGCTCAGATTCCGATGGCCAGCCAGTTAACTTGTGAATGCATCTCCGGATGTGACTACAGTATATAACATGAAGTTACAATAGCAGAATTATAAATGCAAAACAGATTGTAATAAATGTTACAATTATTATATAAACAAAATGTGAAACAAAATTCAGAATAGTGACTGCAGCTCTGGAGGTGACAGGAGGATAGGGCACGATGAAATAGCAGAATAGTGAGTGCAGCTCTGGAGGATAAGACATCATGTAACAGCAGAATAGTGACTGCAGCTCTCGCGGTGACTGGAGGATAAGACACGATGGAATAGCAGAATACTGAGTGCAGCTCTGGAGGTGACTGGAGGATAAGACATCATGTAACAGCAGAATAGTGGTTGCAGCTGTGGAGGTGACGGGAGAATAAGACACGATGTAACAGCAGAATAGTGGTTGCAGCTCTGGAGGTGACAGGAGGATAGGGCACGATGTAACAGCAGAATAGTGAGCGTAGCTCTGGAGGTGACTGGAGGATAAGACATCATGTAACAGCAGAATAGTGGTTGCAGCTGTGGAGGTGACTGGAGTGCAGGATGTAACTTACGATCATTGTCGTGTATAATTTGGAAATTCTTGACAGAAGCTTGCGTCACCCGGCCATGGAAGTTGAGGACGTAGGACTGGGTGTCGTCGTTCCAGACGGGCGTCTTGTTGTGCAGCTCGATGACGCTCTCAGTGTTCTTGTTCTGCCATCGGGAGAGAAGTGTTTCGTGTTCCTGTAATAGTCACCATGTAAGTTTGGCGGATTTCTGCTGTGGAGTGAATGGTGCTCAGATCCCTCACTCACGTTACGGGGGCGTATGGAGACACGCTCATGGTCCATGTTCATGCCGGGGATGATGACGCTCATCTTCCGAGGGCCCTTAAAGCCCAGGACGTTGGTTTCCTGAAGAGAAATTCAATATTTGTCAGATCTCAGAACGGACTGGTCCATGGACACAGAGAATCGTCCACATCGCACCCGGAGCTTTATAGAGTGGCATGTAAAAGTTTGTGCACCCCTGGTGAAAGTTACTGTTACTGTGAACAGTTCAGCAACATGAAGATGAAATGATCTAAAAGGCCGAAAGTTACAGGTGACACATTTCCAATATGGATGGAAAAGGCAGAGAGGATACAGGCCAACAGGAAGAAAAGAGGACACATCTCCTTTATATTTTAGGCAAACACATATATATTTTTTTTTTTTTTTTTTTACATTTTCAAAATTATGAAAATGAGCCAATGCAAAAGTTTGGGCACCCTTGGAGATTTGTGTGCGGAGATGATTTTGACCAACGTTTCAGACATTAATTTCTCCACCCCTTCTTGAACTAAATGTTTGGCCCCAATAAAATAAGAAGACCTATACTCCCTTCCCGTGCCATGACAGGTGGTTCTGGCGCCCAATCAGCGCTGGCGTCCCTGTCTGTGCCTTATTATGGATTGTACATGATGAGGAAGCCTGGTATCAACTGCAGTTAATTAGCTGGATGGACTGAGCGTGTGTCCTCCGGCGCTCGGCTCATTAGGTGGAGGGGACTGAGCGTGTGTGCCCTCCGCCGCGCTCGGCTCATTAGTTGGAGGGGACGGAGCGTGTGTGCCCTCCGGCGCGCTCGGCTCATTAGGTGGAGGGGACTGAGCGTGTGTGCCCTCCGGCGCGCTCGGCTCATTAGGTGGAGGGGACTGAGCGTGTGTGCCCTCCGGCGCGCTCGGCTCATTAGGTGGAGGGGACTGAGCGTGTGTGCCCTCCGGCGCGCTCGGCTCATTAGGTGGAGGGGACTGAGCGTGTGTGCCCTCCGGCGCGCTCGGCTCATTAGGTGGAGGGGACTGAGCGTGTGTGCCCTCCGGCGCGCTCGGCTCATTAGGTGGAGGGGACTGAGCGTGTGTGCCCTCCGGCGCGCTCGGCTCATTAGGTGGAGGGGACTGAGCGTGTGTGCCCTCCGGCGCGCTCGGCTCATTAGGTGGAGGGGACTGAGCGTGTGTGCGGCGCTCGGCTCATTAGGTGGAGGGGACTGAGCGTGTGTCCCCTCCGGCACTCGGCTCAGTAGGTGGAGGGGACTGAGCCGGTGTGTCCTCCGGCGCTCTGCTCATTAGGTGGAGGGGACTGAGCGTGTGTCCCCTCCGGCGCTCGGCCCATTAGGTGGAGGGGACTGAGCGTGTGTGCCCTCCGGCGCTCGGCTCATTAGGTGGAGGGGACTGAGCGTGTGTGCCCTCCGGCGCTCGGCTCATTAGGTGGAGGGGACTGAGCGTGTGTGCCCTCCGGCGCTCGGCTCATTAGGTGGAGGGGACTGAGCGTGTGTGCCCTCCGGCGCTCGGCTCATTAGGTGGAGGGGACTGAGCGTGTGTCCCCTCCGGCACTCGGCTCAGTAGGTGGAGGGGACTGAGCCGGTGTGTCCTCCAGCAGTCGGCTCATTAGGTGGCAGTAATGTATGTGTGTATTCACTGACAGTAAGCAGAGCTCTTGAACATGGAACACAATCGAAGCCCAGAGTCTATTGGTAAGCTACAGTCCCTGTACCCAGCGCTCACATAGCAGATGGCGGCGAGTTCCTGACGTAAGTTGCTCGCCTCCAGACTTGAGGAAGTCTTCACCGGGTTCACCCCGTTATCGTAGACCGTGAACTTGGTGCCCATCAGGTTTGACCTGCAATGATTACGTGGTTACTGTCATCCATGTGACTCTTATATGTGACACTGATCTGTAATATCCTTACCGGAGTTTGCCGATGAAACTCTCTCCTCCCCGCGACAAGTCGGTTGGATCTATGGAGATGAGATAATTCGAGGTTTTACTCTTCTTCCGTTTTCTTCCAGCCAATAGAAAAACCTAAAAATATCACAATGTAATTGAGATTCATGGTCTGTAATTGTAAAGTGCCGCAGAATATGTTGGTGCTATAGAAATACAATGAATTTTCACCACCCATTACTTTCAATGGATGAAAAACGCTGAAGAAGAGCGACATGCTGCATTCTGTGAAAACCAAGCAAAGACACAAAATACAAAAAAAAAAAAAAAGGGTGTGCATGAGATTTCTGAATTCTCATAGACTTTGCCGGGACTGTGAAATGCAGCTAAACATTAGTATAAAAAAGGCATAAAACCACTGAAAATGCCTAGTGTGAACATAGCTTTAAGGGAAAGAGTTACTCTCCCCAACTGTCTCTCTCTTTTTCACTCTGTCTTTCTTTAATTCCCCCCTTTTCATTCTCTTTCTTCCCGCAGAGCTGAGCATAGAGTATAGCAGGGCTGAGTATAGCAGAGAGGAGCATAGGAGAGCATATGGGGGCTGAGCACAGGAGAGCTGAGCATAGAGGAGCATAGCAGGGCTGAGTATATCAGAGGAGCCAAGGAGCGCATAGGAGGGCTGAGTATAGCAGAGAGGAGCACAGGAGAGCATAGCAGGGCTGAGTATAGGAGAGGAGCACAGAAGTATAGCAGGGCTGAGTATAGGAGAGGAGCACAGGAGAGCATAGGAGGGCTGAGCATAGCAGAGAGAAGCACAGGAGAGCATAGCAGGGCTGAGCATAGCAGAGAGAAGCACAGGAGAGCTGAGCATAGCAGGGTTGAGTATAGCAGAGGAGCACAGGAGAGCTGAGCATAGCTGAGAGGAGGAGAGTATAGCAGGGCTGAGTATAACAGACAGGAGCACAGGAGAGCATAGCAGGGCTGAGTATAGCGGAGAGGAGCACAGGAGAGCACCAGGGCTGAGTATAGCAGAGGAGCGGGAGCACAGGAGAGCATAGCGGGGCTGAGCATAGCTGAGAGGAGCACAGGAGAGCATAGCAGGGCTGAGTATAGCAGAGGAGCACAAGAGAGCATAGCAGGGCTGAGTATAGCAGAGCACAGGAGAGCATAGCAGGGCTGAGTATAGCAGAGAGGAGCAGGGCTGAGCATAGCCGAGAGGAGCACAGGAGAGCATAGCAGGGCTGAGTATAACAGACAGGAGCACATGAGAGCATAGCAGGGCTGAGTATAACAGACAGGAGCACATGAGAGCATAGCGGGGCTGAGCATAGCTGAGAGGAGCACAGGAGAGCATAGCAGGGCTGAGTATAGCAGAGGAGCACAAGAGAGCATAGCAGGGCTGAGTATAGCAGAGCACAGGAGAGCATAGCAGGGCTGAGTATAGCAGAGAGGAGCAGGGCTGAGCATAGCTGAGAGGAGCACAGGAGAGCATAGCAGGGCTGAGTATAACAGACAGGAGCACATGAGAGCATAGCAGGGCTGAGTATAACAGACAGGAGCACATGAGAGCATAGCAGGGCTGAGTATAGCTGAGAGGAGCACAGGAGAGCATAGCAGGGCTGAGTATAACAGACAGGAGCACAGGAGAGCATAGCAGGGATGAGTATAGCAGAGAGGAGCACAGGAGAGCACCAGGGCTGAGTATAGCAGAGGAGCTGGAGCACAGGAGAGCATAGCGGGGCTGAGCATAGCTGAGAGGAGCACAGGAGAGCATAGCAGGGCTGAGTATAACAGACAGGAGCACATGAGAGCATAGCAGGGCTGAGTATAGCTGAGAGGAGCACAGGAGAGCATAGCAGGGCTGAGTATAACAGACAGGAGCACATGAGAGCATAGCAGGGCTGAGTATAACAGACAGGAGCACATGAGAGCATAGCAGGGCTGAGCATAGCTGAGAGGAGCACAGGAGAGCATAGCAGGGCTGAGTATAACAGACAGGAGCACATGAGAGCATAGCAGGGCTGAGTATAGCAGAGGAACACAGGAGAGCTGAGCATAGCAGAGATGAGCACAAGAGAGCATAGCAGGGGTGAGTATAGCAGAGAGGAGCAGGAGAGTATAGCAGGGCTGAGTATAACAGACAGGCGCACAGGAGAGCATAGCAGGGCTGAGTATAGCGGAGAGGACCATAGGAGAGCATAGCAGGGCTGAGTATAGCAGAGGAGCACAGGAGAGCTGAGCAGGGCTGAGCATAGCAGAGAGGAGCACAGGAGAGCATAGCAGAGAGGAGCACAGGAGAGCTGAGCATAGAGGAGCATAGCAGGGCTGAGTATAGCAGAGGAGCATAGGAGGGCTGAGTATAGCGGAGAGGAGCACAGGAGAACTGAGCAGGGCTGAGCATAGAGAGGAGTACAGGAGAGCATAGCAGGGCTGAGTGTAGCAAAGAGGAGCATAGCAGAGATGAGCACAAGAGAGCATAGCAGGGCTGAGTATAGCAGAGAGGAGCAGGAGAGTATAGCAGGGCTGAGTATAACAGACAGAAGCACAGGAGAGCATAGCAAGGCTGAGTATATAGCAGAGAGGAGCTGGAGCACAGGAGAGCATAGCGGGGCTGAGCATAGCTGAGAGGAGCACAGGAGAGCATAGCAGGGCTGAGTATAGCAGAGGAGCACAAGAGAGCATAGGAGGGCTGAGCAGAGCGGAGCACAGGAGAGCATAGCAGGGCTGAGTATAGCAGAGAGGAGCAGGGCTGAGCATAGCTGAGAGGAGCACAGGAGAGCATAGCAGGGCTGAGTATAGGGCTGAGTATAGCGGAGAGGAGCACAGGAGAGCATAGCAGGGCTGAGTATAGCAGAGGAGCACAGGAGAGCTGAGCAGGGCTGAGTATAGCAGAGGAGCACAGGAGAGCATAGCAGGGCTGAGTATAGCAGAGGAGCACAGGAGAGCATAGCAGGGCTGAGCATAGAGGAGCATAGCAGGGCTGAGTATAGCAGAGGAGCATAGGAGGGCTGAGTATAGCGGAGAGGAGCACAGGAGAACTGAGCAGGGCTGAGCATAGCAGGGCTGAGTGTAGCAAAGAGGAGCATAGCATGGCTGAGCATAGCAGAGATGAGCACAAGAGAGTATAGCAGGGCTGAGTATAGCAGAGAGGAGCAGGAGAGTATAGCAGGGCTAAGTATAACAGACAGGAGCGGATAGCAAGGCTGAGTATATAGCAGAGAGGAGCTGGAGCACAGGAGAGCATAGCGGGGCTGAGCATAGCTGAGAGGAGCACAGGAGAGCATAGCAGGGCTGAGTATAGCAGACAGGAGCACAGGAGAGCATAGGAGGGCTGAGCTTAGCAGGGCTGAGTATTGCAGAGGAGCACAAGAGAGGATAGGAGGGCTGAGCAGAGCGGAGCACAGGAGAGCATAGCAGGGCTGAGTATAGCAGAGGAGCACAGGAGAGCATAGAGGAGCATAGCAGGGCTGAGTATAGCAGAGGAGCATAGGAGGGCTGAGTATAGCGGAGAGGAGCACAGGAGAACTGAGCAGGGCTGAGCATAGCAGGGATGAGTGTAGCAAAGAGGAGCATAGCATGGCTGAGCATAGCAGAGATGAGCACAAGAGAGCATAGCAGGGCTGAGTATAGCAGAGAGGAGCAGGAGAGTATAGCAGGGCTAAGTATAACAGACAGGAGCGGATAGCAAGGCTGAGTATATAGCAGAGAGGAGCTGGAGCACAGGAGAGCATAGCGGGGCTGAGCATAGCTGAGAGGAGCACAGGAGAGCATAGCAGGGCTGAGTATAGCAGACAGGAGCACAGGAGAGCATAGGAGGGCTGAGCTTAGCAGGGCTGAGTATTGCAGAGGAGCACAAGAGAGGATAGGAGGGCTGAGCAGAGCGGAGCACAGGAGAGCATAGCAGGGCTGAGTATAGCAGAGGAGCACAGGAGAGCATAGAGGAGCATAGCAGGGCTGAGTATAGCAGAGGAGCATAGGAGGGCTGAGTATAGCGGAGAGGAGCACAGGAGAACTGAGCAGGGCTGAGCATAGCAGGGCTGAGTAGCAAAGAGGAGCATAGCATGGCTGAGCATAGCAGAGATGAGCACAAGAGAGCATAGCAGGGCTGAGTATAGCAGAGAGGAGCAGGAGAGTATAGCAGGGCTAAGTATAACAGACAGGAGCGGATAGCAAGGCTGAGTATATAGCAGAGAGGAGCTGGAGCACAGGAGAGCATAGCGGGGCTGAGCATAGCTGAGAGGAGCACAGGAGAGCATAGCAGGGCTGAGTATAGCAGACAGGAGCACAGGAGAGCATAGGAGGGCTGAGTATTGCAGAGGAGCACAAGAGAGGATAGGAGGGCTGAGCATAGCAGAGAGGAGTACAGGAGAGCATAGCAGAGAGGAGCAGGGCTGAGCATAGCTGAGAGGAGCACAGGAGAGCATAGCAGGGCTGAGTATAGCATAGAGGAGCAAAGAAGAGCATAGCAGAGCGGCGCTATGCTAGAACAGCTGTCAGTAGTGAGGGTGTTTGAGAGATGACATTACTCAGGGTCATGATTAACGCCCCCGGAAGAAGCTGGTGGCGAAACGCGCGTCGGGGTGAGGGGACACCAGGAGCACCTCCGTTTACCTTTACCTTCGGTAATTATGTCCCAACACAGGTGTTTTGCTATATTATTTATCATTGATGTAGTTATATTTGGGGCATTTAAGGACTATTGCTCCCCACTTGTGACCCTATTTATGTGTTACCATGCACTTGGGTATTTCTTTGTAATATATAGGCTATGCCATCCATGTGATTAGGACATTTTTCTGATTACTTCAGTCAGTCATGGGTTATTATATTTACATGTTACAGGGTAATTTTCATGCTTAGTGATTTGATATCTGTTCCTCATCAGCTGTATATCAGCATTTGATGGATACTGTTCTTTGACTTCTAATGTTATGAGGATAATTGCATGTTTGCTTAAGAATATTATTGTCACGGGGCAGTTGGGACAAAGCAGGAGACGTGGAACCTGGGCCCCTGAACTGGCCCTAACACTAAGGAGGTACCCTGACGTTCCTTAACTTGGGGGTACACTTGAAGGTAGTGAGGCCCAAGTCCCCGACCTGTCCCTATCTCCTGTTTAGCCCTGAGCTAAACCACCAACCCCCTCCCCAGGAGGCGAGACAGGAAATAAAGTGTACTGCACAACACCCAAAGGAAAAACACCAAAACACTTACCTTGCTCTGCTGCAGTCATCAGGCAGCAGAGTGAATCACTGGATAGACTTTTCACAGTGGCTCAACACCTCAGAGCCAGCTGCCACCTTCACCAATAGCAGCATTTTCCTTTTGGATGCGAACCACAGTGAAGTGAGCGGCGGGCTCTGAGGTGAAGAGCCACTGCTGAAACTGGTGTGAACTCTGACTGCCCGGCGTCCGCAGCAGAGTTAGATGGTGAAGGTGGCAGCTGGCTCTGAGGTGTTGAGCAACTGTGAAAAGTTTATCCAGTGATTCACTCTGCTGCCTGATGACTGCAGCAGAGCAAGATAAGTGTTTGTGTTTTTCCCTTTGGGTGTTGTGCAGTACACTTAATTCCCTGTCTCGCCTCCTGGGGAGGGGGTTGGTGGTTTAGCTCAGGGCTAAACAGGCGATAGGGACAGGTCAGGGCCTTGGGCCTCACTACCTTCAAGTGTACCCCCAAGTTAAGGAAAGTCAGGGTACCCCCTTAGTGTTAGGGGCAGTTCAGGGGCCCCGATTCCACGTCTCCTGCTTTGCCCCAACTGCCCCGTGACAATTATTTAATTCCCTGGACATGTGTTTATATTTCTGGACTGTTACTATCAGCCCCACAAGGATTATCACACGGGTGTGCTCTTGCCTCCCCATATACGGCATTTTTTGCTTTTTTATGTTTGTTGTGTATTTTTAAAAAGCATGTAATAAAATAGTTTCTATTCATCTTGGGATCTCGTCTTAGTCCTGTATTCACACGTACGGGATAGTTTGATATGATTAATTCTAGATGTACAGAAAACTGACAACACATAATGATTTTGTGGCATCGGACGGATGAAACATTGCTTTATGTTCTCGGCTTCATTAACCAGCAAGGACAGTAGGATAATGGTACAAGAAAGGATTCTTTACAGTTAGGGGATCACGTTTAGTGTCGGCCACAGATGTAAAGAGACAAGAATCTGTCTCTGATCACAATGATCCAACTTCATGTCGTGACAGATATTGGAAAGTTGATGTCATTTTGACCTTTTTACCGTCCTCCCGCTCCAGGTGCAGATAATAAGTGGGGTACATGCCCCGGTCCATGCCCTTCTTGTCTCTGGTAATCCTGCACTTGATGGTGACCCCCTGTGGAGCCGGCCGCATGGAAAATTCTTCCAGGTCTTCTACATCGATGGGAGGCTCGTTGGTGGCAGGGCTGGGGGCTGATGCTGTCTCCTGTGGGGGGACACACTGATCAAGGATAGAGACTGATCTGAGAACTAACCCCTAAGTCCTCGGCCCCCCAGATCTAGTAGTATTCTGATGGCCACCGCTCAGCGCCCACAGGGGATGTCGAAAGATCACATAAATCTGCATGGTCATCCTGACCCTCAGGGAAGGATTCTCGCGGAGTGGAGCAGACATGGAATTTACTGACCTTATTGGATTTCTTGCTGGTGGCGGAGCCCGGTCTGGTGTTACTGTTCAGCTGGGATGAACTTGAACTGTCCTCATCCTCATCATCCTCCTCTTCATCGAAGTTCATGCTGCTGGATATTCCTGCAGATGAAATCAGAGCGACTGATGGAAACAGCGAGGACGAGCAGAGTGGCAGGCACTAACTCCCCCATCGGGCTTCTCACCTTTCTTCTGCATAGTCACCCTCAGGTCCTGCTTGCTCTGCTGTTGACCGACACTTGGCGTTTCTGCTTCATCCTCTTCGTGGTTGGACTGGCCGACGGTTAATATCTGGACGTGGCCTCCTGTGTCCGTGGTCTCGTCCTGGAAAGCAGCTGCAGGACCATCGATACCTTAGGGGACAGACACCTGGTAGTGAGTGGGCGCAGAATCACCAGGCAGCAGAGACAGGACGAGGGGCATCCATTAGAAGGGGCCATCAAAGAAAGCACCAGAGAATAACCCCTGAAATCGCTGCAAACCCCCCACCTCTACTGTGAAGAGAGAACCGATACCTGCCCCATCAGGAACAGCCAAGACCTTCATGCTGATGGGGTCCACCCTCTGCTCAGAGGCATCCAGAGCGCAGACCCCACAACTGCTATGGAACTGTGAGCCGGGGGGATCCCGAAGCTGAACGGCACACCTCCAAACCCCCACCTGTCACCTCATGTCAATGGTGTCTGCGCCCTCAGGATGCAGAGGAGTAGAACGGGGTAACGTTCTTTTTCAGATTGTGGGCAGAGGGGCACCTAATAAGAACTTATGCTTTGGAACCCCTGACTACAGGGAGCTCCCCCTAGTGGTGGCTGCAGACCGAATCTTATGTATCTCTGTATACAGGGAGCTCCCCCTAGTGGTGGCTGCAGACAGGGTCTTATGTTTCTGTGTACAGGGAGCTCCCCCTAGTGGTGGCTGCAGACAGGATCTTATCATGTATCTCTGTATACAGGGAGCTCCCCCTAGTGGTGGCTGCAGACAGAATCTTATGTATCTCTGCATACAGGGAGCTCCCCCTAGTGGTGGCTGCAGGCAGGATCTTATGTATCTCTGCATACAGGGAGCTCCCCCTAGTGGTGGCTGCAGACAGGATCTTACGTATCTCTGTGTACAGGGAGCTCCCCCTAGTGGTGGCTGCAGACAGGATTTTATCATGTATCTCTGTATACAGGGAGCTCCCCCTAGTGGTGACTGCAGACAGGATCTTATCATGTATCTCTGTGTACAGGGAGCTCCCCCTAGTGGTGACTGCAGACAGGATCTTATCATGTATCTCTGTGTACAGGGAGCTCCCCCTAGTGGTGACTGCAGACAGGATCTTATCATGTATCTCTGTATACAGGGAGCTCCCCCTAGTGGTGGCTACAGACAGGATCTTATTATGCATCTCTGTATACAGGGAGCTCCCCCTAGTGGTGGCTACAGACAGGATCTTATTATGCATCTCTATATACAGGGAGCTCCCCCTAGGGGTGGCTGCAGACAGGATCTTATCTTGTATCTCTGTATACAGGGAGCTCTCCCTAGTGGTGGCTGCAGACAGGATCTTATCATGTATCTCTGTATACAGGGAGCTTCCCCTAGTGGTGGCTGCAGAAAGGATCTTATGTATCTCTGTATACAGGGAACTCCCCCTAGTGGTGGCCGCAGACAGGATCTTATCATGTATCTCTGTATACAGGGAGCTCCCCCTAGTGGTGGCTGCAGACAGGATCTTATTATGCATCTCTGTATACAGGGAGCTCCCCCCAGTGGTGGCTGCAGACAGGATCTTATCATATATCTCTATACAGCGAGCTCCCCCTAGTGGTGGTTGCAGAAAGGATCTTTTGTATCTCTGTACACAGGGAGCTCCCCCTAGTGGTGGCTGCAGACAGGTTCTTATGTATCTCTCTATACAGGGTGCTCCCCCTAGTGGTGGCTGCAGACAGGATCTTATGCATCTCTGTATACAGGGAGCTCCCCCTAGTGGTGACTGCAGACAAGATCTTATGTATCTCTGTATACAGGGAGCTCCCCCCAGTGGTGGCTGCAGACAGGATCTTATCATATATCTCTATACAGCGAGCTCCCCTAGTGGTGGTTGTAGAAAGGATCTTATGTATCTCTGTACACAGGGAGCTCCCCCTAGTGGTGGCTGCAGACAGGATCTTATCATGTATCTCTGTATACAGGGAGCTCCCCCTAGTGGTGACTGCAGACAGACATGCTTGGTTACAAATACACTTGTGCACATCATCGATAATGCAGATTGTGTGACGTTGTCCACGTGCAGGGAGGGTCATGCTTTTCTTGCTGGATGGGCACACACAGTGGTCATGCAGCTGTATGGGACTCATGCAGGGGTCGTCATGCATCTGACCTTTCTGCTTTCCTTTTTTCTCTTTCCTGGCGCTGCCAGATGGACAACTAGCGGCACCTGCTGCTTTGTTCTTTTTGGTAGATTTTGGAGGTTGAGCCTCGTCTGCCACCTGTGTGTCCTCCTGCTCGGCCTCCTGCACTGCTCGGTGTACACAGGAGGAAACAGAGAGAAATGACATTACACCAGAGTCACCGCGGTCACTGTCCACACTGAGGACCACCAAGATGTACGCCCACAGTAACAAGATAACAAAGGGTTTGCCTGCATAGAATTGCCATTATACACTGGGGAATTGCTTAGTTAACTCCCCCAACAATTTCTTTAGCAGCAGGTAATGGGGGGGGTGACGTTCCCTGTGGCCCCTCTCTTTTTCCTGTGCCCTTGCCATAGCGCAGTGATGGTAGACGCAGAGATTTTCCTACCACGTCGTCCTGTCTCCTCCATCGATGGCCCTCATTCATTCTCATTATTTGTTGCTTTCAGTCCTGCAGTGAATCTGCCATGTAGAGTGGTTACATATCAGAAAGGGTTGTGGAATTGCTCTATATGCAGTTTTCTTATCTAGAAGTGAAGGGTCCGCAGAGACCTTGACAACATCATGGTTACATGGAGACACATAAGACGTCGCATCCCGCAGATAACATTTCATTGTTGTCATCGGCCTTGAAATTCCAGGATCTTATAATCTGTGGAAGTGGAAACATGGAGCGCTGAGCCGGAAACGTGGCGGTCCACCACCGATCACAGCGCAGGCGCCCTATGCTCCACTCACATCCAGAGCTGCGCTTACAGCTCTCTATTTCGTGTCCTGAATGTGCAAGAGGAATGGTGGATGCAGCTTTGGCTGTGACTGGAGTATCAGATATGATATTCAGGATCGGCACAAAGATTTTACAAAGTGATTCCACTTTCTATGTAGTAAAGCAACATGGCTGCTTCACATCAAACGGTGGAGTCGTCACTGCGCCATTACTATTCACCTTGGTAAGAACTGGACTTCCTCCATATTAAAGGGGTTGTCTACTTTTGGGAATGTTTTTATTTCTTAAATGCATCTAATTTTGGCTAAAAATCATGTTCGCGTTAGTGCTTAAATATTATGCTCCTTGTTGTACTGTCTATTACTGGCTGCTGAATGAATAAACTGAGTACCCATCAGTGAGCGCTCTATGGTGATGTGATGGGGGTTTGGAAGTACTTTTATGAGCTCTTCTCAGCTGATCTATGACCACAGACCACATCAAAGTTACACATCAAAGAAGCAAAGCGCCAATAAAAGCCAGGCAGTGTCACGTTTCTAATTAAACCGAACAAGAAAGATTTTTGTATTTCAGCCTAAGCTCAGACAGCGACCCCCCCCCCCCCCCCATCATGTGCTCTGAGCGGAGGCTGCTGACACCCCAGGGTCAGTCTCAGGTGGACACACATGTGGCGAGACATCAGTGATCCTGACCAAAGCTCGGGGCTCGCTGACTTCTCTCAGTCAGATCAGTTCACTCTCTCCAGCGATCAGTGAGGCGCTCAGCAGCATCATGCGGCACAAATGACCACCGCCATCAGGCGCCATTTAAGATCAGCTAATTGCATAGACGACAGCTACCGCACAGCGCCTCCCGGAGAAGATGATGGGGGTTGTGAGGAAATACTCAATCGTCAGACGGAGACAGAGATACGGGACCCCCCCCCCTAGATCGAGGAGTGACTGAGCACAGAATTGTGGGAGGACAATGTGACAATGACTGGAGAGAATCAGGACCCAAAACCTGGAGATCATTAGTAACAATGTTTCAGATTTCAGTTAAGACGTTTCCCTATTTTGTAAATATTGTATCTATAGCAAATAATAGACTTAAAGGGCCAGCGTCCTGTCTCTAGAAAAGAGGCTTCATCTTCCTCTACATAAGGGACTTTGCATTCCATTTCTCACTATTTTTCAGGATCTCTGCTTGCGGTCACTGAACAGGAACGTTGTTGTTTCCATTCAATGCGGATTGTCTCGTCCTGGCCCTGATTCACATTACGGAGTTGGTAACAATCGTCTGCAGTCTTCCTTATGTCAGGAAAACATCTAAGCGGCAGAAATCTCCTGAGCTACATTGTAACGGGTCCTCAGCTGTGTGAGCAGGATGGGTCAGGACTAGACTTGGCCTCTGCAGATGGTTTCTTGTGAACCATCTCACAGTCGCCCTGTAGAGATGCTGGAAACGGGTGGAGTCCCCCCATTCTGCGTTGCTAGGGCGAGGTGTCCCCCAGACACACAGGAACAATAGATGAAAATGGCACATAATGTTAGTGAGTCGTCTTACAGCAATCGGCCATTTATCCAAGGATTTCCTGCAATCTCTCTGACGTCAGGGACAAACTCCGTGAAGAGATTGATGGTCGTGTGCGACGTTTAATGAGTGCGACCTTGGAAAAGGAGTTAATTCATGACAGTTCAAAACACGGACGTGTATGAGCGGGGGCAATCTGCACAGATATCACTGCGGCGGTGCTGAGCATAACGTGCCACCACGTAAATCGGGGTGGTGGGACAGTGTCTTACAAAGACCCCAAAATGTCACCAGAGCCTCCAAACATCAATGTAGCAGATCTATGGGAACAGTAGAAACAATGTGACACATTGTCCGGCTTTCCGTGGGTCGCGGTCTCCATAGGACTCGCTCACCTGACCATAGATCTCTGAGAATCAGGTGGATTATCAGACTCTGATCCGAGTGTCAGTGTGATCCCGTTCTCTCGGATAAGGGAATCGCAGCACAGGTGAGGAGAAGACGGGGAACACGATTTCATCTTCTCCATTCTGTGAGTGCACAGAAATCAGACAGCACTCAGGTGTCATCTGAGTGCAGTGCGACATTTTCCACGCACCCATAGTCTTGTGTGGCAGAGTTGCATCTGATTTCTGAGTGATTGCAGCATGGAGATTGTCAGTAAAAAAAACAAAAAAAAAAAAAAACAATCAGCACTGCCCCATGATAACAGGAGTCAGTGTTATATGATAAAATATCCTATAGCAGAAGCGCATCCAGGGGAGCAGCCGGCAAGGGGGGCTGTCGGACCACCTAACTGCGGTCAGAGGTGTCTCCCGGCAGCTGCCTATTGTTGAGGAGACGGCCGTTCTCTCAGCCGGCTGTCAAGGCAACGCAGTTGAAGCTCTGACCGCTGGGTGGGGGCAACGTCAGCAGCGTGGTGAGGTCATGTGATCATGATGCTGACATCCCTCGCCGACGCTGCAGAGGCACCAAGGTGCGCCTGTAGAGCTGAAGACACCGATGATTTATTGTTTGGGGGGACAGAATAAACAGGATTTTACAGTTTTTGGAAATGAGGAAGGGATGGGGAGAAATTTGTGGAGGGCACGGATACAGACAGTATTGTGAGTGAGGGGCATGGATACAGACACAGTATTGTGAGTGAGGGGCATGGGTGCGAACACAGTATGAGGAGCAAGTGTGAGATTGTGTGTGGACACAGTATGGGAGTCAGGGGGATGTGTGAGGAGGCAGTATGGAGAGCCAGGGGTAAATATATGAGGAGACAGTGTGGTTATCTGGGGGAAATGTGTGAGGAGATGATTGAGACTAGGGAGGGGAATACTGTGAGGAAACACTATATGGGTGGAGAAAAGCGTGAGCGTGAATAGAAACAGTAGTGTGGGGGGTAGCATGGCAGACAGTGTGAGGGCACAGCTAGGAGGGGGGAGTGGTGAAGAGGACAGTATGGAGACAGGGCAGTATAAGGGGAATACAGTGTGAGAAGACAGTGTGAAGAGGGGGCCCAATATGGAAACGAGGGAGCAGTGTAGGGGGGGGCATGTACCATAAGAGGGAGCAGTGTAGGGGGGGGCATGTACCATAAGAGGGAGCAGTGTAGGGGGGGGGAGGCATGTACCATAAAAGGGAGCAGTGTAGGGGGGGGGGGCATGTACCATAAAAGGGAGCAGTGTAGGGGGGGGGCATGTACCATAAAAGGGAGCAGTGTAGGGGGGGGGGCATGTACCATAAGAGGGAGCAGTGTAGGGGGGGGGGCATGTACCATAAGAGGGAGCAGTGTAGGGGGGGGGGCATGTA
Organism: Dendrobates tinctorius; assembly: GCF_039654945.1. NCBI lineage: Eukaryota > Metazoa > Chordata > Amphibia > Anura > Dendrobatidae > Dendrobates > Dendrobates tinctorius. The sequence continues at coordinate 2,622,023 of NW_027361809.1, forward strand.
CCATAAGAGGGAGCAGTGTAGGGGGGGGGGCATGTACCATAAGAGGGAGCAGTGTAGGGGGGGGGGCATGTACCATAAGAGGAAGCAGTGTAGGGGGGGGGCGCATGTACCATAAGAGGGAGCAGTGTAGGGGGGGGGCGCATGTACCATAAGAGGGAGCAGTGTAGGGGGGGGCGCATGTACCATAAGAGGGAGCAGTGTAGGGGGGGTGGCATGAACCATAAGAGGGAGCAGTGTAGGGGGGTGGCATGAACCATAAGAGGGAGCAGTGTAGGGGGGTGGCATGTACCATAAGAGGGAGCAGTGTAGGGGGGGCCATGAACCATAAGAGGGAGCAGTGTAGGGTAACCTGCTTCTCTCAGGTTTTCACTGAACATTGGGAGCATTAGTGCGAGCAGCTCGTCGGCAGGTGACTAAGCGTGCAAATCGCATGTGTGCTAGATGTGGGGGGCCAAACTGAACTCCTGCCCCGAGTGCCAGTAAACCCAGAATCTCCTCTGCCTACTGTACAACACACAGGCCAGTGGGAGCGAGCCCTATAGCTGGACAAACCTGCCGTTCAGGGATCTAGAAAAGCTGGAGCCGAACAATACGGCGACCACCTTCCACACAGCGGCTGGTAAATCTGCCGTTAGACCATGTTCACACTAAGTATTGGGTCAGTATTTTACATCAGTATTTATAAGCCAAAACCAGGAGAGGTAAAGTATTAGAGACGCGTCACCACTTCTGGATCATCACCACTGCTGGCTACACATACTGGTCATGTGAACGTGGCCTTGTACTGGGCCTCATCTCCCAGGTCTCTGTCAGGACCTGACTCGCCAGATTCATCATGCAGGAGTCTGGGAAAGCTGAGTGATGTCGTGTAATAATAGAGATACAGCTGCCAACTCAAACATCCCAGGATCAGGTAACATTAGAACAATGTTTCCCTTCATCTTAGAAGGAGTCGCATGGACGGGAAATGGTAATTCTTGGCGCATGGATGGACGGCGCAAGGATAACGCAGTGTTCACTGTCTCTATAAGCAGAGTCTGAAGTCTACAAGGTTTGTTATTTTCCGTTCTTCTGATTGGACGTCAGTGATAAAATAACAAAATGATGGAGCAGAAACTGACAGAGGAGATCACAAGGGGAGAAGAAACTGCTGATTACGGATCCTGACGGGTACTGAGGTCATGGGGAACTGACCCAGTGCTGATCCTTACCATTACTGACCCTTCTGGTTACTGATCCTACCATGACTGATTCTTCTGGTTTCTGATCCTCCTGAGTACTGATCCTTCTGGTTACTGATCCTACCATTACTGATCCTTTGGTTACTGATCCTGCTGGTTACTGACCCTTCTGGTTACTGATCCTACCATTACTGATCCTTCTGGTTACGGATTCTGCTGAGTGCTGATCCTACCGTTACTGATCCTACCTTTACTGACCCTTCTGGTTACTGATCCTACCATTACTGAGCCTTCTGGTTACTGATTCTGCTGAGTACTGATCCTACCATGACTGATCCTTCTGGTTGCTGATCCTCCTGAGTACTGATCCTGCCGGTTACTGATCCTTCTGGGTTCTGATCCCGCTGAGTACTGATCCTACCATACACTGATCTTGCTGAGTACTGTAAGAACAGTAAGTAAATCAGGCTCAGACTGGTTTTCTGGGACCTATGTGCCACATTTGGGGCAGACTGCCCCAGAGGATGGTCTGTAAATTAACATTTGCTTTTGTATTCAATATTTTTGTGAATATCTCTAGAAAAATAAGTCAGAGATCTGAAACCAGACTCAGACCTTCGGAAGCATCCGATTTACACTTGTGCCGGATTTGGTGCAGATTGGTCCAGTCACTTGGCTGTGAATAAAGATCGGACATGAGACACCAGACAGAGAGGACACGTCGTGAGCTCATTCCTGCAGGTAATAAGTGTCCTGGCGCTCCGCAGTAACTCACCGTGGTATATGGTGCTGCTATTACTGCTGTTATAGGACTCCACCAGAGGAGCTTGTTCCTCCGACTGTTTCATCCTGCGAGTCCGAGTCCGACCGTCCACATTAGACTGGACCATGAGCGGCTCCTGACGCTTCTTCTTCTGCTTCTGTTCTAATAGAGCGCGCTGTCCGAGAATAAAAGGTACAATACGGGGTTAATTACCGCAATCAATTAGTGGCCTTACACTCCAGCACCACTCATCTGCTGACAACCTGCCTGGCTGTGGTGTGACAGGTTGTCAGCCCCATTACAATTGTAACATAACGTTGGGGAACTCACCTGTCTGTCCAGTTTTTGCTGCCGTAGACTGCTGCTCTCATCATCCAAGACACTGCAAATCCCGACACAAGATGTAGGTTAGGATTATTACAAAAATAAGAGTAAATAACAATTCTGAGAGTCTGCAGCCGGCGACACTACAACTCCCAGCATGTCCTGACACTGTAGTTTTCATGTTATGATGGGACTTGTATTTTCATAGGTGGGCGATTATGTCTCTTGATAAACAGCTGAATACGGCGCTGTCGTCAGCCGGCGCGCGGCGGCACGTTATGTATCGGTGACGTCATAGTTTCCATCATGTCCTTTGTTATATTGTTGCATCGGGGTAGAAGACGCGGCACATTGTATCACTGCACAGATACAAACAATCGGGGGGGGTGTCCTGAGCTTACGTTTCCAACTGACGCCTCTAAACTCCCACACCGCTATCTGACAACAGGAAACTAGCAGAATTGTGAATGCAGCTCTGGATGTGACTGGAGCATAAATCCTGGCAAAACGTGGACCAGAATTTGTCAATGTATTTAGCTTAGTTACCAGCACACGAGCGCCTCCCCCCTCCACGTCCTGCAGAAGATTTGGGGGCTCCGCCTGGGGACGAGCTCTGCAGAATTACCAGGTGGATACAATGTGTTCTCTTGTTATCTCACTAATGGACCATGGATCTGCTCCCTGACCATTAGGGGGGCCTCCGGCACCAGATGGGTCACTATAGAGGCGCCTCCTGGCGGGGATGCACATGGGAGATGGGAGATAAGTGGCGGCCCAGAGCAGTCCTGTTATTCTGCATCTTCTTCATTTTAGGCTTTTATTAAATCGGAGCTGTGTAATTGTGCATTAGAGGAGGCCGGGAAGATCTACGAGTGATCTGTGATGGATCCTGTGTCCAGAGCGACGACCGTGAGAGGAAACAGAAGGATAGAGACCCCCTGAATTCAAAGCACCTAGAGATTTACCCCTTCCGCTAATGATTAATCTCATGAAGAACCGGAAACTCTCCACCTATAAACCTGGTTGTCACATTCTGCTATGAAAGGACCTACTGGAGTAATGCTGGAAACTGTCAGCAAGCTGATGTTGACGGATCTGTGGTTCTTTAGTGACCTTAGAGGCAGATCTGGTGAGGAGAGTGACATGTCTGACTCGGCCGTCCAGGCTGGTCACTCTCCCCCGCAGGTCCCAGCAGAAGCTTCTCACCCAGCCCAATTGGATCTCCCGCTTTGCGCTGATGAGGGGCAGAATTCCGAAATATCATCTGTGCAAACTGAGATTCTGGTTTTACGCTAAGTCACGTGACAAGGCTCCTTAAAGGGTCTATATTGATTACTCCATGCAACAGGTGTAATAGACGGCGCTATAGAGGGCGAGGGTCCCTTATACAGGACAGGCAGCAGTGATGGGGGTCCGCACTGTGCACCGTGGTAATCGGTGACTGATGTGAGATTTGAGCAGTGCAGAAATATTACAATGTCATAAAGAATGTAACAATGTAACAAGGCTGAATTCTAATGTAAATATTGTCAGCTTCCGTTATCCCGTGTGCTCCGCATTCATTGGTCAGAGCTGCCCGCGACACTAACATAACTGGACAGATTTGCCATTCAGGGGGCTGGGAAACACTGTTGGGGGCTTCACGAGTTTGGTACATGTTGAATGAACCTTTTGCAGACAGAAAACCTCCTTGTTCTGCAGGACATGAAATGTCTGACCCCGGAATGAGGCACAGGAGGCGCATTATGGGACCCCCAGCCCCCTATTCATGCGTCTGAGCACAGACCCCGCGTCTTGTGGGGGGGACAGTTGTCTCGTCTTCCTCAACACCTGCCGCTGCACAAATGGTCCAAGAAGTCCGGACCCTCAAAGCTCCGTATTCATTCCTCTGACTCTGGGAAGGGAAGCGGGGAGGGAACCGGAGCCCCCCCATAGTCACCGACAACGGGGGCATTCATGCCGAGAAGAGGATGCAGTACTCCCATCGTCCTGCACCCAGGAGCTCATACCCACAGAAGGCAGTATCACACGAGACAGGATTAGATACACTGCTCAGCAGTCAGTATCACACGGGACAGGATTAGATACACGGCTCAGCAGACAGTATCACACAGGACAGGATTAGATACACGGCTCAGCAGTCAGTATCACACAGGACAGGATTAGATACATGGCTCAGCAGACAGTATCACACAGGACAGGATTAGATACACGGCTCAGCAATCAGCATCACACGAGACAGGATTAGATACACGGCTCAGCAATCAGCATCACACGAGACAGGATTAGATACACGGCTCAGCAATCAGCATCACACGAGACAGGATTAGATACACGGCTCAGCAGTCAGCATCACACGGGATAGGATTAGATACACGGCTCAGCAGTCAGTATCACACGGGATAGGATTAGATACACGGCTCAGCAGTCAGTATCACACGGGATAGGATTAGATACACGGCTCAGCAGTCAGTATCACACAGGATAGGATTAGATACACGGTTCAGCAGTCAGTATCACACAGGATAGGATTAGATACACGGTTCAGCAGTCAGTATCACACAGGATAGGATTAGATACACGGCTCAGCAGTCAGTATCACACAGGATAGGATTAGATACACGGCTCAGCAGTCAGTATCACACAGGATAGGATTAGATACACGGCTCAGCAGTCAGTATCACACAGGATAGGATTAGATACACGGCTCAGCAGTCAGTATCACACAGGATAGGATTAGATACACGGCTCAGCAGTCAGTATCACACAGGATAGGATTAGATACACGGCTCAGCAGTCAGTATCACACAGGATAGGATTAGATACACGGCTCAGCAGTCAGTATCACACAGGATAGGATTAGATACACGGCTCAGCAGTCAGTATCACACAGGATAGGATTAGATACACGGCTCAGCAGTCAGTATCACACAGGATAGGATTAGATACACGGCTCAGCAGTCGGTATCACACAGGATAGGATTAGATATACGGTTCAGCAGTCGGTATCACACAGAAGAGGATTAGATACACGGTTCAGCAGTCAGTATCACACAGAAGAGGATTAGATACACGGCTCAGCAGTCAGTATCACACAGAAGAGGATTAGATACACGGCTCAGCAGTCAGTATCACACGGGATAGGATTCGATACACGGCTCAGCAGTCAGTATCACACGGGATAGGATTCGATACACGGCTCAGCAGTCAGTATCACACAGGATAGGATTAGATACACGGCTCAGCAGTCAGTATCACACAGGATAGGATTAGATACACGGCTCAGCAATCAGCATCACACAGGATAGGATTAGATACACGGTTCAGCAGTCAGTATCACACAGGATAGGATTAGATACACGGTTCAGCAGTCAGTATCACACAGGATAGGATTAGATACACGGCTCAGCAGTCAGTATCACACAGGATAGGATTAGATACACGGTTCAGCAGTCAGTATCACACAGGATAGGATTAGATACACGGCTCAGCAGTCAGTATCACACAGGATAGGATTAGATACACGGTTCAGCAGTCAGTATCACACAGGATAGGATTAGATACACGGCTCAGCAGTCAGTATCACACAGGATAGGATTAGATACACGGTTCAGCAGTCAGTATCACACAGGATAGGATTAGATACACGGCTCAGCAGTCAGTATCACACAGGATAGGATTAGATACACGGTTCAGCAGTCAGTATCACACAGGATAGGATTAGATACACGGTTCAGCAGTCAGTATCACACAGGATAGGATTAGATACACGGTTCAGCAGTCAGTATCACACGATAGGATTAGATACACGGCTCAGCAGTCAGTATCACACAGGATAGGATTAGATACAGGAAGAGCGGTACTGTGCAGTGTACAGTCATGGCCAAAAGTTTTGAGAATGACACAAATATATTTTCACATGATCTGCTGGCCTCTGGTTTTTATGTGTGTTTGTCAGATGTTTTTATCACATACTCATAATATGATTGCAATTATATTTCTGTAACAAAAGGTTATATTGACAGTTAGAATGAGTTAATGCAGCAAGTCAATATTTGCAGTGTTGACCCTTCTTCTTCAGGACCTCAGCAATTCTCCCTGGCATGCTCTCAATCAACTTCTGGATCAAATCCTGACTGATAGCAGTCCATTCTTGCAAAATCAATGCTTTTATTTTGTCTGAATTTGAAGGTTTTTGTTTGTCCCCCCCGTCTCTTGATGATTGACCACAAGTTCTCAATGGGATTAAGTTCTGGGGAGTTTCCAGGCCATGGTCCCAAAATCTCTGTGTTTTGTTCCCTGAGCCATTTAGTTATCACCTTTGCTTTATGGCAAGGTGCTCCATCATGTTGAAAAAGGCATTGTTGATCGCCAAACTGCTCTTGGACGGTTGGGAGAAGTTGCTCTTGGAGGACATTCTGGTACCATTCTTTATTCATGGCTGTGTTTTTAGGCAAGACTGAGAGAGAGCCCATTCCCTTGGCTGAGAAGCCACCCCACACATGAATGCTTTCAGGATGCTTGACAGTTGGCATGAGACAAGACTTGTGGTAGCGCTCACCTGGTCTTCTCCGAATAAGCCGTTTTCCAGATGTCCCAAACAATCGAAAAGGGGATTCATCAGAGAAAATGACTTTACCCCAGTCCTCAGCGGTCCACTCCCTGTACCTCTTGCAGAATATCAGTCTGTCCATGATGTTTTTTCTGGAGAGAAGCGGCTTTTTTCCCGCCCTCCTTGAGACCAGGCCTTGCTCCAAGAGTCTCCGCCTCACAGTGCATGCAGATGCCCTAACACCTGCCTGCTGCCATTCCAGAACAAGCTCTGCACTGCTGGTAGCCCGATCCCACAGCTGAAACACTTTTAAGAGACGGTCCTGGCGCTTGCTGGTCTTTCTTGGGCGCCCTGGAGCCTTTTTGGCAACAAGGGAACCTCTCTCCTTGAAGTTCTTGATGATGCGATAGATTGTTGACTGAGGTGCAATCTTTCTAGCTGCGATACTCTTCCCTGTTAGGCCATTTTTTGTGCAGTGCAATGATGACTGCACGTGTTTCTTTAGAGATAACCATGGTTAACAGAAGAGAAACAAAGATGCCAAGCACCAGCCTCCTTTTAAAGTGTCCAGTGGTGTCATTCTTACTTAATCATGACAGATTGATCTCCAGCCCTGTCCTCATCAACACCCACACCTGTGTTAATGGAGCAATCACTGAAACGATGTTAGCTGGTCCTTTTAAGGCAGGGCTGCAATGATGTTGAAATGTGTTTTGGGAGATAAAGTTCATTTTCTAGGCAAATATTGACTTTGCAAGTAATTGCTGTTAAGCTGATCACTCTTTATAACATTCTGGAGTATATGCAAATTGCCATTAGAAAAAAATGAAGCAGTAGACTTTGTAAAAATTAATATTTGTGTCATTCTCAAAACTTTTGGCCATGACTGTCTCCGTACAGGAGGAGCGGTACTGTGCAGTGTCTGTGTACAGGAGGAGCGGTACTGTGCAGTGTCTGTGTACAGGAGGAGCGGTACTGTGCAGTGTCTGTGTACAGGAGGAGCGGTACTGTGCAGTGTCTGTGTACAGGAGGAGCGGTACTGTGCAGTGTCTGTGTACAGGAGGAGCGGTACTGTGCAGTGTCTGTGTACAGGAGGAGCGGTACTGTGCAGTGTCTGTGTACAGGAGGAGCGGTACTGTGCAGTGTCTGTGTACAGGAGGAGCGGTACTGTGCAGTGTCTGTGTACAGGAGGAGCGGTACTGTGCAGTGTCTGTGTACAGGAGGAGCGGTACTGTGCAGTGTCTGTGTACAGGAGGAGCGGTACTGTGCAGTGTCTGTGTACAGGAGGAGCGGTACTGTGCAGTGTCTGTGTACAGGAGGAGCGGTACTGTGCAGTGTCTGTGTACAGGAGGAGCGGTACTGTGCAGTGTCTGTGTACAGGAGGAGCGGTACTGTGCAGTGTCTGTGTACAGGAGGAGCGGTACTGTGCAGTGTCTGTGTACAGGAGGAGCGGTACTGTGCAGTGTCTGTGTACAGGAGGAGCGGTACTGTGCAGTGTCTGTGTACAGGAGGAGCGGTACTGTGCAGTGTCTGTGTACAGGAGGAGCGGTACTGTGCAGTGTCTGTGTACAGGAGGAGCGGTACTGTGCAGTGTCTGTGTACAGGAGGAGCGGTACTGTGCAGTGTCTGTGTACAGGAGGAGCGGTACTGTGCAGTGTCTGTGTACAGGAGGAGCGGTACTGTGCAGTGTCTGTGTACAGGAGGAGCGGTACTGTGCAGTGTCTGTGTACAGGAGGAGCGGTACTGTGCAGTGTCTGTGTACAGGAGGAGCGGTACTGTGCAGTGTCTGTGTACAGGAGGAGCGGTACTGTGCAGTGTCTGTGTACAGGAGGAGCGGTACTGTGCAGTGTCTGTGTACAGGAGGAGCGGTACTGTGCAGTGTCTGTGTACAGGAGGAGCGGTACTGTGCAGTGTCTGTGTACAGGAGGAGCGGTACTGTGCAGTGTCTGTGTACAGGAGGAGCGGTACTGTGCAGTGTCTGTGTACAGGAGGAGCGGTACTGTGCAGTGTCTGTGTACAGGAGGAGCGGTACTGTGCAGTGTCTGTGTACAGGAGGAGCGGTACTGTGCAGTGTCTGTGTACAGGAGGAGCGGTACTGTGCAGTGTCTGTGTACAGGAGGAGCGGTACTGTGCAGTGTCTGTGTACAGGAGGAGCGGTACTGTGCAGTGTCTGTGTACAGGAGGAGCGGTACTGTGCAGTGTCTGTGTACAGGAGGAGCGGTACTGTGCAGTGTCTGTGTACAGGAGGAGCGGTACTGTGCAGTGTCTGTGTACAGGAGGAGCGGTACTGTGCAGTGTCTGTGTACAGGAGGAGCGGTACTGTGCAGTGTCTGTGTACAGGAGGAGCGGTACTGTGCAGTGTCTGTGTACAGGAGGAGCGGTACTGTGCAGTGTCTGTGTACAGGAGGAGCGGTACTGTGCAGTGTCTGTGTACAGGAGGAGCGGTACTGTGCAGTGTCTGTGTACAGGAGGAGCGGTACTGTGCAGTGTCTGTGTACAGGAGGAGCGGTACTGTGCAGTGTCTGTGTACAGGAGGAGCGGTACTGTGCAGTGTCTGTGTACAGGAGGAGCGGTACTGTGCAGTGTCTGTGTACAGGAGGAGCGGTACTGTGCAGTGTGTATATACAGGAGGAGCGGTACTGTGCAGTGTGTATATACAGGAGGAGCGGTACTGTGCACTGTGTATATACAGGAGGAGCGGTACTGTGCACTATATATACAGGAGGAGCGGTACTGTGCACTGTATATATACAGGAGGAGCGGTACTGTGCACTGTATATATACAGGAGGAGTGGTACTGTGCACTGTGTATATATACAGGAGGAGTGGTGCTGTGCAGTGTGTATATACAGGAGGAGTGGTACTGTGCAGTGTATATACAGGAGGAGTGGTACTGTGCAGTGTATATATACAGGAGGAGTGGTACTGTGCAGTGTATATATACAGGAGGAGCGGTACTGTGCAGTGTATATATACACCTACAGAATATTATATATATATATGTGCGAATCGCCATGGAAACCACAAGAATCCTCCCAAGTAAGTGTCTCTGTATCAGCCGCACAGTTCACAGTCTCCCAAACTTCAGCGCTGAGACCAAGTCTCCAAACATCAGCACAAACCTGGAGAAAATCACCCCCAAAATGTCTCCAGGACCAATAATGTGATGTAATCCCGAGGCAACATTCTTATCAATGGCTACTCAGCCCAGAATTATTAACCCCTCACATTACTAAGTGACTGTGAACCAGGGGACAGCCATGGGTCCATCAGCAACCCCAAATCAGATGCTGAACAGAAATTCATGGGGGTCCTAGCACCCGGCCCATGAGACCCTTTCCCTCAGACTGTACACCTTATTCGTACTGGCACTAACACACTTTTAAACATTTTTGGTCCAAGCTGGAGATTTTACAATCTCTTGTGGGTCGATTTTCAGTCTTAGGAAGAAAAATTGACAATATCCAATTTTTAACCCCCACGGGTCATGTGACAGCATAAAGAGGTATTCCCATACAAGATATGTATGATGAGTCCATACACCAGGTGCACGGTTGACTTCCCGCACCCCTGCATCCAGAGAATAGGGCCCTCTGCTTACTTGGTTTTCTTTCTTAATTGTAATTAATGGAGGTTAAGGAAATAGAAGTTACGTGGAGCTGAAGACCATACATTAATGGTACTGTGGGACATATATGACCCCTGGCTGCAAGTGGTGCTCTCCGCCGTAATCTAGATGCCATCATCTCAATGATTGTTCCTGACTGCCGGGTGACCAATCACTGAATAGTATTACCGTGCAACACATGGATTAAAAGAACACACTCAACAACACTCAAAGCTATTCTACTACTGAGTCCAATACGAAACTTAATCATAACAGAAAACCCCAAATAAATCACTGAGCCCAATCCTAGTCACAGGCATATCACCATCATAATGCTAAACATGGCGCCAACACCCACAGGAGGTAAGTAATCAATCTTTGCACTGTTTGTAGCTTTTGAATAGGACTACTGGCAATCAATCTAGTCATTACTGTGCCTTTGTGGCACGCTCTCACAGCGTCTCTCTGAGGGATTGTTGGGGTCTTTTTAGATACGGGCAAACCTCTCTTTAGTGTAAATGTGGGTAATGGTGTTCATTCTTGGGGTTCCCACTCTTTAATATATTGCATGTTATGTCTTTTGGCTACTCAATATTCAATTTTATGTATTATGTGCTCTCCTTTCAGATCTATCTAACTTTATCTGAACCCAATAGTGTGTCCAGCATGTAGTAAGGGGCTTATTTATATTTCACTTAAGTGTTAGAAATGCCTCAGATTTTGGCTTCAACACCTCGGTTAATTAAACCCCCCCGCCTTATACTAGCCCCTCAACCTTATACTAGCCCCCCGCCACCTTATACTAGCCCCTCAACCTTATACTAGCCCCCCGCCTTATACTGGCCCCCCCGCCCTTATACTAGCCCCCCCGCCCTTATACTAGCCCCCCCGCCCTTATACTAGCCCCCCCGCCACCAACCTTATACTAGCCCCCCCGCCACCAACCTTATACTAGCCCCTCCGCCACCAACCTTATACTAGCCCCTCAACCTTATACTAGCCCCCCCCAACACCATACTAGCCCCCCCCAACACCATACTAGCCCCCCCCCAACACCATACTAGCCCCCCCCCAACACCATACTAGCCCCCCCCCAACACCATACTAGCCCCCCCAACACCATACTAGCCCCCCCAACCCTTATACTAGTCCCTCAACCACCTTATACTAGCCCCCCCAACCACCTTATACTAGCCCCCCAGCCACCTTATACTAGCCCCCCAGCCACCTTATACTAGCCCCCCAGCCACCTTATACTAGCCCCCCAGCCACCTTATACTAGCCCCCCCAGCCACCTTATACTAGCCCCTCAACCTTATACTAGCCCCCCGCCACCTTATACTAGCCCCTCAACCTTATACTAGCCCCCCAACCTTATACTAGCCCCTCAACCACCTTATACTAGTCCCCCAACCACCTTATACTAGCCCCTCAACCACCTTATACTAGCCCCTCAACCACCTTATACTAGCCCCCCAACCTTATACTAGTCCCCCCAACCCCTTATACTAGCCCCTCAACCTTATACTAACCCCCCGCCACCTTATACTAGTCCCCCAACCACCTTACACTAGCCCCCCCAACCCTTATACTAGCCCCCCACCACCTTATACTAGCCCCTCCACCTTATACTAGCCCCCCAACCACCTTATACTAGCCCCCCAACCACCTTATACTAGCCCCCCCTAATAACCAGAACCCCAACACTGAAACCAACCTGAGCTCTACAAGTAGCCAGAACACCAGTCCCGTCCCTGACCCCAGTGATCTCGGGCTCTGCCACAGCCTGATGGAGTGATAGTGACCGGACTGCTCCCAGAGATCCCCGGTGTCCTGTGCGGCCGGTCCGGCTGGGCTGCGGCCAGGTCTAGCCTGCAGAGGAGGGGGCAGGTACCTGTAGGGGATCCAGTCAGACTGGTGCTTGGAAGTCATCGCTCCTCACAGTCCGGGGCCTGAGCCTCCAGAGCGAGAGAAGGCGCCGGGACCGCAGCGCTCCGCCATGGAGCCGGCAGCATCCTCCGGGGTCCTGGTGGAAGGCGGCCGCGCAGGAGGAGCAGAGCCTCTAGCCCAGCAGCACCGGGGGGAGGAGGACGGCCACTACAGCCGCCTCCGGTCACCGCCGAGGCCCCGAGAGCAGCAGCAGCTCCGCCGCCGGGACCCGCTGCACCATGATGCTTCACCTGCGGCAACGAGCGTCCATGTAATGAGCGGCGGCGGCGGCCACAACCCCCGGTGATGTCATCTGCCAGTCACCAGCGGGCTGCAAAACCTGAGCTGGAGCCGAGGAGGAGAGGAGCACCGAGGGAGGGGAGGAGAGGGGCACCGAGGGAGGGGAGGGGAGGAGAGGGGCACCGGGGGAGGAGAGGGGCACCGAGGGGAGGAGAGGGGCACCGAGGGGGGGAGGAGAGGGGCACCGGGGGAGGGGAGGAGAGGGGCATCGGGGGAGGGGAGGCGAGGGGCATCGGGGGAGGGGAGGCGAGGGGCATCGGGGGAGGGGAGGCGAGGGGCACCGGGGGAGGGGAGGAGAGGGGCACCGGGGGAGGGGAGGAGAGGGGCACCGAGGGGAGGAGAGGGGCACCGAGGGAGGAGAGGGGCACCGAGCGAGGGGAGGAGAGGGGCATCGGGGGAGGAGAGGGGCATCGGGGGAGGGGAGGAGAGGGGCACCGGGGGAGGAGAGGGGCACCGGGGGAGGGGAGAAGAGGGGCACCGAGGGAGGGGAGGAGAGGGGCACCGAGGGAGGAGAGGGGCATCGGGGGAGGGGAGAAGAGGGGCACCGGGGGAGGGGAGGAGAGGGGCACCGAGGGGAGGAGAGAAGAGGGGCATCGAGCGAGGGGAGGAGAGGGGCACCGAGGGAGGGGAGGAGAGGGGCACCGAGGGAGGAGAGGGGCACCGATGGGGGGGAGGAGAGGGGCACCGGGGGAGGGGAGGAGAGGGGCATCAGGGGAGGGGAGGAGAGGGGCACCGAGGGAGGGGAGGGGCACCGGGGGGAGGAGAGGGGCACCGAGGGAGGAGAGGGGCATCGGGGGAGGAGAGGGGCACCGAGGGAGGAGAGGGGCACCGAGGGAGGGGAGGGGCACCGAGGGGAGAAGAGGGGCACCGAGGGAGGGGAGGAGAGGGGCACCGAGCGAGGGGAGGAGAGGGGCATCAGGGGAGGAGAGGGGCACCGGGGGAGGGGAGGAGAGGGGCACGGAGGAGAGGGGCACCGAGGGAGGAGGAGAGGGGCACCGGGGGAGGAGAGGGCACCGAGGGGGGGGAGGAGAGGGGCACCGAGGGAGGGGAGGAGAGGGGCACCGGGGGAGGAGAGGGGCACCGAGGGAGGAGAGGGGCACCGAGGGAGGGGAGGAGAGGGGAACCGAGGGAGGGGAGGAGAGGGGCACCGAGGGAGGAGAGGAGCACCGAGGGAGGAGAGGGGCACCGAGCGAGGGGAGGAGAGGGGCACCGAGCGAGGGGAGGAGAGGGGCACCGAGGGAGGGGAGGAGAGGGGCACCGGGGGAGGGGAGGAGAGGGGCACCGGGGGAGGGGAGGAGAGGGGCACGGGGGGGAGGAGAGGGCACCGTGCTACTGGAGCCCCCGTATGAGGCCTCATTGTATCGGTGCCCTGTACATTCACCGCTGGCCCCTGCCATGCCAAATACCCCCCCCCCCCATTACTATCACCTTTCCGTCTCGATCGCTGCAGAACCCATTAACCCTGCAGGCCCCTTGAAAGAACAGATAAGCAGAATTCAGCGATTACGTGTAAGGGGGTGATTATTTTTGCAGGGTCATTGCATGCTGTCTAATATAAGTGGAGGCTCCTTGGCGTCATGTTCAGAGATCTGGTTGTCCCCTCCATTAGTGGGACCTCTAGAAGAGCAGGTGGCAGCGGTGAGACGTGGTGGCACCATGCAGGTAACAACCCTTCCCTTCCTGAATGAAGCGGCCGCTCGGGCTCCGCGTTGTCATGGAGACTCGTATAACGAACCCTCGTCATCACTGGTCATCAGATGATCGCTAATGATAACCCACCGCCCCATAGTAACACCAGGATAAAACCGCTCCTCCACTGTCCTGACACTACAGGTGTGTGCACCAGGGCGGCGCTATCAGCCAATGCCCTATGGGCGGGGCCAGAGCTACTCACAATGCTCCTGGACTTTGTGGTGTGTGTCTCGTGTCTGTGGACCTCGTGTGTCTCGGTTATGGTACCAAATTCCCTGCCTTGATTCCTGTTCCCTCGCCCTTCCCCGGAGGCGGTGTATCCAGGCCTGAATCCCTGATCCTGTACCTATCCTGTACCTGACCCTGTCTGAACTGTCTGCTATGTTGTGTTCCTGGAATCCCTCTGTGTTTGGAGCCTCGCACCCAGTGACTCTGAGACTCTTGCAACCGGTGTTCCTGCTGAGCATCTACTATGCTGTGCTCTGACTACCATGCGGTGCTAGCTCCATGCAGGCCCAGCAGTCCTGCGGTGTTAGCTCCATCACACTCGAGTTCCTTCCTAGGTCTGGAGCCTGATGACCGCTGCCTGGAGCTGGATGACTGCAGTGGTGCCTGTAGGTCATATTGGATGTCCGGAACCTAACGACTCCCGTTTGATGTCTGCCGGTGACTCATGTCCTGCCTGCGTCTGGATGACCTCGTGTCTCCTGATGACCTCGTGTCTCCTGGTTTTGTCTATGTACTGTGACTTTATTTATACCTGAAGTTGTGTGGTGTCATCAAGTCCTACGTGTCCTTGTCCACATGCTCAGCTGCCACAGTACTCCGGTCGCTGCCATTCCCTAGTTCGGGTAGGCCCGGGTCCCCCTCTGTGGTATGCAGGGTCCATATTGCGTCCCCGTCGGCGTGGAGGCGGCTGCGGTCGTGACAACGTGTCTCAGAGACAACCACTGAAAGCTGCCATGACAGTGCAGCAAACACCCAGGGACCATGAAAAGTCCATGCCGATGTCACCATGAGACCCATCCACAACCTCCGGCCGGCCTCTTACTAAAGACCATTGGAGCGACGCCCGCAGAGTCCACGGCTCTATGGGATGCAGACTTTCCAGCACCGCGCACTGGTTACATCTGTTGTGTTTTATTGATATTTTTTTTTTTACTTGTCAGTTCATCCTCAATGTTTCCATTCAGTGACCGTAAGCAGAGGAAGGCGAGCCGGCTGGATCTTATGTATAGCTAAGGCCAGACAGGAGACTGCTAAGGGTAAAGACCCCGTCACACATAGCGACTCACCAGCGATCCCGACAACGATATCAACGTGTCAGGATCGCTGGTAAGTCGCTATGTGATCGCTGGTGAGCTGTCACACAGGCAGCTTCACCAGCGATCAGCACAGCGACGCCCAGCGCGCGGCGTCCCTGTGTACGTTAGTTACCAGCTGATTGCTGGTCTCCCGCCTGTCACACGCAGCGATGCGTGCTGGCCAGCGGGAGACCAGCGACCAAAGAAATGTCCAGAGGTTTCCCAGAGCGATCAGCGATACCGGCAGGGGGGCCGGTCGCTGTCACACACAGTGATCTCGCTGGTGAGATCGCGATGTGTGACGGGGCCCTAAAGGTAAAGCAATCATCAGTAACTCCGGAGCCTCCCGCCATTGTGCTCCCAGCCCTGGGCCCATTGTGTGGATGGGGATAGTAGAGCGAGGGGAGCCCTCACTACAGGGGTCTCACGTGCAGTCCCAGGTGAGGGGCTTCTGGAATATGCTTCATTCTTTAAGCCGAAAGCAAATCTTTAAGGGGGAGGGTGTGAACACTTCTGCTCATTCAGGGGACTGATCCCAGGCAGGGGGGAGCCACATGTTTAGTCAGGGAGCTGGGAGCGTGATGTCAAAGGGAGAGGATCGAGGATGAGGTCCTGGAGGACATGTATGGAGTTGGAGATCGGTTGCCGGCTGGGCTGGATCCCTCTGCTACTGGTGAGGGATCTGTTGTCTGGATTTCAGGAACTTTCTTAAAGACTATAGCTGCTGGATACGTGGAGGAGCGTGGACTGTGACTACAGACTATACTGGAGGGAGATACAATATCTGTGGGCCAACCAAAAGTTGGGAGACCGTGATTATCACTTGGTACAGGGCAGTAGGACCACTGGCACCAGGAAGGGATCCTGTGGGCTGGGGACACTGTATTTTGGCCATCTACCCAGAGTTGTACAACCATGGATGTATGAAATAAACACAGTTGCATCGTTAACCTGCCTGGTGATTATTACAACCTCAGATCCTCACCAGTGGTGGCAGCTGGTGGGGTCACCTATCTCTGGACGGCATACCAAGGAAAGTTACTGACCGGTGACTTGGGCAGAAGACATGGTAGACGCCATCTACAAGAAGCTGAAGAAGAAGGAGCTGAGAGAGAGCTAGAATGGTTGGCGGAGGACAACCGGGCAACCCTAATACAACGCTTGGATGACTGGGACCGAGAACAACAACATGAGGATATTCCACAGCTCAGTGAGGACACCTCGGATATTGATGAGCATCTCCGGTTATTTGAGAACCTCTGCCTGCTACACGAGGTGTCACTCAGGGACTGGCCCAGATGTCTGAGCGTTGGCTTAACTGGAAAAGGAAGAGAAGCTTCTAATAACTTGTCTTCTGGGGATCAGAGATGTTACTCTACCATTCGCAGTGCATTACTAGAGAGGTATGCCGTCACGCCTGAAACCTACCGGAGCAAGTTTCGGGAGTCTGACAAGCCCGGTGCACACACATATCGGGAGTTTGCTAACACACTATGTACAGCATGCACTCAGTGGATATGTGGGTACGTGAGCCGACCAGGGGGGTGGTCCGCTTTAAGCCGTGAACAGACTGGAGACGGAGACAGAATTGCGTCCAACAGGTCTTTATTGGCTGTCCTCACGACAACCGTAGCAATACACCGCAGCCACTTCACAGTTCTCCGTCGTGGCTCTTCCGCTGTGGCTGACCTAGGCCTATCTACCGCCAGCGTTTCACCAGTCCGAGTACGTCGTCCGTTTGGTACCCCCAGGGCCTTGTCTGTCCTGCGGTACTTCTTGTCGGGGCCACCCCCTTGAACGTCTGTTCTCCTCAGTCCCTTCTAGAAGCTCTCCTCCGTTGTCCATCTTGTCCTCCTCTTCCTGGACTGGAACCCTCTCTCTCCTTTTTATCCCCTCTCTCACACTGGGGATTTCCCTCTTGCGTTCCTGTAACCCCGCCCCCATGACTGCAGTTTCCTAAGCCCTAAGCTGTTGTTTAGCCCTGTTCTCACAGCTCTCTCCTGCCATCTTGTGGTCAAACCCTGGTATTACACTCATTCTTCACTTTTCCCAGCTGTTCCCCTTCTGCTAATACAAACATCCATCTAAAGTGCACCAACCACCTCTTCTCACTACAGACAAGTTCGTACGTCAGGTCACCTTCCCTACACTCTCCCTTCCTTTGTCTATTGTCTCCTTGACAATCTCGTTCCCTACCTTTGTCGTTCTGAAGCTTTTCTTCTGTCTGTTGTCAGACCGGTTGTCGAGCCAAACCCACCATATGTGGAGCCGAACCAAACCGGGAGCACCATGCTCCGAGCAGCCTACAGCTGCCCGCCGGTGCACACGCCACATGACCACTCCTTTCTGGTTGGGCTAGGTCTACCCGGACTACTCTACAGGTGCATATCACCCACTGCTCTCCCCTTCTGTCACCCTCTTCTATTCGGAATGACATGACCGAGGCTCTAACCTACCAGGTCATCGTCAGCATCCTCCTATCCTTCTAGGGTGTACGTGGTATTAGGGACCAGTGTCTAGTTCAATTTCTTCTGTCTCTCTGTCCCGTCAATTTTTAAGTAGTCATGGTCGGCGTCTTTTTTTTTCTTACATTTTCATACATTTTTTAACTGGTAACATTCTAAACCTACTATATTTACTATACATAGTTTATACTATTTGCAATAGGTACAACAATTACCTCTTTTCTTACAACATTCTACCTTAATCATCAACCTAATATGCTATATTTAAACTATTTACTAGTTCTGTTACCCGCCTACTAACAGATTACTCTTATCTACATCCATCATTACTATGCAACACAAAACCGTTTAGCACAGCTATAAAGTGGTGGTGCAACAAGTAGGATCCTAGTCCGTAATCATATGAATATAGAAACTTGGCACACACAGTATGTATGATTTCCAGTGAAAAAATGATTTTTAATATACAGTACATACAGTATAGACGTTTCGGTCACATTGACCTTCATCACAGTACTATGTATTGTACTGCTGTCATTTGCATAATGCTCAAAAGAGGGAGAGCCAAAAGGTAAGTGGTCCCCCCAGGAGTAGGAACAAAAGGCAAAGCTTTGCAGAGTCAGTCCGGTCAGTATGCAGCATGTAGGGCAATGACACGGCATCCACCGCGGGTCAGAGGAGCCCTATGACAGCAGTACAATACATAGTACTGTGATGAAGGTCAATGTGACTGAAACGTCTATACTGTATGTACTGTATATTAAAAATCTGTATATTTAAATCATCAGTATTCTTTGTAGTAGGAGACCAGGTCTCCCTCCCGCAGAGCCCGCCCGTGCTTGATGGACTTCACATTAAGGTAGATTTCTGGCTGGTTGTGAGGTCCCGAATAAAGCCATAGCCCTGTGCAATGTTGGTGTGCACAAGCCGGCCAGTGGACCGTGGGACCGGCATGGCGGCCTCGCCTTTTTCGTGGAGCAGCGCCAAGACCTCCCGCTCTCTGACCTTCTTCAGTTCAATAACCTCCACAACCCAGGCGGAGGGTCCGGTGTAGGCCGCAGAGCCGATCGAGTGGGTCGGGGTCAGGAGCGGGGCGGTGGCGGCCGGAGGTGCCGGCAGACCAGCCTCAGCCGGGGCCGGGCGAAGAGCAGGGGCACCCGCGGGTCCTGGTGAATAGGCCACGACCGGGGCCTGGAGAAGAGGGGAGGCGGCCGCAGGCATTGAAGAACAGGCCGCAACCGGAGCCACGGACGGGGCAGAGGCGGCCGCGGTCACCGCCAGGTCGGCCGCAACCAAGGCCAGGGATGTTGGAGTGGCAGCCGTGGGATAGGCCGCAGCTTGAACGGAGGCGGCCGCAGGTCTCAGCAAGTAGGCCACAGCCGAGGAGGGAGCAGCGGCGGCCTCGGATGCTGGTGAGTAGGCAGCAGCAGTTGGCAGCTCGACCGCCACGGTATTCTGGAGCGGGGCCGCAGTGGCGGCGGGCCTCGGTTGGTAGGCCACTGCTGACAGGTGGAACGCAGCAGAGTCTGCCGCGGGCGGGTTCCACACTGACGACGCGGGCCGATGCGCTGCCGGGCGAGGTGGGTTGGGGTGGTGGGCGAGAGCGTCGGTCAGCCCAGTGGAGGCCGCAAAGCCCTCCTCAGCCGGGGCCGTTGGAAAGCAGCAGGCCGCGCGGGAAGGCCGAGTGGCAGGGGCAGCTTGCGGAACCGCCAGCTGGGACGGGGGAACTCTCACCTTCCCCGGAGCCGCAACTTCCGACAGGCAATCCCCCAGCCTCTGATCTTCACCCCAACGTCCGGCAGGGCCAGCCTCCAGGCCCCGATGGTTCCGCGGGGAGACTCCACGCTGCTTCCTCCAGTGGTGGCTCCAGCAGGATCCGGGGTCGTTCTTCCTCTCTGGTACGCGTCCAGGACAGCGACGGGCTCCCAGGGGCAGGTCTCCCGACGAGACTCCATCTCCTGATGCCACCGCCATTCCAGGCGTCCGAGACCATGGCAGCTGCAGCGTCGCATCCCGGGCGAGGTCCAGAAGCTCAATGGCGCCAAGCAGCCGCACCCAGCCTCTTCACTTGGGCCACTCCCGTACTTGGGTGGGGCGTTGATCGGCCTCTCCACCCATCTTCCAGGGTCCAGCATGGGAGGGCGGCTGTCTCCTGATGTAGGCCGCTCCCCCAAGGGGCGGGTGCGACATAGTCCCAGAATGTCCAATGTGGCTGCAAACTTCTGTGCTTCTTTCCGGCGCTTAAATGCCACAGCCATTTTGACAAAGCGCCTTTCCGCTCTGGATCCGCTTGATGACAGCCAGCAATCCGGAGCACAGTTCAATTTGTTTGTAATCCACAGAGGAAAATCTTCAACCCGATCAGCTTGGGTTCTTTGGAGCTTCGGGGCAGGCTTACCGCTGAGGATGGTGTATTCGCGGTGGTGATCCTGCCGACTACGCCAAATGTGGGTACGTGAGCCGACCGGGGGGGTGGTCCGCTTTAAGCCGCGAACAGACTCGAGACGGAGACAGAATTGCGTCCAACAGGTCTCCTTTATTGGCTGTCCTCACGACAACCGTAGCAATACACCGCAGCCACTTCACAGTTCTCCGCACACAGGCCCGGGTACCTGCACCTTTCTTCCCTTTAGTAGTGGCGTCCCTCGTGGCTCTTCCGCTGTGGCTGCCTGTAACAACCCTGCTGGCATCACTGCATGGCCTCCCATCCCCCGCACACCAACTTACTTTCTGCTTCAAGCCATGCTGTGAATACTGTCTGTTGCCAGCCCTGTGCTCCATGTGCTATGCCTCTTGTTTTCCTGCTTGCTCTCCATGTTTCCTGACTGTGTGTATAGGGGGGCGGCGCCTGAACTCTCTGGTTCTTATGCAGTCAGGGTGCACCTGGGTAATCTGTCCCTGACCAATCACCTGGAGCCCTTGACTATTTAGTTTCACCACTCCCACTGAAACATTGCCTGTGCAATGTCTAAACTCAGTTAGCTCCTTGCTGCTGAGCCAGCCAGGCCCTGTCTTGCCTTCTCTGAAGGCTCTTACTGCGTACTCTTGTGTCTTGGTACCTTGCCTAGCTTTTCTCTGTCCGCCTGCCAGGAGGCAGAATATCCTGGTCCTTGAGTCTTGGTCCTTGTGTCTTTGTGTCTCTGTCTGAACTCAGTCTTACCTTTGTCTATCAGTCTCCCTTTCTCCTTGTCCGTGGCTCCCTTCCTTGCTGTTTTTCCTTGTGTCCTCCCAGTCTGTGCATCTGCACTCTAGCCGCTCTGTCTGCACGGCTCCTGCTGCCGCTGCAGAACCTCTTGCTGCAGCTTCTCTCCACAGACCTTGTGGTTCAGCTTTGCTCCATTCCTGCTGCTGCAGAACCCCTTGCTGCAGCTTCTCTCCACGGACCTTGTGGTTCTGCTTTGCTCCAGTCCTGCTGCTGCTGCAGAACCCCTTGCTGCTGCTTCTCTCCACAGACCTTGTGGTTCAGCTTTGCTCCATTCCTGCTGCTGCAGAACCCCTTGCTGCAGCTTCTCTCCACGGACCTTGTGGTTCAGCTTTGCTCCATTCCTGCTGCCACTGCAGAACCTCTTGCTGCAGCTTCTCTCCACAGACCTTGTGGTTCAGCTTTGCTCCATTCCTGCTGCTGCAGAACCCCTTGCTGCAGCTTCTCTCCACGGACCTTGTGGTTCTGCTTTGCTCCAGTCCTGCTGCTGCTGCAGAACCCCTTGCTGCAGCTTCTCTCCACAGACCTTGTGGTTCAGCTTTGCTCCATTCCTGCTGCTGCTGCAGAACCCCTTGCTGCAGCTTCTCTCCACAGACCTTGTGGTTCAGCTTTGCTCCATTCCTGCTGCTGCAGAACCCCTTGCTGCAGCTTCTCTCCACGGACCTTGTGGTTCTGCTTTGCTCCAGTCCTGCTGCTGCTGCAGAACCCCTTGCTGCAGCTTCTCTCCACAGACCTTGTGGTTCTGCTTTGCTCCAGTCCTGCTGCTGCTGCAGAACCTCTTGCTGCAGCTTCTCTCCACAGACCTTGTGGTTCAGCTTTGCTCCATTCCTGCTGCTGCAGAACCCCTTGCTGCAGCTTCTCTCCACAGACCTTGTGGTTCAGCTTTGCTCCATTCCTGCTGCTGCAGAACCCCTTGCTGCAGCTTCTCTCCACGGACCTTGTGGTTCAGCTTTGCTCCATTCCTGCTGCCACTGCAGAACCTCTTGCTGCAGCTTCTCTCCACAGACCTTGTGGTTCAGCTTTGCTCCATTCCTGCTGCTGCAGAACCCCTTGCTGCAGCTTCTCTCCACGGACCTTGTGGTTCTGCTTTGCTCCAGTCCTGCTGCTGCTGCAGAACCCCTTGCTGCAGCTTCTCTCCACAGACCTTGTGGTTCAGCTTTGCTCCATTCCTGCTGCTGCTGCAGAACCCCTTGCTGCAGCTTCTCTCCACAGACCTTGTGGTTCAGCTTTGCTCCATTCCTGCTGCTGCAGAACCCCTTGCTGCAGCTTCTCTCCACGGACCTTGTGGTTCTGCTTTGCTCCAGTCCTGCTGCTGCTGCAGAACCCCTTGCTGCAGCTTCTCTCCACAGACCTTGTGGTTCTGCTTTGCTCCAGTCCTGCTGCTGCTGCAGAACCTCTTGCTGCAGCTTCTCTCCACAGACCTTGTGGTTCTGCTTTGCTCCATTCCTGCTGCGGAACCTCTTGATGCAGCTTCTCTCCACAGACCTTGTGGTTCAGCTTTGCTTTACTCCTGCTGCCGCTGCAGAACCTCTTTCTGCAGCTTCTCTCTCCACTCCTGCCTTCACCTGCACCTCCTGTGTGAACAGGTCCAAACCTGTTCCTTCTTATTTCACTCTTGTCTGCCTGCATCCATACATACCTGCACCTCCTGTGTGAACAGGTCCAAACCCGTTCCTTCATATTTCACTCCTGCCTGCCTGCATCCATACCTGCTGTGTGAACAGGTCCCTACCTGTTCCTTCTCAAGCCGTGCCCGCCTGTCCTGTGTCTCAAGCCGTGCCCGCCTGTCCTGTGTCTCAAGCCGTGCCCGCCTGTCCTGTGTCTCAAGCCGTGCCCGCCTGTCCTGTGTCTCAAGCCGTGCCCGCCTGTCCTGTGTCTCAAGCCGTGCCCGCCTGTCCTGTGTCTCAAGCCGTGCCCGCCTGTCCTGTGTCTCAAGCCGTGCCCGCCTGTCCTGTGTCTCAAGCCGTGCCTGTTTGCCCAGTGTCTCCAAGCCACGCCTGCTTGCCCTGTATCTGTCGTACCTTCTTGCCCTGTGTCTCAGTCTGCCTGTCAGTCACATCTGTCCAAGTGACTTGTCTCCAAGTGGGATCAGCAGCCACAGCCAGACACCGCCCTGGAGTGGCACCCGACAGCTATCTGCCGCACAAGCCTGACCTCACCATCAGAGGCTCCAGTGAAGACCAGGGTAGCTGTTGCAGTCACGCCCCTTCCAGGGTAGTCTGGTCTGTGGCACAGTGGGGCCACAACCCCCGGCTCGCGCCATTCAGCCAAGGCGCGAGCGTGACACTGCCCTAGGCCTATCTACCGCCAGCGTTTCACCAGTCCCAGTACGTCGTCCGTTTGGTACCCCAGGGCCTTGTCTGTCCTGCGGTACTTCTTGTCTGGGCCACCCCCTTGAACGTCTGTTCTCCTCAGTCCCTTCTAGAAGCTCTCCTCTGTTGTCCATCTTATCTTTCTGCCGCCTCTCTTCTTGAGCTCCTCTCCCTGGACTGGAACCCTCTCTCTCCTTTTTATCCCCTCTCTCAGACTGGGGATTTCCCTCCTGAGTTCCTGTAACCCCGCCCCCATGACTGTGCAGTTTCCTAAGCCCTAAGCTGTTGTTTAGCCCTGTTCTCACAGCTCTCTCCTGCCATCTTGTGGTCAAACCCTGGTATTACACTCATTCTCCACTTTTCCCAGCGAACCCCTTCTGCTAATACAAACATCCATCTAAAGTGCACCAACCACACCTTCTCCCTACAGACAAGTTCGTATGTCAAGTCACCTTCCCTACAGATAGAAGGATCGGGGGCTCGGGATAGAAGGATCGGGGGCTCGGGATAGAAGGACTGGGGGATCGGGAAGCAGAACATGTCTTGGATATATTCATGCTGGAACAATTTATGTCCAAGCTCCCAGGTGACTTAAAAGGATGGGTGGCGGATAGAAAACCTTGGAGTCTGGATGAGGCTGCAAGATTGGCTGATGATTGGTCTGCTGATCGGCCCGGGCTACGTGAAAGTACAGCCCCAGTGGAGCTTACATGGAGGCCAGCGAGACCCATGGACTGGCAAGAGGAGGAACGGAGGGGATTTCGGACTGTACAAAGAGGGGGAGGTTTCCCAAGCCCCCCAGTGCGGCCCACGTCGGGGCAAGGAGGGTTAAGCTGCCATAGCTGTGGACGCATGGGACTTTGCCAGGGGATTCCGGGAACATTCTAGCTCATGTCACAGCCTAGGAGGGGGGCTGGTGTGCCACTCGGCCAATGTCGTAGCCCAAAGCCAAGGATCAGTTCACACTGCGTCAGCCGAGAGGGAACGGAGCAATCTCAGCATGCCGACTACTCCCCCCGCCAGTGGTGAGCAATGCACAAAATGTAATGACTGTGACCATGAAGGAGTGTGACCTGGGGGAGGTAAATGACCTCAGGGAGGGGCCCAGGGACTTCAGGACACTTGGTCTACCATCACCCTGGTCAGCCCAAATACTGTCCCCCCAGAACATTATTTACCAGGCCTCCAAGTGACCATTATCCTAGCTGGGGTCAGCACTGTGGGGTTGGACGCAATGGACACAAGTTCAGTTTTCATCAGAGGAGGATATGGAGGACCCTGCTGGAGAAACAGACCCTTGTCCCAGCTAACTATATACAGAGTCCTCGTCTCAGGATTTCCGCCATCGGGGAGTTGGCAAGATCTGCGAGATCATATGAGACAAGCTGGAGATGTCTACTGTGCCGATGTACACCAGGGTGGAATGGGGACTGTGGAGATTATTCACAAGGACGACATGGAATACGCCTTGAGGAAACTGGATGATACAAAGTTTAGTTCTCATGACGGTGAAATCTCTTACATCCGTGTCCGTACTGAAAAAGTGGAGGAGGAGTGTGAGGAGATGGCCGCTTACTAAAGCCTATAGGACAAATGGACGTAGAGCCGAGTCCACAGCTCTACCAGATAGAGACTTTTTCCAGCACGGAGCACCGGTTGCCTCAATGTTGTTGTGTTTTATTAGATATTTTCTTGCTCGTTAGTATCTCATCAGTAACTCCGGAGCCTCCCGCCATTGTGCTCCCAGCCCTGGGCCCATTGTGTGGATGGGGATAGTAGAGCGAGGGGAGCCCTCACTACAGGGGTCTCACCTGCAGTCCCAGGTGAGGGGTTTCTGGAATATGCTTCATTCTTTAATATAAAAGCAAATCTTTAAGGGGGAGGGTGTGAACACTTCTGCTCATTCAGGGGGGTAATCCCAGGGAGGGGGGGCCACATGTTTAGTCAGGGAGTTGGGAGCGTGATGTCAAAGGGAGAGGATCGAGGATGAGGTCCTGGAGGACACGTATGGAGTTTGGAGATCGGTTGCTGGCTGGGCTGGATCCCTCTGCTACTGGTGAGGGATCTGTGATCTGTATTTCAGGAACTTTCTTAAAGACTATTGCTGCTGGATACGTGGAGGAGCGTGGACTGTGACTACAGACTATACTAGATGGAGATACAATATCTGTGGGCCAACCAAAAGTTAGGCGACAGTGAGTATCACTCCAAAGACATACGGACAGGGAATTTACATTGTGAGCCCCAATGGGGACAGTGATGATAATGTCTGTATTGCGCTGTGGAATAAGATGACACTATATAAGCAAAGCATAATAAATAAATATACAGCGGGTGAAATAAGGATTGAACTCATCACCAATGTTCTCAGTAAATCTATTGGTAAAGATGCTATTGACATGAAATTCTCTGCAGATGTCGGGAACGACCTGTCCAATCCACACAGGCCAGAAACCACCATAATGTCCACAAAGTATGTGTAATAATGAGAGATGACGCAGGGTAAAGTACTGAACACTACTGACATGTAATTCTTGATACAAAAGCCTTTGTTGGTGATGAAGCTTCCAGACACCTCCTCTATGGAGAAACTAGTCGCAGGCATTGCTCAGGTGGGACTTCGGCCCATTCTTCCACACAAACACTCGTCCCATTCTGAAGCTTCCGTGGCTCCTTCTATGGACTCAGGGGGATAATTACTTCACATGATCTAGACGCTATGCTTCTTTAAAAAATGTTGAACACTGGGGCCAGGTCTGAGCCTTGTGGATCCCTGGAACGCCCAACCACCATTTTCTCTGTCTTCAGTGATGTCTGCCGTCTAGTCTGAATGTGGTTCCGAGCACCTGCGCCTGTCGGTGAGCTGGCTGGGACTTTTAGCCCATTTTCTCTTTTTTTGTTCAGTTTATCAACACCCTTTGAGTACGATCACTGAGCCAATTATGAATCCACGTAACCGTAGCCTTGTCAATCCCAGACTTGGTCATTTTTTCAATAAGGATTGTGTGAGACACTTTATCAAATGGTTTGCTGAAGTCGAGATATAGTACAGGTTCATCTCACTAAGTTAGAATATCATCAAAGCGTGAATTTATTTCAGTTCTCCAATACAGACAGTGACCCTCCTCTATTCTATAGAGTCATTGCACACAGAGTGATCTGTGTCATGGGTTTATTTCTGGTAATGTTGGTGATTATGGCTTACAGCCAATGAGAACCCAGAAGTCATTATCTCAGTAACATAGAATACTTTATAACACCAGCCTGAAAAATGATTGTAAAATCTGAAATGTCGTCCTCCTGAAATGTCTGATCAGTAAATGCTCTCAATACTTGGTCAGGGCTTCTTCTGCATCAATTACTACATCAATGCGGCGTGGCATGGAGGCGATCAGCCTGTGGCACTGCTGAGGGGTTATGGAAGCCCAGGTTGCTTTGATCGCAGCCTTCAGCTTGTCTGCATTGTTGGGTCTGGTGTCTCTCATCTTCCTCCTGACAATACTCCATAGATTCTCTATGGGGTTAAGGTCAGGCGAGTTTGCTGCCAATCAAGCCCAGTGATACTGTTGTGTGTACACCAGGTATTGGTACTTTTGGCAGTGTGGACAGGGGCCAAGTCCTGCTGGAGAATGACATTTCCATCTCCATAAAGCTTGTCGGCAGAGGGAAGCATGAAGAGCTCTAGAATGTCCTGGTAGACGGCTGCGCTGACTTTGGTCTTGACCCAGTGGACCTCCACCAGCAGATGACATGGCTCCCCAAACCATCACTGATGGTGGAGACTTCACACTAGACCTCCAGCAGCTTGGATTGTGGCCTCTCCACTCTTCCTCCAAACTCTGGGACCACTGGCAACAGTCCGGTTCTTCTTCTCCTTGACCCAGAGAAGTCGCGTCTGGTGTTGTCTATCGCTCATGAGTGGCTGACACAAGGAATGTGACACTTGTAGCCCATGTCCTGGATACGTCTGTGTGTGGTGTGAAGCAATCACTCCAGCAGCAGTCCACTCCTTGTGAATCTCCCCCACATTACTGAATGGCCTTCTCTTAACAATCCTTTCCAGGCTGCCGTTATCCCGGTGGCTTGTGCACCTTTTTCTACCACACTTTTTCCTTCCACTCCACTTTCCATTAATATTCTTGGATCCAGCACTCTGTGAGCAGCCGGCTTTTTTAGCAATGACCTTTTGTGGCTTCGCCTCCTTGTGGAGTGTGTCAGTGACTGCCTTCTGGACATCTGTCAGGTCAGCAGTCTTCCCCATGATTGTGGAGCTACTGAAACAGACTAAGGGACCTTTTTAAACACTTAGGACCCTGTACAGATGTTTATTGTTAATTATTCTATTCTACTGAGGTAATGACTTTTGGGTTTTCATTGGCTGCAATACATAATCATCAACAATAACAGAAATAAACCCGTGAAATAGATCACTCTGTGTGTAATGATTCTATAGAATAGGGGAGTTTCACTTTTTGTATTGAAGAAATGAAATTCACTTTTTGTTTATATTCTAATTTTGTGAGAAGTACCTGTATATCTACCGCATTTACCTGATCCACCCAGTCAGTGATTCCATCATAGAAGGAAGTTAGGTTAGTTTGGCATGTAATTTTTGCTACAAACCCATGCTGGCTCTGGTTAATTACTGTATTCTTATCCAAGTACTTACATACATGCTGTTTAATAATTTGTTCACAGATCTTTCCTGGTATAGAAGTAAGGCTTACTGGCCTGTAATGTCCTGGCTCCATCTTCTTTCCTTTTTTGAAGATAGGGACAACATTTGCCCTTCTCCAATCATCTGGGACTTCTGTTCTCCAGGATTTTTCAGAGGTTCTGGCTAGTGGTTGTGTAATTTCCTCTGCTATCTCTTTCAGTTCTCTAGGATGTAATTCATCTGGACCAGTAGATGTCAATTCATGTAAATTAGCTCAGTGTTCCCTCCCTATCTTTCAGTTTATAGGTAGTGCGGATTCTTTTAGTTGATGGCACTGTGAAGATCAGTTGATGTTACATTTGGTTTCTTGAAGAACACAGATGCAAAATAGGAATATAAAAGTTTGTCTTCTCAGCATCATTTCTGACCAAGTGAGAAGTGATGGCCTCTGCCAGGGGTGTAACTACAATAGGTGCAGGGCTGGTGATCACCCCCGGGCCCTGGAGCCTGAGGGGCCCAAATGTCCTTTTGGCCTATATAAAAAGACCATTACTGTTAAAGGCCTGCAGTAACTGGGGCCCTGCTGGTGCTTTGGCGTTGGGGCCCATGAGCTTCAGGTTTGCCACTGACCTCCTGCTTCTGAACATGAAAGATCCCATTCACTGAAAGCAAGCAGAGATCTGGAAAACAGCGAGAGTTTCTTGGTGCTGACACATGAAATGTTCGTTGTTTTTTCATCGCAGTCAGTAATTCCACATTCCAGTATAATATATCTGATGGATCATTGGGGACGCCCAGCTCCATGATGACTGCAATATAATTAATTCCTGGTTTGTCACTCACATGTTCATCAAAATGAAGTGACTGCCGCTCCCCTCCCCCGAGCGCAGTAATATTCAAGCGTCCGAGTCACTCGTGGAGTCTCGGGATTCATTTCCTGTGGCCGCTGTTATCAGCCACATCTCCGCCTTGTATTTCTTCTCTTCTAGAAAATATCTAATGGTATCATAAACCCGAGAATGGGGGTGGGGTGAGATCTGTAATATGGAGGGAGGACTGACAAGCGCAGAGACAAGAGACATGTCTGAAGGCATCATCATCGCTCATCATCATCACTCATATCATCACTGATCACCACTTATGATCATCACCATCATTACTCATAGTCATCACTCATCACCATCATCACTCATCACCACTCATAATCATCATCACTGTCCTCATCACCACTCGTCGTCATCTTCACCACCACCCATTATCGTCGTCAACCTCACTCATCACCATCACTAATTACCACCATCACTCATCATCATCACTCATCATGATTTATCATCATCACTCATCACCACTCATAATCGTCATCATCACCACCACCCATTATCGTCGTCAACCTCCCTAATCACCATCACTAATTACCACCATCGCTCATCATCGTCATTATCACTCATCACTTATCATCACTCATCATAGTCAACATCATCACTCATGGTCATCACTCATCACCATCATCACTCATCACCACTCATAATCATCATCACTCATCGCCACTCATCGCCATCATCACCACCACCCATTATCATCGTCAACCTCACTCATCACATCACTAATTACCACCATCACTGATCATCATCACTCATCATGATTTATCATCACCATCATCACTCATCACCACTCATGATCGTCATCATCACCACCACTACCCATTATCATCGTCAACCTCCCTCATCATCACCACTACCCATTATCGTCATCAACCTCCCTCATCATCACCACTACCCATTATCGTCGTCAGCCTCCCTCATCATCACCACTATTTACCACCATCGCTCATCATCGTCATTAGCACTCATCACTTATCATCACTCATCATAGTCAACATCATCACTCATGGTCATCACTCATCACCATCATCACTCATCACCACTCATAATCATCATCACTCATCGCCACTCATCGCCATCACCACCACCCATTATCATCGTCAACCTCACTCATCACATCACTAATTACCACCATCACTGATCATCATCACTCATCATGATTTATCATCACCATCATCACTCATCACCACTCATGATCGTCATCATCACCACCACTACCCATTATCATCGTCAACCTCCCTCATCATCACCACTACCCATTATCGTCATCAACCTCCCTCATCATCACCACTACCCATTATCGTCGTCAGCCTCCCTCATCATCACCACTATTTACCACCATCGCTCATCATCGTCATTAGCACTCATCACTTATCATCACTCATCATAGTCAACTTCATCACTCATCATCATCATCATCATAACTTTACACTTTTTTCATCACTTTTAAATTCTTATTTTATGTCTGTGTTCTCTAAGAAAGTAAATGTAACATCAACTGATCTTCACGGGGCCATCGAAGGAATAAAAGAATTCGCACTCTCTAAAAACAGAGATTTGCATCTCCTGGTCCAGATGAATTACATCCTAAGGTACCGAGAGAGTTAGAGGAAATTGCAGAACCACTAGCCAGAATCTTTGAAAAATCTTGGAGAAGATTAGAACCATCTCCAGGAGGATCACAAGGAAATGTCCAGCATGTGACTTGCATATTAGTGTCTGAGCAAAGGGGCTGAATACTTATGACCATGGGATATTTCAGTTATTCTTTTCTAACATTTGCAAAAATTTCTACATTTCTGTTTTTTTCAGTCAAGATGGGGAGCAGAGTGCACATTACTGAGAAAAAATTGACTTTTTTTTAATTTAACAGTTGGCTGCAATGAAACAAAGAGTGAATAATTTAAAGGGGTCTGAATACTTTCCGTACCTACTGCATTTACCTATGTAACTAAGAAAATTAATTTTTGGTACAGAAACCTTTGTTTGCAGTTACAGAGGTCAGACATTTCCTGCAGCTCTTGACCAGGTTTTCACACTGCAGCAGGGATTTTGGCCCCCTCCTCCATACTGATCTCCAGATCCTTCAGGTTTCGGGGGCTGTCGCTGGGCAACATTGAGTTTCAGCTCCTCCAAAGATTTTCTATTGGGTTCAGGTAGGACATTGGCTAGGCCACTCCAGGACCATGAAATGCTTCTTATGGAGACACTCCTTAGTTGCCCTGGCTGTGTGTTTCGGGTCATTGTCATGATGGAAGACCCAGCCACGACCCACCTTCAATGATCTGAGGGAAGGACATTTTTGGCCAAAATCTTGCCATACATGACTCCATCCATCCTCCCTTCAATACAGTGCAGTTGTGCTGTCACCTTTGCAGAAAAACAACCCAAAGTATGAGGCTTCCCCCACCATGCTTCACGGTTGGGACGGTGTTCTGGGAGTTCTACTCATCCTTCTTTCTCCAAACACGGCAAGTTGAGTTGATGGCAAAGAGTTCTATTTTGGTCTCATCTGACCACATGACCTGCTCCCATGCCTCCTCTGGATCATCCAGATGGTCATTGGGTAACATCCAACAGGCATGGACATGTTCTGGTGTGAGCAGGAGGTCCTTACGTGCCCAAGAGGATTTTAATCTATGACATCGTAGTGTGTAATCTCTTTTCAGGTCATTGACCAGGTCCTCCCATGTAGTTTGGGGCAGATTCCTGACCTTTCTCAGAATCATTCTTACCCCACGAGTCGAGATCTCGCATGGAGCCCCAAACCGAGGAAGATTGACAATCATCTTGAGTTTCTTCCATCTTCTAATAATTGTGCCAACAGTTGTTGCCTTCTCACCAAGCTGCTTGCCTATTGTCCTGTAGCCCATCCCAGCCTTGTGCAGGTGTAATTTTGTGCCTGGTTTCCTTAGACAGCTCTTTGGTCTTGGCCATGGTGGAGAGGTTGGAGTGTGATTGAGTTTGTGGACAGGTGTCTGTTATACTGGTAACAAGGTCAAACAGGTGCAATTGCATTGTTTATGCCTCAACAAAGATCATGTTTCTCGGCAGCACATCGCCCGGTATAAACTGCAGATGTGCTGCTGATAACATGTGTGCCAAAGATCACAGCTGGGGGGGTCACGCTGAACCACCCCACTGTTATCTTCACAAACAGCCCTCTGCTGCCCCCTATCATCAGGACAATTACACAACGGACCGACAATTAACGGAGGAGGCCTCAGTCGGTTTCCACTACTTGGCCGATTATTGGGAAACTGACAGTGAGTGTATGCTATATACATCTCCGATTCCAACACATGGAATATATGTTTATACCCCCGGTACTGTCACTGCCAGCTTTGTAGTAACAAAACTAACTACTTGCTGATATTCGCACCTAGGTTACACTCACACACCTCCCCTTGATGACTCAATCATGGCCGTTCATGGGATGTGGCCTCAGTTTCAGAAAATTATGAGATTCCCAAAATCTTCACTCCTGACGATCACAGGAGTTTGGTACCCACGTTATATTTTTTTTTTTTAATTGTGATTTTACCTTTTCATAGACAGGAAACATGGCATGGCTTTTGTCAGCGATCTGGCTACTTTTAATTTGGGACTTATAGGCAGGTGTCCCAGTGATGGAAAAAATATTCATATTCTTCTCCTATTAGTCCTGAACTTGAAAATGTATGTACCATCAATATCGGATCTAAACAAACCCCAATATTCATAACTTTCCAACAGTGTCCAAATGTGTAGTTACAGACGTCCAGTTTCCTCTGAAGAGAACAAGAGTTAACTCCAAAGGTGATTTTTGCTTTCCATCCTCTTGAATCTTCAAATCTAAGTCTTTCTGACTTCTTCCTACAATAGATATCCTGTTTTAATTACCTGCACATTACAGGGGGAGTCTTGGCTTCAAAAGGAACTTGAATGGTTTGTTCTGTCTTAATTAGTTTTCTCACCTCCTAGCTATACGTAATTTACTCTCTTCCTATACGTTAAACATATGGTCTGATTACCAAAACAGGTTTAGATTGCTAGCTCTTTCTCCTCCGGGAGATTGTGTGTGTGTCATGATCCAGGACGGGGTTTCGCTTTGGCCCGTCCTGGTCTGACTGGGGGTTAATTGTTTCTGCCTCTCTCTGGCAGAGGGTGGCTATTTAATGCTCACTGGACCTGGGTCCGGTGTCAGTTATACTCCTGCCCTCGGCTGAGTTAGTTGACCTCTTGTGTTCGTGTGCCTTGTGCCTGATAACTTGTTGCTTGTTTGGTTTTGATCCGGTTCTGTCCCTGTTACGAGTTCTGCCTGTCCCTTTTGTACCGCACCGCTCTCTCGTGTATGACACTCTGCTTGTGACTTGACTGTTCTCTGCTCGCCCCTTTGGTACCGCACTGCCCTCTTGTGTATGACCTTTGGCTTTGTCTGACCTCCCGTCTGTTTACCCTTCCTGTACCTCGTTTGCCCGTACTGTGTATTCACACCGTTTTGCCTGACTCTGAGTTTTCTATCTTCTCTGAAAGCTGGACGCTAAGCCCCGCCCCCTTGCAGTCACATGACCGTAGGTCCTGTGCCGGCTTGCTAACCTTCAGCGTTCAGGTCCTGTGCCGGCTTGCTTACCTTCAGCGTTCAGGTCCTGTGCATCTGTACTTTCTGGCTGTTCCTGTCCCCAGGGGTCCCTACAGTGCGGGTGAGTCCCTGCTCAGCGGAGGCTGTACGCCGGCGCTGTCAGGATCCTGATAGTGTGTGTTGGGGATGCCCCTCCCTGGAGACGCACTGAAGTTTTCGATGACAATGTGTATGGGGACAGTGTTCAGTTAAGCATTCGGCCACTTTTAACTTTTGCCCAGTGCCCCTCATTATCTAAAACCGACCCTGCGTATCATAGCAGCATCTCTATCATGTCTCAGCAGTCTTATACAGATATAGATGCAGCCCCATAGAGTTACGTCTTCAGTCAACCATGGCTCCATTTATTAAATCTGCTTGCTGACAGTGAATGAGGACATTAGTGCTCACATCCATGCTAAATATTCATATATTCCTTGCCCTTCACATTCTCACAGCTGAAGATTTGTTACAGTTCCATCCTGTGTGAGTAAGAGAGCGAGAAATTCAGACTGATACATTACAGCAAGGAATCACGACACGGACTATTCTATGCTGCGACTTCTCAAGAATAACAGCTATTCACTGACTCTGGACATGCGCTCTTCATTTCTTGCGCATCCCCCGGCGCATACATAAGACCCCTGATTTTATAGTCTTAACCTCTTCAGGGCAGGATAATACTTTAAATGTAGTTTCCGATGCTGAGACTGCATCAGGACTTTAGATGACATCCCGATCATGTGACCATGATGCCTCCAAAGTAGTGATGGGCAGTCTGGCTCTTTTTGGTGATCCGGCTCTCATGGCTCCGCCCACCATATAGAGCCAGCTCTTTTTGGATCCTGAATGGTTCCCTATTAAATATGTGCTCACAATAGATGAACACACATTTAAGCTGACGTTAATGTGTTCAAAACCCCGCCCACCTACTGCAGAAACTCCGCCCACTTGGTAGTAACCAGTTTCTTTGAGTGGGTGGAGTTTTGTTCGGGTGGCCGGAATTGCATCTCTGGGTTTTTACACCCATTGAGAGCCATTCAGAGAATTTAGTGGCTCCCACTGGGGTGCCGGCTCTCATCGTTCACAGCAGGAAGCCGGCTCTTTGTACCGGATCGTTTACGAACGACCCATCACTACTCCGAAGGTCATTTACCCTGCAGGAGTCTAAAGGAAATGAAGAGGATACAGACTGGTTCATATGTTTGTAGGCATAGGCTTTGTGAATACATTCAGTGTATAGATAAGTCTACAATTATCTGCTCTGGGAATGTGTATGTGGCGCCCCTGAGGCTCGGTCACCACAGAGGTACTGAACCTTCTCCTAAGGTGTGGTGCCCCACCGTCCGGGTAAGGTGGGAACTCCTGACCACACTCCAACACTCGCACCCCACACAACAGGGTAGTTCTGCACAACCACTTTGCGGCTCAGTGCTTAGAGAGTAGTAGAGCACCTCTGGTGGTTCCCTGCTTGGAACACTGGATGTGCTGGGAGGTGGGTGGAGTTAAGATACATAAAAGAGTGGGAAAGTATAGGATGACAGGTCAGTCTGACAGAAGGTCAGTCGGGTAGGAAGTCACGCAGACAGGAGTGAGGATCCCTGGAAGAAGGGATGGAGGAAGGAGTGCTGCAGCTGCCTCAGTGATGAGCCAGCTGGCACGGGAAAGAAAAAGAAGGAGAAAGATGTAGAACTGCAACCTAAGCTTCCATAAGAGAGAGAAAGATCAGTACGGAACGAAGGAGTAGGAGAACAGAGAGGACATGGGTTAGAAGAGGAATCCTGCCTATAGGTTCTCAGCGCAAGGCCGGGGCCCGGTCCCCGAGGTTGTATGGACACTTATGGTTCTGCAGCAGACACCGGTAGAGTAGTTGGCTGTAAATGCACTACTCCCATCTAAGACTTGGGGCACAACAGCAACACGTATAGAGAGCTGGGATTCAGGAGTAGAGAGTCCCCGAAGCAGGCTACAGCTGTCTGTCATACGAGTTCTTGGGAACATCTGTCAGGAGGAACTAACTCACTAGGAGATCTTCACACTAAAAGGCGCTATAGAGGAGACGTTCAGGAAAGGCACATAAGTTGGTGGAGTGTGGAGGGGAGCTTTCCATCTTGCTTGGGGGTTGACTGGATCCCTGACCTGGAACAGCACAGAAGCGGGAACTACAGACTGTGAGTAAAGCTTTGGAACTACATGCCCTGGTGTCCTCCATTCCTTCCTGCGTCCGTCAGCCTGACACTGCTACATCCCTTGCGCTGGACACTACACCATCTAAGTGTCTCCACATCTACACTGTCCTGGGACAACAGCCCTGCCTGTGGAGGGCTATACCACCATTGCTGCACCATCTGTCCCGGAGGATCTGTCTGCAGCGTCGGCTTAACACCTCCCTTGCCGAACACCACAGGTGGCGTCACAAACTATTCCATTCCATTAACTACATCTCCCCATTACTTGGGCGCTCAGGGCCATGGACCGGGTCACCGCTGCTGTGACACATCCCACTGACACCGGCCCGGTACCGAGTACCCCACAGCCCTGGGAGGGCGATCCAACTGTGCTCTGTGAATACATAATATGTATGTAATAATAATAAATTTTATTTCTATAGCGCCGACATATTCCGCAGCACTTCACATTTCAGAGGGGATTTGTACAGACAATAGACATTACAGCATAACAATAATCACATAGATCATAACAAATACCAAGAGGAATGAGGGCCCTGCTCGCAAGCTTACAGTCTATGAGGAAAGAGGGAGACACGAAAGGTGGGTGGTAACAGTTGCCCTGATTGTATGGACCAGCCATAATGTTAAGTGTGTAACAGTACAGATGCAGAGGGCTAATGGATGCATAAGGCATGTGGGAACATGTATGTGCTCTGTGAATATATGTTTGTGTTCTTTGAATACATTTATGCATATTTATGTGCTCTTCAGGGTAGAGTACTACTTTAGGTAGCTCTGTTCTGTTACAGGCTTGATATGAAGGCTGCGCAGTCCGGACACAGTCACACTTTGCACGGAGATGGGGAGGGAACAGAGAATCCAGATCCTGAATCCCTCCGCCATCTTGTGACTGGTTTATAGTCATCTCCACAAAGTGCAGTTAAGCGCAGTGAACTTTAGCGTGGTCTCGCTGGACGCACGCTGCATCATTTCTCCAATTAAGGCTGCATTAACGTAATATTTATGGATGCACAGATAAGAGTAAAGAAGAAGAAAAGCAACATTTCTTCTCCGCCTGGACACACTATTATTGGCAACTTCTGAGCTCTGGAGGGGAAGTGATAACAAGGGGCCCGGCTCTGCCACAACAGATTATTCCTATATAGACCCCGCCGCAAAGAAGACGGTTCTGATTCAGGCAAAACATAACCACATTAGTAATGAGGCAAGAGACACATGGATCATGTAATGATAGCTAGTAGCTGTATCCTCAGTGACCCAGTGCAACATCTCCTCGTCTCAATTCATGCACCACCTCTATTAGACCTCCAACCACCAGGACTAAATACAAACCCTGCACCACCAGGAGAACCCTGCAATACCAGGACCAGACGTGGACCCTGCGTCTCTGGGACCAGACATGAACCTTGAGTCACTGGGACCAGACGTACACCCTACACCAACGGGACCAGACGTGGACCCTGCGCCTCCGGGACCAGACGTGGACCCTGCACCTCTGGCCCCAGACATGGACCCTGCGCCTCCGGGACCAAACATGGACCCTGCACCAACGGGACCAGACGTGGACCCTGCACCAATGGGACCAGACGTGGACCCTACACCAACGGGACCAGACGTGGACCCTCACCAACGGGATCAGACGTGGACCCTGCACAACGGGATCAGACATGGACCCTGCACCTCCAGGACCAGATGTGGACCCTGCACAAACAGGATCAGACGTGGACCCTGCACAAACAGGATCAGACGTGGACCCTGCGCCTCCGGGACCAGACGTGGACCCTACACCAACGGGACCAGACATGGACCCTGCGCCTCCGGAACCAGATGTGTACCCTGCACCAACGGGATCAGACATGGACCCTGCGCCTCCGGGACCAGACGTGGACCCTCACCAACGGGATCAGACGTGGACCCTGCGCCTGCGGGACCAGACGTGGACCCTGCACCAACGGGATCAGACGTGGACCCTGAGCCTCCGGGACCAGACGTGGACCCTACGCCAATGGGATCAGAAAATGACCCTGACTTCTTCCACCGGGACCAGACATGAATCCCACACAAAAATTACAAAATGTCCTCACGTCTGCCATTCTGCAAATCCTTTCTGTAATTTCTAAAGGGTGAGATGGGGCTATGGCTGAATGTCAGAAACAACAGGGTTGGACCCCGGGATGGCGGAAGGCTATACAAGATGCATATACAATTGTACAAAAAGACTGAAAAATGTTCCTCCCTGCACGGCGTCCTCGGGCATTATTAATAAGTCCCTTTTATTAGGCATCATTTACAATGAATAACACTAACCTCAATGATGAAGGATTTCCTCCACCGTTCTGAGATGATTTTCCGATGTCTGAACGAGAGGGCGGCTCCTCTGCTCTCTACGGCTGCACTAGCTGCGCTGACGGTGGGTCGCAGTTCACACCCGCTCATCAGGGGTTGGTGCAGCAGGCTTTATCAGTTGTGGTGTCCTGTCCCTGGCACCAGTCGTGTACTGGGCTCCGCCATCAGCATTAGTTCAGCTGTAGATGGCAGAGGAGCCGCACTCCCGTTCAGTTGACCACATTGCAAAATTGACACATTAAGGATTTCCTCCACTGTTAATCATGTAAAGTGCATCTGTCAGTAGGATCGTCCCTCCTGAGCCGTCTATATGGCCGCAGGTCATAGAATGTAGAATAAATGGACACCTTGATATCTGTGATGTGATGTTTTATCCCAGAGAAATCCATATTTTTACTATATGTAAATGAGCTGTTCAGATCTGTGGGCGGGGCATAGATCTCCTCCTGAGACTCCGCTTCCAGAGCTTATTGTAAATGATGGGACATTACCAGTGTGATGAGTGATGGCCACCAGTGTGTGATGGTCACCAGTGTTACCAGTGATATGAGTGATGGTCCCCAGTGTTACCAGTATGATGGAAGTGGGTTGTCTTCCAGGTGCCCAAATCAAAGATGCGTCAGGCTTCAAGACTCCTCAGTGCTATGGATGACCATCCATGTCTACTAATACATGCGGGACCAAAAGACACAGCAAGAAAGGACCTGGAAACTACAGGCAGAGAGAGAAGACCTAGGCTGGCAAGTGAAGGAACTGGGAGCGCAGGTCGTCTTCTCATCCATCCTCCCGGTGGACGGACATGGACCAAAGAGAATGAACAGGATTCTACAGGTGAACGACTGGCTACGTCAATGGTGCCGTGAGCAATGGGATGGGAAATATACGGCCAGGAAGAAATATGCAGCTAATTATTTCTTTCAAGAACCTGATGGTAGCAGTGGAAATAAAAGAACAAAACACAAATTCTGCATGAAAATAGAGGAGCAAGAGAAACCGACTAAACTGAAATGTGTCTCTACAAATGCACAGAGCATGGGAAACAGACAA
This sequence comes from Dendrobates tinctorius, assembly GCF_039654945.1. NCBI lineage: Eukaryota > Metazoa > Chordata > Amphibia > Anura > Dendrobatidae > Dendrobates > Dendrobates tinctorius. The sequence continues at coordinate 2,661,377 of NW_027361809.1, forward strand.
GGAGAATTGCTGACACAGGAAGAGAGATATGATGTCACAGGCATCACTGAGACTCGAATTTAGTATTACAAGAGGAGGAAGACCAGCGAGGACTCAGACCTTAAGGTTGGACTTCAGAAAGGCAGATTTTGATGGACTCAGCGGATAGGACAGGTCCAATGGCCGGATGATCTAAAGGACAGAAATGTCCAAGGATGGGAGATTTTGCTAAATGAAATTCTCACCGCACAATCGGTAACAATCCCGAAAAGAAAGAATTGGAAGCATTTCAACAGACCAGGGAGGATGAAAACAGAACTTATCACTTGTTAAAAAGGAAAAAGAAAAGTATATTAAATGGAAAGAGGAAGGCATATCCAAAGAAGAATATAATGCTGCCTGCAAGGCAAGGGTTATAAGAGCTAAAGCCAGTAATGAAGTGAGGCTTGCAAGGGAGACCAACATCAACTGATCTCCAAGGGGCCATCGAAAGGAATAAAAGAATACGCACTATCTATAAACAGAGAGATGGCGAGGGTGCACTCAGATAAAATACATTAATTTACATCTCCTGCTCCAGATGAATTACATCTAGAGAACTGAAAGAGTTAGCAGAGGAAATTACAGAACCTTTAGCCAAAATCTTTGAAAAATCCTGGAGAGCAGAAGAAGTCCCAGAAGATTGGAGAAGGGTAAATGTTGTCCCTATCTTCAAAAAAGGAAAGAAGATGGAGCCAGGAAATTACAGGCCAGTGAGCCTTACTTCTATTCCAGGAAAGTTCTGTGAACAAATTATTACACAGCATGTATGTAATTACTTGGATAAGAATACAGTAATTAGCCATAGTTAGCATGGGTTTGTACCAAACAAGTCATGCCAGACTAATCTGATTTCCTTCTATGATGGAGTCACTGACTGGGTGGATCAGGGAAATGTGGTCAATATAGTATATCTCAACTTCAGCAAAGCATTTTATAAAGTATCTCACACTATGGTTGCACATTCAATTGGAACAGTGTTTCAAGTGGGATACCACAAGACTCTATTCTGGCCCCAGTGTTGTTCAACATTTTTACAAATGATCTAGATAAGGGAACTGAAGGTAAACTGATCAAATTTGCAGACGATGCAAAGTTAGGAGGGATAGCTAAGGGTCTCGTTACATTTAGCGATGCACCAGCGATCCCGACAATGATACGAACTGGTCAGGATCGCTTGTGCATCGCTAAATGGTCGCTAGTGAGCTGACAAACAGGCAGATCTCAACAGCGACGCAGCAGCGATAAGCAATCCGTCGGCGGTCGCTCTTACCTGTCACACCACAGCAATGATGCCGACTTCTGCCTACGTCTATGCGTCGCTAGTCAGCGCCAGTGGGACGCCAACGAGGAGAAAATGGCCCAGGACATTCGAGCGTGATCAGCTATATCCAGCGGGGGGGGGCGGTTGGAGGTACGTGTCACACAAAGCGAGATCGCTAGCGATATCGCTGTTGCGTCACAAAATCGGTGATGCTTTAACGATATCGCTAGTGATCTCACTATGTGTAAAAGGGCCTTAACAATAGTGAAGACAGAGAAAGGATTCAGAAGGATCTAGATAAGCATGAACAATGGGCAGTGACTAATAGAATGGTGTTTAACTGGGGAAATAGAAGATGCTACATCTGGGCAAGAAAAACAAAAATGACATCTACAGAATGGGAGGAATAGAGCTAAGCAACAGCACATGTGAAAAAGTCTTTGGTATACTAATAGTTCACAGACTGCACATGAGTCAACAGCCTGTGCCACTGACCCTCACCCCCCGCACCCTCTTTCTGGAGCACTTTGCAATGCTCGCTCCATCTGCAACAAGCTCCATTAGATCCACGACCTGTTTACCTCCCACAACCTTTCCTTCCTGGCCCTCACTGACACCTCCTGACACCGCCTCCCCAGCCGCACTGAGTTATAGCGGCCTCGACTTTGCCCACACTCCTCGCCCTGGCAACAGACATGGTGGAGGAGTGGGTTTTCTCCTTTCTAAAAACTGCTCCTTCAGCCCTATCCACCCCCCACCCTCCCTTATCCTCCCTTCTTTCGAGTTTCACTCTGTCCATATTTACTCTCCCTCTAATCTCAAAACGGCTGTCATATACCGACCACTGGGCTCAGCCACTGCCTTCATCGACCAATTCTCCACCTGGCTCCTCCACTTTCTTTCTGCTGACATCCCCACCATCATCATGGGGGGACTTCAACATCCCCACTGACACCCACCAGCCAGCAGCCTCCAAACTCCTGTCACTTACCTCATCCTTTGGACTTACTCAGTGGTCCTCCACAGCCACCCACACAGATGGACATACATTAGACCTCATCTTCACCCGCGTCTGTTGCCTATCTAATCTCACAACCTCTCCCTTCCCCCTGACCACCATCTACTCACCTTCTCATAATTGTCCTCACCTGCCCCCCACGTCCAGCCACTAGCACATCCTCGCAGAAACCTTGCACACCTAGACCTTCACAGATTCTCAGACTCTCTTCTACCTCTGTCCTCCATATCTGCACTCCACGATACGGACACTGCCACTGCTTTCTACAACGCCACCCTCACATCAGCCATAGACTCAGTTGCTCCTCTCATGCATGGCAAAGTGCGACAAACCAATAGGCAACCCTGGCACAACAACCTCACCCAAAAACTTCGACAAGCATCCAGGGTCGGGGAGCGGCGTTGGAAGAGAACACGCCTGCCAGACGACTTCACTGCTTTCAAACAAGCTACACTTGCCTTTAAATCAGCCCTCACCTCTGCTAAACAGGCCTATTTCACAAACCTTGTATCTTCACTATCCCACAACCCAAAACAACTGTTCAGCACATTCAACTCTCTCCTCCGCCCACCACTGCCACCTCCAACTCCCCTCATCTCTGCCAAGGACTTTGCCACCTACTTCAAAAACAAGATTGACCAAATAAGGCAAACCTTTACAGTTCCACCACCCCAACCGCTCCACATACCAGACCTCTGCCCTTCCCTAATAACCTCCCTCTCCAACATCACTGAAGGAGAGCTTACTCATCTCCTTTCCAAATCACGCCTCACCATCTGTGCACTTGACCCCATCCCTTCCCACCTGCTCCCCAACCTCACTAACATGATCATTCCAGCCCTAACCCATCTCTTCAACCTATCCCTAACTTCTGGTACCTTCCCCTCTGCCTTCAAACATGCCACCATAACACCCACCCTCAAAAAATCAAACCTTGACCCAACTGCTCTGCCCAGCTATCGCCCCATATCACTGCTCCCGTTTCCTTCCAAACTCCTTGAACAGCATGTCCATGCTCAACTTTCCTCCCACCTCTCATCTAACTCCCTCCTTGACATCCTGCAATCTGGCTTCCGCCGCCACCACTCCACTGAAACTGCCCTGACCAAAATTACTAATGACTTAAGTCCCTGTCACACTAAACGATGTCCCAGCGATCCCACCAACGATCCGACATGATGGGATCGCTGGGACATCGTTAGACAGCCCCAGCGATCAGGACCAGCGACGCTGGTTTCTAATGTAAACGTCGGGTATCTAGGAGCCCCGCGGCTCTTGGATACCCGCTGTTTACCTTGGAATTGAGCATGCACGCTGGTATCTAGGGTAAACAGCGGTTATCTAGGAGCCGCGCGACTCCTGGATACCCGACGTTTACATTAGCAACCAGCGTCCAGCCTCGCTGATCGCTGGTCTCTCGGTGCCACACGCAGCGATGCGCGCTAGGCAGCGGGAGACCAGCGATCGAAAAACGGCCCAGGCCGCTCAAGCACGATCAGCGATAACCGGCAGGGGGGCCGGTCGCTGATCCCCGTCACACACAGCGATCTCACTGGCGAGATCGCTGATGTGTCACAAAATGAGCGATCTCGCTGGCGAGATCGCTTAGTGTGACGGGGCCTTTACTCACAGCCAAAGCTAACAGACAGTTCTCCATCCTCCTCCTTCTTGACCTGTCCTCTGCCTTTGACACAGTTGACCACTGCCTACTGCTACAGATTCTTTCTTCCCTTGGCATCAAAGACCTCGCCCTGTCCTGGATTTCCTCATACCTTGCTGACCGCACATTCAGTGTTTCCCACTCCCGCACTACCTCCTCATCCCGCCCCCTCTCTGTTGGAGTCCCCCAAGGCTCTGTCCTGGGGCCCCTACTTTTTCCATCTATACACTGACTTGGCCTAGGACATCTCATAAAGTCCCATGGCTTCCAGTACCACCTGTATGTGTGGTGCCCCTGAGGCTCAGTCGCCACAGAGGTACTGCACCTCCTCCTGAGGTGTGGTATCCCACCATCCAGGTAAGGTGGAGACTCCTGACCATGCTCCAACACCTGCACCCCACACCACAAAGTAGTGTAGCAAAGCACCCATTGGTGGCTCCCTGCTTGGAACACGAAACGTGCTGGGAGGTGGGTGGAGATAGATTAGATTACAAGGAGCGGGAAGAGTTTAGAGCAGTCAGTCAGGCAGTTGGTTAGAGAGTTGGAGAGAAGATCCCTGGAGAGAGGCATAGATGGATGGAAGTGCTGCAGCAGATCCCAGTGATCTGGGTCTGCTGGCATGGGAAAGGAAGAGAGAGAGCAACATAGATTGAAAGCCTGATTCTCCATAAGAAAGACTAGTACAGAACGTGAGGAATAAAAGGGAACAGAGGACGTGGGTTAGAAGAGAACCCTTCCGAGAAGTTCCAAGCGCAAGGCCGGGGCCCGGTCCCCGAGGTTGTACGGATACTAATGGTCCTGCAGCAGACTCCGGAGGAATAGAAGTAGTGACTACTTTATTCCCACACAAGACTTGGGGGCACAACAGCAACTGGATAGTGAGCCGGGACTTAGTAGCAAGGAGTCCCAGAAGCAGGCCCAAGCTGTCTGCCGTACAAGTAGAGTTCATAGGAACATCGGACAGGAGGTACTCCAGTGTAACTCAGTACTAGGAGTACTTCAGTTAAAGGCGCTATAAGAGGAGACGTTCAGAAAAGGCACATATGTTGGCGGAGTGTTGGAAGGGAGCATTCCATCTGGCCTGGAGGTTGACTGAGTCCCTGACGTGGAGTACACGGCACAGAGGCAGGCACCTGTTTGTACAACAGACTGTGAGTAAAGCTTTGGAACTACATGCCCTGGTGTCCTCCACTCATTCCTGCGCCAACCTGCCCAGCACGGCTACATCCCTTGCGCCTGACACTACACCATCTACGTGTCACTTCACCTACTCTGCCCTGGGACTACAGCACTGCCTGTGGAGGGCTATACCATCACTGCTGCACCACACCATCTGTCCCAGAGGATCTGTCTGCAGCGTCGGCTTACATCTTCATTGCTGAACACCACAGGTGGCGTCACGACTTACACATTGACACTGAACATTTACAATGGGCACCCAGAGCCACGGGTCGGGTTCCAGCTACCATGACATCTCCCAATGAGGACCATCGGGCCCGGTACCGAGTACCCCACTGCCCTGGGTGTGAGGGCGACCAATTTTTGGCATCATGAACAGGATGACGAGACCCGATGCCATCGGGTTCTGTGTGCCTAAGACTTAAAACTTTTGGAAATGTGCAGAAGACCCAATTTAATAGACTGTGAAATGAATGTTAAAAATGGCCGCTGGTGCGGTGAAGAAGGGCGTGACAATATGGGTGGTCCTAAGAAAAGAGCGCGGACTGCCCTGGGCCTCCCCTGTCTGAACTTCTATGCGACAGCAACATGGCCCACCCCCCGAGGGGTTCATATACTGGCTTGGTATGGAGGAGTAGGAAAAAGACGCCGCCCCCCAGAAGGAGGAGCGGAAGCCAGTGGCGGGAAAAGAGCCCAGGAAGGAGGAAGAACACCAGAACGCCATATTGGAAGGGGAAGAAAGGAGGCCTGAAGAGCGAAGGGAGGTTGAGCTGAATCTCCCAGGCGCAGCAACTGAAGGCTCCGATCTGGCTTCCACAATGAACCGCCGGCAGCTGGAGGAGGAAATAGCCCAGCTGACAACCCGTCTGCGCCTGAGGCAGGAGGCCTTACGGAAGTTGAGCGGGCAGCACGCCAAGGAGGGGACTACACCCGCGGTACCCGTGTCACCGGTACCTGCCACCGCTTCACCAGATCTGTACCAGGAAGACCCTGTAGCATCTGACACTGCTGCAATGTCACCGGCAGCGTCTAGTGTCATCTCTCCGTTACCACAGCTGCTGTGTGAAGCTTTGGGAGCTGAAGCGGAGGAAGAGAAGCTCCTGTCTGGACCTAGCGCGGCCGCGCAGGTCCCATCGGAGACCCCCGCGCACCCGGAGCCGCCATCTGCTCCACCACCACCGTCTCTGATATCTACCCGGACGGCCACCTTCACCACCGCTGCCACCAGGGCCCGCACCGGGCTTGTGCCGGACCTGAGGCCGCACCGCCGGGAGCTACCAGGTATGGATGCAGGCCCTCCCAACGGACTACCCCCTGAATTCTCATTGTCGGAGGCTGGCCTGCTGGAGCTTGAAATGGGGGTGTTGGACGAGTCATCCGGGAGCACCAGGCTGACGAAGATGGGGAAATGGAAGACGTCCCTGCTGAAAAGGGTCAGGCTGGAACAGGCGCGCACCATACGACACCTTCAGGGCTTGGAAGAGTCTAGGCCGCTTCGGGACATTGAAACGCATCATGGGTTTCCTTTGCCACAAATTCAGGACCCCCGCCTCAACCCCTACAAGCGCCCACAGACACCGCTACCACCAGATGTCAGGCCAAAAATCAAGACTGTGGTACCACCTGAAATTGAGGAACCACATTCATTGGTACCCATTGCAACTCCTGCAGAATCCCTGGTAGCAGAAATACCACCAGCAGCAGCGGAAATGCTACCTTCACAAGCAGATACCAATTTAACTCCTTGGGAGAAAGAGTATATGCAATTTGTGGGTAAACAGCAGGAAGAAGATGTCAAGAAATTCTTCCGTGGAAGCAGCAGCCAAGAAAACCAGCTTCCAGTACCCCAGGAGGGGACCCCCAATAAAGAAACATTCAATTGACTCTCGTTACCCAGAAGGGTATTTGCACCGTTGTGCCTTATTTGTTTATCATGGTTCTTTTTCTGTTTTCCAGTTTTTTATTGCCCAGTTCCATTGGCAGCATATTTTTCATAATTGAACTGTGGAGATCATGAACACTGAATGATCCAGAACTGTGTATGTAAATAGTTTGCACCTCTTTAGGTGCCCTTTCTTGGTTTTACATAGACCTTTTGAAGATAAAGACTACCTCACCTGGAGCATAGCTCCAATCAAAGGACACTGCAAGAGATCCCGGCTGGGAGCGGTGTCCAGCACTTACAGGAATTATTGAAGTTTTTGATGTGAAGTATTTGATAATGTGTCTTATGGAAGTATTAATAGTAGAAAACAGCTTTTATGAAGAATGTAGTTAGTCACAGTAACTTTTATAGGAATGTTCTAATAAAGAGATGAGAAATGAGAATAAAGATTTGAAAGATGTAGGTGATGGACCAGGCATCAGCGGTTATCACTTAAGGTTAATGATGGAAAGTAGAAGATATGATGAAGAAGTGTGTTGATGCAGAATACTTGAAGTGGTAGTGAGTTATAGACAAAAGCACTTTTTGAATTAGGACTTTAGATAGTTAATTAAGAATTGTTTGCAACGTTCAAGAATGATTGCATATTGAGAAGATTAGATAAGAACGGTTTATTAAGCATTGCAAAAAATTTTGTATGTTCCTGTATTTGTCAACTTTTGTTTGCCTTGCAGCCCGCGGACGTGCTGTGTTTAACGGGGGGTATGTGGCACCCCTGAGGCTCAGTCGCCACAGAGGTACTACACATTCCTCCTGAGGTGTGGTATCCCACCATCCAGGTAAGGTGGAGACTCCTGACCACGCTCCAACACCTGCACCCCACACCACAAAGTAGTGTAGCAAAGCACCTTTGGCAGCTCCCTGCTTGGAGTATAGCAAAGCACCCCTTGGTGGCTCCCTGCTTGTAACACGAAACATGCTGGGAGGTGGGGGGAGTTAGATTACATTACAAGGAGCGGGAAGAGTTTAGAGCAGTCAGTCAGGCAGTTGGTTAGAGGGTTGGAGAGAAGAAGATCCCTGGAGAGAGGGATAGATGGATGGAAGTGCTGCAGCAGATCCCAGTGACCTGGGTCTGCTGGCACAGGAAAGGAAGAGAGAGAGCAACATAGAATGAAAGCCTGATTCTCCATAGAAAGAAAGACTAGTACGGAATGTGAGGAGTAAAAGGGAACTGAGGACGTGGGTTAGAAGAAAACCCTTCCTAGAAGTTCCAAGCGCAAGGCCGGGGCCCGGTCCCCGAGGTTGTATGGATACTAATGGTCCTGCAGCAGACACAGGAGGAATAGAAGTAGTGACCACTTTATTCCCACACAAGACTTGGGGGCACAACAGCAACTGGATAGTGAGCCGGGACTTAGTAGCAAGAATTCCCCGAAGTAGGCTACAGCTGTCTGCCGTACAAGTAGAGTTCATAGGAACATCTGACAGAAGGAACTCCAGTGTAACTCAGTACTAGGAGTACTTCACTCTAGGTGCTATAAGAGGAGGCGTTCAGAAAAGGCACATATGTTGGCGGAGTGTTGGAAAGGAGTATTCCATCTGGCCTGGAGGTAGACTGAGTCCCTGACCCGGAGGACACGGCACGGAGGCAGGCACCTGTTTGTACAACAGACTGAGTAAAGCTTTGGAACTACATGCCCTGGTGTCCTCCACTTATTCCTGCGCCAACCTGCCCAGCACGGCTACATCCCCTGCGCCTGACACTACACCATCTACGTGTCACTTCACCTACTCTGCCCTGGGACTACAGCCCTGCCTGTGGAGGGCTATACCATCACTGCTGCACCACACCATCTGTCCCAGAGGATCTGTCTGCAGCGTCGGCTTACATCTTCATTGCCGAACACCACAGGTGGCGTCACGACTTACACATTGACACTGAACATTTACAATGGGTGCCCAGGGCCACGGGCCGGGTTCCAGCTACCGTGACATCTCCCATTGAGGACCATCGAGCCCGGTACCGAGTACCCCACTGCCCTGGGTGTGAGGGCGTCCCATATGCGGACAACACTAAGATCTACCTCTCTGGCCCTGATGTCACCTCTCTGCTGTCCAGAATCCCAGAGTGGCTATCAGCCATATCCTCATTTTTCACCTCTCGCTTCCTAAAACTCAGTGTAGACAAAACTGAACTCATTATCTTTCCTCCATCTCACGTATCTTCCCTACCCGATCTATCTATTATGGTAAACGGCATCACGCTCTCTCCCGCATCTGAAATCCGCTGTCTCGGAGTAACTTTCGACCCTGCCCTGTCCTTCAAACCGCATGTCCAATCTCTTGCCACCTCCTGTCGCCCCAACTCAAAAATATTTCCAGAATCCGTCCCTTCCTCAGCCCTCAATCTACTAAAACTCTTGTGCATGCCCTCATCATCTCCTGCCTTGACTACTGCAACACTCTCCTCTGTGGCCTCCCTGCTAACTCTCTTGCACCACTCCAGTCTGTCCTCAATTCTGCTGCCTGACTAATCCATCTCTCTCCTTGCTACTCCCCCGTCTCTCCCCTCTGCAAATCCCTCCATTGGCTCCCAATTCCCAAAAGAATCCAGTTCAAACTACTAACACTGACCTACAAAGCCATCCACAGCCTTTCCCCTCCCTATATCTCTGAACTAATCTCCCAATATCTTCCCTCACGTAATCTCCGGTCCTCCCAAGACCTCCTACTCTCCTCCACACTTATTCGCTCCTCACACAACCGCCTCCAAGATTTCTCCCAAATATCCCCTATCCTCTGGAATTTCATGCCTCAACACGTCCGATTATCCACCACCCTCGGATCCTTCAAACGGAACCTGAAAACCCATCTTTTCAGGAAAGCTTACAGCCTGCAATGACCATTCTGCCGCCTCACCACCGCCTGAGCTGCCGCCTCATCACCACCAGAGCTGCTGCACCCCGACCTTCTGTCTCTTCCCCACTATCCCGTAGAATGTAAGTCCACAAGGACAGGGTCCTCTCCCCTCTGTACCAGTCCGTCATTGTAAATTTGTTTACTGTTAACGATATCTATAACTTTATGTGTAACCCCCTCTTCTCATGTCCAGCACCATGGAATTAATGGCGCTATATAAATAATAATAATAATAACAGTGTGATGCAGCAGCAAAAGGCAAACACGGTTCTAAGATGTATTAAGAGAAGCATACAGTCTAGATCACGTGAAGTAATTATCACCCTCTCACCACCTTGGTCAGGCGTCATCTGGATACTGTGTCCAGTTCTGGGCACCACATTATATAAAAGACATTGAAAAACTGGAGCAAGTACAGAGAAGAGCGTCCAAGATGGTGAGTAAACTACAAACCATGTTCTATGAGGAACGGTTAAGGGACCTGGGAATGTTTAGCTGCAAAAAAGAAGACTGAGAGGAGACTTAATAGCTGTCTACAAATATCTAAAGGGCTGTCACAGTGTAGAAGGATCAACTTTATTCTCATTTACATGGAAACACGAGAAGCAATGGAATGAAACTGAAAGGGAGAAGTTACAGATCAGATATTAGAAAAACCTTTTTTACAGTGAGGGTGATCAGTGAGTGGAACAGGCGGCCACGAGAGGTGGTGAGTTCTCCTTCAATGGAAGTCTTCAAACAGAGGCTGGACAGGCATCTCTCTGGGATGGTTTTGTGACTCCTGCATTGAGCAGGGGGTTGGACATGACGACCCTGGAGGTCCCTTCCAACTCTGACATTCTAGTATTCTAAGATTCTATGTGTGATGGTTGTGCTCTGATCTCCTGATCTCACTGCAGAGCTGTGTGTGATTATACTCATCTCACAGGAGCCAGGACAATACAGCAGAGCTGTCAGAGCTGCAGCAAATGTGTTTGTAAGAGTCAAATTTCACTTCTTCTGTCCCCTGTCATTTACATCAGCTGTAGAGGTGAAGTCTCAGGAAGATCTATGCCTCACCCATAGCCTGGAACAGCTAATTTACATATAAGAAACATGGAATTCTCTGGAACAAGACATCGGATCGCAGATATAAGGGCATAATTTTCTTCAGCTTCCTGCGGCCATATAGGTGGCTCAGGAGGGACGATCCTACTGCCATGGGTAACTTACATTACTCATTGTAAATGATCCCTAATAAAAGCAATGCATTAATCATTCCAGAGGATGACGGGACATTGTTCTGTCCATTTGGACAGTTCTATGTTCTGGATGAATGACACACTCTTGGTGCAAGTTAAGATACAGCCCAAACTAAAGTCATAAAATGCTTCCAGAGTCCAGATCCGCCGCTGATCCAGTTCCTGAGACATTGTGACGATATCCCAGCAGCTGTCACTCTGCGGATGGACACAAGGTGGAGCCAGATTGTAAGGTTTACAGAAGGAATGACGCCAAAGGTTTCCATGGAGACTGGAGGACTATGTATGAAAACCACAGCGACTCGATGCCCCCTACCCGTGCCTACCCATCACCCCCACTGTCCACATACCCGTCGCCCCCACTGTCCACATACCCGTCGCCCCCACTGTCCACATACCCGTCGCCCCCACTGTCCACATACCCGTCGCCCCCACTGTCCACATACCCGTCACCCCCACTGTCCACATACCCGTCTCCCCCACTGTCCACATACCCGTCGCCCCCACTGTCCACATACCCGTCGCCCCCACTGTCCACATACCCGTCGCCCCCACTGTCCACATACCCGTCGCCCCCACTGTCCACATACCCGTCGCCCCCACTGTCCACATACCCGTCGCCCCCACTGTCCACATACCCGTCGCCTCCACTGTCCACATACCCGTCGCCTCCACTGTCCACATACCCGTCGCCCCCACTGTCCACATACCCGTCGCCCCCACTGTCCACATACCCGTCGCCTCCACTGTCCACATACCCGTCGCCCCCACTGTCCACATACCCGTCGCCCCCACTGTCCACATACCCGTCGCCCCCACTGTCCACATACCCGTCGCCCCCACTGTCCACATACCCGTCGCCTCCACTGTCCACATACCCGTCGCCTCCACTGTCCACATACCCGTCGCCTCCACTGTCCACATACCCGTCGCCCCCACTGTCCACATACCCGTCGCCCCCACTGTCCACATACCCGTCGCCCCCACTGTCCACATACCCGTCGCCCCCACTGTCCACATACCCGTCGCCCCCACTGTCCACATACCCGTCGCCCCCACTGTCCACATACCCGTCGCCTCCACTGTCCACATACCCGTCGCCTCCACTGTCCACATACCCGTCGCCCCCACTGTCCACATACCCGTCGCCCCCACTGTCCACATACCCGTCGCCCCCACTGTCCACATACCCGTCGCCCCCACTGTCCACATACCCGTCGCCCCCACTGTCCACATACCCGTCGCCCCCACTGTCCACATACCCGTCACCCCCACTGTCCACATACCCGTCACCCCACTGTCCACATACCCGTCACCCCCACCATCCTCCTCCTCCAGGCCTGGATAATAACTGTTGTTTGCTGTCAGTGAATGAGAACATTGTAGTTTCCGTTCAGTAACCTTCCATCCTGGCCTCATCTTCTTCACAGCTGAGGTTCTGTTACCATTGTATCCAGTCTAGACAGTCAGCGCCATCTGACTTGTTGGCGCTCATTTTTTTTAAACCCAGCGTCCTCTCTAAACTCTATATGTCTGTGATGCCTGTACGGACCGTGTGGCGTCACCTGATGAAGGGGGCATGAGACCCCTGAAACGCATAGAATAAAACCACTGCAATCATACAGCGTTCTCCTGGAATTTGTCCCAGCGGCGGCGCGGAAGAGAACTACGAATCCCCTTTGAATACAAAGTTTCCTAAGCGACAGAATTGTAGCACATCTGTAATAATCCAATGCTGTACTGGCGGTCCGTACACTGGCGGTCCGTACACTGGCGGTACACACACTGGCGGTACACACACTGGCGGTCCGTATACTGGTGGTCCGTACACTGGTGGTCCGCACACTGGTGGTCCGTACACTGGCGGTCCGTACACTGGCGGTCCGCACACTGGTGGTCCGTACACTGGCGGTCCGTACACTGGCGGTCCGTACACTGGCGGTACACACACTGGCGGTACACACACTGGCGGTCCGTATACTGGTGGTCCGTATACTGGTGGTCCGCACACTGGTGGTCCGTACACTGGCGGTCCGTACACTGGTGGTCCGCACACTGGTGGTCCGTACACTGGCGTCCACACACTGGCGGTCCGTACACTGGCGGTCCGGACACTGGCGGTACACACACTGGCGGTACACACACTGGCGGTACACACACTGGCGGTACACACACTGGCGGTACACACACTGGCGGTCCGTATACTAATAGTCTGTATGGAGTGGGATGGTTTTCTCGCCCCCGTCTGATTTTGCAGTGAAATCGCAGTGAGCCGAATACAGCTGAGATAAAGCCGCAGATCTGCACGGCCGCATTGAGCAGCACTGGTCAGGGTGCGATCCGTTCTTCATCAGATTGCTCCCATCTGATGTATACACTGGTGTGAGCGAGGCCTCACTGCTAGTGTGAGCGAGGTCTCTCTGCTAGTGTGAGCGAGGTCTCTGTTAGTGTGAGCGAGGCCTCACTGCTAGTGTGAGCGAGGCCTCACTGCTAGTGTGAGCGAGGCCTCTCTGCTAGTGTGAGCGAGGCCTGACTGCTAGTGTGAGCGAGGCCTCACTGCTAGTGTGAGCGAGGCCTCTCTGTTAGTGTGAGCGAGGCCTCTCTGCTAGTGTGAGCGAGGTCTCTCTGCTAGTGTGAGCGAGGTCTCTGTTAGTGTGAGCGAGGCCTCACTGCTAGTGTGAGCGAGGCCTCACTGCTAGTGTGAGCGAGGCCTCACTGCTAGTGTGAGCGAGGCCTCTCTGCTAGTGTGAGCGAGGCCTGACTGCTAGTGTGAGCGAGGCCTCACTGCTAGTGTGAGCGAGGCCTCTCTGTTAGTGTGAGCGAGGCCTCACTGCTAGTGTGAGCGAGGCCTCACTGCTAGTGTGAGCGAGGCCTCTCTGCTAGTGTGAGCGAGGCCTGACTGCTAGTGTGAGCGAGGCCTCACTGCTAGTGTGAGCGAGGCCTCTCTGTTAGTGTGAGCGAGGCCTCACTGCTAGTGTGAGCGAGGCCTCACTGCTAGTGTGAGCGAGGCCTCTCTGCTAGTGTGAGCGAGGCCTCTCTGCTAGTGTGAGCGAAGCCTCACTGCTAGTGTGAGCGAGGCCTCTCTGCTAGTGTGAGCGAGGCCTCACTGCTAGTGTGAGCGAGGCCTCACTGCTAGTGTGAGCGAGGCCTCTCTGCTAGTGTGAGCTTGGCCTCACTGCTAGTGTGAGCGAGGCCTCTCTGCTAGTGTGAGCTTGGCCTCACTGCTAGTGTGAGCGAGGCCTCTCTGCTAGTGTGAGCGAGGCCTCTCTGCTAGTGTGAGCGAGGCCTCACTGCTAGTGTGAGCGAGGCCTCTCTGCTAGTGTGAGCGAGGCCTCACTGCTAGTGTGAGCGAGGCCTCACTGTTAGTGTGAGCGAGGCCTCACTGTTAGTGTGAGCGAGGCCTCACTGCTAGTGTGAGCGAGGCCTCACTGCTAGTCTGAGCGAGGCCTCTCTGCTAGTGTGAGCGAGGCCTCTCTGCTAGTGTGAGCGAGGCCTCACTGCTAGTGTGAGCGAAGCCTCTCTGTTAGTGTGAGCGAGGCCTCTCTGCTAGTGTGAGCGAGGCCTCTCTGCTAGTGTGAGCGAGGCCTCACTGCTAGTCTGAGCGAGGCCTCTCTGCTAGTGTGAGCGAGGCCTCTCTGCTAGTGTGAGCGAGGCCTCACTGCTAGTGTGAGCGAAGCCTCTCTGTTAGTGTGAGCGAGGCCTCTCTGCTAGTGTGAGCGAGGCCTCTCTGCTAGTGTGAGCGAGGCCCCTCTGCTAGTGTGAGCGAGGCCTCTCTGCTAGTGTGAGCGAGGCCTCTCTGCTAGTGTGAGCGAGGCCTCTCTGTTAGTGTGAGCGAGGCCTCTCGGTTAGTGTGAGCGAGGTCTCTCTGTTAGTGTGAGCGAGGTCTCTCTGTTAGTGTGAGCGAGGCCACTCTTAGTGTGAGCGAGGCCTCACTGCTAGTCAGCTGTGTGAACAGGTTTCCATTCATTGACTGCAAGCTAGGATCTTGAAAGTAAACAAGAATTGAATCTTAGTTTCCTGGAGAGTCTCAGAGCTTTCCTTACACCAGGTATAGGCCCTATATACCGACCCCTGGACGCCGGCCCCCCATGTACTGATGCCCCCGTGTACTGATGCCCCCCCGTGTACTGATGCCCCCCGTGTGCTGATGCCCCCCGTGTGCTGATGCCCCCCGTGTACTGATGCCCCCGTGTGCTGATGCCCCCGTGTGCTGGTGCCCCCCGTGTACTGATGCCCCCCGTGTACTGATGCCCCCCGTGTACTGATGCCCCCATGTACTGGTGCCCCCCATGTACTGATGCCCCCATGTACTGATGCCCCCCGTGTACTGATGCCCCCCGTGTACTGGTGCCCCATGTACTGGGGCCCCCGTGTACTGATGCCCCCGTGTGCTGGTGCCCCCCGTGTACTGATGCCCCCATGTACTGATGCCCCCATGTACTGATGCCCCCCATGTACTGGTGCCCCCATGTACTGGTGCCCCCGTGTGCTGGTGCCCCCCATGTACTGATGCCCCTATGTACTGATGCCCCCATGTACTGATGCCCCCATGTACTGATGCCCCCATGTACTGGTGCCCCCCATGTACTGATGCCCCCATGTACTGGTGCCCCCGTGTGCTGGTGCCCCCCATGTACTGGTGCCCCCCATGTACTGATGCCCCCATGTACTGGTGCCCCCGTGTGCTGGTGCCCCCGTGTGCTGGTGCCCCCATGTACTGGTGCCCCCATGTACTGATGCCCCCATGTACTGGGGCCCCCCATGTACTGATGCCCCCATGTACTGGTGCCCCCGTGTGCTGGTGCCCCCCATGTACTGGTGCCCCCATGTACTGGTGCCCCCATGTACTGGTGCCCCCGTGTGCTGGTGCCCCCATGTACTGGTGCCCCCATGTACTGATGCCCCCATGTACTGGGGCCCCCCATGTACTGATGCCCCCATGTACTGGTGCCCCCGTGTGCTGGTGCCCCCATGTACTGGTGCCCCCATGTACTGATGCCCCCATGTACTGGGGCCCCCCATGTACTGATGCCCCCATGTACTGGTGCCCCCGTGTGCTGGTGCCCCCCATGTACTGGTGCCCCCATGTACTGGTGCCCCCGTGTGCTGGTGCCCCCATGTACTGGTGCCCCCATGTACTGATGCCCCCATGTACTGGGGCCCCCCATGTACTGATGCCCCCATGTACTGGTGCCCCCATGTACTGATGCCCCCATGTACTGATGCCCCCCATGTACTGGTGCCTCCATGTACTGGTGCCCCCGTGTGCTGGTGCCCCCCATGTACTGATGCCCCTATGTACTGATGCCCCCATGTACTGATGCCCCCATGTACTGGTGCCCCCCATGTACTGATGCCCCCATGTACTGGTGCCCCCGTGTGCTGGTGCCCCCCATGTACTGGTGCCCCCATGTACTGATGCCCCCATGTACTGGTGCCCCCGTGTGCTGGTGCCCCCATGTACTGGTGCCCCCATGTACTGATGCCCCCATGTACTGGGGCCCCCCATGTACTGATGCCCCCATGTACTGGTGCCCCCGTGTGCTGGTGCCCCCCATGTACTGGTGCCCCCATGTACTGGTGCCCCCGTGTGCTGGTGCCCCCCATGTACTGATGCCCCCCATGTACTGGTGCCCCCATGTACTGGTGCCCCCGTGTGCTGGTGCCCCCCATGTACTGATGCCCCCATGTACTGATGCCCCCCATGTACTGATGCCCCTGTGTGCTGGTGACGGCTCGTCTGTGATAACGCCCCAATAATAATAGTGAGGTTACCTCTAGTTCTTCTCTCTCCTCCTGAGACTTTCCCTCATCTTGGATGCCACTGTTGGAGACCCAAAGCTGCTGAGACCCTTGTACTGTGACGTGTCCAGGAATTTAGGGGGTTCCAAGGTCCGAGGTGGCGATAACCCAGGAAATGGAGCGCGAAGGTTACATGGGGTCAGCGCTGACCGCTGGGACAATGACCTTCAGGACACGGACGCCATGACAGCGTCTATACACATCCGGGACCACTGGCTTATCAGGAGGTTACATGGTCATGTCAGTCCCTGGGAAAGCTGGGTGACCTCAGATGAATCCCTCCGAGGTCGTCTCCCCTGAGTCCTGGGGTCCAGCAGGGGAATGCAATAAATAAAGCTGAAATCGAGCCCCACCTTCTTATACCAAGTATCCAAGGCCATGAATGAATGTTTGAGTCCACAGCTCGTAGGCAGATTTATGTGTCTCCATGGTTACAGACAAGTCATACTCAGGAAATGGACCACGACGCGCGCTACCTGCAGCCAATCAGATCGTCAGAAGACAAAGGGCCACTACTCTGTTCTCAGGGGCCTGATCTGCCCTCATCATCTGGACATTACATGGGGCTGATAGGAATGATCTACATGGGGCTGACAGTTACACCAGCACACAATGGGTCACACAATGCTGAGACTGGAAGCGTTGTATCTGTGTTACTGTAAAGATTTACTGATGAGATTTCTGTTTTCCTAGCGGGTTATAATGTGCGGAAGATGCTTATTGGTAACTATAGCGATAATATTGGGGTCTTCTCATGTGGGAGAGGGTCTCCAGTTGTGGCTGCGGCCTCCGCCCCCTACAGATACAGGAGCTGACAGTCTATGGAGCTTCATCAACCCCGATCGCCCCGATCCTATATCGTCCTCATCTCGCCTGACCTTTCTCTTCCTCCGCGCTCGTTCTGTGAGTGGGAGAAAACGTGAATCCTTTATTCCCTGGTTTCCGTAGCAACAAGTCCTCAGCGAGCAGGTAAAAGACACACGATGGACTGGATCCACCCAACATCAAGACAATGAAAAGACGGGAAACACGGAGCGTGGAGGACTCCGGCCTCAGCACAGGGACACGAGGCCTCCAGGAGGACTCCGGCCTCAGCACAGGGACACGAGGCCTCCAGGAGGACTCCGGCCTCAGCACAGGGTCACACGAGGCCTCCAGGAGGACTCCAGCCTCAGCACAGCATCACACGAGGCCTCCAGGAGGACTCCAGCCTCAGCACAGGGTCACACGAGGCCTCCAGGAGGACTCCAGCCTCAGCACAGCGTCACACGAGGCCTCCAGGAGGACTCCGGCCTCAGCACAGGGTCACACGAGGCCTCCAGGAGGACTCCGGCCTCAGCACAGCGTCACACGAGGCCTCCAGGACGACTCCGGCCTCAGCACAGGGTCACACGAGGCCTCCAGGAGGACTCCGGCCTCAGCACACGGTCACACGAGGCCTCCAGGAGGACTCCGGCCTCAGCACAGGGTCACACGAGGCCTCCAGGAGGACTCCGGCCTCAGCACAGCGTCACACGAGGCCTCCAGGAGGACTCCGGCCTCAGCACACGGTCACACGAGGCCTCCAGAAGGACTCCGGCCTCAGCACACGGTCACACGAGGCCTCCAGGAGGACTCCGGCCTCAGCACACGGTCACACGAGGCCTCCAGGAGGACTCCGGCCTCAGCACAGGGTCACACGAGGCCTCCAGGAGGACTCCGGCCTCAGCACAGGGTCACACGAGGCCTCCAGGACTCCGGCCTCAGCACAGGGTCACACGAGGCCTCCAGGAGGACTCCGGCCTCAGCACAGGGTCACACGAGGCCTCCAGGAGGACTCCGGCCTCAGCACAGGGTCACACGAGGCCTCCAGGAGGACTCCGGCCTCAGCACAGGGTCACACGAGGCCTCCAGGAGGACTCCGGCCTCAGCACAGGGTCACACGAGACCTCCAGGAGGACTCCGGCCACACACCACCATTACAGAGCAGTCTGCTCCACCTGGAGAAAGCAGTGCAACACAGTCTGCTCCACCTGGAGAAAGCAGTGCAACACAGTCTGCTCCACCTGGAGAAAGCAGTGGAACACAGTCTGCTCCACCTGGAGAAAGCAGTGCAACACAGTCTGCTCCACCTGGAGAAAGCAGTGCAACACAGTCTGCTCCACCTGGAGAAAGCAGTGCAACACAGTCTGCTCCACCTGGAGAAAGCGGTGCAACACAGTGTGCTCCACCTGGAGAAAGCGGTGCAACACAGTGTGCTCCACCTGGAGAAAGCGGTGCAACACAGTCTGCTCCACCTGGAGAAAGCGGTGCAACACAGTCTGCTCCACCTGGAGAAAGCGGTGCAACACAGTCTGCTCCACCTGGAGAAAGCAGTGCAACACTGTCTGCTCCACCTGGAGAAAGCAGTGCAACACTGTCTGCTCCACCTGGAGAAAGCAGTGCAACACAGTCTGCTCCACCTGGAGAAAGCAGTGCAACACTGTCTGCTCCACCTGGAGAAAGCGGTGCAACACTGTCTGCTCCACCTGGAGAAAGCAGAGCAACACAGTCTGCTCCACCTGGAGAAAGCGGTGCAACACAGTCTGCTCCACCTGGCGAAAGGAGTGCAACACAGTCTGCTCCACCTGGAGAAAGCAGTGCAACACAGTCTGCTCCACCTGGAGAAAGCGGTGCAACACAGTCTGCTGCACCTGGAGAAAGCGGTGCAACACAGTCTGCTCCACCTGGAGAAAGCAGAGCAACACAGTCTGCTGCACCTGGAGAAAGCAGTGCAACACAGTCTGCTCCACCTGGAGAAAGCGGTGCAACACAGTCTGCTCCACCTGGAGAAAGCTGTGCAACACAGTCTGCTCCACTTGGAGAAAGCGGTGCAACACAGTCTGCTCCACCTGGAGAAAGCAGTGCAACACAGTCTGCTCCACGTGGAGAAAGCAGTGCAACACAGTCTGCTCCACCTGGAGAAAGCAGTGCAACACAGTCTGCTCCACCTGGCGAAAGCAGTGCAACACAGTCTGCTCCACCTGGCGAAAGCAGTGCAACACAGTCTGCTCCACCTGGAGAAAGCGGTGCAACACTGTCTGCTCCACCTGGAGAAAGCGGTGCAACACTGTCTGCTCCACCTGGAGAAAGCAGTGCAACACAGTCTGCTCCACCTGGAGAAAGCAGTGCAACACAGTCTGCTCCACCTGGAGAAAGCAGTGCAACACAGTCTGCTCCACCTGGAGAAAGCAGTGCAACACAGTCTGCTCCACCTGGAGAAAGCAGTGCAACACAGTCTGCTCCACCTGGAGAAAGCAGTGCAACACAGTCTGCTCCACCTGGAGAAAGCAGTGCAACACTGTCTGCTCCACCTGGAGAAAGCGGTGCAACACTGTCTGCTCCACCTGGAGAAAGCGGTGCAACACAGTCTGCTCCACCTGGAGAAAGCAGTGCAACACAGTCTGCTCCACCTGGAGAAAGCAGTGCAACACAGTCTGCTCCACCTGGAGAAAGCTGTGCAACACAGTCTGCTCCACCTGGAGAAAGCAGTGCAACACAGTCTGCTCCACCTGGAGAAAGCAGTGCAACACAGTCTGCTCCACCTGGAGAAAGCAGTGCAACACAGTCTGCTCCACCTGGAGAAAGCAGTGCAACACTGTCTGCTCCACCTGGCGAAAGCAGTGCAACACTGTCTGCTCCACCTGGAGAAAGCGGTGCAACACAGTCTGCTCCACCTGGAGAAAGCAGTGCAACACAGTCTGCTCCACCTGGAGAAAGCGGTGCAACACAGTCTGCTCCACCTGGAGAAAGCAGTGCAACACAGTCTGCTCCACCTGGAGAAAGCAGTGCAACACTGTCTGCTCCACCTGGAGAAAGCAGTGCAACACAGTCTGCTCCACCTGGAGAAAGCAGTGCAACACTGTCTGCTCCACCTGGAGAAAGCGGTGCAACACTGTCTGCTCCACCTGGCGAAAGCAGAGCAACACAGTCTGCTCCACCTGGAGAAAGCAGTGCAACACTGTCTGCTCCACCTGGAGAAAGCGGTGCAACACTGTCTGCTCCACCTGGCGAAAGCAGTGCAACACAGTCTGCTCCACCTGGAGAAAGCAGTGCAACACTGTCTGCTCCACCTGGAGAAAGCGGTGCAACACTGTCTGCTCCACCTGGAGAAAGCAGTGCAACACAGTCTGCTCCACCTGGAGAAAGCAGTGCAACACAGTCTGCTCCACCTGGAGAAAGCAGTGCAACACAGTCTGCTCCACCTGGAGAAAGCAGTGCAACACAGTCTGCTCCACCTGGAGAAAGCAGTGCAACACAGTCTGCTCCACCTGGAGAAAGCAGTGCAACACAGTCTGCTCCACCTGGAGAAAGCAGTGCAACACTGTCTGCTCCACCTGGAGAAAGCAGTGCAACACTGTCTGCTCCACCTGGAGAAAGCAGTGCAACACAGTCTGCTCCACCTGGAGAAAGCAGTGCAACACAGTCTGCTCCACCTGGAGAAAGCAGTGCAACACAGTCTGCTCCACCTGGAGAAAGCGGTGCAACACAGTCTGCTCCACCTGGAGAAAGCGGTGCAACACAGTCTGCTCCACCTGGAGAAAGCAGTGCAACACAGTCTGCTCCACCTGGAGAAAGCAGTGCAACACAGTCTGCTCCACCTGGAGAAAGCAGTGCAACACTGTCTGCTCCACCTGGCGAAAGCAGTGCAACACAGTCTGCTCCACCTGGAGAAAGCGGTGCAACACAGTCTGCTCCACCTGGAGAAAGCAGTGCAACACAGTCTGCTCCACCTGGAGAAAGCAGTGCAACACTGTCTGCTCCACCTGGCGAAAGCAGTGCAACACTGTCTGCTCCACCTGGAGAAAGCAGTGCAACACAGTCTGCTCCACCTGGAGAAAGCAGTGCAACACAGTCTGCTCCACCTGGAGAAAGCAGTGCAACACTGTCTGCTCCACCTGGAGAAAGCGGTGCAACACTGTCTGCTCCACCTGGAGAAAGCAGAGCAACACAGTCTGCTCCACCTGGAGAAAGCAGTGCAACACAGTCTGCTCCACCTGGCGAAAGGAGTGCAACACAGTCTGCTCCACCTGGAGAAAGCAGTGCAACACAGTCTGCTCCACCTGGAGAAAGCGGTGCAACACAGTCTGCTGCACCTGGAGAAAGCGGTGCAACACAGTCTGCTCCACCTGGAGAAAGCAGAGCAACACAGTCTGCTGCACCTGGAGAAAGCAGTGCAACACAGTCTGCTCCACCTGGAGAAAGCAGTGCAACACAGTCTGCTCCACCTGGAGAAAGCTGTGCAACACAGTCTGCTCCACCTGGAGAAAGCGGTGCAACACAGTCTGCTCCACCTGGAGAAAGCGGTGCAACACAGTCTGCTCCACCTGGAGAAAGCGGTGCAACACAGTCTGCTCCACCTGGAGAAAGCGGTGCAACACAGTCTGCTCCACCTGGAGAAAGCAGTGCAACACAGTCTGCTCCACCTGGTGAAAGCAGTGCAACACTGTCTGCTCCACCTGGAGAAAGCAGTGCAACACAGTCTGCTCCACCTGGAGAAAGCAGTGCAACACTGTCTGCTCCACCTGGAGAAAGCGGTGCAACACTGTCTGCTCCACCTGGAGAAAGCAGTGCAACACTGTTTGCTCCACCTGGAGAAAGCAGTGCAACACAGTCTGCTCCACCTGGCGAAAGGAGTGCAACACAGTCTGCTCCACCTGGAGAAAGCAGTGCAACACAGTCTGCTCCACCTGGAGAAAGCAGTGCAACACAGTCTGCTCCACCTGGAGAAAGCAGTGCAACACAGTCTGCTCCACCTGGAGAAAGCGGTGCAACACAGTCTCCTCCACCTGGAGAAAGCGGTGCAGCACAGTCTGCTCCACCTGGCGAAAGCGGTGCAACACAGTCTGCTCCACCTGGAGAAAGCGGTGCAACACAGTCTGCTCCACCTGGAGAAAGCGGTGCAACACAGTCTGCTCCACCTGGAGAAAGCAGAGCAACACAGTCTGCTCCACCTGGCGAAAGCGGTGCAACACAGTCTGCTCCACCTGGAGAAAGCAGTGCAACACTGTCTGCTCCACCTGGCGAAAGCAGTGCAACACAGTCTGCTCCACCTGGAGAAAGCAGAGCAACACAGTCTGCTGCACCTGGAGAAAGCAGTGCAACACAGTCTGCTCCACCTGGAGAAAGCGGTGCAACACAGTCTGCTCCACCTGGAGAAAGCTGTGCAACACAGTCTGCTCCACCTGGAGAAAGCGGTGCAACACAGTCTGCTCCACCTGGAGAAAGCGGTGCAACACAGTCTGCTCCACCTGGAGAAAGCGGTGCAACACAGTCTGCTCCACCTGGAGAAAGCAGAGCAACACAGTCTGCTGCACCTGGAGAAAGCAGTGCAACACAGTCTGCTCCACCTGGAGAAAGCGGTGCAACACAGTCTGCTCCACCTGGAGAAAGCTGTGCAACACAGTCTGCTCCACCTGGAGAAAGCGGTGCAACACAGTCTGCTCCACCTGGAGAAAGCGGTGCAACACAGTCTGCTCCACCTGGAGAAAGCGGTGCAACACAGTCTGCTCCACCTGGAGAAAGCAAAGTACAAAATACTCAGGGCAAAAAACAAGCTGTGTGCATGTATGACTGGTAAACGCACTAAAAACGCCTCGTGTGAACATTGCCTTAATGTCACAGAGCTAGATGCTCATTAGTATGGTGTGACTGAACAACAACTTTATACTTCATATTGCTATAAGGTAATCAACTGCTACAGGCAAAGTGTGCCTGCAGCTCTGGAGGTGACTGGAGAATAAGACACGATGTAATAGCAGAATAGTGACTGCAGCTCTGGAGGTGACTGGAGGATAAGACATGATGTAACAGAATAGTGACTGCAGCTCTGGAGGTGACTGGAGGATAAGACATGATGTAACAGCAGAACAGTGACTGCAGCTCTGGAGGTGACTGGAGGATAGAGCACGCCCAGGAAGAGGAGGAGCATCTGTGCTGAGCGTCTGCAGGCTAGGGCCTTGCTAAGCTCCTGGGAAGGGAGGTTTTTTCCTGCAAGGACTTTCCATCTGCCCCCTTCCCAGGAAAGAGGACTTTCCCTGGGACTGAGCGCCGGGGCTGTGCCCCTGGCTCCCACCCTCCGGCAAGCCAGCTGGGGGTGGGGGGCCTCAGCACCATCCGGAGGCCAGGGTGCAGCCAGCCAGTCCCAGGGAGATGGGGAAGAGACGGAGCCAGGAGAGAGGGGGTCGCAGGACCCAGGAGCCCCGGGACACCGGGCCCCCCGAAGCTGGTACAGTGGCGGCTCCTCCTCCCGGAGGAGTGGCGGCCCAGAGCAGAGGTGCAGTGGCAGAGCCCCCCAACATCTGGGGCTCCAGAGCTGAGGGAGAGCCATCCACCATCTACGCCTCCCGCATCCATGCGCACCTCTGCGAATATGAGGAGGCCGCCAAACAGCTGAGAAAACTCCGGGAGGAGTTAAGGGGAGCACGAGCGGTGGCTAAGAACCGGCTCCCCGCCTCGAGACGAGCTGAGGTCTCCGCCACGGTGGAGAGGCTGAAGGGGGCTATCAGGGCCTTGGAGGAGATACGGGCGGCTATCCTGAGTGGGAGCGGCCCCTTTGCAGAGAAACTGAAAAACGATGACCGGTTTAGAGCCATGACCGGAGGGTCTCCTGGGGGGTCGGGAGGCCCCTGCCAGGTGGAGGGCCAAGAGGAGGAGGAGGAGGATGGCGGAACATCTACGCCTGCCCCACCTGAAGGCCTGGTGAGCAACAACACCCAGGTAACATGCAGCGGGGTGGCCCCTGAGCAAGTGGCTCTCCCACCGGACTCCAGTTACTCGGAGGAAAGTGGGGGCGAGGGGGAGGCTGGTGGGAGTGGGGACAGTAGTAGTGAGGGGGGCTGCCTCGTCCTACAACAGGTGAGGCAGATCGAGTCCCCAGAGCGGTTTGGCACACTGCTCTTTGGGGATGAGGTCTGCCCTGAGGACGGGGCAACCGGAAAGAGGAAAAAGAAAAAAAACAAGCGCAAGTCAAAAAACACCGTGGCTGACAAACTTATGTTTGTCCCTCTTTCCGGGGCCCCTCTGTCCCGCTGTATGGAACCCGCTGCCCACCCCGGCTCGGGCCCTGTGGTGGGTCCGCAGCGGGGGCGCGGGGAGAGTGATGTGTGCCTGGACCTTACCGTCACATCTGGTGGTGAGGGTTCAGGCAGCGACATGGAGGTCGGTGCTGGTGCCAGTGGTGTAACAGCCGCTGGCGGTATTGGCAGTAGTGGTGTCCGGGCTCAGTCCCCGGTGGCAGGGGGGCTGGCCTGGCGCTCAGCACGGGTACAGCCAGGACCGCACCTCCGGCGGTGAGTGCTGGGGTCTCTGGATCCCCCACGCACGGGTCCGTTAAGTCTGGTCCACTTATGGGGGTCCAGAGACCTAGAAAGGGCGTGGAGGCTGCTGTGAAGCAGCAGCTAAAAAAATGCAAGGGGCTGGTAGCTCCTCTGACGGCGCCCGTGGCAAGAGCGGGGTCCCCGGCGCGTAGACCCAAAAAGGGGTCCGTGCTGGGGGCACCGCCGCCGCTGGGCGACGAGGGGGAGTGGCCAGCCCTGCCAACATCAAGTGGTGGGTTCAGGGGCGCAGTGACAGTCCGTGAGGGGGGCGTGGCCTCCCCGAGTGTTGCCCAGCCTGCAAAGGCTGCGGCATGCGGGGGGGCGTGTCCTCCTCGGCCGCTGTCCCGCCCGCTGTGTGTCACGTCGCCGTCAGACTCGGAGCCTGCTGTCCAGGCCTCGGCCACCAGGAGACGCCGGACTGACATGTCGTCGTCGATCTCGGGGCCTGCTGTTCCGCCCTCAACCACTAGGAGGCGCCGTGGCTCGCGCCCGAGTGACGGCGGCAACAATGAAAGGGCTTCTGCGCAGGCGTCTACTGGACGCAGACTCCGCTCCTCTGTCAGTCATGATGGGGCTGGTGCATCATCATCAGGTCTGCTCCTGGGGGCGGTCCTGATGACATCACCAGCCCAGGAGCCTGTGAGGGACGACCTGATCCCTCAAATATCTTGGGACTGGGCTTGCAAGCCGCCGGATATATTCTTGGTTCCCCTACGTGTTGCTTGTGATTGCCTATCGTTAACTCCGACCTCAGCCTGAACTTCTGACTCCTCTGTTGCCTGCCGTTTTTGTACCTTGCATTTCTCCTGATTACTGACGCTGACCTTGGCCTGGATTTCTGACCCCTCTATTGCCTGACGATTTTGTACTTCTGCTATTCTCCCGGTTTTTGACTTTGGCCTGGATATTCTGACTCTGCTGCTGCCTAACGATTCTGTACCTCTGCTGCCCTCCTGGTTTTTGACTCTGACCTTGGCCTGAATTTGACTCCGCTATTGTCTGCCGTTTCTTGTACTTCTGCTGTCCGCTCGGTTAAGACTCTGATTCCCGACTACGCTTTTGGTCCCGTTTTTATTCCTCTCTGACGACCGTCCTGCTCTGGTCACTGTTCATATTCAGACAGCGCCTCCTGGGCTCTGCTGTAAATCCAGATCCCTGTATAGGGGTAAAGGGTATCAGTGTTTCTCGGGGTGTTGTCTGGCTGCAGCCCAGAACCGCAGACGGACGTTACATTATATCCGGCCAAACAAATTAAAACTGCTTTTTGTGTATACTCCTAACATATATAAAAGCAGTTTCCCTGAACTTTTTTTTTCCTTTCTCCTGACTGAGCTGATTGTTGGCCTGAACACCTGTTGCACTGCACTGCTTGGAAGATCACTCTCATTCTCCTGCACAAGCATGCTGCAGTCTGGAATCTTCAGGGAGAGAGCTATACGTCAGAGATCCATGCTCCTGGGACGTCGCCCTCTGGGCAACCACTCTGGCTATGGTTGTCCAGAGGCTCAGGTATTGCCCGCAGATGCGGCGAAAGTTTTATTACCTATCTCAGTTTTATTTGGTCAGAAAACTCTCTGTTTAAATGCGTATGTGGATAGTGGGTCTGAAGGCAATTTTATGGATTCTATGACTGCTAGGGATCTGGGTGTACCATTACTAAAACTTAATATTCCAATTAAAACCACGGCTATTAATGGCACATCCATTATTCAGGAGGGGGTTAAATTTGTTACTGCTAAGATTGCTATGTCAGTAGGAGCATTACATACTGAGCTTATTTCCTTTTTTGTGTTGGACAATCTATCTTCTGCAGTCATTTTGGGGATGCCGTGGCTACATCAACATAACCCTGTCATTGACTGGCACCTGGGTGATGTGGTGCGCTGGAGCTCCCAATGCCAGGATAATTGCATCTCTGTAGCAGTAAATCAAACCAAGCTAAAAAAACACCCCTTCATACCGTTTGCTCTCAGGGATTATGGAGATGTCTTTTCCGTTATAGAGTCTGAGAAACTACCACCCCACAGAGAGTATGATTGTCCTATAAACCTAATTCCAGATGCCCGTCTTCCAAAAGGGAGAATATTTAATCTCTCTGGTCCAGAGCGTCAGGCCATGAATGAGTACATAGCGGATAGCTTAAGAAAGGGGTTCATTAGACCATCTATTTCACCAGTTGGAGCTGGTTTCTTCTTTGTAGAGAAGAAAGATGGTGGTCTCAGACCCTGCATTGACTACCGGGAATTAAACGCAATCACTATAAAGAACCAGTACCCGCTTCCACTCATCCCTGATCTTTTTAATCAGCTAATTGGAGCCCGTTGGTTTACTAAACTTGACCTCCGGGGGGCATACAATCTAATCCGCATAAGAGACGGCGATGAGTGGAAGACAGCGTTTAATACACCTCTTGGTCACTTTGAGTACCTAGTAATGCCTTTCGGACTCAGCAATGCTCCTGCAGTGTTTCAGCACTTTGTAAACGATATTTTCAGGGACATCTGTGGTGTGTATGTCGTTGTGTACTTGGATGATATTTTGATTTACTCCACTGACCCTGTGACACATGCTCAACACGTCCGTTCAGTACTGCAGAGACTACGGGAGAACTCCTTGTTTGCTAAGTTGGAGAAATGTGTCTTTTTCGCTGAGGAGGTACAATTTTTGGGGTACATGGTCTCAGGCAGGGGGTTCCGCATGGATCCTGCCAAGATCCAACCTATTAAGGAGTGGGTGCAACCCAAATCGCTGAAAGCATTGCAGCGATTTTTGGGATTTGCCAATTACTACCGTAAGTTTATCAAGAGTTTTTCTGAGATTGCCAAGCCACTCACGGATCTAACCCGAAAGGGGGCGGACGTGACCAACTGGAATCCCGAGGCCATTCAAGCATTTTCTACGTTAAAAGAATGCTTTGTGGCCAACCCGGTTTTAGTACAACCTGACTTGGATCGCCCATTTATTGTGGAGGTGGATGCCTCCGAAGTCGGAGTGGAAGCAGTGCTATCGCAAGGCACTGCAGCTCTCACTCAGCTGCGCCCATGTGCTTTTTTTTCCCGAAAGTTCTCTGCCACAGAGAAGAACTATGATATTGGGAATCGGGAATTACTAGCAATCAAATGGGCCTTCAAGGAGTGGCGTCACTTTCTCGAAGGCGCCAAACACAAGGTCACCGTCATTACAGACCACAAAAACCTGACCTACCTGGAGTCAGCTAAAAGACTGAATTCCAGGCAGGCCAGGTGGGCCTTGTTCTTTTCAAGGTTCGATTTTTTAATCACCTTTCGCCCTGGCACGAAAAATGTGAGGGCCGATGCCCTCTCTCGCAGTTTTTGCCCCACACAAGCCGAAGACTGTGAACCCGTTCCCATATTAGCCAATGGGATCGTCGTGTCGGCAGTTTCCTTGGACCTTCTGGAGGAGATCCGTAGGTCTCCAGAACGAGCTCCTGACACTACACCCCCCAAAAAATTGTTTGTTCCGAATTCCTTTCGCCTTCAAGTTCTTAAAGAGTCACATGACTCTGTTCTGGCAGGTCATCCTGGGCTCAACAATACCACCAGGTTGGTAACTAGGAACTTTTGGTGGCCGACGGTGGTCAAGGACTGTAAGAACTATGTTTCTGCATGTGAAGTCTGTGCCCGCGCCAAATCCACCCATAATCGCCCTGCTGGCTGGCTTCAGTCCTTGCCCACCCCTGAGAGTCCATGGACCCACATCTCCATGGACTTCATCACAGACCTGCCGACCTCAGATGGGAAAACATGTATCTGGGTGGTGGTAGACAGGTTCAGCAAACAGTGCCATTTTATTCCCCTGTCTGGCTTGCCTAACTCCGAAACCTTGAGCAAATTGTTCCTTGTGCACATTGTACGTCTTCATGGTGTTCCGTCAAATATTGTGTCCGACAGAGGTACCCAGTTCGTCTCAAAATTCTGGAGGGCGTTCTGTAAACGCATCGGTGTTGAGTTATCCTTCTCCTCGGCCTACCACCCCGAAACAAATGGGCAAACCGAACGTGCTAATCAAGCTCTGGAGCAATACCTCCGTTGTTACGTGTCAGGACACCAGTCCGACTGGGTAGAACACCTGCCATTGGCTGAGTTTGCCTTAAATAATCGCTACCAGGACTCCATTAAAACTACCCCTTTTTTTGTAACCTTGGATTGCATCCGCGCTTTGGGTCGTTCTCGGCTAGGATGTCGGAGCTCCCTGGGGTACAGAAAAACATACATCGCTTGAAAACAATATGGTCTGAAGTAAATACGAATTTGAAAGGGGCTCAAGTTAGACAGGCTTCAGCTGCAAACAAACGACGGTCCAAGGGGCCACACTTGGGGGTTGGGGACAAGGTTTGGCTTTCGACTAAAAACATCAAACTGAAAGTACCGTCTGCCAAACTGGGTCCCAGATTTATCGGCCCATATGAAATTATAGAAGTGGTTAATCCGGTAGCCTTCCGTTTGAAACTTCCGCAGTCATTTAAATTACCTAACGTGTTCCACAAGTCTCTCCTCAAACTGTATCGCTCCCCAATTCACCCTGTCCAGTCCCCTCCTCCTCCTGTTTCGGTCGGAGGGTCCTTGGAGTATGAAGTCCAGGGTATCCTTGACTCCCGCCTTGTGAGAGACTCCATACAGTATCTTATACACTGGAAGGGCTACGGCCCGGAGGAGAGGTCCTGGGTCCCCGCAAGGAACATCCATGCCAAGGCATTAATTAGGAGGTTTCATCTCCTTCACCCTGACAAACCGGGTTTTGAGGGTCCGGAGGCCCCTCCTGGAGAGGGGGGTACTGTCACGTCGCCGTCAGACTCGGAGCCTGCTGTCCAGGCCTCGGCCACCAGGAGACGCCGGACTGACATGTCGTCGTCGATCTCGGGGCCTGCTGTTCCGCCCTCAACCACTAGGAGGCGCCGTGGCTCGCGCCCGAGTGACGGCGGCAACAATGAAAGGGCTTCTGCGCAGGCGTCTACTGGACGCAGACTCCGCTCCTCTGTCAGTCATGATGGGGCTGGTGCATCATCATCAGGTCTGCTCCTGGGGGCGGTCCTGATGACATCACCAGCCCAGGAGCCTGTGAGGGACGACCTGATCCCTCAAATATCTTGGGACTGGGCTTGCAAGCCGCCGGATATATTCTTGGTTCCCCTACGTGTTGCTTGTGATTGCCTATCGTTAACTCCGACCTCAGCCTGAACTTCTGACTCCTCTGTTGCCTGCCGTTTTTGTACCTTGCATTTCTCCTGATTACTGACGCTGACCTTGGCCTGGATTCCTGACCCCTCTATTGCCTGACGATTTTGTACTTCTGCTATTCTCCCGGTTTTTGACTTTGGCCAGGATATTCTGACTCTGCTACTGCCTAACGATTCTGTACCTCTGCTGCCCTCCTGGTTTTTGACTCTGACCTTGGCCTGAATTTGACTCTGCTATTGTCTGCCGTTTCTTGTACTTCTGCTGTCCGCTCGGTTAAGACTCTGATTCCCGACTACGCTTTTGGTCCCGTTTTTATTCCTCTCTGACGACCGTCCTGCTCTGGTCACTGTTCATATTCAGACAGCGCCTCCTGGGCTCTGCTGTAAATCCAGATCCCTGTATAGGGGTAAAGGGTATCAGTGTTTCTCGGGGTGTTGTCTGGCTGCAGCCCAGAACCGCAGACGGACGTTACACTGTGCCCGCGTCACCTGGGGAGGGCGTGGCCTCGCAAGGGGTCACTGCTCTGCCCGGGGTGGCTGCGGCCGGCGGGGGGGGCGTGGCCTTGGCGGGCCCACTGCCTCCTGTCCCGCCTACCCCCTCAAGCAGCATAGTGCCCCCAAAAGTCGGTAGGGAGTTGTTGGGGTCCCCAGCCCGCTTACCTCCATCTGGTGGTGCGGGGGCTCTGGCGCTCCTTGGGAAGCCGGCGGGGGCGAACAGCAGAGGGCAGGGTGCGGTGGCAGTGGCCGTCCCTGTCCTCAGTGCAGACACCGCAAAAAGAAAAAAAAGTGGAGCCAGAGAACCCAGGAGCTGCTGCTGCTCCCAGGCTCGGGCAGGGCGTACTGAGTGCGCTCTGCTCGGAGGTATTTAAAGGGGCAGCGGCACTCTTGGACAAGAGTTGGAGCAGTGCCAGCAGCTCCAAGGAGCAGAGCACTGGCCAGTCAGGGCCCCCAGCAGGCAGGCAGGGGTACTGCAACACCAAGTCTGCTAATGTAAATAGTGGTCTATCTGGAAGTGAGAGTGGGAGTGAGATAGGAGATATTTTTGAAGAGCTG
The DNA here is from genome assembly GCF_039654945.1 of Dendrobates tinctorius. Lineage (NCBI taxonomy): Eukaryota > Metazoa > Chordata > Amphibia > Anura > Dendrobatidae > Dendrobates > Dendrobates tinctorius. The sequence continues at coordinate 2,692,949 of NW_027361809.1, forward strand.
TTTGAGGACATAAATGGTGATGTGAGCGATATGGATGAGGGAGTGAGTGCGAGTGTGAATGTGGCAGTAAATGCTGGAGTGAGTGCCGGAGCGAGTGGAAATAATAAAAGAGTGAACGGGAGAGTGAATGAGGGTGCTGGCACAAGTGGTGGTAGTGGTGGGAGGGCTGGCCCGTCTGCCCCCCCAGCCGCAAGGCCCCAACGTAATTATGCGGGGGTCGCGGCTGGGGGTCGGGGTGGTTCCGGGGGGGTCTCCTCGCCTCCGGGCTCCGGGGACGGCGGTTTGCACCGCCGTTTCCTGGAGGCCCTCCAAAGGGGAGAAAGATCGATCATGGTAGAGGGGAGGACAGTGGACCTGTCTTTCTGGATAGAGAGACATGGCCTAGCAGCCTTCCAAAATCAAAGGGAGGGAGGGACTGTTTGGTCTCTCCCCACAGCCGGGCAGGGGCCGCCAAGAAGGAATGTGGTCCGTCTTAGGTGGGGGGGCAGTGAAGCTAGTCCACCTAGGAGCAAGGTGGTGGAGCTCCTCCTTAAGATGGGCTTCGGGGCGAATGACATCTTTGCCCTGATACACCCTTCGGCGTCCCGCTTCTTCGACGTCAGCTTCGTGCGGCCAGAGGGGCTTGAGCTCTTCTGGTCAAACTACGAGCTGGTGCGAGAAGAGCCCGGATGGCGAGACTTCGTGGCTCAAGCGGTGTCTCGCCAAAATTCCGTCAAGCGAGTGACCGTGGTTACATGTAACGAGTCACTCGCAGGCGTGGACATCATGACGTGGCTTTCCCGTTACGGGGAGGTCACCAAGGTCCCAAAAAAGAACAGGAACGAGTTTGGCATCTGGTCGGGGGGCTGGACCTTCATGGTCAAATTGAAGGTTTCCGGCGGCACGGTCACCCACATCCCTTCCTCGGCGTTCCTGGGAAGGGACAGGATCCTGGTCTTCTACCAGGGGCAACCGAAGGTCTGCCACAAGTGCGGCCACCCCACTCACTTCAGCGCCAACTGCAAGGTGCAGAAGTGCGCGTTGTGTGGTGGGGTAGGTCACCTGGCTGCCTTGTGCAAAGACATTCGGTGCCACCTGTGTGGTGACCTGGGTCACCCTCTCAGCCGCTGCCCTCGCTTTTTCTCTAATGCCGCCACAGGCCCGGTGGGGGGAGACCGCGGGGGGGCAACCCCCGGTGGCGCTGCTTCTGCTGTGGCAGGTGGTGGCGAAGGGGGAAGGGCTGAGGGGCCAGTGAGGAAGGGCAATGCTGCAAGGGGCCCCGCGTACCAGCGGAGGCAGGAAAAGCGCCAGGGAGGTAAGGGACAGGTGGAGCCTCGGGCAACCGGGGTGATGCCTGCTCCTCCCTCCAGGCCCGTGGCCAAAGCCTCTGAGGCCCTGGGGGAGAGTGCGGTGAGTGAGGAGATCAGGAGGATGGAGAGAGAGGAGAAAGCGGCTGACTCGGACAATTCCTCTCAGTATGAAAGTGTTGATGAGGATGTCCAAGAGCAGCCTACAGCACCAGGTGGCAAAACCAGGCGTGCCAAGCGCAAAGCGGTGGGGAGGAAGGCTGACAAGCCTTCAAAGTCCCCCCCGCCCCCGACCACAAGGGTGCATACGGAAGGGCCCGCTGACCCCCCTCTGATCAGACTCTCCAACCGGTTCAGCGCCCTCGGGGGTTCAGATGATGAACCGCAAGACGAGGGTACTGGGCCGGGGGCAACACCGGAGGGTCCTTCAGGGGATGGCGGAGTCCGTCCCTCAGGGGGCATTGCTCCTCCTGAGGGGGGGACAGACCTGGAACCCGGGGGCGAGGACACCGGGGGGGGTGGGATGGACACGTCGGGAGCTTCCCTGAAAAGGAAGGTGTCTGACCCCTCCCCAGGAGGAGGTAATAGCGGGGTAGGGAAGAAATTGGCCATCCAACTCGATCACCCATGATGGCTGAACTCGCCCCGTTGACGCTGGCGTCTATTAATGTCGCCAGCATTAAGTCAGATGCGGCTCGCTTCACGGCCTTTGATTTTTTCTCCCGGATTGAGGCAGAAATTTTATTCTTGCAAGAGACCAGACTAACAGACATGGGGGCCATCTATAAAGCACGGAGGGAGTGGAGGTGCGGGCCCTCATACTGGTCTCTTGCGGCCGAGCCGTATAGCGGGGTGGCAGTCCTTTTTAAGACTGCAGCAGTTGAATGCCGACGGGTTACTGAGTTGGAAATGGGGAGGTGCCTGATCCTAGATGTCTTCATGAGGGGACAAGAGCTCCGGCTCATCAACATCTACGGCCTGCAGTCCAAGTGGGACCGCAAATGTCTCTTCCTGAGGATCAAGCCCTTTCTTTTTACGAGCCGACAGGTGGTCTTCGGTGGGGACTTCAACACCATTACGAGGTCCCGTGACCGGGGGGGTCCCGGAGATCGCCTGGCTTATGATAGCGTCGCGTTGAATAGCATAGCCAGTGAAGCTCGCCTGGTGGATGCCCACATCCGGCACACCCCAGGTCACGGAGGTTTCACCTACCATAGGGGTAGCAGTAGGTCTAGAATAGACAGGTTTTTTTTGAAGGAGGACGCCATCTTTTCTGCTGTGTCCGCCGTTGAGGTGGAGTTCTCCGATCACTGTCTAATTTTCTTTTCTCTGAATGTTGCAGAGACTCCTCGGATGGGAAGAGGGCTGTGGAAGCTCAACTCGTCCCTGCTGGAAGAAGCGGAGGTGAGACACTCCTTCGAGGATTTTCTTCAGAGCCAGGTACCGCTGTTGGATCTCTGTAGCAGTAAGTCAGAGTGGTGGGAGATCTTCAAAAAGCGGGTGGCGGGGTTCTTCCGTCAGCTCTCGAGCCTCAGGAGTCTGAACAGGCACCGCTTGTACCAGGCTCTGGGGAGGAAACTCGAGCAGCTTGTCTCGACTGGAGGTGACCGAGAGGAAATCTCCAGAGTGAAATCTTTGCTCAAGAGGTGTCAGTATGATAGGCACACATCCTTGGTTTTTGAGAGGGACTTCGGGAAGTACCGCTCGCCCGACCCTTACAGAAACTGTAAGATGTCAGTGAATTGTAAGATGGTGACAGGACTGATCGACAGTACGGGGTCCCTGAACAGATCCAAATCAGGGATCCTGGAGGTAGTCAGATCCTTCTACTCACACCTCTTGGAAAAGAAGGATCTGGATCGGGACAGGATGTCGGCTTTCCTGGCTGAAGCCGCCCCTGAGCCAGGGGGTGACCCCTCTCTTGGTGTTTTGGCAGAAGAAATCAGGGAAGAGGAAGTGAGACTGGTCATTGATGGGCTTCGGCTCAAGAAATCGCCAGGTCCGGATGGCTTAACATCTGAGTTCTATAAGACTTTTAGGGACTCCTTGGTCCCCCTCTTGACAGGGGTCTTTAATGAGTGTCTCTCCTCGGGCACTCTTCCCGGCTCAATGAGGAAGTCAGCCCTCATTATTCTGTCAAAGGGTACGGATCCGTCCCGAATCGAGAACTGGCGTCCCATAGCGCTTCTCGATACGGACCGGAAGGTTCTGGCCAAGGTGCTGTTTAATCGGCTGGTGAAGTTTGCACCCCGGCTCCTTTCAGGGGCCCAGCATTGCTCTGTTCCAGGCCGCAGTACTTTTAGTGCTGTGCTCGGTGTCCGAGAGGCAGTGGAGCAGGGTAGGGCAGGTCACTGGAAGGGGTACTTGCTGTCATTAGATCAAGCGAAAGCCTTTGACCGGGTCAACCACGAGTACCTCTGGTCCGTCCTTTTGAGGTATGGTCTGCCTGGGAGGTTTGTAAAATGGTTAGAGATCTTGTACCAAGGGGCTGAGACTTTTCCGCTGGTGAATGGTTGGTCAGGTCGTCCTTTTGAGGTGGGTTCTGGGGTCCGTCAGGGCTGTCCGCTGAGCCCGCTTTTATACGTGTTCGCGATCGATCCCTTCTTAAGGAGGGTAGATCGTGGACCGTTGGCGGGAGTCGGGATGGACCGGGCGGGCTCTGGCTCCTCTCTGAGGGTGGTGGCGTACGCCGATGATGTTTCCCTGTTCGTATCCTCGAGAGGGGAGGCGGACTGGGTCATGTCGGAGGTAGTGCGCTACTCGGAGGCATCCGGGTCCATGATCAACCGGGATAAGTGTGAAAGTCTCTGGCTGGGAGGGGGAGATCCTAGTTTTGATCTCCCGGACACCCTTCCAGGGCCCCAGGCCACCGCCAAAATTCTAGGCATCGAATTTGGCCCCGGGGACTACCCCCAGCAAAATTGGGAGGGCAGACTTAAGATCGCCGCCCAAAAGGTGGACCAATGGAAGGGTTGGTCTTTAACCCTGAGGGAAAGGGTTGCCCTGGCTAAAGGCTATCTGCTACCTTTATTGATATACCTGGGCAGTGTGTGCATCTTGCCGGAACCTCTCTGGACGCGGGTCTATAGCCTGTTCTTCCAATTGTTATGGGGGAATAGGCTTAACCTAATCAAGAGGGAGGTTACATACCGTACGAGGAGACTAGGCGGGTTGGGTATGGTCAACCCGGTGGTGTTTCTAGTAAACACCTTTCTTAAGACTAACATCTCCAACCTCTGGCTAGAGAGGGCTCCTCCGTGGGTAGTCTCCTGCAAGGGTTGGCTTTGGCCTTTCTTCCAGGAATGGGAGACAGGAGGGCGGGTGAAGGACCTACGCACACCTCATGGGCATCTCCCGGCTTATGCTACCCCGGTTCTGAAGGTGATCCGCCGGTGGGGTCTGGGAATGTGGGAAATCAGGACCATGTCGAGGCAGTGCCTTGACAGGAGGGTCCTGTTGACCCATTTCCAGAAGCCCCTGGCCCTTAAGGATTGCCCAGGCCGGGATCTGGAGGTCGGGCTGGGGCTTTTAAATTCTAAGCGGATCCCCATGAAGTTTTGGGACTTGACCTGGCGTTGCTTCCACAGGAGGCTGTATGTAAGGGACAACTTGAAGTGCAGGAACTCCGATGACCGGGGTTGCCCTCGTGAGGAGTGTGGCGACGTGCTGGAAAGCATGGAGCACTTCCTGCTTCATTGTCCCTTTAATGCAGAGGTTTACAACAGGGTGGGTGCCTCCATACGTTGGCCGCGGCTGGCGTCCCTCTCCTACGCTGAATGGGCCTATGGAGCGTTCAGATCCCTGGGTGGCCGGGACCCGTGCACTTTATTCCTAGTCAGTGCAGTGGTTAGGTTCCACACTTGGAATGCACGGTGCCTAGTTACGACGCGGAAAAAAACCCTCCCAAGGGATGAGGTGGTAGGAAACATCTTGGGTGACCTGGTGAAGGTCCGTTCTTTGGAGTTCGAAAGGTTGGGTGTGAGGAAGGCCTCTTGGCTTTGGAGAGGCCTCTCCTTTTAAAAACGCACTCAAGGGAGAGCTAGCTCCGTGTGAATGAGGGTAGGGATAGCATAAGTTTCACTGGGTGTGTTAGGGACAGAAGTAGGGGCAGATAGGGACAGGCACTGAGGGACAGATAGAGAGTTAGTTATGATAAGTTAGGTAGAGTAGGGACAGGTAGGGACAGGTTTCTTTTTTTTAGGGACAGAAGTAGGGACAGTCTTAGTTCTTGAGGGATAGGATGAATGTGTTAGTGAGGGATGGAGCCTCTAGAACCCCGTTTTCCTGGTGGTGGGCTGGTGCATGCCACCTTAGCTTTTTGTTTTAAAAACAGGACATATAATGGATATTGGGCTTACAGGTGCCAAACTTGGGCCTTGGGTATGCAAATGCTGTGTTTAGTTTGTATATTAATGCGTAAGTAGATGGGATGGTATTGAGAGTTTTGGAAAATGTCTTTTGGTTGTGCTTTGGTAAAAGGAAAAACATATAACACACGTTTTTTTTTGGTTTTTTTTTAGTTAGAATGTGTGGATGGGGTGTAGTCAGGTTGGGAGGGGGGTGCATGGGGGGTGGTGGATGGATGACCGGATGCCAAGAGCAACATGAAGGAGCAGAGGAGCAGGGCAGGAGAAGTAGACTCTGCGGACCCTGGAAATAGTTTTCGTGTGGAATCAAAAGGCCATAAACTTTCGTGGACCAGATTTTGCAGTGACAAGGCTACAAACTTGTAGGACCTGCGGTGCAAGGTGGTGGGAAAAAAGGCTGCGAACTTGTTGCCATGTGTGGGAGAGGGAAAAAAAAAAAAAAAAAATCTTTGCTGTGTAATAGGAGGTAAGGTTTGTCGGCCAAAGTGGTAGAGTTCTTTTTTTTTCAAGGCGGAGGGCCAGGAAAGGGTTATTTTCGTTTGGTTTTTGTAAATAGTAAAATTGTAAATAGTAAACCAGTAAAATCGGTGAGGTGTGAATGGGGGTGAATGGGGGTGAATGGAGTGAGAGTGGGGAGAGGGGTTTATGTTTCTTTGTATTCTCTTTTCAGTGGATTCCTGCTGGGGGACCCTAAGCTGCCGAGCTCAGTGGGGGACAAGGAAAGGATTTGGACTTTCAGTTGTTTGCGCATGTTTTGCACATTTTATGTCTGTCTATGTTGGTTTTCTTTAGTTTATGTATTGTGGTTTGTTTCTGAGTGTAATTTTGATAATTTTGTAAAATAAAAGAGTTGGAGGATAAGACACGATGTAACAGCAGAATCGTGAGTGCAGCTCTGGAGGTGACTGGAGGATAAGACACGATATAACAGCAGAATAGTGAGTGCAGCTCTGGAGGATAAGACACGATGTAACAGCAGAATCGTGAGTGCAGCTCTGGAGGTGACTGGAGGATAAGACACGATATAACAGCAGAATCGTGAGTGCAGCTCTGGAGGATAAGACACGATGTAACAGCAGAATCGTGAGTGCAGCTCTGGAGGTGACTGGAGGATAAGACACGATGTATCAGCAGAATCGTGAGTGCAGCTCTGGAGGTGACTGGAGGATAAGACACGATGTATCAGCAGAATCGTGAGTGCAGCTCTGGAGGTGATATGACATAACCACAGAATTAAGACATGGGAGAGTTTTTCTAATTTTTGAACAGATTTTGTCATCTACGAAGACATCGTGGAAACATGTTGCAATTGAGGAATCCGCAGAAAACATCTGAAAAGCCAAAAACCGCTCACAGTGGGGACCTTCAAAAAAAAATAATTGGTGAATATCAAAAGTAGACATTAAAATTTGCCATATTAAAAAAGGCGCTAATGAAAACATAGGCGTAAAGTGCAAAGAAAACGCGAGAAGGGCCCATCCGCAGTAATGCCGCAGTCCCGGGATTCTGCCGTCGGAGCGTTCTAGGTCTCTCACATCACGGGACCCTCAGAGCTGCTGCCCCCTGACCATTCTGACCAGGAGGGTCTTGTGGGTTCTCACCTCCTAATTGGTCGCTCCAGGGGAGACTGCGGGGGCCCCTCTCTCCAGGCTCCACGGGGTCGTTACCCGAGTTCCCCTTCTATCTCCAGGGCGGGGGGCTCTGCTAGATTTATCACTTTGGATCCTCTGGGGGGGAAATTACGAGACCATTGTTACATGGAAGATGTATATCTCTGCACGGTGTTAGCCAGTAGATGGAATAATATTCAGAATTGAGAGTCCTCAGTGGTTGATGCCTTTTAATGGCGAACTGAAGAGATGGTGACACATTGCAGCTTTCCAGACTCCTCAGGTCTCTTCATCAGGCACAGACTAATACAAAATCTGAAGGGTCACATATTTATGCACAATACAAGAGACAGATAGAGACAAACACCTTGGTCGCCTCAAAAAGACCTTTTAGAATCAGGGCTACCATCCAAGAACAATTGAAAACCAGACTACAAGAGCCACCAGAATGTCAAGGAATCACCTGCTACATTACAAAGCTAAAGAAGAGAATAAGCGGGAGCCTCTAGTAGTCACCTACAACCCAAATCTGGAGGTGCTAAGGGGAGCTGCGCGGAAATTACAACCTTTACCACAAAAAGATGCCCAATTACAATCCATTTTTCCAGATCCCCCACTACTGTGCTTTAGGCAGCCCCCAAATTTAAGAAGCATCATTGTCAGAAGCTCCCTGTCCTCTCCAACAGCTGCAGGAACCTTTCCTTGCAACCAGAAAAAATGTAAAACCTGTCCATCTATAATGACCACGGACAAGATAAAGATCCCAACTCACATCAGGACTACAAGATCCCAGGTACTTTCACCTGCATTATATCTAATGTGGTGTACTTAATTATTTGTACTAAATGTCCAACTGGGGGTCTGTATGTGGGGGAGACCGGGCAAAAGCTTAGAACAAGGATGAATGCTCATCGTCACACAATAAGAGAAAAAAGAATGGATCTACCTGTGGCAAAACATTTCTGTATCCCTGATCACAGCAGCGTGGATATGAAATTACTGGTATTGAAAGGTAACTTCACGTCTAAGAGAGAGAGACGAGTTTGGGAGTATAAATTTATGACGACCTTTGACACTCTCAATGCTGGAATGAATGTGTCACATGGATTTATGTCTTTTTACATCAATTAAGGAATTTGCTCCTAAGACCTTCTGGGGTCATCGCAACACAGAACCAGACCCCAATCAGAGGACCATAAAACATCCGGACTCCTTATCTATGAACTGGTCCAATATTTATGTCAATCCCTCTCCCATAATGATAATTCTGCTTCACATCACTTGTCTTATCTATTGCATTTTTTCTGTGCTGTATTGTGCATAAATATGTGATTCTTCAGATGTTGTATTAGTCTTTGCCTGATGAAGAGACCTGAGGAGTCTGGAAAGCTGCAATGTGTCACCATCTCTTCAGTTTGGCCGGAGTCACACTGGCGATTAAATCAGACGAATGCAATGCAATAATAAATCGCATTGCATTCGTCCCAATGTTATTCTATGGTGCTGCTCCCATCATGCGTTTTTTATCGGATCCGTTCCTCGGCAGCATGCTGCGATTGTCACTGATTTTCGGATTGGATTCAACAATACAAGTCTATGGATGCGAGAAAAAAATCGGATGACAAACGGACCTGATGTGTGACTTGTGATTAAATCGCAAGACTTCTCCAGGTCAACAGGAAAGAGCATCAGGCATTGGCATTGGATGCTTAGATGCGAATAAAATCGGTTCATCGCCGGAAAATGGGAGGACAGACGGATCTCTGGACAATAAACCTTTGTGCGATTTCGTACCGTTAAAATCTGACCGATTTTTTTATTCGTTGTGTGTGACTCCAGCCTCAGGCCATTAAAAGGTATCAACCACTGAGACCATTGTTAATAACAAGAGTCGTCTCATCTGAGAGAATCTGACGTCATTCACGTGGAATCTACCGGAATCCGGGAATCTGTGGGAAATCCCGAGAAACAAGATCTTCACCGAGCAAGAAGCGACGAACGCGGCCGAAGAATCGCAACGTGTGAACCGGGGGGAAATGCACAGGAAACATCATGGATACAATGTATCAAAGGACGGCTAAAGGGGTCTGCGGAGGGCAGAGGGCCCCCATAGAGGAGTGCAGGAGGAATGGTCTGAGGAGGGCAGAGGACCCCCATAGACAAGTGCTGGAGGAATGGTCTGCGGAGAGCAGAGGACCCCCATAGACAAGTGCAGGAGGAATGGTCTGCTGAGAGCAGAGGACCCCCATAGACAAGTGCAGAAGGAATGGTCTGCGGAGGGCAGAGGACCCCCATAGACAAGTGCAGAAGGAATGGTCTGCGGAGGGCAGAGGACCCTCATAGACAAGTGCAGGAGGAATGGTCTGCTGAGAGCAGAGGACCCCCATAGACAAGTGCAGGAGGAATGGTCTGCTGAGAGCAGAGGACCCCCATAGACAAGTGCAGAAGGAATGGTCTGCGGAGGGCAGAGGACCCCCATAGACAAGTGCAGGAGGAATGGTCTGCTGAGAGCAGAGGACCCCATAGACAAGTGCAGAAGGAATGGTCTGTGGAGAGCAGAGGACCCCATAGACAAGTGCAGGAGGAATGGTCTATGGAGAGCAGAGGACCCCCATAAACAAGTGCAGGAGGAATGGTCTACGGAGGGCAGAGGACCCCCATAGACAACTGCAGGTGGAATGATCTGTGGAGGGCAGAGGACCCCCATAGACAAGTGCAGGAGGAATGATCTACGGAAGGCAGAGGACCCCCATAGACAAGTGCAGGAGGAATGGTCTGCGGAGAGCAGAGGACCCCCATAGACAAGTGCAGGAGGAATGGTCTGCAGGGAGCAGAGGACCCCCATAGACAAGTGCTGGAGGAATGGTCTGCGGAGAGCAGAGGACCCCCATAGACAAGTGCAGGAGGAATGGTCTGCTGAGAGCAGAGGACCCCATAGACAAGTGCAGAAGGAATGGTCTGCGGAGGGCAGAGGACCCCATAGACAAGTGCAGGAGGAATGGTCTATGGAGAGCAGAGGACCCCCATAAACAAGTGCAGGAGGAATGGTCTGCGGAGGGCAGAGGACCCCCATTGACAAGTGCAGGAGGAATGGTCTACGGAGGGCAGAGGACCCCCATAGACAACTGCAGGTGGAATGGTCTGTGGAGGGCAGAGGACCCCCATAGACAAGTGCAGGAAGAATGGTCTATGGAGAGCAGAGGACCCCCATAGACAAGTGCAGGAGGAATGGTCTGCGGAGAGCAGAGGACCCCCATAAAAAAGTGCAGGAGGAATGGTCTGCAGGGAGCAGAGGACCCCCATAGACAAGTGCAGGATGAATGGTCTGCGGAGAGCAGAGGACCCCCATAAAAAAGTGCAGGAGGAATGGTCTGCAGGGAGCAGAGGACCCCCATAGACAAGTGCAGGATGAATGGTCTGCAGGGAGCAGAGGACCCCCATAGACAAGTGCTGGAGGAATGGTCTGTGGAGGGCAGAGGACCCCCATAGATAAGTGCAGGAGGAATGGTCTGCAGGGAGCAGAGGACCCCCATAGAGAAGTGCAGGAGGAATGGTCTGCAGGGAGCAGAGGACCCCATAGACAAGTGCAGGAAGAATGGATTGCAGGGAGCAGAGGACCCCCATAGATAAGTGCAGGAGGAATGGTCTGCAGGGAGCAGAGGACCCCATAGACAAGTGCAGGAAGAATGGTCTGCAGGGAGCAGAGGACCCCATAGACAAGTGCAGGAGGAATGGTCTGCAGGGAGCAGAGGACCCCCATAGAGAAGTGCAGGAGGAATGGTCTGCAGGGAGCAGAGGACCCCCATAGAGAAGTGCAGGAGGAATGGTCTGCAGGGAGCAGAGGACCCCATAGACAAGTGCAGGAGGAATGGTCTGCAGGGAGCAGAGGACCCCATAGACAAGTGCAGGAGGAATGGTCTGCAGGGAGCAGAGGACCCCCATAGAGAAGTGCAGGAGGAATGGTCTGCGGAGAGCAGAGGACCCCCATAGACAAGTGCAGGAGGAATGGTCTGCGGAGAGCAGAGGACCCCCATAGACAAGTGCAGGAGGAATGGTCTGCGGAGAGCAGAAGACCCCATAGACAAGTGCAGGAGGAATGGTCTGCAGGGAGCAGAGGACCCCATAGACAAGTGCAGGAGGAATGGTCTGCGGAGAGCAGAGGACCCGCATAGAGAAGTGCAGGAGGAATGGTCTGTGGAGAGCAGAGGACCCCCATAGAGAAGTGCAGGAGGAATGGTCTGCGGAGAGCAGAGGACCCCCATAGAGAAGTGCAGGAGGAATGGTCTGCGGAGAGCAGAGGACCCCCATACACAAGTGCAGGAGGAATGGTCTGCAGGGAGCAGAGGACCCCCATAGACAAGTGCAGGAGGAATGGTCTGCAGGGAGCAGAGGACCACGTACCCCATAATAATAATATAATAATAATAATAAATTTTATTTTTTTAGCGCCGACATATTCCGCAGCACTTTACATTTCAGAGGGGATTTGTACAGACGATAGACATTACAGCATAACAATAATCACATAGATCATAACAGATACCAAGAGGAGTGAGGGCCCTGCTCGCAAGCTTACAGTCTATGAGGAAAGAGGGAGACACGAAAGGTGGGTGGTAACAGTTGCTCTGATTGTATGGACCATTCATAATGTTAAGCGTGTAACAGTACAGACACAGAGGGCTAATGGATGCATAAAGCATGTGGGAACATGATGCGGGGAACCTGGTTATGGTAAAACTTTTGGCTGTGCCACACAGGGATAGATTAGGTTAATGTGTTGAGGCGATAGGCCAGTCTGAATAAATGCGTTTTCAGGGCACGCTTAAAATTGTGGGGATTGGGGACTAATCGTATTGACCTGGGAAGTGCATTCCAAAGAATTGGCGCGGCACGTGTCAAGTCTTGGAGATGGGAGTGGGAGGTTCTGATTATTGAGGATGCTAACCTCAGGTCATCAGCAGAACGGAGGGCGCGGGTAGGGTGGTATACTGAAACAAGGGAGGAGATGTAGGGTGGTGCCATACACATTGCAGCAGATTGCTGAAGCTTGGTCCGTTACTGACGCCGTGGTGGACGTGGACGTGTCATAGCTCGGCTCCATCAGACAACATGATCCTTAGTCATCTTCCAAATTATACTCGAAATTGCTGACAGGAAAGGAAGAAATCATCAATAAGTGACGTCCGCGCCGGGTGATAGATGGGACCCTGCGACAATCACTTCTCCGAAACCTCAATATTCTGCTGCTGGGAAGGAAAATAAATTCCAGAAAGAGACACCTCTTCACCAATGTGACAGAATGTGACGGCACCGTATGGGGAACGTGCGTCTGACTGCAGAGCCCCCACATATATATGTAAAGCTATAGAGGAACTTTGGGCTGTGCCCCCCCACTACTTCTCAGGTGATGCCACATGCTAGGACGCCCACTGACCAACGGGGAGAAAGGGGAAGGGGCGTCCAGCCGCACCCTCAGGGGTTAAATTCTTGTGCTGGGCCGGAGTCTTCCTCTTCCTCCCCTGGCTGACCATTCGAATTTTGCGTGTCGCGCTATGCCAGCGGGCAGAGCTTTCTCACGCCGTTTATCGTGGTCAGCGAAAGGCATTACCCATCCAGGACAGAGAATTAGACTCCACACGTCCATGGAGGCAGACGTGCCGGTCTGGAAGTCATTCTTAGAATCCTACAATGGACAAACATGCGTCATGGCGCAGGGAACGCCGAGCAAGGACTTAGGTCTATGGGTTGGGGGAGATTTCAATAACGGCTTTGTCGCAATCTACAAAGACCAATGATGTAACGGCAGCTGGCCGGACTTATGGACCTCATCCCCCTGGGCCACAACCCAGCACTGGTAGAAATGTTTTCGATAGTGACAGCCGTTGAGCTTTCGGGTGCCCAACTGGAAAACACTGACATCAGATCTGTAACCAAACACCAAGGAACCACAAAAATTTGAACAGCATGTCTTCTTCCTCCCTGCCTGTTCTGGCACTGCTGCGCCGCTTAGCGCTATTATGCCTTAGACACAACATCTGGTGCCGCGCCAGAGTGACGTCTATTGTGGAGGATGTGATTGTTAACTCTCTGTTGTCTTCCGATTGGCAGGCCTTCAAATTGTTCATCCCCAACGCTCAGCCACTGGGCCTACTGTGTCCTCCCTCCCCGTGGGACACTGTGGCCAATCACTGATGCCCTTGATCCGCGCCTCAGTGACACTGGCTACCTGGCAAGGAATCAAAGGAAGACCAGTCCATACATGTAATCAGGCCATTTTTCAAGGAGATTGATAACATCAGAGACAGTTTTGGTCAACAACCACCAGAGCCCTTCCTCCTAACTGCCCTGCCCTCCTCCCCAAAACCAACTTCTCCACCATTACAGAAGATCGACTCTCCACTCTACTCTCAAGATCACATCTCACCACCTGTGCACTCGACCCGATCCCTTCCCACTTCATACCAAACCTCACCACAGTCTTCATCCCAACCCTAACTCATCTCTTCAACCTATCACTAACAACTGGTGTTTTCCCCTCAAACTTTAAACATGCCTCAATCACACCTATCCTCAAAAAGCCCTCTCTTGACCCATCCTCTGTATCTAGCTATCACCCTATATCACTTCTCCCTTACGCCTCAAAACTACTGGAACAACACGTCCATCTTGAACTATCTTCCCACCTCTCTTCTTGCTCCCTCCTTGACTGCTTACAGTCTGGCTTCCAGCCATACCACTTCACTGAAACTGCCCTTACTAATGTCACCAATAACCTACTAGCTGCCAAGGCCAAGCGACACTACTCTGTCCTCCTCCTCCTGGACCTGTCCTCTGCCTTTGACACAGTGGACCATTCCCTATTATTACAGACCCTCTCATCCCTTGGTATCACAGACTTGGCCCTATCTTGGATCTCATCATACCTAGCAGATCGGACATTCAGCGTCTCCCATTCGCACACCACCTCCTCACCACGCCCCCTATCTGTTGGAGTCCCACAAGGTTCAGTCCTAGGACCCCTGCTCTTCTCTATTTACACCTTCGGCCTGGGACAGCTCATAGAATCTCACGGCTTTCAGTATCATCGCTATGCTACACACAGATCTACATCTCTGGACCAGATATCACCTCCCTACTAAACAGAATCCCTCAATGTCTGTCCACTGTTTCATCCTTCTTCTCTACCAGATTTCTTAAACTTAACATGGACAAAACAGAATTCATCATCTTTCCCCCATCTCACGTGACCCCCCCAACGAACCGATCCCTTACAGTAAATGACTGCCCACTCTCCCCAGTCCCACAAGCTCGCTGCCTCGGAGTAATCCTTGACACTGATCTCTCTTTCAAACCACATATCCAAGCCCTTTCCGCTTCCTGCCGACTTCAACTCAAAAATATTTCACGGATCCGTACATTCCTCAACCAAGAATCTGCAAAAACCCTAATCCATGCCCTCATCATCTCCCGCCTTGACTACTGCAACCTCCTGCTCTGCGGCCTCCCCTCTAACACTCTCACACCCCTCCAATCTATTCTTAACTCTGCTGCCCGACTAATCCCCCTGTCCCCCCGCTATTCCCTAGCCTCTCCCCTCTGTCAATCCCTGCACTGGCTCCTCATTACCCAAAGACTCCAGTTCAAAACTCTAACCATGACATACAAAGCAATGCACAACCTGAGTCCTCCATACATCTGTGACCTCGTCTCCCGGTACTTTCCTGCACACAACCTCCAATCCTCATAACATCTCCTTCTGTACTCCCCTCTTATCTCCTCTTCCCACAATCGCATACAAGATTTCTCCCACGCATCCCCCCTACTCTGGAACTCTCTACCACAACATATCAGACTCTCACCTACCATCGAAACCTTCAAAAAGAGCCTGAAGACCGACCTCTTCCAACAAGCCTACAACCTGCAGTAACCACCGATCGACCAAACCGCTGCATGACCAGCTCTACCCTCGCCTACTGTATCCTCACCCATCCCTTGTAGATTGTGAGCCCTCGCGGGCAGGGTCCTCTCTCCTCCTGTTCCAGTCGTGACTTGTATTGTGTAAGATTACTGTGCTTGTATGTATTATGTATACCCCTCCTCACATGTAAAGCGCCATGGAATAAATGGCGCTATAACAATAAATAATAATAATAATACGTGTTAGTAGAACTTTTGAATCGGCTCAGGCGTAGAAGCGCGTCGGGTACATTAGCGCAGCGACACTTATCAGGGATAGCCTTTTTCTTCCAGCTGTTAGGATGGGACGACGTAACTAAATATTTTTTTATCAGGCAAGCCGTTAAAGGCTGGAAAAGGCTCCAACCTAGTCAGGAATGTCGTCGTCCTGTGTATTTAAGCCTATTGCGCGATATTATCGTAATCTCTGCGACAGAGTGCAGGTCACAATACGAGTCGACCCTAATATCTACACCGTTAGCAATCGCGTTCTTCGGGGCGCTTTGCATTAGCGAACTAGTACCGCAGTCAAAGACAGCAGCAGTTGGCGGGTTAATCAACGAGGACCTCGTTGTATGTAGTGACACTCTGCGCATTAGGGTGCGGAAATCCAAATCTGACCCCACAGGTCGAGGGTTTTGGGTTCTGGTCAAGGCTTGAGACGGCCCCATATGCCCTGTTAAGATAGTCAGACGCTATACGGTCATAAGACACGACAGTAGATTCTCTCACACACCGACGGGTCCCCGCTTACTAAATATCAATTTCACGCGATTTTTAAACAATGTCTAGAAGCTGTTGGCGCTAACCCAAAGGAATACGGGACACATTCCTTCAGAATAGGGGCGGCCACCGAAGCAGCTAGGGCCGGCGTATCGGAAGTTGAAGTACAGAGATTGAGCCGTTGGAAATCCGCATGCTTAGCAAGATACATAAGACCAGACCTGCTCTAACTCATCTCGTTTCTTACAGGAGGTCATAAGCCCACAGTTTGGGTGCTGGGGCATTCCTATGTTTATTGGGCATACAAAAGGGCCAGCCTGCGCCCAGGTGGAAAAAATGTTGGTTTCCCTGAGCTGGAGGTGATCTGGAGAGGCATCAGAGGGCTGCGGTGGCAGCAAACATTCCCCGAAATGGCCAACATCTCAAAGACGGCCAAAGGGCCGGTGGTTTTGGTATTGCATGCCGGCGGAAATGACTTAGCCAGAAAAAAAGGTGCCGAGCTCTACACATTGATGTCAACGGATATACGGCATTTTGCCTGCTTAGTCCCCGATATGGTGGTCGTGTGGTCGGACATTATACCAAGGGCGGTCTGGCATGGAGCCAAAGATCCTAAAGCCATTGACAAGTCAAGGAGAAAGATACAAAAATGACAAAATTCGTCCGAGAAAACTATGGCATCGTAGCCACCGCGACCTTCAAAAAGACAATTCAAATGTACTCAGACCGGACGGCGTTCACCTTACAGATATCGGGCTGGATATATTTTTAACCAATACAGCACAAAAAGAGGACTTGAAAGTCCACCAATAATGTGAAACAGCAAAAAGAGCAAAGAGGTTTACCCGTATAGGCCTCCAGACAAATGCACTCTCAGGGTGCAGTGGACCCATATAGTTAAGATGGCAACACAGGTGCATGAATACCGATATAAAACAACCGCTCGCAGCCTACCAATACATGGAGGGGGCGGTTGCCTGGTATATTAATGCACAGCAAAACACTTGTATGCGGCGCTGTTCACACTAAGGCCATGCACAGCATCCAGGCCAGCCTAGTAGTGACACCCTTCTATTAGCTCAGGCGGGCTGCCCAGCGCTATCAAAATGCACGCCATGTGAACAGACGCCGCAGTTTACAAGACCAGATGGGCCCAACTGCACCCTGAATAATAAGTGCAAAAAACACATTAAAAAAATACATTAATAATGTGGAGTATTAGCTGATATTTTGGCCAAAATACGTGAGCCCGTAACCTACGTCAAAGATCTCCACGCTTACGGGACAAGTGTTTTGCTGTGCATTAACATACCAGGCAACCGCCCCCCCATGTATTGGTAGGCTGCGAGCGGTTGTTTTATATCGGTATTCTTGCACCTGTGTTGCCATCTTAACTATATGGGTCCACTGCACCCTGATAGTGCATATATTTTTAACCAACCTACAGGACGGCGTTGACCAGGCCTTAATGATGTTGTGTGGGGGTCGAAGTCCTGTGTAGGTCATACACAAGATCCTCCGTGGCTTGCTGGCCCACCGTCACTGACGGGGGCTTTCGGCTCTGAGTCCGTTGCGAATTTGTATTTGCCTCTCTCGGCTTAGAATTCAATAAACTGTGACCGACCTGTTCAACCCATCCAGGCCGTTCTGTTGTTTCGCTATTATGGGATTGGTGGAAGGCGGGAGGCACCGCTTACTGAGCACAGCGAGCGAGGAGGCGAGACAGCGGCCATCACTGAGCACAGCGAGCGAGGAGGCGAGACAGCGGCCATCACTGAGCACAGCGAGCGAGGAGGCGAGACAGCGGCCATCACTGAGCACAGCGAGCGAGGAGGCGAGACAGCGGCCATCACTGAGCACAGCGAGCGAGGAGGCGAGACAGCGGCCATCACTGAGCACAGCGAGCGAGGAGGCGAGACAGCGGCCATCACTGAGCACAGCGAGCGAGGAGGCGAGACAGCGGCCATCACTGAGCACAGCGAGCGAGGAGGCGAGACAGCGGCCATCACTGAGCACAGCGAGCGAGGAGGCGAGACAGCGGCCATCACTGAGCACAGCGAGCGAGGAGGCGAGACAGCGGCCATCACTGAGCACAGCGAGCGAGGAGGCGAGACAGCGGCCATCACTGAGCACAGCGAGCGAGGAGGCGAGACAGCGGCCATCACTGAGCACAGCGAGCGAGGAGGCGAGACAGCGGCCATCACTGAGCACAGCGAGCGAGGAGGCGAGACAGCGGCCATCACTGAGCACAGCGAGCGAGGAGGCGAGACAGCGGCCATCACTGAGCACAGCTAGCGAGGAGGCGAGACAGCGGCCATCACTGAGCACAGCGAGCGAGGAGGCGAGACAGCGGCCATCACTGAGCACAGCGAGCGAGGAGGCGAGACAGCGGCCATCACTAAGTGCTGTTTAATACGCTCTACAGAGACTCCTCCATGCTCCCCCTAGTGGTGGCTGCAGACAGGATCTTATCATGTATCTCTGTATACAGGGAGCTCCCCCTAGTGGTGGCTGCAGACAGGATCTTATCATGTATCGGTGTATACAGGGAGCTCCCCCTAGTGGTGACTGCAGACAGGATCTTATCATGTATCTCTGTGTACAGGGAGCTCCCCCTAGTGGTGGCTGCAGACATGATCTTATGTATCTCTGTATACAGGGAGCTCCCCCTAGTGGTGACTGCAGACAGGATATTATCATGTATCTCTGTATGCAGGGAGCTCCCCCTAGTGGTGGCTGCAGACAGGATCTTATCATGTATCTCTGTGCACAGGAAGCTCCCCCTAGTGGTGGCTGCAGACAGGATCTTATGTATCTCTGTATACAGGGAGCTCCCCCTTGTGATGGCTGCAGACAGGATCTTATCATGTATCTCAGTATACAGGGAGCTCCCCCTAGTGGTGGCTGCAAACAGGATCTTATGTATCTCTGTATACAGGGAGCTCCCCCTAGTGGCGACTGCAGACAGGATATTATCATGTATCTCTGTATACAGGGAGCTCCCCCTAGTGGTGGCTGCAGACAGGATCTTATCATGTATCTCTGTGCACAGGAAGCTCCCCCTAGTGGTGGCTGCAGACAGGATCTTATCATGTATCTCAGTATACAGGGAGCTCCTCCTAGTGGTGTCTGCAGACAGGATCTTACCATGTATCTCTGTATACAGAGAGCTCCCCCTAGTGGTGGCTGCAGACAGGATCTTATCACGTATCTCTGTATACTGGGAGCTCCCCCTAGTGGTGGCTGCCGACAGGATCTTATCATGTATACAGGGAGCTCCCCCTAGTGGTGGCTTCAGACAGGATCTTATCATGTATCTCTGTATACAGGGAGCTCCCCCTAGTGGTGGCTGCAAACAGGATCTTATGTATCTCTGTATACAGGGAGCTCCCCCTAGTGGTGGCTGCAGACAGGATCTTATCATGTATCTCTGTATACATGGAGCTCCTCCTAGCAGTGACTGCAGACAGGATCTTATCATGTATCTCTGTATACAGGGAGCTCCCCCTAGTGCTGGCTGCAAACAGAGTGTTATCATGTATCTCTGTATACAGGAAGCTCCCCCTAGTGGTGACTGCAGACAGGATCTTATCATGTATACAGGGAGCTTCCCCTAGTGGTGGCTGCAGACAGGTTCTTTTTATGTATCTCTGTATACAGGAAGCTCCCCCTAGTGGTGGCTGCAGACAGGATCTTATCATGTATCTCTGTATACAGGGAGCTCCTCCTAGTGGTGACTGCAGAAAGGATCTTATCATGTATACAGGGAGCTCCCCCTAGTGGTGGCTGTTATGAATGAGTCACCGTAGGAGGCAAAAACAGAAATACTAGCTAAGTCCAGAAAACCAGAGAAGTTGGCAGCTATCGGATTGCAGACCCCTGAACCTATCAACAACAACTAGCAGTAGCCGTGGGGGGTTCCTACGGTGCCCTAGACCCCTCGATCACAGCCAGAGAACTAAATAGCCTAAAGACAGAAAGGGAAATCTAAACTGCCCCAGAGCAGACCCCAAAGCAATAGGCAGCCCCCAACATATAATGGCGGTGAAGCAAGATGAAAAAATACTCACACAGATAGAAA
Source organism: Dendrobates tinctorius (assembly GCF_039654945.1). Taxonomy (NCBI): domain Eukaryota; kingdom Metazoa; phylum Chordata; class Amphibia; order Anura; family Dendrobatidae; genus Dendrobates; species Dendrobates tinctorius. The sequence continues at coordinate 2,712,972 of NW_027361809.1, forward strand.
GAAAGGCTGAGCAAATGATGGGGCCCAAGCTAACTAAATATTACAGGATAGAAAAGCTGCTGTCTGCAATCTGCTAAAACCCTATCAAAACAAGAGCCAACAGACTGATAGGGAAAAAAGCCCTGAAGACGCTAGGCTTCAAAAAGAATATATCAGTGCTAAGGTATTTTCTGAAGACAGAGCAAATAGGAATTCAGCTCACCCCAGCAGGGAATGGCAGACATCCAGAAAAACAAGACAAAACAAAACCAAAACACAAATGCAAAAAGCAGAGCAGAAAACTTAGCTTTTGAGGAGCAGGAATCAGACTGGTCTCCTAGAATCCCTCTGAGAACTCACCAGCAAGGCAGAAGGGCGTCGGCTGCCTTATATCCAGTCAGTAATTCCAGTCACCCAGTCATCATCATCCTGCTCAGGTGCTTGGTAATCAGCCTCACTACCTTCCTTCACCAGAAGAGGGAGTTCATCAGACCTCAATGGTGAAGGGGAAAATGAACTCACAACAGGTAGCTGCAGACAGGATCTTATCATGTATCTCTGTATACAGGGAGCTCCCCCTAGTGGTGGCTGCAGACAGGATCTTATCATGTATCTCTGTATACAGGGAGTTCCCCCTAGTGGTGGCTGCAGACAGGATCTTATGTATCTCTGCATACAGGGAGCTCCCCCTAGTGGTGGCTGCAGACAGGATCTTATGTATCTCAATATACAGGGAGCTCCCCCTAGTGGTGGCTGCAGACAGGATCTTATCATGTATCTCTGTATACAGGGAGCTCCCCCTAGTGGTGGCTGCAGACAGGATCTTATCATGTATCTCTGTATACAGGGAGCTCCTCCTAGTGGTGTCTGCAGACAGGATCTTATCATGTATCTCTGTATACAGGGAGCTCCCCCTAGTGGTGGCTGCAGACAGGATCTTATCATGTATCTCTTTATACAGGGAACTCCACCTAGTGGCTGCCGACAGGATCTTATCATGCATCTCTGTATACAGGGAGATCCCCCAAGTGGTGGCTGCAGACAGGATCTTATCATGTATCTCTGTATACAGGGAGCTCCTCCTAGTGGTGACTGCAGACAGGATCTTATCATGTATACAGGGAGCTCCCCCTAGTGGTGGCTGCAAACAGGATCTTATGTATCTCTGTATACAGGGAGCTCCCCCTATTGGTGGCTGCAGACAGGATCTTATCATGTATCTCTGTATACAGGGAGCTCCCCCTAGTGGTGGCTGCAGACAGGATCTTATGTATCTCTGTACACAGGGAGCTCCCCCTAGCGGTGACTGCAGACAGGATCTTATCATGTATCTCTGTATACAGGAAGCTCCCCCTAGTGGTGACTGCAGACAGGATCTTATCATGTATACAGGGAGCCCCCCCTAGTGGTGGCTGCAGACAGGTTCTTTTTATGTATCTCTGTATACAGGAAGCTCCCCCTAGTGGTGGCTGCAGACAGGATCTTATGTATCTCTGTATACAAGGAGCTTCCCCTAGTGGTGACTGCAGACAGGATGTTATCATGTATCTCTGTATACAGGGAGATCCCCCTAGTGGTGGCTGCAGACAGGATCTTATCATGTATCTCTGTATACAGGGAGCTCCCCCTAGTGGTGGCTGCAGACAGGATCTTCTGTATCTCTGTATGTAGGGAGCTCCCCCTAGTGGTGACTGCAGACAGGATCTTATCATGTATCTCTGTATACAGGGAGCTCCCCCTAGTGTTGGCTGCAGACAGGATCTTATGTATCTCTGTATACAGGGAGCTCCCCGAGTGGTGGCTGCAGACAGGATCTTATCATGTATCTCTGTATACAGGGAGCTTCCTCTAGTGGTGACTGCAGACAGGATCTAATGTATCTGTATACAAGGAGCTTCCCCTAGTGGTGACTGCAGACAGGATCTTATCATGTATCTCTGTATGCAGGGAGCTCCCCCTAGTGGTGGCCGCAGACAGGATCTTATCATGTATCTCTGTATACAGGGAGCCCCCCTAGTGGTGTCTGCAGACAGGATCATATCAGGTATCTCTGTATACAAGGAGCTCCCCCTAGTGGTGTCTGCAGACAGGATCTTATCATGTATCTCTGTATACAGGGAGCTCCCCCTAGTGGTGGCTGCAGACAGGATCTTATCATGTATCTCTTTATACAGGGAACTCCCCCTAGTGGCTGCCGACAGGATCTTATCATGCATCTCTGTATACAGGGAGATCCCCCAAGTGGTGGCTGCAGACAGGATCTTATCATGTATCTCTGTATACAGGGAGCTCCTCCTAGTGGTGACTGCAGACAGGATCTTATCATGTATACAGGGAGCTCCCCCTAGTGGTGGCTGCAAACAGGATCTTATGTATCTCTGTATACAGGGAGCTCCCCCTATTGGTGGCTGCAGACAGGATCTTATCATGTATACAGGGAGCCCCCCTAGTGGTGGCTGCAGACAGGTTCTTTTTATGTATCTCTGTATACAGGAAGCTCCCCCTAGTGGTGGCTGCAGACAGGTTCTTTTTATGTATCTCTATACAGGAAGCTCCCCCTAGTGGTGACTGCAGACAGGATCTTATGTATCTCTGTATACAAGGAGCTTCCCCTAGTGGTGACTGCAGACAGGATGTTATCATGTATCTCTGTATACAGGGAGATCCCCCTAGTGGTGGCTGCAGACAGGATCTTATCATGTATCTCTGTATACAGGGAGCTCCCCCTAGTGGTGGCTGCAGACAGGATCTTATGTATCTCTGTATGTAGGGAGCTCCCCCTAGTGGTGACTGCAGACAGGATCTTATCATGTATCTCTGTATACAGGGAGCTCCCCCTAGTGTTGGCTGCAGACAGGATCTTATGTATCTCTGTATACAGGGAGCTCCCCGAGTGGTGGCTGCAGACAGGATCTTATCATGTATCTCTGTATACAGGGAGCTCCCTCTAGTGGTGGCTGCAGACAGGATCTTATGTATCTGTATACAAGGAGCTTCCCCTAGTGGTGACTGCAGACAGGATCTTATCATGTATCTCTGTATGCAGGGAGCTCCCCCTATTGGTGGCCGCAGACAGGATCTTATCATGTATCTCTGTATACAGGGAGCCCCCCTAGTGGTGTCTGCAGACAGGATCATATCAGGTATCTCTGTATACAGGGAGCTCCCCCTAGTGGTGACTGCAGACAGGATCTTATCATGTATCTCTGTATATGTTAATGTAAGTACAGGTTTTGGACTGTATTGCCAGAAAATCAGAAAAACTAAGCTCTTTGGCTAGATTGATAAGGACTCGTTTCTCACAGCAAGGTATAAAATGTTTCCAAGTTAAGAAACCAGTTTTAAACGGAATCTGTCCCCACATGTGACCTATGTAATTTATTACTAAAGACGCGCAGGTTATAGACGGCTGAGGTCGGCGATCCCTGGATGTGTCCTATCAGATGTCTTGCTCCTGAGATATCATCTGTTATCACTTTATGTTAATGACTTATTTCAGGCTATGGGCGGGACGCTGCCCAGAAGATAACTCTGCCTCCTGAGATTATTTTACATGAAGGGGAGTGTCCAGTGTGATGGCCGCGCTCTCCTGTGTGATTACACCTGACACATCCGCCGCCTCCAGCTCAGACACAATGTAATATCGTTACAATACAGCAGACAGGAGAGAGGAGCAGAACGTGTGTTACACTGGAAACCATCACACGTACAGTGCAATGTAATGGTCAACGTGTGACTGGACACACCGCCTCCAGCAGGGTGAATTTATATGACACATGCGACCCTGGATACACCGCCTCCAGCAGGGCGAATTTCAGAAATACACGTGAAACTGGATACACCGCCTCCAGCAGGGTGAATTTAAATAATAAGGGGAAACACCAGGAAAACAATTACAATGGTGGGCCCTGCGATAGGGAACGGGGACATGGAGACCTCCTGCACTCCCCTGAGTCAGTGTCTACACTCCTAACGATCCCTAGGCCGGTTCCGCACTGGGCGCCGATCCGGATAGCTTTAAACCCTAGCTCACCCTGCACCTACCCCTTTCTAGTGAAATGGCCGGTGCAGAGACTAATCCCACCACTGCACTGAAACACACATAAAGGAAAGGCACAAACAAGGGAACACCACTTAGCTTTGCTCTGTTGCTCTTGCTCCCAGCAACAGAGTCCACCACCAGAATGCAGCTTTCCTCCTGAATAGCTGCCACCAAGCTCTGTCAGAGCTGCCAGGAAATCCCCTCTGACTCCTACCACACCAGGACTCTGACTGTGCTGCAAGGAACTCTCTCTAGCTCCTTTCTCCACCAAGGATGGTTGGAAATGAACACTATCACCAACACCAGTGAGAGCACATGACACACCTTTATAGTTAAGCCAGAGGAATCACACCTGTTAGTGATTCATGTGTAATAACGCTAACCACCACCGGGGGCAAACTAGAACAAAAGACACCACTGTGTAATAATCCTAATGGCCACCGGGGGGCAAAAACCAAACTTAAGCACACAGCTTAAGGGTCAAGAAAGGTTACATGTGCTTTTAACTGTCATCATCCAACCTGGATCATGACAGCTTTCTTGTAAAATACTATCTGGAGGTGGAGTTATCTTCCAGGCATTGTCCCGCACATAGCCTGGAAGAGGCTATTTACGGAAAGTGATAAGAGATACTTTATCCACATCGTGGCTTCTGATAGGAGTCTTCCAGGGGCCACCGTCCTCGGCCGTCCATCACCTTTCGGCCCATCGGTCACATGTGGGGACAGATTCCCTTTATCTCCTCGTGCTGATGATCAGATCTGTGACCCCGCGGTGCCTCGTATCGTCAGGTTTCTGGGTGATTTCTGACTGATGGTCTCTGTGGATTCTCGTTACATCTCTGTACACACTGTGTCTCGTGTACGGACAGGTAAACCGCAAACGGCAGCAAGCAGCGACCCCGCGCCGCGGCCTACAGGGTAACATCACATGAACAGAATAAGAACGGCCACATTTCTACAGCTCAGACTCCGACTTTTACTCCAGTCACATTCAAAGCTGCAATTACATTTCTGCTTGTTGCAATTGGGACACTGGAGCCAAACTACAGGTTCGTGGCGCTCCTCTGACACCGCTGCTGCCGCAGTGCGTCCTGGAAGGACTATGCCCTTCTGTAGAAGATTAAGGCTGTGTGCACACGTTGCGTTTTTTTGCGCACGGAATTGCCACGAAAATGCATAAAAAACATCCCCTTGCGATTCTATAGGATTCCGCAGTTGCTGTGTCAGTGCTGCGGATTTTTCTGCTGTGGAATCGCATAGCGGTAATATCTGCAGCATGTCCATTATATCTGTGGCATCGGGGCAATTCCGCCGCCATAGGATTGCATTGACACGCTCACATGTGGCTATGCCCACCATGCATAAAGTGAGCGCTCAATGTGCGGCTGGTACCCAGGGTCTGGAGGAGAGGAGACTGTGCATGCCCCGGGTACCACAGCCCTGTAAAAAATAATAAAAATTAAAAATATTGCTATTCTCACCTTCCGACGGCCCCCGGCCTCTTTCCCTCCTCTCTCCACGCTCCCGGCATCTTCCGGTTCCAGTAATGCTTTGTGCAAATGACCGCGATGGCGTTGCGCTGTGGTGAGAGTGACATCATCTCCGGTCCTTCGCACAAAGCCTTACTGGGACCGGAAGATGCCGGGAGCGCCGGAGAGGAGATCGGGCCGTCGGAAGGTGAGAATAGCAATATATTTTATTTTTTTAAATTATTTTTAACATCTTTTACTGCTGATCCCGCATAGGCAGCCTCAATGGTAAAAAGGTGGTCACACTCGTCAAGCGCTATGCTGCAGTACGGTTGTGGCCGTTCGTCAGGGCCCTTTGGTTCGGTCGCTGCCTCTCAGATCGGATTTTGTTAGAAATCTTTAATATTCGTCTTTCCCGGATTCACAAGACAAATCCTTAGTAACAGGACTGACCCCGAGGTCTCCTGGAGCCGAGCACAATGCAGCCGGCCCCAGCATCGCTGCCATATCAGACCCCTGGTAACAGAACTGGGGTCTCAAGAAGACCAGACTGAAGCCCCCACACATCAGATAGGGGTCAACCGAAAGCTCACTGAGCCAACAGCTTCTGTCCCCAACTCCTATATACAGGAACGCTCAGCTGAGCAACTGTGTTCTCCAAGAGCCACTGCCACATGCCCGTCTCCTCCAGACTCCTCTGTCACTAGCTTCATACTCTCCTGTTCTCTTTAGAGCCTTATCACCTCCTCCAGACTCCTCTGTCACTTGCTTCATACTCTCCTGTTCTCTCTAGAGCCTTGTCACCTCGAGATTCTTCTGTCACTAGCTTCATACTCTCCTGTTCTCTCTAGAGCCCTGTCACCTCCTCCAGACCTCTTCTGTCACTAGCTTCATACTCTCCTGTTCTCTTTAGAGCCTTATCACCTCCTCCAGACTCCTCTGTCACTTGCATCATACTCTCCTGTTCTCTCTAGAGCCCTGTCACCTCCTCCAGACTCCTCTGTCACTAGCTTCATACTTTTCTGTTCTCTCTAGAGCCTTGTCACCTCCTCCAGACTCCTCTGTCACAAATACAATGCCATCAGGTTATTACAATCACCAGGTGTCAGTGTAATCAGCATAATGGCACTGACGTGAAACTGTGTGTAGTGACTGAGCACAATCCTGCTGACAGGCACTTTAAAGGATTTGGGAATGTTTAGCTGCAAAAAAGAAGACTGAGAGGAGACTTAATAGCTGTCTACAAATATCTTCGGGGCTGTCACATTGTAGAAGGATCATCATTTTTATGTGTATATGGAAACACGAGAAGCAATGGGATGAAGCTGAAAGGGAGAAGATACAGATTAGATATTAGAAAAAACTTTGAAAGTGATCAATGAGTGGAACAGGCGGCCACTAGATGTGGTGAGTTCTCCTTCAATGGAAGTCTTCAAACAGAGGCTGGACAGACATGAGGGTTTAGTGAATCCTGCATTGAGCAGGGGATTGGACCAGATGGCCCGGGAGGTCCCTTCCAACTGTAACAATCTAGGATTCTATGAAAACTTGCTGCAGAGACCAGAGTAGCGGGGAAATGAAGAGGAGAGTATTGTATTAAAAAAAAAAAACAGTGAGAAAGTTGTGGTGGACATAATACTGTATAGAGGACCGTGGGGGAGTGCAGTATACTCTTCAGGGGACCGTGGGGGGAGTCCAGTACACTGTACAGAGGACCGTGGGGGAGTGCAGTATTGTGACGAACAGGCGGACCGCTGTCGCCAAATTGCGACGGACAGCGGACCCTGTGCCACCAATATGTGATGAACGCAAGCAGGAGGCACACCGCTGCCACCAATATGTGATGAACGCAAGCAGGAGGCACACCGCTGCCACCAATATGTGATGAACGCAAGCAGGAGGCACACCGCTGCCACCAAATTGTGACGAACGGCGCAGCTGGTGCCACCAATACGTCACGATCCCACCACCGACACGGGTTTGTCAGCGGACGGGGGGACATGACGCACTGCCGGCACACGGCTATCACAGGCACAGTGGGGGCTTATCTTAGTTATCCCACCACTGGCACCATGTGACAAAAACACAGCAAGCTAATCTTGCTCTAACAATTTATTGCAGGGGGGTATTTTGGATGCCCCACCACTGCTAACAACCTTTCAAGAACTGCGGGGATTTATGTATATCCCACTTTCTCAGTTCCACTTTGGAACTCGCAACTCTCCGGCGCCTCCCTTACCCTCAGGTCAGTCAGGGAACTGCACCTAGGATAGGCCGGTTTCACATTAGCGCATTTTCAGCGCGCGCACGGCCGGGGGTAGCTCCGCCCCCGAGCCGGCTCTCTGCCCGGCGTGCCCACCCCTTGCTTGTAGCGCCGCCTACTAGCGGACAGCGGCGCCTGCGATCGGCGCACCCTATCTTTAGCATAGGGTGCGCAGATCGTGCGCAGGCCGTGCGCTAGTTGCGCTTTGACCTGCGCTGCGCACTTTTGACGGTGCGCCGTGCGCGCCAAAATCCGAAAAGTTTGATTTTGGCGCGCACGGCGCACCGTCAAAAGTGCGCAACTAGCGCACGGCCTGCGCACGATCTGCGCACCCTATGCTAAAGATAGGGTGCGCCGATCGCAGGCGCCGCTGTCCGCTAGTAGGCGGCGCTACAAGCAAGGGGCGGGCACGCCGGGCAGAGAGCCGGCTCGGGGGCGGAGCTACCCCCGGCCGTGTGCGCGCTGAAAATGCGCTAATGTGAAACCGGCCATAATTAGTCGCCGGATGGGCTGCTTGTTGGGCACGGGCAACTAGACTACTGCAGTAAGGGAATTATCAATGCTGTGGCCTCAACCACTCATTCAGCAATATAAGACCCTTCTGTACTGCCAGCTAGCCTCGCCAGCCGCACACACCACGCTGCCACCAGCTCCTGGTTTCTCCACTTAAGTTATAGACTTAATGGAGGGGTTTGAAGCCAACCCGAACAGTAGCGTAATTATCTAAAAAAGGCGCATAGCTCGTTTCTTAGAGCATGGAGACAGAGCTAATAGATTTTATCATTTATTCCCAAAAGAATGCGGGCAGTGATTACATAGATAAAAGTTGCTATAAAGTTGAGACATTACATATGTACAATACAAATATAACATAAAGGGGATTAAAAAGACAGAAAGTAACACTCACATGTGCTTAGTCGGTATCAGGCAGAGCATGTGGCTGGGGAGAGAAGGCGGAGCCACACGTCTCCACTCATCTGGGTTCTGGTCGGCATGGACGCTGTAGCTCCCACTGACTCATTGTAAGGGAGGGGTGCCTTATAGCCCAGGGTCTGTGACATCACGAAAGGGGCAGTGTGAAGAAGTTCATCCCCCCTTTCTCCAAGTTGCCAATTAACTACAAAACTTATGATAACCATATCTCAACGAGGGAAGCTCGTATCAACACACTGAGGGCCTCATAGGTTGTAGTTCATCGAATGTAATAAAGCAACATCAGACATGCCATACTTAGGACACTCCGTTTGGGAGCAATCCATATCTCAGCTTCTGGCGGTGATAGAACTTTGCAAGAGCCACCGTAGGGAAGCTGGGTCCGCGCAGATAACATAAATGTCCGTTTCGTTTTTCTGTCGTGATCGGAGCCCATGCTAGCCTATTTTAATATCTCTCATAGTTTTATTTCAGACACATGTCCCAGAAAACAAAGGACTTCCTTTAGCTTAACTAATTAACATTCCTTTCTGTGGAGATGGGGCAAATTCTATAGGGGAAGTGTCCTATTACCAGTGCGGACACAGGCTGTTAAGGAGGGGGAAGAAGGGAAGCTGTAGGAGCTGACAGTGTTATGATCGGGTAGCCAAGGAGGAAATAAAAAACAATACAAGCTAAGTCTCAGAAAACCAAAGAGGTTGGTAACTATGCAGACTACAGAACCCTGATCCTAACACGCAACTAGCAGCAGTCGTGGAGCGTTCCTACGGTGGTCCTAGATGCCTCGTCACAACCGGAGAATTAGATAAGCCTAAAGCAGGAAAAGAGGCAAACTAACTGCCCCAGAGCAGACCCCAAAAGAGAGACAGCCCCCCACATGTATTGACGGTGAAAAAAGATGAAAACACAAACAAAGGCAGGAAAATAGGCTGAGCAAACGATGGGGCCCAAACTAACTAGAAAGGACAGGAAAGGAAAGACACTGTCTGCAGTCTGCCAAAAAACCCTACAAAATGTCCAACACAACTGATAGCAAAATTAACCCTAAAGTCACTAGACTTTTCCCACTATATCAGCACTCTGAAATATTCTGAGACAGAGCAAAAGAGGCCAATCTAATATGGGATAAAAAAAAGGTAATTTGGCAAATAAGAGTGGAAATTCAGCACAGCCCAGCCGGGCTGGCTGACCACACAAAAACTGGAAAGACCAACAAGAGCAAGTGTGAACATTAGCAAAAAACAAACTTATCTTTAAGAAGACTGGAACAGAGCTGAGTCCAAGACCTTAGAAACAGACTGAACCACCAGCAACAGGATAGGGCGTCGGCTGTCTTATATCCAGCCTGATACTCCAGAGATCCAATCGTTATCTTCCTCACCAGGTGGCTGATCACTACCACTCAAGCCAACCTCACTACCTCCCGTCACCACCAGAGGGAGAACGGAAGGGGAACTCTCAACTGGTGGAGCAGAAAATGAGTTCATAACATGACAGGCTGAATTTCTCATCAGAGTGAAGTTGGAGTTTTCTAGAAGGTTCTAGAAACATCATACTTTATAGACATTTTACATTACAAGTATACTCTACGGAGGACCGTGGGGGGAGTCCAGTACACTGTACGGAGGACCGTGGGGGGATTGCAGTACACATTACAGGGGACCGTGGGGGAGTGCAGTACACTCTACGGAGGACCGTGGGGGGAGTGCAGTACACTGTACGGAGGACCGTGGGGGGATTGCAGTACACTCTACAGGGGACCGTGGGGGAGTGCAGTACACTCTACGGAGGACCGTGGGGGGAGTGCAGTAGACTCTACGGAGGATCGTGGGGGGAGTGCAGTAGACTCTACGGAGGACCGTGGGGGACTGCAGTAGACTCTACGGAGGACCGTGGGGGGAGTGCAGTAGACTCTACGGAGGACCGTGGGGGGAGTGCAGTACACTCTACGGAGGACCGTGGGGGGAGTGCAGTACACTCTACGGAGGACCGTGGGGGGAGTGCAGTACACTCTACGGAGGACCGTGGGGGGAGTGCAGTAGACTCTACGCAGGACCGTGGGGGGAGTGCAGTAGACTCTACGCAGGACCGTGGGGGGAGTGCAGTAGACTCTACAGAGGACTGTGGGGGGAGTGCAATATACTGTACGGGGGACTGTGGGGGGAGTGCAGTATACTGTACGGGGGACTGTGGGGGGAGTGCAGTACACTCTACGGAGGACCGTGGGGGGAGTGCAGTACACTCTGCGGAGGACCGTGGGGGGAGTGCAGTATACTGTACGGAGGACCGTGGGGGAGTGCAGTACACTCTACGGAGGACCGTGGGGGGAGTGCAGTACACTCTACGGAGGACCGTGGAGAGTGCAGTATACTGTACGGAGGACCGTGGGGGGAGTGCAGTACACTCTACGGAGGACCGTGGAGAGTGCAGTATACTGTACGGAGGACCGTGGGGGGAGTGCAGTACACTCTACGGAGGACCGTGGAGAGTGCAGTATACTGTACGGAGGACCGTGGGGGGAGTGCAGTACACTCTACGGAGGACCGTGGAGAGTGCAGTATACTGTACGGAGGACCGTGGGGGGAGTGCAGTACACTCTACGGAGGACTGTGGAGAGTGCAGTATACTGTACGGAGGACCGTGGGGGGAGTGCAGTACACTCTACGGAGGACCGTGGAGAGTGCAGTATACTGTACGGAGGACCGTGGAGGGAGTGCAGTACACTCTACGGAGGACCGTGGAGAGTGCAGTATACTGTACGGAGGACCGTGGGGGGAGTGCAGTATACTGTACGGAGTGCAGTATAGTATATGGAAGACTATGGGGAAAGCGTATTCTATTATTTGGAGAGCTATGGGGTGCATTATACAATATGGAAGGCTATGTGGGACTGTTATAATATTTGGAGGACTATGCGGGAACCTTTATTCTGTATGCAAGCAATTACACAGTGTGAAGGTTTGCCTGCGGTCCATCACGCTGTGTGGGGGACATTATATAATGTGGAAAGGTGATGCACCATTATACTGTATAGAGGGCGGTGGGGGGGTGACAGTTGGGGGATCATACTGTGCTGGGGTCACCATAGTTTTCCGGAGTAGTTGAGGGGTGGGGTGCAGTAGGGTCATCATACTGTACGTATGGAGGGTATTGTGGAGGAATTCATTTGGTTGGCATCATACTTTTATGGGTGCAATGAAAGGAGGATCTAGGACTCCAGTAGGAGGAATATTATCGGGCGCACAGTACCATACAGCAAGTGCAGTAATAGGGTCACCTACCCCAATACTAAGCCACTGCTGCCACATCAGCAGGATGAGGGGTTTGTGCAGGTCGGGTATAGACGGGGACGGTGCAGGGAATGTGAGAATTCAGATGTGTCTGTGCTGTAATCTCTGCAGACGAGTCCTGGCGGGAGAAGTCATCTTATCGGTCTAGGCTAGATGTCCTCCATGCGCAATGCTCGCTCATATCAAGTGCTCTCATCAGATGCTCCGCTCGCTCATATACAGTACTGTCATCAGACGCCCCGCTCGCTCATATACAGTACTGTCATCAGACGCCCCGCTCGCTCATATACAGTACTGTCATCAGACGCTCCGCTCGCTCATATACAGTACTGTCATCAGATGCTCCGCTCGCTCATATACTGTACTGTCATCAGATGCCCCGCTCGCTTATATACAGTACTGTCATCAGACGCCCCGCTCGCTCACATACAGTACTGTCATCAGATGCCCCGCTCGCTCATATACAGTACTGTCATCAGACGCCCCGCTCGCTCATATACAGTACTGTCATCAGATGCTCCGCTCGCTCATATACAGTACTGTCATCAGATGCTCCGCTCGCTCATATACAGCACTGTCATCAGATGCCCCGCTCGCTCATATACAGTACTGTCATCAGACGCTCCGCTCGCTCATATACAGTACTGTCATCAGATGCTCCGCTCGCTCATATACTGTACTGTCATCAGATGCCCCGCTCGCTTATATACAGTACTGTCATCAGACGCCCCGCTCGCTCACATACAGTACTGTCATCAGATGCCCCGCTCGCTCACATACAGTACTGTCATCAGACGCCCCGCTCGCTCATATACAGTACTGTCATCAGATGCTCCGCTCGCTCATATACAGTACTGTCATCAGATGCTCCGCTCGCTCATATACAGCACTGTCATCAGATGCCCCGCTCGCTCATATACAGTACTGTCATCAGATGCCCCGCTCGCTCATATACAGTACTGTCATCAGACGCCCCGCTCGCTCATATACAGTACTGTCATCAGACGCCCCGCTCGCTCATATACAGTACTGTCATCAGACGCCCCGCTCGCTCATATACAGTACTGTCATCAGACGCCCCGCTCGCTCATATACAGTACTGTCATCAGACGCTCCGCTCGCTCATATACAGTACTGTCATCAGATGCTCCGCTCGCTCATATACAGCACTGTCATCAGATGCCCCGCTCGCTCATATACAGTACTGTCATCAGATGCCCCGCTTGCTCATATACAGTACTGTCATCAGACGCCCCGCTCGCTCATATACAGTACTGTCATCAGACGCCCCGCTCGCTCATATACAGTACTGTCATCAGACGCCCCGCTCGCTCATATACAGTACTGTCATCAGACGCCCCGCTCGCTCATATACAGTACTGTCATCAGATGCTCCGCTCGCTCATATACAGTACTGTCATCAGATGCTCCGCTCGCTCATATACAGTACTGTCATCAGATGCCCCGCTCGCTCATATACAGTACTGTCATCAGATGCCCCGCTCGCTCATATACAGTACTGTCATCAGATGCCCCGCTCGCTCATATACAGTACTGTCATCAGATGCCCCGCTCGCTCATATACAGTACTGTCATCAGACGCCCCGCTCACTTATATACAGTACTGTCATCAGACGCCCCGCTTGCTCATATACAGTACTGTCATCAGATGCCCCGCTCGCTCATATACAGTACTGTCATCAGACGCCCCGCTCGCTCATATAACGTGTCATCAGATGCCCCGCTCACTCTGCTCGCTCATACAATGTGCTGTCATCAGATGCCCCGCTCGCTCATATAACGTGTCATCAGATGCCCCGCTCACTCTGCTCGCTCATACAATGTGCTGTCATCAGACGCTCCGCTCGCTCATATACAGTACTGTCATCAGACGTTCCGATCACTCATATAAAGCGCTGTCATCAAACACTCCGCTCACTCATATACAGTACTGTCATCAGACGCTCCGATCGCTCATATAAAGTGTCAGCAGACGTCTCACTCGCTCATGTACAGTGTCAGACGCTCTGCTCGCTCATATAAAGTGCTGACATCAGACGCTCCGCTCACTCATACAATGTGCTGTCATCAGACGCTCCGCTCACTCATACAATGTGATGTCATCAGATGCTTCGCTCACTCTGCTTGCTCATACAATGTGCTGTCATCAGACGCTCCGCTCGCTCATATACAGTACTGTCATCAGACGCTCCGATCGCTCATATAAAGTGTCAGCAGACTTCTCACTCGCTCATGTACAGTGTCAGACGCTCTGATCGCTCATATAAAGTGCTGTCATCAGACACTCTGCTCGCTCATATAAAGTGCTGACATCAGATGCTCCGCTCGCTCATATACAGTACTGTCATCAGACACTCTGCTCGCTCATATAAAGTGCTGTCATCAGACGCTCCGCTCACTCATATACAGTACTGTCATCAGACGCTCCACTCACTCTGCTCGCTCATACAATGTGCTGTCATCAGACGCTCTGCTCACTCTGCTCGCTCATACAATGTGCTGTCATCAGACGCTCCGCTCACTCTGCTCGCTCATACAATGTGCTGTCATCAGACGCTCTGCTCGCTCATATACAGTACTGTCATCAGACGCTCCGCTCACTCTGCTCGCTCATACAATGTGCTGTCATCAGACGCTCCGCTCACTCTGCTCGCTCATACAATGTGCTGTCATCAGACGCACCGCTCGCTCATATGCAGTACTGTCATCAGACGCTTCGCTTGCTCATACAAAGGGCTGTCATCAGACGCTCTATTCGCTCACCTATGGTACTGTCATCAGACGCTCTGCTCGCTCATATAACGTGTCAGATGCTCCGCTCTCTCTGCTTGCTCATATACAGTACTGTCATCGACGCTCCGATCGCTCATATAAAGCGCTGTCATCAGACACTTCGCTCACTCATACAATGTGCTGTCATCAGACGCTCCGCTCACTCATATACAGTACTGTCATCAGACGCTCCGCTCACTCATATACAGTACTGTCATCAGACGCTCTGCTCGCTCATATAACGTGTCAGATGCCCCGCTCTCTCTGCTTGCTCATATACAGTACTGTCATCGACGCTCCGATCGCTCATATAAAGCGCTGTCATCAGACACTTCGCTCACTCATACAATGTGCTGTCATCAAACACTCCGCTCACTCATATACAGTACTGTCATCAGACGCTCCGATCGCTCATATAAAGTGTCAGCAGATGTCTCACTCGCTCATGTACAGTGTCAGACGCTCTGCTCGCTCATATAAAGTGCTGACATCAGACGCTCCGCTCACTCATACAATGTGCTGTCATCAGACGCTCCGCTCACTCATACAATGTGCTGTCATCAGACGCTCCGCTCACTCATACAATGTGATGTCATCAGACGCTTCGCTCACTCTGCTTGCTCATACAATGTGCTGTCATCAGACGCTCCGCTCGCTCATGTACAGTACTGTCATCAGACGCTCCGATCGCTCATATAAAGTGTCAGCAGACTTCTCACTCGCTCATGTACAGTGTCAGACGCTCTGATCGCTCATATAAAGTGCTGTCATCAGACACTCTGCTCGCTCATATAAAGTGCTGACATCAGACGCTCCGCTCACTCATACAATGTGCTGCCATCAGATGCTCCGCTCGCTCATATACAGTACTGTCATCAGACACTCTGCTCGCTCATATAAAGTGCTGTCATCAGACGCTCCGCTCACTCATATACAGTACTGTCATCAGACGCTCCACTCACTCTGCTCGCTCATACAATGTGCTGTCATCAGACGCTCTGCTCACTCTGCTCGCTCATACAATGTGCTGTCATCAGACGCTCTGCTCGCTCATATACAGTACTGTCATCAGACGCTCCGCTCACTCTGCTCGCTCATACAATGTGCTGTCATCAGACGCTCCGCTCACTCTGCTCGCTCATACAATGTGCTGTCATCAGACGCACCGCTCGCTCATATGCAGTACTGTCATCAGACGCTTCGCTTGCTCATACAAAGGGCTGTCATCAGACGCTCTATTCGCTCACCTATGGTACTGTCATCAGACGCTCTGCTCGCTCATATAACGTGTCAGATGCCCCGCTCTCTCTGCTTGCTCATATACAGTACTGTCATCGACGCTCCGATCGCTCATATAAAGCGCTGTCATCAGACACTTCGCTCACTCATACAATGTGCTGTCATCAGACGCTCCGCTCACTCATATACAGTGCTGTCATCAGACGCTCCGCTCACTCATATACAGTGCTGTCATCAGACGCTCCGCTGGCTCATAAAAAGTGCTGTCAGACGCTCCACTCGCTCATATAAAGTGCTCTCATCAGACACTTCGCTCGCTCAATGTGCTGTCATCAGATGCTCTGCTCGCTCATATACAGTACCATCATCAGACGCTCCGCTCACTCTGCTCGCTCATACAATGCGCTGTCATCAGACGCTCCGCTCGCTCATATTAAGTGCTGTCATCAGACGCTCCACTCGCTCATATAAAGTGCTGTCATCAGACGCTCCACTCGCTCATATACAGTACCGTCATCAGACGCTCTGCTGGCTCATATAAAGTGCTGTCATCAGACACTCTGCTCGCTCATATACAGTACCGTCATCAGACGCTCCGCTCACTCATACAATGTGCTGTCATCAGACGCTCCGCTCGCTCATATAAAGTGCTGTCATCAGATGCTCCACTCGCTCATATACAGTACTGTCATCAGACGCTCTGCTGGCTCATATAAAGTGCTGTCATCAGAAGCTCCACTCGCTCATATATAGTGCTGTCATCAGATGCTCTGCTCGCTCATATACAGTGCTGTCATCAGACGCTCCGCTCGTTCGCTCATATACAGTACTGTCATCAGACGCTCCGCTGGCTCATATAAAGTGCAGTCAGACGCTCCGCTGGCTCATATACAGTACTGTCATCAGACGCTCTGCTCGCTCATATACAGTACAGTCATCAGACGCTCCGCTGGCTCATATACAGTACTGTCATCAGACGCTCTGCTCACTCATATACAGTACTGTCATCAGATGCTCCGCTCGCTCATATAAAGTGCAGTCAGACGCTCCGCTGGCTCATATACTGTACTGTCATCAGACGCTCTGCTCGCTCATATACAGTACTGTCATCAGACGCTCCGCTCGCTCATATAAAGTGCAGTCAGACGCTCCGCTGGCTCATATACTGTACTGTCATCAGACGCTCTGCTCGCTCATATACAGTGCTGTCATCAGATGCTCCGCTGGCTCATATACAGTGCTGTCATGGGACGCCCCGCTCGCTCATGTACAGTGCTGTCATCAGACGTCCCGCTTGCTCGTATACTACTGTCATCAGACGCTCCACTCACTCATATACAGTACTGTCATCAGACCCTCTGCTCACTCTGCTCGCTCATACAATGTGCTGTTATCAGACGCTCCACTCGCTCATATATAGTGCTGTCATCAGACGCTCTGCTCGCTCATATAAAGTACCGTCATCAGACGCTCCGCTCGCTCATATACAATACTGTCATCAGACGCTCTGCTGGCTCATATACAGTACCCTCATCAGATGCTCCGCTCATTCGCTTATATACAGTACTGTCATCAGACGCTCCGCTGGCTCATATAAAGTGCAGTCAGACGCTCCGATCACTCATATAAAGTACTGTCAGACGCTCCGCTGGCTCATATACAGTGCTGTCATCAGACGCTCCGCTGGCTCATATACTACTGTCATCAGACGCTCCGCTTGCTCATATACAGTGCTGTCATCAGACACTCCGCTTGCTCATATACAGTACTGTCATCAGACGTCCCGCTCGCTCATATACAGTACTGTCATCAGATGCTCCGCTCACTCTGCTCGCTCATACAATGTGCTGTCATCAGATGCTCCACTCGCTTATATATAGTGCTGTTATCAGACGCTCTGCTCGCTCATATACAGTACTGTCATCAGATGCTCCGCTCACTCTGCTCGCTCATACAATGTGCTGTCATCAGATGCTCCACTCGCTTATATATAGTGCTGTTATCAGACGCTCTGCTCGCTCATATACAGTACTGTCATCAGACGCTCCACTCACTCTGCTCGCTCATACAATGTGCTGTCATCAGATGCACCACTCGCTTATATATAGTGCTGTTATCAGACGCTCCGCTCGCTCATATAAAGTGCTGTCATCAGACGCTCCGCTCGCTCATATAAAGTGCTGTCATCAGACGCTCCGCTCGCTCATATAAAGTGCTGTCATCAGACGCTCCGCTCGCTCATATACAGTACTGTCATCAGACGCTCCGCTCGCTCATATAAAGTGCTGTCATCAGACGCTGCGCTCGTTCATATAAAGTGTTGTCATTAGACGCTCTGCTTGCTCATATAAAGTGCTGTCATCAGATGCTCCGCTCGTTCATATAAAGTGCTGTCATCAGACGCTCCGCTCGTTCATATAAAGTGCTGTCATCAGACGCCCTGCTTGCTCATATAAAGTGCTGTCATCAGACGCTCTGCTGGCTCATATAAAGTGTTGTCATCAGACGCTCCGCTCGCTCATATACAGTACAGTCAGACGCTCCACTCACTCATACGGTACTGTCATCAGACGCCATGCTCGCTCATATAAAGTGATGTCAGACGCTCTGCTCGCTCATATAAAGTGTTGTCATCAGACTCCCCGCTCGCTCATATACAGTACTGTCTTCAGATGCCTCGGTTGCGCATACAAAGGGCTGTCAGACGCTCTTCTCGCTCATATTACTTCTCCTTGATTAATCGTTTCATACATCAGATAAATCATTTATCAACAAAGGCATGAATGATTCAGCGCTGTCCATATCCATTGCCAGCGCTATAGGAGAGCTCCTTATGTCCGTATCCATCGCCCACGCTATAGGAGAGCTCCTTATGTCCGTATCCATCGCCCGTGCTATATGAGAGCTCCGCATGTCCATATCCATTGCCAGCGCTATAGGAGAGCTCCTTATGTCCGTATCCATCGCCCGCGCTATATGAGAGCTCCGCATGTCCATATCCATCGCCAGCGCTATAGGAGAGCTCCTTATGTCCGTATCCATCGCCCGCGCTATAGGAGAGCTCCTTATGTCCGTATCCATCGCCCGCGCTATATGAGAGCTCCTTATGTCCATATCCATCGCCAGCGCTATATGAGAGCTCCGCATGTCCATATCCATTGTCAGCGCTATAGGAGAGCTCCTTATGTCCGTATCCATCGCCAGCGCTATAGGAGAGCTCCTTATGTCCATATCCATCGCCCGCGCTATATGAGAGCTCCTTATGTCCATATCCATCGCCAGCGCTATAGGAGAGCTCCTTATGTCCGTATCCATCGCCCGCGCTATATGAGAGCTCCTTATGTCCATATCCATCGCCAGCGCTATATGAGAGCTCTGCATGTCCATATCCATCGCCAGCGCTATAGGAGAGCTCCTTATGTCCGTATCCATCGCCCGCGCTATATGAGAGCTCCTTATGTCCATATCCATCGCCAGCGCTATATGAGAGCTCCGCATGTCTATATCCATCGCCAGCGATATAGGAGAGCTCCTTATGTCCGTATCCATCGCCCGCGCTATATTAGAGCTCCGCATGTCCATATCCATCGCCAGCGCTATAGGAGAGCTCCTTATGTCCGTATCCATCGCCAGCGCTATAGGAGAGCTCCTTATGTCCGTATCCATCGCCCGCGCTATATGAGAGCTCTGCATGTCCATATCCATCGCCAGCGCTATAGGAGAGCTCCTTATGTCCGTATCCATCGCCCGCGCTATATGAGAGCTCCTTATGTCCATATCCATCGCCAGCGGTATATGAGAGCTCCGCATGTCTATATCCATCGCCAGCGATATAGGAGAGCTCCTTATGTCCGTATCCATCGCCCGCGCTATATTAGAGCTCCGCATGTCCATATCCATCGCCAGCGATATAGGAGAGCTCCTTATGTCCGTATCCATCGCCCGCGCTATATGAGAGCTCCGCATGTCTATATCCATCGCCAGCGCTATAGGAGAGCTCCTTATGTCCGTAACCATCGCCCGCGCTCTATGAGAGCTCCGCGTGTCTGTATCCATCGCCAGCGCTATATGAGAGCTCCCTGTGTCTGTATCCATCGCCCGTGCTATACGAGAGCTCCCTGTGTCTGTATCCATCGCCTGCGCTATATGAGAGCTCCCTGTGTCTGTATCCATCGCCTGCGCTATATGAGAGCTCCTTATGTCCGTATCCATCGCCCGCGCTATAGGAGAGCTCCTTATGTCCGTATCCATCGCCCGCGCTATATGAGAGCTCCGCATGTCTATATCCATCGCCAGCGCTATATGAGAGCTCCTTATGTCCGTAACCATCGCCCGCGCTCTATGAGAGCTCCGCGTGTCTGTATCCATCGCCAGCGCTATATGAGAGCTCCCTGTGTCTGTATCCATCGCCCGCGCTATACGAGAGCTCCCTGTGTCTGTATCCATCGCCTGCGCTATATGAGAGCTCCCTGTGTCTGTATCCATCGCCCGTGCTATACGAGAGCTCCATGTGTCTGTATCTATCGCCTGCGCTATATGAGAGCTCCTTATGTCCGTATCCATCGCCCGTGCTATACGAGAGCTCCATGTGTCTGTATCCATCGCCAGCGCTATATGAGAGCTACGCGTGTCCGTATCCATCGCCCACGCTATATGAGAGCTCCGCATGTCTATATCCATCGCCAGCGCTATAGGAGAGCTCCTTATGTCCGTAACCATCGCCCGCACTCTATGAGAGCTCCGCGTGTCTGTATCCATCGCCAGCGCTATATGAGAGCTCCCTGTGTCTGTATCCATCGCCCGCGCTATACGAGAGCTCCCTGTGTATGTATCCATCGCCTGCGCTATATGAGAGCTCCCTGTGTCTGTATCCATCGCCTGCGCTATATGAGAGCTCCTTATGTCCGTATCCATTGCCCGTGCTATACGAGAGCTCCATGTGTCTGTATCCATCGCCAGCGCTATATGAGAGCTCCGCGTGTCTGTATCCATCGCCAGCGCTATATGAGAGCTCCCTGTGTCTGTATCCATCGCCCGCGCTATATGAGAGCTCCCTGTGTATGTATCCATCGCCTGCGCTATATGAGAGCTCCCTGTGTCTGTATCCATCGCCTACGCTATATGAGAGCTCCTTATGTCCGTATCCATCGCCCGTGCTATACGAGAGCTCCCTGTGTCCGTATCCATCGCCCGCGCTATATGAGAGCTCCTTATGTCCGTATCCATCGCCCGTGCTATACGAGAGCTCCCTGTGTCTGTATCCATCGCCAGCGCTATATGAGAGCTCCCTGTGTCTGTATCCATCGCCTGCGCTATATGAGAGCTCCCTGTGTCTGTATCCATCGCCCGCGCTATATGAGAGCTCCTTATGTCCGTATCCATCGCCCGTGCTATATGAGAGCTCCCTGTGTCCGTATCCAACGCCCGTGCTATATGAGAGCTCCCTGTGTCCGTATCCATCGCCTGCGCTATATGAGAGCTCCCTGTGTCTGTATCCATCGCCCGCGCTATATGAGAGCTCCCTGTGTCCGTATCCATCGCCTGCGCTATATGAGAGCTCCCTGTGTCTGTATCCATCGCCAGCGCTATATGAGAGCTCCTTATGTCCGTATCCATCGCCAGCGCTATATGAGAGCTACGCGTGTCCGTATCCATCGCCAGCGCTATATGAGAGGTAAACCATATAGGTTCGGGCAGGAGAACGCGAGTTGCCAAGCGCTCCCCCATATACAGTAACAAGCAGCGACATCGGCAACATTGTAACACTTTGTAGCAGCCGCTATTTGTGACACATTGTAACCGGCTCCATTAACCCCTTGGGCCCCCGCTGATGGCTCCGTACCTGTCATAGCTCCACCTGCTGTAGCACATGGTCCTGTTGCTGCTGACCCCCTCCATCCTCAGGTGCTGCCGGGTGCTGGGCAGGGACCCTGGCGCTGGCTCGTGGCTGGGATTGGTACCACCAGTCCGGTAAGGGGGATCACAGAGAGACTCACGGAGGCTCATTGACTTGGGTCTCACAATCTGAGGAATGTACCACTTTCAGTGTGAGGAGGGGGGTGCAGCGAGACCCTCAGTGCCGTCAGTGTGCTCCAGAGTGATGGAGGATGTGGCGAGGATGAAGGTCTCCAGATACTGGCTGCCTCCTGTATCTACAGCTGCGGCTCCATCCTGACATCACGGTCCCTCAGAGCATCCTACGTGTGCAGCAGGTACAGGAGCCGCAGGGACGAGGGCTGGAAATCATCTCCAGCTGCAGATCAGTCATTACCAGGGTCTGGTCCTCACTGTAATGTGGAGACAGCGTACAACAGCGCCCCACGACCCCCATCCTCCACCGAGCGCTGCACCGCCATCATGCACTGCCAGTGCCACAGTGTACAGCTCCACAACAGCAACACGGGCAAGAATCAGCCCCAAACCTCCAGGAAAGAAAGAGATTATTAGCAAATGTTTTCAGTGTTCTGAATATCCCATCAAGGAATCAAAGGGAAGCAGAAGATTCAGGCTCACAGTATGCGAAAATGTCCTCCTGCGTTCAGTAATCGTCGATATAACTAATATAATACTGCCCCTATGTGCAAGAATATAACTACTATAATACTGCTCCTATGTGCAAGAATATAACTACTATAATACTGCTCCTATGTGCAAGAATATAACTACTATAATACTGCCCCTATGTACAAGAATATAACTACTATAATACTGCTCCTATGTGCAAGAATATAACTACTATAATACTGCCCCCTATGTACAAGAATATAACTACTATAATACTGCTCCTATGTACAAGAATATAACTACTATAATACTGCTCCTATGTACAAGAATATAACTACTATAATACTGCCCCTATGTACAAGAATATAACTACTATAATACTGCTCCTATGTACATGGATATAACTACTATAATACTGCTTCTATGTACAAGAATATAACTACTATAATACTGCCCCTATGTACAAGAATATAACTACTATAATACTGCCCCTATGTACAAGAATATAACTACTATAATACTGCCCCTATATACAAGAATATAACTACTATAGTACTGCCCCTATTTACAAGAATATAACTACTATAATACTGCTCCTATTTACAAGAATATAACTACTATAATACTGCCCCCTATGTACAAGAATATAACTACTATAATACTGCTCCTATGTACAAGAATATAACTACTATAATACTGCCCCCTATTTACAAGAATATAACTACTATAATACTGCTCCTATTTACAAGAATATAACTACTATAATACTGCCCCCTATGTACAAGAATATAACTACTATAATACTGCCCCTATGTACAAGAATATAACTACTATAGTACTGCCCCCTATTTACAAGAATATAACTACTATAATACTGCTCCTATTTACAAGAATATAACTAATATAATACTGCCCCCTATGTACAAGAATATAACTACTATAATACTGCTCCTATGTACAAGAATATAACTACTATAATACTGCCCCTATATACAAGAATATAACTACTATAATACTGCCCCTATATACAAGAATATAACTACTATAGTACTGCCCCTATTTACAAGAATATAACTACTATAATACTGCTCCTATTTACAAGAATATAACTACTATAATACTGCCCCCTATGTACAAGAATATAACTACTATAATACTGCTCCTATGTACAAGAATATAACTACTATAATACTGCCCCTATATACAAGAATATAACTACTATAATACTGCCCCTATATACAAGAATATAACTACTATAGTACTGCCCCTATTTACAAGAATATAACTACTATAATACTGCTCCTATGTACAAGAATATAACTACTATAATACTGTCCCTATGTACAAGAATATAACTACTATAGTACTGCCCCTATTTACAAGAATATAACTACTATAATACTGCTCCTATTTACAAGAATATAACTACTATAATACTGCCCCCTATGTACAAGAATATAACTACTATAATACTGCTCCTATGTACAAGAATATAACTACTATAATACTGTCCCTATGTACAAGAATATAACTACTATAATACTGCCCCTATTTACAAGAATATAACTACTATAATACTGCTCCTATTTACAAGAATATAACTACTATAATACTGCCCCCTATGTACAAGAATATAACTACTATAATACTGCTCCTATGTACAAGAATATAACTACTATAATACTGCCCCTATATACAAGAATATAACTACTATAATACTGCCCCTATATACAGGAATATAACTTCTATAATACTGCTATGTACAAGAATATAACTACTATAATACTGCCCCTATGTGCAAGAATATAACTACTATAATACTTCCCCCTATGTACAAGAATATAACTACTATAATACTGCCCCTATGTACAAGAATATAACTACTATAATACTGCCCCTATGTACAAGAATATAACTACTATAATACTGCCCCTATGTACAAGAATATAACTACTATAATACTTCCCCCTATGTACAAGAATATAACTACTATAATACTGCCCCTATGTACAAGAATATAACTACTATAATACTGCTCCTATGTACAAGAATATAACTACTATAATACTGCCCCTATGTACAAGAATATAACTACTATAGTACTGCCCCTATTTACAAGAATATAACTACTATAATACTGCTCCTATGTACAAGAATATAACTACTATAATACTTCCCCCTATGTACAAGAATATAACTACTATAATACTGCCCCTATGTACAAGAATATAACTACTATAATACTGCTCCTATGTACAAGAATATAACTACTATAATACTGCCCCTATGTGCAAGAATATAACTACTATAATACTTCCCCCTATGTACAAGAATATAACTACTATAATACTGCCCCTATGTACAAGAATATAACTACTATAATACTTCCCCCTATGTACAAGAATATAACTACTATAATACTGCTCCTATGTACAAGAATATAACTACTATAATACTGCTCCTATGTACAAGAATATAACTACTATAATACTTCCCCCTATGTACAAGAATATAACTACTATAATACTGCTCCTATGTACAAGAATATAACTACTATAATACTGCTCCTATGTACAAGAATATAACTACTATAATACTGCTCCTATGTACAAGAATATAACTACTATAATACTTCCCCCTATGTACAAGAATATAACTACTATAATACTGCCCCTATGTACAAGAATATAACTACTATAATACTGCTCCTATGTACAAGAATATAACTACTATAATACTTCCCCCTATGTACAAGAATATAACTACTATAATACTGCCCCTATGTACAAGAATATAACTACTATAATACTGCTCCTATGTACAAGAATATAACTACTATAATACTTCCCCCTATGTACAAGAATATAACTACTATAATACTGCCCCTATGTACAAGAATATAACTACTATAATACTGCTCCTATGTACAAGAATATAACTACTATAATACTGCCCCTATGTGCAAGAATATAACTACTATAATACTTCCCCCTATGTACAAGAATATAACTACTATAATACTGCCCCTATGTACAAGAATATAACTACTATAATACTGCTCCTATGTACAAGAATATAACTACTATAATACTGCCCCTATGTACAAGAATATAACCACTATAATACTGCCCCCTATGTACAAGAATATATCTACTATAATACTGCCCCCTATGTACAAGAATATAACTACTATAATACTGCCCCCTATGTACAAGAATATAACTACTATAATACTGCCCCTATGTGCAAGAATATAACTACTATAATACTGCCCCTATGTACAAGAATATAACTACTATAATACTGCCCCTATGTACAAGAATATAACTACTATAATACTGCTCCTATGTACAAGAATATAACTACTATAATACTGCCCCTATGTGCAAGAATATAACTACTATAATACCGCTCCTATGTACAAGAATATAACTACTATAATACCGCTCCTATGTACAAGAATATAACTACTATAATACTGTCTCTATGTACAAGAATATAACTACTATAATACTGCTCCTATGTACAAGAATATAACTACTATAATACTGCCTCCTATGTACAAGAATATAACTACTATAATACTGCTCCCTATGTACAAGAATATAACTACTATAATACTGCTCCTATGTACAAGAATATAACTACTATAATACTGTCTCTATGTACAAGAATATAACTACTATAATACTGCTCCTATGTACAAGAATATAACTACTATAATACTGCCTCCTATGTACAAGAATATAACTACTATAATACTGCTCCCTATGTACAAGAATATAACTACTATAATACCGCTCCTATGTACAAGAATATAACTACTATAATACTGCCCCTATGTACAAGAATATAGCTACTATAATACTGCCCCTATGTACAAGAATATAACTACTATAATACTGCTCCTATGTACAAGAATATAACTACTATAATACTGCCCCCTATGTACAAGAATATAACTACTATAATACTGACCCTATGTACAAGAATATAGCTACTATAATACTGCCCCTATGTACAAGAATATAACTACTATAATACTGCCCCTATGTACAAGAATATAACTACTATAATACTGCTCCTATGTACAAGAATATAACTACTATAATACTGCCCCTATGTACAAGAATATAACTACTATAATACTGCCCCTATGTACAAGAATATAACTACTATAATACTGCTCCTATGTACAAGAATATAACTACTATAATACTGCCTCCTATGTACAAGAATATAGCTACTATAATACTGCCCCTATGTACAAGAATATAACTACTATAATACTGCCCCTATGTACAAGAATATAACTACTATAATACTGCCCCTATGTACAAGAATATAACTATTATAATACTGCCCCTATGTGCAAGAATATAACTACTATAATACTGCCCCTATGTGCAAGAATATAACTACTATAATACTGCTCCTATGTACAAGAATATAACTACTATAATACTGCCCCCTATGTACAAGAATATAACTACTATAATACTGCCCCTATGTACAAGAATATAACTATTATAATACTGCTCCTATGTACAAGAATATAACTACTATAATACTGCTCCTATGTACAAGAATATAACTACTATAATACTGCCCCTATGTGCAAGAATATAACTACTATAATACTGACCCTATGTACAAGAATATAACTACTATAATACTGCTCCTATGTACAAGAATATAACTACTATAATACTGCCTCCTAGCTGTGAGGTTGTGTGTTTGTAGCTCTCCTGATGTCTGGAGCAAGCCCAGGGGGAGGCCACCCTGGGCGGGGTAACTCCCCAAGCAAGGCCCAGGCTTCCAGGCCTACACTTGGAAGTAACGCTCAAGTTGTGTCTAAGGCGGATGCAAGTCCCAAAGTTGTTTCTGAGGGAAAGAAAGCTCAGAATGGAAGTAGCAGCAGCAGCAAGAAAGATGAAGCTGTGAAAGTGCAAAAAGTAACGGAACAAGGAAAAGCCCTGGCTGTGGGTAAGAAAGTTCCAGTTAAGCAGTCGGCCAGCCAAGGCAAGCAGAGTGAAGGACAACTAGGAGAAATCCAGAAGAAATCTACTGGTGAGAAGCTGAATGGAGGAAAGCAGCCTGCAGCTCAGGAGGTGCCATCACCGGCTTCAGGTGTGCAGCTGACTCCCAGCAGACAGAGGAGAACCTCACTGGAGAGACAGACGCTCCAGGAGAACCTGCAGCAGAAGCATGTGGTGGCCAGCATGGCGAGCTCTGGGCGCACAAGGTCGCAGTCAGGTGGCAGCAGTAAAAGTGCTGTGGAGCCTGGAACCATGAAACCAGCGGTGGTGAAAGTTAAGGAGACGTCTGGTTTCAAGCATCCAGGGACATTGCTGAAAGCAGGATCCCAGGAGGAGATGCCATGTGCACCTGAGCTTCAGGTCACAGAGGAGATCCCAGGACTGGTCAAAAGGCTCGGTGAGTTACAGCAGCACAAAGACTTGCAGATACAAATAGAAATGGGCTATAATGTAAAGGCTGCTAATCCTGGTGGGGATCACACCTTTTGTGATCAGACTCTGAACATGCTTGGCATACAGCTGGCAAAAGTGGTGACGGACATGGACTGTGTCCTAGAGAGGATGGGGCCCCTGGCAGAGACTTATAGGAACCAGGAACTGTTTATGTCACACAAGCAGGACTCTGCAGGTTCCAGCTCAGACATTGTCCCAGGTGGGCCCCAGAAGCCGCTGCGGCCAGTGCTGCAGCCTGCAAGTTTCTGCTTCCAAAAGGGTCAAATACTGCAGCCGCAGCAGCCTGCGGCAGACCCCAAGCAGCAGCATGTTATGCAGATTCCAGCAGGTGTACCACAAGTCTCAGAATGCCCAGCACAGCAGCCTGCAGCAGATTCCAAGCAGCAGCATGGACTGCACTTTCCAGCAGAGGGACTACAAGTCTCAGAATGCCAAGCACAACAGTTGGGCAGTGGACATGTGCTGGTCATTACTGATGGTGCCCAGCAGGGCTCTGATGCTGGGGATAACCGCACTGTATCTGGGGGGTCGGGGGCTTGGGGGAGCACAGTATCTTTGGTGGACGCTGCACAGTCTGATAATGACATTGATGCTGATGATAACAATGTGCATGATAATGTCTGTGATTTCCCCCTTTTAATTTCGAGCACACAAGGTGTGGCTGCCCCTCCTGCTGCAGACCTTCACCCCGTCAGTGAACCCAATGTGACCCCGCACGGTCCCCACAGTAATGCCTGGAGTCGTGGTGCTCCGTCCTTTACCTCTGGTACCAATTATACAGGCCAGGCGTTTAAACGGAGAAACGTCGTGCGTTTCCGGCACAGAGGTGCCAAGGAGGACCTGCCAGACAGGAGGTTTGTCATCAGGGAGCTCTTGTGCCACCAGATGGGGTTTGTGCCAGTCAGCATCCTGGCAGTGATTAATCTTCCAGACAGGCAGGGCTATGATGTCAGCTTTAAGCTCATGTCTGACCTGGACAGATTCTGGTCTAGTTTCCCCAAGTTTAGAGACTCGGAGGGATGGAGTAAGTTCAGCTTTATTCCTATCTCTAAGCCAGATACTGTCACCGTAAATGTCATCTTCTGGAATGAGTCTGTTCCCCCGCAGGACATTGTGGTGTGGCTCCGGAGGTATTGTGACCTGGTCTCGGACCTCACCAAAAGCAGAGACAGTGATGGTATCTGGACGGGAGGGTGGCGGGTTTTGGTGAAACTGCGCCAATGCAATAACATCACTGCCCACTTACCCAACTCCTTCTTTATTGGGAGGGAGAGGGGTGTGTGTTTCTATCCTGGGCAGACTCGTAAGTGCTTTAAATGTGGCAAGGCAGGTCACCTGGCAAATACCTGTACTGTGGTGAAGTGCAGCCTGTGTGGGGAGGTCGGCCATCTAGCTGCAGACTGCCAGAACATCAGGTGCAACCTCTGTGGGAAGATCGGTCACCCTCACAGGGACTGTCCAGACGCCTGGCACAATATCTGTAAGAACTTTCCTGACGAGGACTTGGTGGCAGGGGCAGAGATTCTGGAGGAGGCAGCTTTACTGTTAGGGGAAATACTGACCAGACCAGAGGTCCACCAGGGGTCTACTCAGCTAACACCAGAGCAGCAGGGTTCAGAGAGAGAACAGGGGAGTATGGAGGTTGTACCTCAGGGGCAGCGGTCACAGGAAGGCATTACTTCAGTGCTACCATCTGTGTCTGAAGAGTATAGCAATAATCAGAAAAGGAAGAAAAAGGACAAGGCCTCCCGTAAACCTGAGGGGTACGACACTGGCCAAGGAGCCGGGAAGAAATTCCAGAGTTCTGCAGGTGTAATGGTCGTATCTAACAGGTTTGATGTTCTGTCTGAGTCTGACGGCGATTTTGAAGATGACCTTAAAAGAATTGACGCAGAGTGTGATAGGGACGTAGAGGACTGTCCTCCGCCAAAGCGGAAGCCCTTACCTGAGGGCACTCGAGTAGAGTCTGAGATGGAGACCGGTGGTGAACAGAATAACTCCGACTCAGATCTGTGACGCTGTCAACCAGATAATGTCCAAACTCAGATAGGGAAAATCGTTAGGAGAAATTAGGAAATGTTAAGATATGGAAAGATGAGTCACTGGGTAGGAACATGATGAGCTCTGTTTGCAAAGTGTGTTTTTTTTTTGTTTGTTTGTTTTTTTCTCTCCTCAAACTAAGAGTATGGACTCTAAGTTAATTTGATATGTATAAACTGGATATGTAATGAATGTATGTACAATCCTAGTGAATTCAGTTTTGTATTATTGGAGGAATGTTATTTGGATTTGTTTGGTTTTTACAATAAAAATGGCCCTATGTACAAGAATATAACTACTATAATACTGCTGCTATGTACAAGAATATAACTACTATAATACTGCTCCTATGTACAAGAATATAACTACTATAATACTGCTCCTATGTACAGAAATATAACTACTATAATACTGCCCCCTATGTACAAGAATATAACTACTATAATACTGCCCCCTATGTACAGGAATATAACTACTATAGTACTGCCCCTATGTACAAGAATATAACTACTATAATACTGCCCCTATGTACAAGAATATAACTACTATAATACTGCTCCTATGTACAAGAATATAACTACTATAATACTGCTCCTATGTACAAGAATATAACTACTATAATACTGCTCCTATGTACAAGAATATAACTACTATAATACTGCTCCTATGTACAGGAATATAACTACTATAATACTGCTCCTATGTACAGGAATATAACTACTATAATACTGCCCCTATGTACAAGAATATAACTACTATAATACTGCTCCTATGTACAAGAATATAACTACTATAATACTGCTCCTATGTACAGGAATATAACTACTATAATACTGCCTCCTATGTACAAGAATATAACTACTATAATACTGCCCCGTATGTACAAGAATATAACTACTATAATACTGCCCCCTATGTACAAGAATATAACTACTATAATACTGCCCCTATGTACAAGAATATAACTACTATAATACTGCTCCTATGTACAGGAATATAACTACTATAATACTGCCTCCTATGTACAAGAGTATAACTACTATAATACTGCTCCTATGTACAAGAATATAACTACTATAATACTGCCCCTATGTACAAGAATATAACTACTATAATACTGCTCCTATGTACAAGAATATACCACTATAATACCGTCCGCTATGTACAAGAATATAACTACTATAATACTGCCTTCTATGTACAAGAATATATCTACTATAATACTGCCCCTATGCACAAGAATATAACTACTATAATACTGCTCCCTATGTACAAGAATATAACTACTATAATACTGCTCCTATGTACAAGAATATAACTACTATAATACTGTTCCTATGTACAGGAATATAACTACTATAATACTGCCTCCTATGTACAGGAATATAACTACTATAATACTGCCCCCTATGTACAAGAATATAACTACTATAATACTGCCCCTATGTACAAGAATATAACTACTATAATACTGCCCCGTATGTACAAGAATATACCTACTATAATACTGCTCCTATGTACAAGAATATAACTACTATAATACTGCCCCCTATGTACAAGAATATAACTACTATAATACTGCCTTCTATGTACAAGAATATATCTACTATAATACTGCCCCTATGCACAAGAATATAACTACTATAATACTGCTCCTATGTACAAGAATATAACTACTATAATACTGCCCCATATGTACAAGAATATAACTACTATAATACTGCTCCTATATACAAGAATATAACTACTATAATACTGCCCCTATATACAAGAATATAGCTACTATAATACTGCCCCTATGTACAAGAATAACTACTATAATACTGCTCCTATGTACAAGAATATACCTACTATAATACCGTCAGCTATGTACAAGAATATAACTACTATAATACTGCCTTCTATGTACAAGAATATAACTACTATAATACTGCTCCCTATGTACAAGAATATAACTACTATAATACTGCTCCTATGTACAAGAATATAGCTACTATAATACTGCTCCTATGTACAAGAATATAACTACTATAATACTGCCACCTATGTACAAGAATATAACTACTATAATACTGCCACCTATGTACAAGAATATAACTACTATAATACTGCCCCCTATGTACAAGAATATAACTACTATAATACTGCTCCTATGTACAAGAATATAACTACTATAATACTGCTCCTATGTACAAGAATATAACTACTATAATACTGCTCCTATATACAGGAATATAACTACTATAATACTGCCCCCTATGTACAAGAATATAACTACTATAATACTGCCCCTATGTACAAGAATATAACTACTATAATACTGCTCCTATGTACAAGAATATAACTACTATAATACTGCTCCTATGTACAAGAATATAACTACTATAATACTGCTCCTATATACAGGAATATAACTACTATAATACTGCCCCCTATGTACAAGAATATAACTACTATAATACTGCCCCTTATGTACAAGAATATAACTACTATAATACTGCTCCTATGTGCAAGAATATAACTACTATAATACTGCTCCTATGTACAAGAATATAACTACTATAATACTGCTCCTATATACAAGAATATAACTACTATAATACTGCCCCTATATACAAGAATATAGCTACTATAATACTGCCCCAATGTACAAGAATATAACTACTATAATACTGCCCCTATGCACAAGAATATAACTACTATAATACTGCCCCTATGCACAAGAATATAACTACTATAATACTGCTCCTATGTATAAGAATATAACTACTATAATACTGCCACCTATGTACAAGAATATAACTACTATAATACTGCCTTCTATGTACAAGAATATATCTACTATAATACTGCCCCTATGCACAAGAATATAACTACTATAATACTGCTCCTATGTACAAGAATATAACTACTATAATACTGCCCCATATGTACAAGAATATAACTACTATAATACTGCTCCTATATACAAGAATATAACTACTATAATACTGCCCCTATATACAAGAATATAGCTACTATAATACTGCCCCTATGTACAAGAATAACTACTATAATACTGCTCCTATGTACAAGAATATACCTACTATAATACCGTCAGCTATGTACAAGAATATAACTACTATAATACTGCCTTCTATGTACAAGAATATAACTACTATAATACTGCTCCCTATGTACAAGAATATAACTACTATAATACTGCTCCTATGTACAAGAATATAGCTACTATAATACTGCTCCTATGTACAAGAATATAACTACTATAATACTGCCACCTATGTACAAGAATATAACTACTATAATACTGCCACCTATGTACAAGAATATAACTACTATAATACTGCCCCCTATGTACAAGAATATAACTACTATAATACTGCTCCTATGTACAAGAATATAACTACTATAATACTGCTCCTATGTACAAGAATATAACTACTATAATACTGCTCCTATATACAGGAATATAACTACTATAATACTGCCCCCTATGTACAAGAATATAACTACTATAATACTGCCCCTATGTACAAGAATATAACTACTATAATACTGCTCCTATGTACAAGAATATAACTACTATAATACTGCTCCTATGTACAAGAATATAACTACTATAATACTGCTCCTATATACAGGAATATAACTACTATAATACTGCCCCCTATGTACAAGAATATAACTACTATAATACTGCCCCTTATGTACAAGAATATAACTACTATAATACTGCTCCTATGTGCAAGAATATAACTACTATAATACTGCTCCTATGTACAAGAATATAACTACTATAATACTGCTCCTATATACAAGAATATAACTACTATAATACTGCCCCTATATACAAGAATATAGCTACTATAATACTGCCCCAATGTACAAGAATATAACTACTATAATACTGCCCCTATGCACAAGAATATAACTACTATAATACTGCCCCTATGCACAAGAATATAACTACTATAATACTGCTCCTATGTATAAGAATATAACTACTATAATACTGCCACCTATGTACAAGAATATAACTACTATAATACCGCCCCCTATGTACAAGAATATAACTACTATAATACTGCCCCTATGTACAGGAATATAACTACTATAATACTGCTCCCTATGTACAAGAATATAACTACTATAATACTGCTCCTATGTACAAGAATATAGCTACTATAATACTGCTCCTATGTACAAGAATATAACTACTATAATACTGCCACCTATGTACAAGAATATAACTACTATAATACTGCCACCTATGTACAAGAATATAACTACTATAATACTGCCCCCTATGTACAAGAATATAACTACTATAATACTGCTCCTATGTACAAGAATATAACTACTATAATACTGCTCCTATGTACAAGAATATAACTACTATAATACTGCTCCTATATACAGGAATATAACTACTATAATACTGCCCCCTATGTACAAGAATATAACTACTATAATACTGCCCCTATGTACAAGAATATAACTACTATAATACTGCTCCTATGTACAAGAATATAACTACTATAATACTGCTCCTATGTACAAGAATATAACTACTATAATACTGCTCCTATATACAGGAATATAACTACTATAATACTGCCCCCTATGTACAAGAATATAACTACTATAATACTGCCCCTTATGTACAAGACTATAACTACTATAATACTGCTCCTATGTACAAGAATATAACTACTATAATACTGCTCCTATGTACAAGAATATAACTACTATAATACTGCTCCTATATACAAGAATATAACTACTATAATACTGCCCCTATATACAAGAATATAGCTACTATAATACTGCCCCAATGTACAAGAATATAACTACTATAATACTGCCCCTATGCACAAGAATATAACTACTATAATACTGCCCCTATGCACAAGAATATAACTACTATAATACTGCTCCTATGTATAAGAATATAACTACTATAATACTGCCACCTATGTACAAGAATATAACTACTATAATACCGCCCCCTATGTACAAGAATATAACTACTATAATACTGCTCCTATGTACAAGAATATAGCTACTATAATACTGCTCCTATGTACAAGAATATAACTACTATAATACTGCTCCTATGTACAAGAATATAACTACTATACTACTGCCTCCTATGTACAAGAATATAACTACTATAATACTGCCCTATGTACAAGAATATAACTACTATAATACTGCCCTATGTACAAGAATATAACTACTATAATACTGCCCCAAAGTACAAGAATATAACTACTATAATACTGCTCCCTATGTACAAGAATATAACTACTATAATACTGCCCCAAAGTACAAGAATATAACTACTATAATACTGCCCCTATGCACAAGAATATAACTACTATAATACTGCCCCTATGCACAAGAATATAACTACTATAATACTGTTCCTATGTACAAGAATATAACTACTATAATACTGCCCCCTATGTACAAGAATATAACTACTATAATACTGCTCCTATGTACAAGAATATAGCTACTATAATACTGCTCCTATGTAAAAGAATATAACTACTATAATACTGCTCCCTATGTACAAGAATATAACTACTATAATACTGCTCCCTATGTACAAGAATATAACTACTATAATACTGCCCCATATGTACAAGAATATAACTACTATAATACTGCCCCTATGTACAAGAATATAACTACTATAATACTGCCCTATGTACAAGAATATAACTACTATAATACTGCCCATATATACAAGAATATAACTACTATAATACTGCCCATATATACAAGAATATAACTACTATAATACTGCCCTATGTACAAGAATATAACTACTATAATACTGCCCCAAAGTACAAGAATATAACTACTATAATACTGCCCCTATGCACAAGAATATAACTACTATAATACTGCCCCTATGCACAAGAATATAACTACTATAATACTGCTTCTATGTACAAGAATATAACTACTATAATACTGCCCATATATACAAGAATATAACTACTATAATACTGCCCTATGTACAAGAATATAACTACTATAATACTGCCCCAAAGTACAAGAATATAACTACTATAATACTGCCCCTATGCACAAGAATATAACTACTATAATACTGCCCCTATGCACAAGAATATAACTACTATAATACTGCCCCTATGCACAAGAATATAACTACTATAATACTGCCCCTATGCACAAGAATATAACTACTATAATACTGCTCCTATGTACAAGAATATAACTACTATAATACTGCCCCCTATGTACAAGAATATAACTACTATAATACTAATCCTATGTACAAGAATATAGCTACTATAATACTGCTCCTATGTACAAGAATATAACTACTATAATACAGCCCCATATGTACAAGAATATAACTACTATAATACTGCCCATATATACAAGAATATAACTACTATAATACTGCCCTATGTACAAGAATATAACTACTATAATACTGCCCATATATACAAGAATATAACTACTATAATACTGCCCCTATGTACAAGAATATAACTACTATAATACTGCCCTATGTACAAGAATATAACTACTATAATACTGGCCCTATGTACAAGAATATAACTACTAGACACCAGCAGGTCAAACACATATACATGGTATTTTGCTTGTACATCTACCAAAGATTTATTGCGGATTTAACTACCTATCACCAAAAACACATAAACTAAACCAAAAGAAAGGCGAGCACAAGGCCAAGATAACATATAAAAAATACAATTTTATTACAGCATCTAATAAAATCCAATCGACAGGTATATATGGGAACGATGTAGAAAAACGCACACATAATAGTGGTACATAAGCACATGCTAAGGGACGTACACATGCAGATTGATATATATTAGCAATAAATATAATAATCACATAATTGTGATTTAACCCACAAGGGGAAAAAAACGCTATAATATATAATATCAGAGGGAAAATGTTGTTGGTGTCTTGACAACGGAGCGCGTGTCACTTCCGGTCCGGGACCGCTACGTCCGGTCGCGCGGTTAAACGCGCTTTGACCAGGCGGTATAAAAAGACAGGCAGCCATCAATGTAGTTATGCCCCCTGATAAAGGAGGATCGAAACGCGCGTCGGGGCTGACGTGCTCATCCGGGATACATCACAGTCCCTGCTGCTGCCGTGACCTGCTGGTAATTTAACCCCTCATTTGAATGGTAACTCTGGGGTAGTGATTAATATATGGAGGTCACTTGCTGCTAGCAGGGTGGGATCTTTATGGATATGGCTAAGGGAAATGATTGTGGTATATATCCCAGCTGTGCACTTGTATGTCCATCATTTTCCCTCTGATATTATATATTATAGCGGTTTTTTCCCCATGTGGGTTAAATCACAATTATGTAATTATTATATTTATTGCTAATATATATCAATCTGCATGTGTACGTCCCTTAGCATGTGCTTATGTACCACCATTATGTGTGCGTTTTTCTACATCGTTCCCATATATACCTGTCGATTGGATTTTATTAGATGTTGTAATAAAATTGTATTTTTTATATGTTATCTTGGCCTTGTGTTCAAGAATATAACTAATATAATACTGCTCCTATATACCAAAATATAACTACTATAATACAGCTCCTATGTACAAAAATATATATGTCAGTGCTGCGAAGTGGTCTCCAGCGTACTCCCTGCCTCCTGTCTGTGGGGTTACAATGTCAGTGCTGCGGAGCGGTCCCCAGCGTGCTCCCTGCCTCGTGTTTGTGGGGTTACAATGTCAGTGCTGCGGAGCGGTCCCCAGCGTGCTCCCTGCTCCTGTCTGTGGGGTTACAATGTCAGTGCTGCGGAGTGGTCCCCAGCGTGCTCCCTGCTCCTGTCTGTGGGGTTACAATGTCAGTGCTGCGGAGTGGTCCCCAGCGTGCTCCCTGCCTCCTGTCTGTGGGGTTACAATGTCAGTGCTGCGGAGCGGTCCCCAGCGTGCTCCCTGCCTCGTGTCTGTGGGGTTACAATGTCAGTGCTGCGGAGTGGTCCCTAGCGTGCTCCCTGCTCCTGTCTGTGGGGTTACAATGTCAGTGCTGCGGAGTGGTCCCTAGCGTGCTCCCTGCTCCTGTCTGTGGGGTTACAATGTCAGTGCTGCGGAGTGGTCCCTAGCGTGCTCCCTGCTCCTGTCTGTGGGGTTACAATGTCAGTGCTGCGGAGTGGTCCCCAGCGTGCTCACTGCTCCTGTCTGTGGGGTTACAATGTCAGTGCTGCGAAGTGGTCCCTAGCGTGCTCCCTGCTCCTGTCTGTGGGGTTACAATGTCAATGCTCTGTAGTGGTCCTTAGCGTGCTCCCTGCTCCTGTCTGTGGGGTTACAATGTCAGTGCTGCGGAGTGGTCCCCAGCGTGCTCCCTGCTCCTGTCTGTGGGGTTACAATATCACTGCTGCGGAGTGGTCCCCAGCGTGCTCCCTGCCTCCTGTCTGTGGGGTTACAATGTCAGTGCTGCGTAGTGGTCCCTAGCGTGCTCCCTGCTCCTGTCTGTGGGATTACAATGTCAGTGCTGCGGAGTGGTCCCTAGCGTGCTCCCTGCTCCTGTCTGTGGGGTTACAATGTCAGTGCTGAGGAGTGGTCCCTAGCGTGCTCCCTGCTCCTGTCTGTGGGGTTACAATGTCAGTGCTGCGGAGTGGTCCCCAGCGTGCTCCCTGCTCCTGTCTGTGGGGTTACAATGTCAGTGCCGCGGAGTGGTCCCCAGCGTGCTTCCTGCTCCTGTCTGTGGGGTTACAATGTCAGTGCTGAGGAGTGGTCCCTAGCGTGCTCCCTGCTCCTGTCTGTGGGGTTACAATGTCAGTGCTGAGGAGTGGTCCCCCGCGTGCTCCCTGCTCCTGTCTGTGGGGTTACAATGTCAGTGCTGCGGAGTGGTCCCCAGCGTGCTCCCTGCTCCTGTCTGCGGTGTTATGTTAGTGCTGCGGAGCGGTCCCCAGCGTGCTCCCTGCCTCCTGTCTGCGGTGTTATGTTAGTGCTGCGGAGCGGTCCCCAGCGTGCTCCCTGCTCCTGTCTGAGGGGTTACAATGTCAGTGCTGCGGAGTGGTCACCAGCGTGCTCCCTGCTCCTGTCTGTGGGGTTACAATGTCAGTGCCGCGGAGTGGTCCCCAGCGTGCTTCCTGCTCCTGTCTGTGGGGTTACAATGTCAGTGCTGAGGAGTGGTCCCCAGCGTGCTCCCTGCCTCGTGTCTGTGGGGTTACAATGTCAGTGCTGAGGAGTGGTCCCTAGCGTGCTCCCTGCTCCTGTCTGTGGGGTTACAATGTCAGTGCTGCGGAGTGGTCCCCAGCGTGCTCCCTGCTCCTGTCTGTGGGGTTACAATGTCAGTGCCGCGGAGTGGTCCCCAGCGTGCTCCCTGCCTCCAGTCTGCGGTGTTATGTTAGTGCTGCGGAGCGGTCCCCAGCGTGCTCCCTGCTCCTGTCTGTGGGGTTACAATGTCAGTGCTGCGGAGTGGTCCCCAGCGTGCTCACTGCTCCTGTCTGTGGGATTACAATGTCAGTGCTGCGGAGTGGTCCCTAGCGTGCTCCCTGCTCCTGTCTGTGGGGTTACAATGTCAGTGCCGCGGAGTGGTCCCCAGCGTGCTCCCTGCTCCTGTCTGTGGGGTTACAATGTCAGTGCTGCGGAGTGGTCCCCAGCGTGCTCCCTGCTCCTGTCTGTGGGGTTACAATGTCAGTGCTGCGAAGTGGTCCCCAGCGTGCTTCCTGCTCCTGTCTGTGGGGTTACAATGTCAGTGCTGCGTAGTGGTCCCTAGCGTGCTCACTGCCTCGTGTCTGTGGGGTTACAATGTCAGTGCTGTGGAGTGGTCCCTAGCGTGCTCCCTGCTCCTGTCTGTGGGGTTACAATGTCAGTGCTGCGAAGTGGTCCCCAGCGTGCTTCCTGCTCCTGTCTGTGGGGTTACAATGTCAGTGCTGCGTAGTGGTCCCTAGCGTGCTCACTGCCTCGTGTCTGTGGGGTTACAATGTCAGTGCTGCGGAGTGGTCCCCAGCGTGCTCCCTACTCCTGTCTGTGGGGTTACAATGTCAGTGCTGCGGAGTGGTCCCCAGCGTGCTCCCTGCTCCTGTCTGTGGGATTACAATGTCAGTGCTGCGGAGTGGTCCCCAGCGTGCTCCTTGCCTCCTGTCTGTGGGGTTACAATGTCAGTGCTGCGGAGTGGTCCCTAGCGTGCTCCCTGCTCCTGTCTGTGGGGTTACAATGTCAGTGCTGCGGAGTGGTCCCCAGCGTGCTCCCTGCTCCTGTCTGTGGGGTTACAATGTCAGTGCTGCGAAGTGGTCCCTAGCGTGCTCCCTGCTCCTGTCTGTGGGGTTACAATGTCAGTGCTGCGGAGAGGTCCCCAGAGTGCTCCCTGCCTCCTGTCTGTGGGGTTACAATGTCAGTGCTGCGGAGTGGTCCCCAGCGTGCTCCTTGCTCCTGTCTGTGGGGTTACAATGTCAGTGCTGCGTAGTGATCCCTAGCGTGCTCCCTGCTCCTGTCTGTGGGGTTACAATGTCAGTGCTGCGAAGTGGTCCCTAGCGTGCTCACTGCCTCCTGTCTGTGGGGTTACAATGTCAGTGCTGCGGAGTGGTCCCTAGCGTGCTCCCTGCCTCCTGTCTGTGGGGTTACAATGTCAGTGTTGCGGAGTGGTCCCCAGCGTGCTGCCTGCTCCTGTCTGTGGGGTTACAATGTCAGTGCTGCGGAGTGGTCCCTAGCGTGCTACCTGCTCCTGTCTGTGGGGTTACAATGTCAGTGCCGCAGAGTGGTCCCCAGCGTGCTGCCTGCTCCTGTCTGTGGGGTTACAATGTCAGTGCTGCGGAGTGGTCCCCAGCGTGCTCCCTGCCTCCTGTCTGTGGGGTTACAATGTCAGTGCTGCGGAGTGGTCCCCAGCGTGCTCCCTGCTCCTGTGTGTGGGGTTACAATGTCAGTGCTGCGAAGTGGTCCCTAGCGTGCTC
This sequence comes from Dendrobates tinctorius, assembly GCF_039654945.1. Classification (NCBI taxonomy): domain Eukaryota; kingdom Metazoa; phylum Chordata; class Amphibia; order Anura; family Dendrobatidae; genus Dendrobates; species Dendrobates tinctorius. Next base: position 2,753,962 of record NW_027361809.1, read on the forward strand.
ACTGCCTCGTGTCTGTGGGGTTACAATGTCAGTGCTGCGAAGTGGTCCCTAGCGTGCTCACTGCCTACGTGTCTGTGGGGTTACAATGTCAGTGCTGCGGAGTGGTCCCCAGCGTGCTCCCTGCTCCTGTGTGTGGGGTTACAATGTCAGTGCTGCGAAGTGGTCCCTAGCGTGCTCACTGCTCCTGTCTGTGGGGTTACAATGTCAGTGCCGCAGAGTGGTCCCCAGCGTGCTGCCTGCTCCTGTCTGTGGGGTTACAATGTCAGTGCTGCGGAGTGGTCCCCAGCGTGCTCCCTGCCTCCTGTCTGTGGGGTTACAATGTCAGTGCTGCGGAGTGGTCCCCAGCGTGCTCCCTGCTCCTGTGTGTGGGGTTACAATGTCAGTGCTGCGAAGTGGTCCCTAGCGTGCTCACTGCCTCGTGTCTGTGGGGTTACAATGTCAGTGCTGCGAAGTGGTCCCTAGCGTGCTCACTGCCTACGTGTCTGTGGGGTTACAATGTCAGTGCTGCGGAGTGGTCCCCAGCGTGCTCCCTGCTCCTGTCTGTGGGGTTACAATGTCAGTGCTGCGGAGTGGTCCCTAGCGTGCTTCCTGCTCCTGTCTGTGGGGTTACAATGTCAGTGCTGCGAAGTGGTCCCTAGCGTGCTCACTGCCTCGTGTCTGTGGGGTTACAATGTCAGTGCTGCGGAGTGGTCCCCAGCGTGCTCCCTGCTCCTGTCTGTGGGGTTACAATGTCAGTGCTGCGGAGTGGTCCCTAGCGTGCTCGCTGCCTCGTGTCTGTGGGGTTACAATGTCAGTGCTGCAAAGTGGTCCCCAGCGTGCTCCCTGCCTCGTGTCTGTGGGGTTACAATGTTAGTGCTGCGTAGTGGTCCCTAGCGTGCTCCCTGCCTCGTGTCTGTGGGGTTACAATGTCAGTGCTGCGGAGTGGTCCCCAGCGTGCTCCCTGCTCCTGTCTGTGGGATTACAATGTCAGTGCTGCGGAGTGGTCCCCAGCGTGCTCCCTGCTCCTGTCTGTGGGGTTACAATGTCAGTGCCGCGGAGTGGTCCCCAGCGTGCTCCCTGCTCCTGTCTGTGGGGTTACAATGTCAGTGCTGCGAAGTGGTCCCCAGCGTGCTCCCTGCTCCTGTCTGTGGGGTTACAATGTCAGTGCTGCGAAGTGGTCCCCAGCGTGCTTCCTGCTCCTGTCTGTGGGGTTACAATGTCAGTGCTGCGTAGTGGTCCCCAGCGTGCTCCCTGCTCCTGTCTGTGGGGTTACAATGTCAGTGCTGCGGAGTGGTCCCCAGCGTGCTCCCTGCTCCTGTCTGTGGGATTACAATGTCAGTGCTGCGGAGTGGTCCCCAGCGTGCTCCCTGCTCCTGTCTGTGGGGTTACAATGTCAGTGCTGCGGAGTGGTCCCCAGCGTGCTCCCTGCTCCTGTCTGTGGGGTTACAATGTCAGTGCTGCGGAGTGGTCCCCAGCGTGCTCCCTGCCTCCTGTCTGTGGGGCTACAATGTCAGTGCTGCGGAGTGGTCCCCAGCGTGCTCCCTGCCTCCTGTCTGTGGGGTTACAATGTCAGTGCTGCGGAGTGGTCCCCAGCGTGCTCCCTGCTCCTGTCTGTGGGGTTACAATGTCAGTGCTGCGGAGTGGTCCCCAGCGTGCTCCCTGCTCCTGTCTGTGGGATTACAATGTCAGTGCTGCGGAGTGGTCCCCAGCGTGCTCCCTGCTCCTGTCTGTGGGGTTACAATGTCAGTGCTGCGGAGTGGTCCCCAGCGTGCTCCCTGCTCCTGTCTGTGGGGTTACAATGTCAGTGCTGCGGAGTGGTCCCCAGCGTGCTCCCTGCCTCCTGTCTGTGGGGCTACAATGTCAGTGCTGCGGAGTGGTCCCCAGCGTGCTCCCTGCCTCCTGTCTGTGGGGTTACAATGTCAGTGCTGCGAAGTGGTCCCTAACGTGCTCCCTGCTCCTGTCTGTGGGGTTACAATGTCAGTGCTGCGTAGTGGTCCCTAGCGTGCTCACTGCCTCGTGTCTGTGGGGTTACAATGTCAGTGCTGCGGAGTGGTCCCTAGCGTGCTCACTGCTCCTGTCTGTGGGGTTACAATGTCAGTGCTGCGAGTGGTCCCCAGCGTGCTCCCTGCTCCTGTCTGTGGGGTTACAATGTCAGTGCTGCGTAGTGGTCCCTAGCGTGCTTCCTGCTCCTGTCTGTGGGGTTACAATGTCAGTGCTGCGAAGTGGTTCCCAGCGTGCTCCCTGCTCCTGTCTGTGGGGTTACAATGTCAGTGCCACGGAGTGGTCCCCAGCGTGCTCCCTGCTCCTGTCTGTGGGGTTACAATGTCAGTGCTGCGAAGTGGTCCCCAGCGTGCTCCCTGCTCCTGTCTGTGGGGTTACAATGTCAGTGCTGCGTAGTGGTCCCTAGCGTGCTTCCTGCTGCTGTCTGTGGAATTACAATGTCAGTGCAGCGAAGTGGTCCCCAGCGTGCTCCCTGCTCCTGTCTGTGGGGTTACAATGTCAGTGCCACGGAGTGGTCCCCAGCGTGCTCCCTGCTCCTGTCTGTGGGGTTACAATGTCAGTGCTGCGAAGTGGTCCCCAGCGTGCTCCCTGCTCCTGTCTGTGGGGTTACAATGTCAGTGCTGCGAAGTGGTCCCCAGCGTGCTCCCTGCTCCTGTCTGTGGGGTTACAATGTCAGTGCTGCGGAGTGGTCCCCAGCGTGCTCCCTGCTCCTGTCTGTGGGGTTACAATGTCAGTGCTGCGGAGTGGTCCCTAGCGTACTCCCTGCTCCTGTCTGTGGGATTACAATGTCAGTGCTGCGAAGTGGTTCCCAGCGTGCTCCCTGCTCCTGTCTGTGGGATTACAATGTCAGTGCTGCGGAGTGGTCCCTAGCGTACTCCCTGCTCCTGTCTGTGGGGTTACAATGTCAGTGCTGCGGAGTGGTCCCCAGCGTGCTCCCTGCTCCTGTCTGTGGGATTACAATGTCAGTGCAGCGAAGTGGTCCCCAGCGTGCTCCCTGCTCCTGTCTGTGGGGTTACAATGTCAGTGCTGCGGAGTGGTCCCCAGCGTGCTCCCTGCTCCTGTCTGTGGGATTACAATGTCAGTGCTGCGAAGTGGTTCCCAGCGTGCTCCCTGCTCCTGTCTGTGGGATTACAATGTCAGTGCTGCGGAGTGGTCCCCAGCTTGCTCCCTGCTCCTGTCTGTGGGGTTACAATGTCAGTGCTGCGGAGTGGTCCCTAGCGTGCTCTCTGCTCCTGTCTGTGGGGTTACAATGTCAGTGCCGCGGAGTGGTCCCCAGCGTGCTCACTGCTCCTGTCTGTGGGATTACAATGTCAGTGCTGCGGAGTGGTCCCTAGCGTGCTCCCTGCTCCTGTCTGTGGGGTTACAATGTCAGTGCCGCGGAGTGGTCCCCAGCGTGCTCACTGCTCCTGTCTGTGGGATTACAATGTCAGTGCTGCGAAGTGGTTCCCAGCGTGCTCCCTGCTCCTGTCTGTGGGATTACAATGTCAGCGCTGCGGAGTGGTCCCTAGCGTGCTCCCTGCTCCTGTCTGTGGGATTACAATGTCAGTGCTGCGAAGTGGTTCCCAGCGTGCTCCCTGCTCCTGTCTGTGGGATTACAATGTCAGTGCTGCGGAGTGGTCCCTAGCGTGCTCCCTGCTCCTGTCTGTGGGGTTACAATGTCAGTGCCGCGGAGTGGTCGCCAGCGTGCTCACTGCTCCTGTCTGTGGGATTACAATGTCAGTGCTGCGGAGTGGTCCCTAGCGTGCTCCCTGCTCCTGTCTGTGGGGTTACAATGTCAGTGCCGCGGAGTGGTCCCCAGCGTGCTCCCTGCTCCTGTCTGTGGGGTTACAATGTCAGTGCTGCGGAGTGGTCCCCAGCGTGCTCCCTGCTCCTGTCTGTGGGGTTACAATGTCAGTGCTGCGAAGTGGTCCCCAGCGTGCTTCCTGCTCCTGTCTGTGGGGTTATAATGTCAGTGCTGCGTAGTGGTCCCCAGCGTGCTCCCTGCTCCTGTCTGTGGGGTTACAATGTCAGTGCTGCGAAGTGGTCCCCAGCGTGCTTCCTGCTCCTGTCTGTGGGGTTACAATGTCAGTGCTGCGTAGTGGTCCCTAGCGTGCTCACTGCCTCGTGTCTGTGGGGTTACAATGTCAGTGCTGTGGAGTGGTCCCTAGCGTGCTCCCTGCTCCTGTCTGTGGGGTTACAATGTCAGTGCTGCGAAGTGGTCCCCAGCGTGCTTCCTGCTCCTGTCTGTGGGGTTACAATGTCAGTGCTGCGTAGTGGTCCCTAGCGTGCTCACTGCCTCGTGTCTGTGGGGTTACAATGTCAGTGCTGCGGAGTGGTCCCCAGCGTGCTCCCTACTCTTGTCTGTGGGGTTACAATGTCAGTGCTGCGGAGTGGTCCCCAGCGTGCTCCCTGCTCCTGTCTGTGGGGTTACAATGTCAGTGCTGCGGAGTGGTCCCTAGCGTGCTCCCTGCTCCTGTCTGTGGGATTACAATGTCAGTGCTGCGGAGTGGTCCCCAGCGTGCTCCTTGCCTCCTGTCTGTGGGGTTACAATGTCAGTGCTGCGGAGTGGTCCCTAGCGTGCTCCCTGCTCCTGTCTGTGGGGTTACAATGTCAGTGCTGCGGAGTGGTCCCCAGCGTGCTCCCTGCTCCTGTCTGTGGGGTTACAATGTCAGTGCTGCGAAGTGGTCCCTAGCGTGCTCCCTGCTCCTGTCTGTGGGGTTACAATGTCAGTGCTGCGGAGAGGTCCCCAGAGTGCTCCCTGCCTCCTGTCTGTGGGGTTACAATGTCAGTGCTGCGGAGTGGTCCCCAGCGTGCTCCTTGCTCCTGTCTGTGGGGTTACAATGTCAGTGCTGCGTAGTGATCCCTAGCGTGCTCCCTGCTCCTGTCTGTGGGGTTACAATGTCAGTGCTGCGAAGTGGTCCCTAGCGTGCTCACTGCCTCCTGTCTGTGGGGTTACAATGTCAGTGCTGCGGAGTGGTCCCTAGCGTGCTCCCTGCCTCCTGTCTGTGGGGTTACAATGTCAGTGTTGCGGAGTGGTCCCCAGCGTGCTGCCTGCTCCTGTCTGTGGGGTTACAATGTCAGTGCTGCGGAGTGGTCCCTAGCGTGCTACCTGCTCCTGTCTGTGGGGTTACAATGTCAGTGCCGCAGAGTGGTCCCCAGCGTGCTGCCTGCTCCTGTCTGTGGGGTTACAATGTCAGTGCTGCGGAGTGGTCCCCAGCGTGCTCCCTGCCTCCTGTCTGTGGGGTTACAATGTCAGTGCTGCGGAGTGGTCCCCAGCGTGCTCCCTGCTCCTGTGTGTGGGGTTACAATGTCAGTGCTGCGAAGTGGTCCCTAGCGTGCTCACTGCCTCGTGTCTGTGGGGTTACAATGTCAGTGCTGCGAAGTGGTCCCTAGCGTGCTCACTGCCTACGTGTCTGTGGGGTTACAATGTCAGTGCTGCGGAGTGGTCCCCAGCGTGCTCCCTGCTCCTGTGTGTGGGGTTACAATGTCAGTGCTGCGAAGTGGTCCCTAGCGTGCTCACTGCTCCTGTCTGTGGGGTTACAATGTCAGTGCTGCGTAGTGGTCCCTAGCGTGCTCCCTGCCTCGTGTCTGTGGGGTTACAATGTCAGTGCTGCGAAGTGGTCCCTAGCGTGCTCACTGCCTACGTGTCTGTGGGGTTACAATGTCAGTGCTGCGGAGTGGTCCCCAGCGTGCTCCCTGCTCCTGTCTGTGGGGTTACAATGTCAGTGCTGCGGAGTGGTCCCTAGCGTGCTTCCTGCTCCTGTCTGTGGGGTTACAATGTCAGTGCTGCGAAGTGGTCCCTAGCGTGCTCACTGCCTCGTGTCTGTGGGGTTACAATGTCAGTGCTGCGGAGTGGTCCCCAGCGTGCTCCCTGCTCCTGTCTGTGGGGTTACAATGTCAGTGCTGCGGAGTGGTCCCTAGCGTGCTCGCTGCCTCGTGTCTGTGGGGTTACAATGTCAGTGCTGCGAAGTGGTCCCCAGCGTGCTCCCTGCCTCGTGTCTGTGGGGTTACAATGTTAGTGCTGCGTAGTGGTCCCTAGCGTGCTCCCTGCCTCGTGTCTGTGGGGTTACAATGTCAGTGCTGCGGAGTGGTCCCCAGCGTGCTCCCTGCTCCTGTCTGTGGGATTACAATGTCAGTGCTGCGGAGTGGTCCCCAGCGTGCTCCCTGCTCCTGTCTGTGGGGTTACAATGTCAGTGCCGCGGAGTGGTCCCCAGCGTGCTCCCTGCTCCTGTCTGTGGGGTTACAATGTCAGTGCTGCGAAGTGGTCCCCAGCGTGCTCCCTGCTCCTGTCTGTGGGGTTACAATGTCAGTGCTGCGAAGTGGTCCCCAGCGTGCTTCCTGCTCCTTTCTGTGGGGTTACAATGTCAGTGCTGCGTAGTGGTCCCCAGCGTGCTCCCTGCTCCTGTCTGTGGGGTTACAATGTCAGTGCTGCGGAGTGGTCCCCAGCGTGCTCCCTGCTCCTGTCTGTGGGATTACAATGTCAGTGCTGCGGAGTGGTCCCCAGCGTGCTCCCTGCTCCTGTCTGTGGGGTTACAATGTCAGTGCTGCGGAGTGGTCCCCAGCGTGCTCCCTGCTCCTGTCTGTGGGGTTACAATGTCAGTGCTGCGGAGTGGTCCCCAGCGTGCTCCCTGCCTCCTGTCTGTGGGGCTACAATGTCAGTGCTGCGGAGTGGTCCCCAGCGTGCTCCCTGCCTCCTGTCTGTGGGGTTACAATGTCAGTGCTGCGGAGTGGTCCCCAGCGTGCTCCCTGCTCCTGTCTGTGGGGTTACAATGTCAGTGCTGCGGAGTGGTCCCCAGCGTGCTCCCTGCTCCTGTCTGTGGGATTACAATGTCAGTGCTGCGGAGTGGTCCCCAGCGTGCTCCCTGCTCCTGTCTGTGGGGTTACAATGTCAGTGCTGCGGAGTGGTCCCCAGCGTGCTCCCTGCTCCTGTCTGTGGGGTTACAATGTCAGTGCTGCGGAGTGGTCCCCAGCGTGCTCCCTGCCTCCTGTCTGTGGGGCTACAATGTCAGTGCTGCGGAGTGGTCCCCAGCGTGCTCCCTGCCTCCTGTCTGTGGGGTTACAATGTCAGTGCTGCGAAGTGGTCCCTAACGTGCTCCCTGCTCCTGTCTGTGGGGTTACAATGTCAGTGCTGCGTAGTGGTCCCTAGCGTGCTCACTGCCTCGTGTCTGTGGGGTTACAATGTCAGTGCTGCGGAGTGGTCCCTAGCGTGCTCACTGCTCCTGTCTGTGGGGTTACAATGTCAGTGCTGCGTAGTGGTCCCCAGCGTGCTCCCTGCCTCGTGTCTGTGGGGTTACAATGTCAGTGCTGCAAAGTGGTCCCTAGCGTGCTCACTGCTCCTGTCTGTGGGGTTACAATGTCAGTGCTGCGTAGTGGTCCCTAGCGTGCTCCCTGCCTCGTGTCTGTGGGGTTACAATGTCAGTGCTGCGAAGTGGTCCCTAGCGTGCTCACTGCCTCGTGTCTGTGGGGTTACAATGTCAGTGCTGCGAGTGGTCCCCAGCGTGCTCCCTGCTCCTGTCTGTGGGGTTACAATGTCAGTGCTGCGTAGTGGTCCCTAGCGTGCTTCCTGCTCCTGTCTGTGGGGTTACAATGTCAGTGCTGCGAAGTGGTTCCCAGCGTGCTCCCTGCTCCTGTCTGTGGAATTACAATGTCAGTGCAGCGAAGTGGTCCCCAGCGTGCTCCCTGCTCCTGTCTGTGGGGTTACAATGTCAGTGCCACGGAGTGGTCCCCAGCGTGCTCCCTGCTCCTGTCTGTGGGGTTACAATGTCAGTGCTGCGAAGTGGTCCCCAGCGTGCTCCCTGCTCCTGTCTGTGGGGTTACAATGTCAGTGCTGCGAAGTGGTCCCCAGCGTGCTCCCTGCTCCTGTCTGTGGGGTTACAATGTCAGTGCTGCGGAGTGGTCCCCAGCGTGCTCCCTGCTCCTGTCTGTGGGGTTACAATGTCAGTGCTGCGGAGTGGTCCCTAGCGTACTCCCTGCTCCTGTCTGTGGGATTACAATGTCAGTGCTGCGAAGTGGTTCCCAGCGTGCTCCCTGCTCCTGTCTGTGGGATTACAATGTCAGTGCTGCGGAGTGGTCCCTAGCGTACTCCCTGCTCCTGTCTGTGGGGTTACAATGTCAGTGCTGCGGAGTGGTCCCCAGCGTGCTCCCTGCTCCTGTCTGTGGGATTACAATGTCAGTGCAGCGAAGTGGTCCCCAGCGTGCTCCCTGCTCCTGTCTGTGGGGTTACAATGTCAGTGCCGCGGAGTGGTCCCCAGCGTGCTCCCTGCTCCTGTCTGTGGGGTTACAATGTCAGTGCTGCGAAGTGGTCCCCAGCGTGCTTCCTGCTCCTGTCTGTGGGGTTACAATGTCAGTGCTGCGTAGTGGTCCCTAGCGTGCTCACTGCCTCGTGTCTGTGGGGTTACAATGTCAGTGCTGCGGAGTGGTCCCCAGCGTGCTCCCTGCTCCTGTCTGTGGGGTTACAATTTCAGTGTTGCGGAGTGGTCCCCAGCGTGCTCCTTGCCTCCTGTCTGTGGGGTTACAATGTCAGTGCTGCGGAGTGGTCCCTAGCGTGCTCCCTGCTCCTGTCTGTGGGATTACAATGTCAGTGCTGTGGAGTGGTCCCCAGCGTGCTCCTTGCCTCCTGTCTGTGGGGTTACAATGTCAGTGCTGCGAAGTGGTCCCCAGCGTGCTTCCTGCTCCTGTCTGTGGGGTTACAATGTCAGTGCTGCGTAGTGGTCCCTAGCGTGCTCACTGCCTCGTGTCTGTGGGGTTACAATGTCAGTGCTGCGGAGTGGTCCCCAGGGTGCTCCCTGCTCCTGTCTGTGGGGTTACAATTTCAGTGTTGCGGAGTGGTCCCCAGCGTGCTCCTTGCCTCCTGTCTGTGGGGTTACAATGTCAGTGCTGCGGAGTGGTCCCTAGCGTGCTCCCTGCTCCTGTCTGTGGGATTACAATGTCAGTGCTGTGGAGTGGTCCCCAGCGTGCTCCTTGCCTCCTGTCTGTGGGGTTACAATGTCAGTGCTGCGGAGTGGTCCCTAGCGTGCTCCCTGCTCCTGTCTGTGGGGTTACAATGTCAGTGCTGCGGAGTGGTCCCCAGCGTGCTCCCTGCCTCCTGTCTGTGGGGCTACAATGTCAGTGCTGCGGAGTGGTCCCCAGCGTGCTCCCTGCCTCCTGTCTGTGGGGCTACAATGTCAGTGCTGCGGAGTGGTCCCCAGCGTGCTCCTTGCCTCCTGTCTGTGGGGTTACAATGTCAGTGCTGCGGAGTGGTCCCCAGCGTGCTCCCTGCCTCCTGTCTGTGGGGCTACAATGTCAGTGCTGCGGAGTGGTCCCCAGCGTGCTCCCTGCCTCCTGTCTGTGGGGCTACAATGTCAGTGCTGCGGAGTGGTCCCCAGCGTGCTCCCTGCCTCCTGTCTGTGGGGTTACAATGTCAGTGCTGCGAAGTGGTCCCCAGCGTGCTCCCTGCTCCTGTCTGTGGGGTTACAATGTCAGTGCTGCGGAGTGGTCCCCAGCGTGCTCACTGCCTCGTGTCTGTGGGGTTACAATGTCAGTGCTGCGGAGTGGTCCCCAGCGTGCTCCCTGCTCCTGTCTGTGGGGTTACAATGTCAGTGCTGCGGAGTGGTCCCCAGCGTGCTCCCTGCCTCCTGTCTGTGGGGTTACAATGTCAGTGCTGCGAAGTGGTCCCCAGCGTGCTCCCTGCCTCCTGTCTGTGGGGCTACAATGTCAGTGCTGCGGAGTGGTCCCCAGCGTGCTCCCTGCCTCCTGTCTGTGGGGTTACAATGTCAGTGCTGCGAAGTGGTCCCTAGCGTGCTCACTGCCTCGTGTCTGTGGGGTTACAATGTCAGTGCTGCGAAGTGGTCCCCAGCGTGCTCCCTGCCTCCTGTCTGTGGGGTTACAATGTCAGTGCTGCGGAGTGGTCCCCAGCGTGCTCACTGCCTCGTGTCTGTGGGGTTACAATGTCAGTGCTGCGGAGTGGTCCCCAGCGTGCTCCCTGCTCCTGTCTGTGGGGTTACAATGTCAGTGCTGCGAAGTGGTCCCCAGCGTGCTTCCTGCTCCTGTCTGTGGGGTTACAATGTCAGTGCTGCGGAGTGGTCCCTAGCATGCTCCCTGCCTCCTGTCTGTGGGGTTACAATGTCAGTGCTGCGAAGTGGTCCCTAGCGTGCTCCTTGCCTCGTGTCTGTGGGGTTACAATGTCAGTGCTGCGGAGTGGTCCCTAGCGTGCTCCCTGCTCCTGTCTGTGGGGTTACAATGTCAGTGCTGCGGAGTGGTCCCTAGCATGCTCCTTGCCTCGTGTCTGTGGGGTTACAATGTCAGTGCTGCGGAGTGGTCCCTAGCGTGCTCCCTGCTCCTGTCTGTGGGGTTACAATGTCAGTGCTGCGAAGTGGTCCCTAGCGTGCTCCCTGCCTCCTGTCTGTGGGGTTACAATGTCAGTGCTGCAGAGTGGTCCCCAGCGTGCTACCTGCTCCTGTCTGTGGGGTTACAATGTCAGTGCCGCAGAGTGGTCCCCAGCGTGCTGCCTGCTCCTGTGTGTGGGGTTACAATGTCAGTGCTGCGTAGTGGTCCCTAGCGTGCTCACTGCCTCGTGTCTGTGTGGTTACAATGTCAGTGCTGCGGAGTGGTCCCTAGCGTGCTCCCTGCTCCTGTCTGTGGGGTTACAATATCAGTGCCGCGGAGTGGTCCCCAGCGTGCTCCCTGCTCCTGTCTGTGGGGTTACAATGTCAGTACTGCGGAGTGGTCCCCAGCGTGCTCCCTGCTCCTGTCTGCGGTGTTATGTTAGTGCTGCGGATCGGTCCCCAGCGTGCTCCCTGCTCCTGTCTGTGGGGTTACAATGTCAGTGCTGCGGAGTGGTCCCCAGCGTGCTCCCTGCCTCCTGTCTGCGGTGTTATGTTAGTGCTGCGGATCGGTCCCCAGCGTGCTCCCTGCTCCTGTCTGTGGGGTTACAATGTCAGTGCTGCGGAGTGGTCCCTAGCGTGCTCCCTGCTCCTGTCTGTGGGGTTACAATGTCAGTGCTGCGGAGTGGTCCCTAGCGTGCTCCCTGCTCCTGTCTGTGGGGTTACAATGTCAGTGCTGCGGAGTGGTCCCCAGCGTGCTCCCTGCTCCTGTCTGTGGGGTTACAATGTCAGTGCCGCGGAGTGGTCCCTAGCGTGCTCCCTGCTCCTGTCTGTGGGGTTACAATGTCAGTGCTGCGGAGTGGTCCCCAGCGTGCTCCGTGCTCCTGTCTGTGGGGTTACAATGTCAGTGCTGCGGAGTGGTCCCCAGCGTGCTCCCTGCTCCTGTCTGTGGGATTACAATGTCAATGCTGCGGAGTGGTCCCCAGCGTGCTCCCTGCCTCCTGTCTGTGGGGTTACAATGTCAGTGCTGAGAAGTGGTCCCTAGCGTGCTCACTGCCTCGTGTCTGTGGGGTTACAATGTCAGTGCTGCGGAGTGGTCCCCAGCGTGCTCCCTGCTCCTGTCTGTGGGGTTACAATGTCAGTGCTGCGGAGTGGTCCCCAGCGTGCTCACTGCTCCTGTCTGTAGGGTTACAATGTCAGTGCTGCGGAGTGGTCTCCAGCGTGCTCCCTGCTCCTGTCTGTGGGGTTACAATGTCAGTGCTGCAGAGTGGTCCCAAGCGTGCTCCCTGCCTCCTGCCTGCGGGGTTATGTTAGTGCTGCAGAGTGGTCCCCAGCGTGCTCCCTGCCTCCTGTCTGCGGGGTTACAATGTCAGTGGTGCGGAGTGGTCCCCAGCGTGCTCCCTGCTCCTGTCTGTGGGGTTACAATGTCAGTGATGCGGAGTGGTCCCAAGCGTGCTCCCTGCCTCCTGTCTGCGGGGTTATGTTAGTGCTGCGGAGCGGTCCCCAGCGTGCTCCCTGCTCCTGTCTGTGGGGTTACAATGTCAGTGCTGCGGAGCGGTCCCTAGCGTGCTCCCTGCTCCTGTCTGTGGGGTTATGTTAGTGCTGCGGAGCGGTCCCCAGCGTGCTCCCTGCTCCTGTCTGTGGGGTTACAATGTCAGTGCTGCGTAGTGGTCCCCAGCGTGCTCCCTGCCTCCTGTCTGCGGGGTTACGTTAGTGCTGCGGAGTGGTCCCCAGCGTGCTCCCTGCTCCTGTCTGTGGGGTTACAATGTCAGTGCTGCGTAGTGGTCCCCAGCGTGCTCACTGCCTCGTGTCTGTGGGGTTACAATGTCAGTGCTGCGGAGTGGTCCCCAGCGTGCTCCCTGCTCCTGTCTGTGGGGTTACAATGTCAGTGCTGCGAAGTGGTCCCTAGCATGCTCCCTGCTCCTGTCTGTGGGGTTACAATGTCAGTGCTGCGTAGTGGTCCCTAGCGTGCTCACTGCCTCGTCTCTGTGGGGTTACAATGTCAGTGCTGCGGAGTGGTCCCCAGCGTGCTCACTGCCTCGTGTCTGTGGGGTTACAATGTCAGTGCTGCGGAGTGGTCCCTAGCGTGCTCCCTGCTCCTGTCTGTGGGGTTACAATGTCAGTGCTGCGGAGCGGTCCCTAGCGTGCTCCCTGCTCCTGTCTGCGGGGTTACGTTAGTGCTGCGGAGTGGTCCCCAGCGTGCTCCCTGCTCCTGTCTGTGGGGTTACAATGTCAGTGCTGCAGAGTGGTCCCTAGCGTGCTCCTTGCTCCTGTCTGCGGGGTTACGTTAGTGCTGCGGAGTGGTCCCCAGCGTACTCCATGCCTGTCTGTGGGGTCACAATGTCAGTGCTGCGGAGTGGTCCCCAGCGTGCTCCCTGCTCCTGTCTGTGGGGTTACAATGTCAGTGCTGCAGAATGGTCGCTAGCGTGCTCCCTGCCTCCTGTCTGTGGGGTTACGTTAGTGCTGCGGAGTGGTCCCCAGCGTGCTTCCTGCTCCTGTCTGTGGGGTTACAATGTCAGTGCTGCGGAGCGGTCCCCAGCGTGCTCTCTGACTCCTGTCTGCGGGGTTACGTTAGTGCTGTGGAGCGGTCCCCAGCATGCTCCCTGACTCGTCTGCGGGGTTACGTTAGTGCTGTGGAGCGGCCCCCAGCGTGCTCTCTGACTCCTGTCTGCGGGGTTACGTTAGTGCTGTGGAGGAACGGTCCCCAGCGTGCTCCTTGCCTCCTGTCTGCGGGGTTACGTTAGTGCTGTGGCGCGTTCCCCAGCGTGCTCCCTGCCTCCTGTCTGCGGGTTACAATGTCAGTGCTGCGGAGCGGTCCCCAGCGTGCTCCCTGACTCCTGTCTGCGGGGTTACGTTAGTGCTGCAGAGCGGTCCCCAGCGTGCTCCCTGACTCCTGTCTGCGGGGTTACGTTAGTGCTGCGGAGCGGTCCCCAGCGTGCTCCCTGACTCCTGTCTGCGGGGTTACGTTAGTGCTGTGGAGCGGTCCCCAGCGTGCTCCCTGACTCCTGTCTGCGGGGTTACGTTAGTGCTGTGGAGCGGCCCCCAGCGTGCACTCTGACTCCTGTCTGCGGGGTTACGTTAGTGCTGTGGAGCGGTCCCCAGCGTGCTCTCTGACTCCTGTCTGCGGGGTTACGTTAGTGCTGTGGAGCGGTCCCCAGCGTGCTCCCTGCCTCCTGTCTGCTGGGTTACGTTAGTGCTGTGGAGCGGTCCCCAGCGTGCTCCCTGCCTCCTGTCTGCGGGTTACAATGTCAGTGCTACGGAACGGTCCCCAGCGTGCTCCCTGACTTCTGTCTGAGGGGTTACGTTAGTGCTGTGGAGCGGTCCCCAGCGTGCTCTCTGATTCCTGTCTTCGGGGTTACGTTAGTGCTGTGGAGCGGTCCCCAGCGTGCTCTTTGACTCCTGTCTGCGGGGTTACGTTAGTGCTGTGGAGCGGTCCCCAGCGTGCTCCCTGACTTCTGTCTGCGGGGTTACGTTAGTGCTGTGGAGCGGTCCCCAGCGTGCTCTTTGACTTCTATCTGCGGGGTTACGTTAGTGCTGTGGAGCGGTCCCTAGCGTGCTCTCTGACTCCTGTCTGTGGGGTTACGTTAGTGCTGTGGAGCGGTCCCCAGCGTGCTCCCTGCCTCCTGTCTGCGGGGTTACGTTAGTGCTGTGGAGCGGTCCCCAGCGTGCTCCCTGACTCATGTCTGCGGGGTTACTTTAGTGCTGCGGAGCGGTCCCCAGCGTGCTCCCTGCCTCCTGTCTGCGGGTTACAATGTCAGTGCTGTGGAGCGGTCCCCAGCGTGCTCTGACTCCTGTCTGCGGGGTTACGTTAGTGCTGTGGAGCGGTCCCCAGCGTGCTCCCTGACTCATGTCTGCGGGGTTACTTTAGTGCTGCGGAGCGGTCCCCAGCGTGCTCCCTGCCTCCTGTCTGCGGGGTTATGTTAGTGCTGTGGAGCGGTCCCCAGCGTGCTCCCTGCTCCTGTCTGTGGGGTTACTATGTCAGTGCTGCGGAACGGTCCCCAGCGTGCTCCCTGCTCCTGTCTGCGGGGTTACGTCTGTGCTGTGGAGTGGTCCCCAGCGTGCTCCCTGCTCCTGTCTGCAGGGTTACGTTAGTGCTGTGGAGCGGTCCCCAGCGTGCTCCCTGACTCCTGTCTGTGGGGTTACTTTAGTGCTGTGGAGCGGTCCCCAGCGTGCTCCCTGCCTCCTGTCTGTGGGGTTACGTTAGTGCTGTGGAGCGGTCCCCAGCGTGCTTCCTGCCTCCTGTCTGTGGGGTTACGTTAGTGCTGTGGAGCGGTCCCCAGCGTGCTCCCTGACTCCTGTCTCCGGGGTTACGTTAGTGCTGTGGAGCGGTCCCCAGCGTGCTCCCTGACTCCTGTCTGTGGGGTTACTTTAGTGCTGTGGAGCGGTCCCCAGCGTGCTCCCTGCCTCCTGTCTGTGGGGTTACGTTAGTGCTGTGGAGCGGTCCCCAGCGTGCTTCCTGCCTCCTGTCTGTGGGGTTACGTTAGTGCTGTGGAGCGGTCCCCAGCGTGCTCCCTGACTCCTGTCTCCGGGGTTACGTTAGTGCTGTGGAGTGGTCCCCAGCGTGCTCGCTGACTCCTGTCTGTGGGGTTACGTTAGTGCTGTGGAGTGGTCCCCAGCGTGCTCGCTGACTCCTGTCTGTGGGGTTACGTTAGTGCTGTGGAGCGGTCCCCAGCGTGCTCCCTGCCTCCTGTCTGTGGGGTTACGTTAGTGCTGTGGAGCGGTCCCCAGCGTGCTCCCTGCCGGGTTACGTTAGTGCTGTGGAGTGGTCCCCAGCGTGCTCCCTGCTCCTGTCTGTGGGGTTACGTTACTGCTGTGGAGCGGTCCCCAGCGTGCTCCCTGCTCCTGTCTGTGGGGTTACGTTAGTGCTGTGGAGCGGTCCCCAGCGTGCTCCCTGCCTCCTGTCTGCTGGGTTACGTTAGTGCTGTGGAGCGGTCCCCAGCGTGCTCCCTGACTCCTTTCTGCGGGGTTACGTTAGTGCTGTGGAGCGGTCCCCAGCGTGCTCCCTGCCTCCTGTCTGTGGGGTTACGTTAGTGCTGTGGAGCGGTCCCCAGCGTGCTCCCTGCTCCTGTCTGTGGGGTTACTTTTGTGCTGTGGAGTGGTCCCCAGCGTGCTCCGACTCCTGTTTGCGGGGTTACAATGTCAGTGCTGCGGAGTGGTCTCCAGCGTGCTCCCTGCTCCTGTCTGTGGGGTTACGTTAGTGCTGTGGAGTGG
The DNA here is from genome assembly GCF_039654945.1 of Dendrobates tinctorius. Classification (NCBI taxonomy): domain Eukaryota; kingdom Metazoa; phylum Chordata; class Amphibia; order Anura; family Dendrobatidae; genus Dendrobates; species Dendrobates tinctorius. The sequence continues at coordinate 2,769,432 of NW_027361809.1, forward strand.
TCCCCAGCGTGCTCCCTGCTCCTGTCTGTGGGGTTACAATGTTAGTGCTGCGGAGTGGTCTCCAGTGTGCTCCCTGCCTCCTGTCTGCGGGGTTACGTTAGTGGTGTGGAGCGGTCCCCAGCGTGCTCCCTGCCTCCTGTCTGCGGGGTTACGTTAGTGCTGTGAAGCGGTCCCCAGCGTGCTCCGACTCCTGTCTGCGGGGTTACGTTAGTGCTGTGGAGCGGTCCCCAGCGTGCTCCCTGACTCCTGTCTGTGGGGTTACGTCAGTGCTGTGGAGCGGTCCCCAGCGTGCTCCCTGCTCCTGTCTGTGGGGTTACAATGTTAGTGCTGCGGAGTGGTCTCCAGCGTGCTCCCTGCCTCCTGTCTGCGGGGTTACGTTAGTGCTGTGGAGTGGTCCCCAGCGTGCTCCCTGCTCCTGTCTGTGGGGTTACAATGTTAGTGCTGCGGAGTGGTCTCCAGCGTGCTCCCTGCCTCCTGTCTGCGGGGTTACGTTAGTGCTGTGGAGCGGTCCCAAGCCTGCTCCCTGCCTCCTGTCTGTGGGGTTACGTTAGTGCTGTGGAGTGGTCCCCAGCGTGCTCCGACTCCTGTCTGCGGGGTTACGTTAGTGCTGTGGAGTGGTCCCCAGCGTGCTCCATGCTCCTGTCTGTGGGGTTACAATGTCAGTGCTGCGGAGTGGTCTCCAGCGTGCTCCCTGCCTCCTGTCTGCGGGGTTACGTTAGTGCTGTGGAGCGGTCCCCAGCGTGCTCCCTGCCTCCTGTCTGCGGGGTTACGTTAGTGCTGTGGAGCCGTCCCCAGCGTGCTCCCTGCTCCTGTTTGTGGGGTTACGTTAGTGCTGTGGAGCGGTCCCCAGCGTGCTCCCTGCTCCTGTCTGCGGGGTTACGTTAGTGCTGTGGAGCGGTCCCCAGCATGCGCCCTGACTCCTGTCTGCGGGGTTACAATGTCAGTGCTGTGGAGCTTCGTCCCATTAGACGTTACATTGTGCACTTTCCGCGCAGTGGGGCAGTATTAGTGGCTCTCACTATGTGGCAGCATTAGTGGCTCTCACTATGTGGCAGTATTAGTGGCTCTCACTATGTGGCAGTATTAGTGCCTCTCACTATGTGGCAGCAGGTTTGCTGCGGGATCTTTCTACATATGACATATAGTAGATTCTTTGCTGCATTAGTTCCGGTCTCGCCCAGGATTTTGCGCTGTGGCGGAGTCGCGGAGATCAGTGGCGCCCACGTGTCGTGGCGTTACACAAAGCGCTCGTGACCGGCTCACAGGCCGCACGCTGGATGTGACGATTCTCCGCAGACTGGAGATGCCGCCCGGGGCCGAACGCACCAACTTCTGTCCCCATAGAAACCGCTGCACGCCTGATGGGAGCTGATCAGCGCTCAGGGGGTCTGCACCCTCCCCCAATAACGCGAAGATCAGAGCATGTTCCTATAAGATTATCAGTGCGCTCCACAGAGGGAGAGCAGGGCTGAGGGCACAGCTGCTGCAGAACATCTTCTGGAGAGTTTCAGATAAACGTTTTGTGTTCTGGAAGAGCACGGCCTCAGGGCAATGTATGGAGGTGGCTGGCTGCTCGGAGTCATTAGGTCTATGCACTGGTGGTGAGACAGAGGGGCTCATTTAGCTATTGAGCAGCCAGCCCCCTTCACACACCGCACTGACAACATGGCGACTCCTTTCTACAGCCAGGTCGCCCCGTTCTTCACCCGCAGTGCAGAGCAGAGAAGGGGGCTGGCTGACACAACGAGATGAAGACGAGCTGCTGCCGGTGGACCATGCTGACCTACAAGAAAGGGGCACAATCCTCAGCTACCCCAATCCTGGTAACCCCATCATGGCCCTACACCACTAGGATCCAGGGGTATCAGTATGAAAGCCCCATCCTGACCCTCTGCTCCCACGCACCGAGTGTCGGCGACTGCTGTCACATCGCGACCGACAGCAAGAAGCCGCAGGGCAACCTGGAAGCATCCGGGGGCCGAGAGTCTGACTCCCGTCATCTGACGCTGGTGGCCTGTAATGGGCCATTAATGTTGTAGGATTCACTGCTGAGGGTTTGTTACAAGGTATCATTGGAGCTTGGCTCTCAGCAGCCCCGTGGAAGCGCTGCACTCAGCTGACGGACGCTGGAGATGTCACCCGGCGACACCTGTTTCCTCTGATTTAGTCATTCTTATAAACAAACACTGCGGCCCCTGCTGCTGCAAATTGGCCCCTGGGGGCCCCGAAGCAGGTAGTAATGTCAGTCCCTACCCTCTAATTATACAGCCGAGCATGGAAACCTGCGCAGCAGGTGGAGGCACCGAGAGACAGCCAGAGGCACGGAGAGACAACCAGTCATAAAGAGACGGCCAGAGGCACCGAGAGACAACCAGTCATAGAGACACCAGCGGCACCGAGAGACGGCCAGCGGCACCGAGAGATGGCCAGAGGCACCGAGAGACGGCCAGTCATAGAGAGACGGCCAGAGGCACCGAGAGATGGCCAGAGGCACCGAGAGACAGCCAGTCATAGAGAGACGGCCAGAGGCACCGAGAGATGGCAACAGGCACCGAGAGATGGCAACAGGCACCGAGAGATGGCAACAGGCACCGAGAGATGGCAACAGGCACCGAGAGATGGCAACAGGCACCGAGAGATGGCAACAGGCACCGAGAGATGGCAACAGGCACCGAGAGACAACCAGTCAGAGAGACGGCCAGCGGCACCGAGAGATGGCAACAGGCACCGAGAGATGGCAACAGGCACCGAGAGACAACCAGTCAGAGAGACGGCCAGCGGCACCGAGAGACAGCCAGTCATAAAGAGACGGCCAGAGGCACCAAGAGACAACCAGTCATAGAGAGACACTAGAGGCACCGAGAGACGGCCAGCAGCACCGAGACGACCAGAGGCACCGAGAGATGGCAACAGGCACCGAGAGACAACCAGTCATAGAGAGACACCAGAGGCACCGAGAGACAGCCAGAGGCACCGAGAGACGGCAACAGGCACCGAGAGGCAACCAGTCATAAAGAGACACTAGAGGCACCGAGAGATGGCAACAGGCACCGAGAGACAACCAGTCATAAAGAGACGGCCAGCGGCACCGAGAGACGGCAACAGGCACCGAGAGACAACCAGTCATAGAGAGACGGCCAGAGGCACCGAGAGACAACCAGTCATAAAGAGACGGCCAGCAGCACCGAGAAACGGCCAGAGGCACCGAGAGGCGGCCAGAGGCACCGAGAGGCGGCAACAGGCACCGAGAGACAACCAGTCATAGAGAGACGGCCAGCGGCACCGAGAGACAGCCAGAGGCACCGAGAGATGGCAACAGGCACCAAGAGACAGCCAGAGGCACCGAGAGACAACCAGTCATAGAGAGACGGCCAGAGGCACCGAGAGACAGCCAGAGGCACCGAGAGACAGCCAGTCATAAAGAGACCAGTCATAGAGAGACGGCCAGAGGCACCGAGAGACGGCCAGAGGCACCGAGAGACGGCCAGAGGCACCGAGAGACAGCCAGAGGCACCGAGAGACAGCCAGTCATAAAGAGACGGCCAGCAGCACCGAGAGACGGCCAGCGGCACCGAGAGACGGCCAGCGGCACCGAGAGACGGCCAGAGGCACCGAGAGACGGCCAGAGGCACCGAGAGACGGCCAGAGGCACCGAGAGACGGCCAGAGGCACCGAGAGACAACCAGTCATAGAGAGACGCCAGAGGCACCGAGAGACAGCCAGAGGCACCGAGAGATGGCAACAGGCACCGAGAGACAACCAGTCATAGAGAGACGCCAGAGGCACCGAGAGATGGCAACAGGCACCGAGAGACAACCAGTCATAGAGAGACACCAGAGGCACCGAGAGACAGCCAGAGGCACCGAGAGACGGCAACAGGCACCGAGAGGCAACCAGTCATAGAGAGACACTAGAGGCACCGAGAGATGGCAACAGGCACCGAGAGACAACCAGTCATAAAGAGACGGCCAGCGGCACCGAGAGACGGCAACAGGCACCGAGAGACAGCCAGAGGCACCGAGAGATGGCAACAGGCACCGAGAGATGGCAACAGGCACCGAGAGACAGCCAGAGGCACCGAGAGATGGCAACAGGCACCGAGAGATGGCAACAGGCACCGAGAGATGGCAACAGGCACCGAGAGACAACCAGTCAGAGACACACCAGAGGCACCGAGAGACGGCCAGCGGCACCGAGAGACACTAGAGGCACCGAGAGACAGCCAGAGTCACTGAGAGACGGCCAGAGGCACCGAGAAGACCAGAGGCACCGAGAGATGGCAACAGGCACCGAGAGACAACCAGTCAGAGAGACACTAGAGGCACCGAGAGATGGCCAGCAGCACCGAGACGACCAGAGGCACCGAGAGATGGCAACAGGCACCGAGAGACAACCAGTCATAGAGAGACACCAGAGGCACCGAGAGACAGCCAGAGGCACCGAGAGACGGCAACAGGCACCGAGAGGCAACCAGTCATAGAGAGACACTAGAGGCACCGAGAGATGGCAACAGGCATCGAGAGACAACCAGTCATAAAGAGACGGCCAGCGGCACCGAGAGACGGCAACAGGCACTGAGAGACGGCCAGAGGCACCGAGAGATGGCAACAGGCACCGAGAGACACCAGAGTCATAGAGACACCAGAGGCACTGAGAGATGGCAACAGGCACCGAGAGACGGCCAGCGGCACCGAGAGACGGCAACAGGCACCGAGAGACAGCCAGAGGCACCGAGAGATGGCAACAGGCACCGAGAGACAACCAGTCATAGAGACACACCAGAGGCACCGAGAGACGGCCAGCAGCACCGAGAGACGGCCAGCGGCACCGAGAGACGGCCAGCGGCACCGAGAGACGGCCAGCGGCACCGAGAGACGGCAACAGGCACCGAGAGACAACCAGTCATAGAGAGACGCCAGAGGCACCGAGAGACAGCCAGAGGCACCGAGAGACAACCAGTCATAGAGAGACACCAGAGGCACCGAGAGACAGCCAGAGGCACCGAGAGACGGCAACAGGCACCGAGAGGCAACCAGTCATAGAGAGACACTAGAGGCACCGAGAGATGGCAACAGGCACCGAGAGACAACCAGTCATAAAGAGACGGCCAGCGGCACCGAGAGACGGCAACAGGCACCGAGAGACAGCCAGAGGCACCGAGAGATGGCAACAGGCACCGAGAGACGGCAACAGGCACCGAGAGACAGCCAGAGGCACCGAGAGATGGCAACAGGCACCGAGAGATGGCAACAGGCACCGAGAGACAACCAGTCAGAGACACACCAGAGGCACCGAGAGACGGCCAGCGGCACCGAGAGACACTAGAGGCACCGAGAGACAGCCAGAGTCACTGAGAGACGGCCAGAGGCACCGAGACGACCAGAGGCACCGAGAGATGGCAACAGGCACCGAGAGACAGCCAGAGGCACCGAGAGATGGCAACAGGCACCGAGAGACAACCAGTCATAGAGACACACCAGAGGCACCGAGAGACGGCCAGCGGCACCGAGAGACACTAGAGGCACCGAGAGACGGCCAGAGTCATAGAGAGACAGCCAGAGGCAATGAGAGATGGCAACAGGCACCGAGAGATGGCCAGAGGTACCGAAAGACGCTAGAGGCACCGAGACAAGAGGCACCGAGAGACGGCTCGAGACACGCCTAGAGGCACCGAGAGACGCTAGAGGCACCGAGAGATGGCAACAGGCACCGAGAGACGCTAGAGGCACGGAGAGATTGCTAGAGGCACTGAGAGATGGCAACAAGCACCGAGAGATGGCAACAGGCACTGAAAGATGCTAGAGGCACCGAGAGACAGCCAGAGGCACCGAAAGACGCTAGAGGCACCGAGACGGTAACAGGCATCAAGAGTTGGCAACAGGCACCGAGAGACAGCCAGAGGCACCGAGAGATGGCAACAGGCATCGAGAGACAGGCAACAAGAGACAGCCAGAGTTAAGTGACAGACGGAGAAACTGCTACTGTGGGATCAGGAGATACTTTGTTACATTGGACAAATGACATCTCTGCTGTCAATGAATGGAAAAATCATTTATTACATCCTGCCTAAGAAACACAGTGTTTTATCTACAGTGGTGCGCGACAGCCGAGGGCCCGTTACAGTGGTGCGAGACAGCAGAGTGCCCGGTACAGTGGTGCGCGACAGCCGAGGGCCCGGTACAGTGGTGCGCGACAGCCGAGGGCCCGGTACAGTGGTGCGCGACAGCCGAGGGCCCGGTACAGTGGTGCGCGACAGCCGAGGGCCCGGTACAGTGGTGCGTGACAGCCGAGGGCCCGGTACAGTGGTGCGCGACAGCCGAGGGCCCGATACAGTGATGCGCGACAGCCGAGGGCCCGGTACAGTGGTGCGCGACAGCCGAGGGCCCGGTACAGTGGTGCGCGACAGCCGAGGGCCCGTTACCGAGGAGCGCGACAGCCGAGGGCCCGTTACCGAGGAGCGAGACAGCCGAGGGCCCGGTACAGTGGTGCGCAACAGCCGAGGGCCCGGTACAGTGGTGCGCGACAGCCGAGGGTCCGTTACCGTGGAGCGCGACAGCCGAGGGCCCGTTACCGTGGAGCGCGACAGCCGAGGGCCCGTTACAGTGGAGCGCGACAGCCGAGGGCCCGTTACAGTGGAGCGCGACAGCCGAGGGCCCGTTACAGTGGAGCGCGACAGCCGAGGGCCCGTTACCGTGGAGCGCGACAGCCGAGGGCCCGTTACCGTGGAGCGCGACAGCCGAGGGCCCGTTACCGTGGAGCGCGACAGCCGAGGGCCCGTTACCGTGGAGCGCGACAGCCGAGGGCCCGGTACAGTGGTGCGCGACAGCCGAGGGCCCGTTACCGTGGAGCGCGACAGCCGAGGGCCCGGTACAGTGGAGCGCGACAGCCGAGGGCCCGGTACAGTGGAGCGCGACAGCCGAGGGCCCGGTACAGTGGAGCGCGACAGCCGAGGGCCCGGTACAGTGGAGCGCGACAGCCGAGGGCCCGGTACAGTGGAGCGCGACAGCCGAGGGCCCGGTACAGTGGAGCGCGACAGCCGAGGGCCCGGTACAGTGGAGCAGGATGGACCCTCAGCTACTACAATACACAAACATGTAGAGATTCACTCGCTCTGGTATTCATTAGCTTTAGGCAGCGTTCACACCGGCAATGCAGTTTTGGTCCAAACAGGTGCAGTGTTTATTGCTTTCCACAGGTGGCCCAGCACCAAAACAATACCATAAACAAAAATCCCGACCTTGTGCAGGCGGTATCTAAACAGCATTGACCCAGACTACTAACATACGACTGAGCTACCCCCAGCCGAATCCACAACAGCTATTGTCTATAGCAACGAGTGATACTTGCGGTTCTCTGCACACGGACTGTGCAGTCTCCTCTCAGCTCCAAGACACCTCCAGTCTGCTCTGCTTCCCCAGCAGACTGACACTTTTGCTGGTCACTCACACACTCGCCTCTGCTCAATATGTGGGAGAGCGCCACTCCATGAAGCTACTTTATGGTTCTTAGCAAAACTCTACAGGTGCATCTAATCAAGACCCTGCAGAGCTGGGATGTAACCTTGTCCTTCCCAGCGATGCTGCACAAGGCAGCAGCTGACCTGCTCCACCGTGTCTCAACAGCTGAGGTTCTGTGTTACAGAGTCATAAAGTAGTTATAAGCCATGAGCCTGGAGAACAGGGCAACGGACAGATTTGTGCAGCTCCTACGTTCAGTTCATACGGGAATATCTAGACTGATACACAGTACCAGACCCTCAGCTGAGAGGACAGGACCGAAGCAGGATGGGATTACCCTTTGGTTGTGACACAGGACAGTTCGTTATCACAATGTCTCCGAAACTGACACACTGTAACAAATGATCAGGCCGGGTTATATTGGTGCTGTACAGAGGACTGTCTGGAACGACACACTGAAACAAACACATGCTGTGTAATACACAACTAATTAAAACATAAAAATAAAATATTGTTGGAAAGTTGCAGAACGGATAACACGACCACTAGAGGAAGGAATCCGGGGTCTGCTCGTGTCCAGGGAGCGCGCCCCTCCTGTCACCGTGTGAAGCAGAACTGTAATACCAGACACAACTTGTTACTAGAAGGGGCGCTATTCAGGAAAAACTAACCCCCTTCTTTAATATTGGACAACATATAAGACTAAAAACGGATGTCGCCCATAGGACGCAGTGGGAATCACACAGCCGCCCGGGCGGAGCGGCGTCACTCCAGCATGTAACCAGTAAACTTTATTATGATCAGAATTTGGCAACGGATAAGACGCTCACCGCCCGCGTACGACGCCACACTCGCTCCTCCCGGGCAGAGTTCAGATCAGGCACTTGGTTTCTTGACCGCCATCTGTTTCGGCGGCTCGAGGGCGAGTGACATCACGGTACGTGGCTGACGGAAGGGCTGCTACATTACCGCTAGGAGAAGGCGGAAATAGTGGCACGGTGAAAAGCTGCCACGGACCCTCCACCCAACCACGTGCCAGCGAGCCGCCCCTGCGCCTCGGACAGCTCCAATACCAGCACAGGGAGATAAAACTACCACCGCCAGCTTTTAAAAAAAGGACACTTAAAAACGGATTCTTGGCCGATCAAAACCGGATCCTGAAAGTGAGAAGTGAACATGAAAAAAGTGGAAAAAAGTTAAAAGTTCCCAGTGGATATTGGGTAAGTCGCGGACACGTGCCACACACTGCGCCCTGCTGTCAGACCGCCGCCGCGGATAGAAAGAAAAAAAAAATCACAGCAATAGATTAAGAAAAAAAAATTCCGATTCGTGGCGAGTGACGCTGCGGAGGAGGTGGATTTCTGGGGAGACCTGCTCTCTCCTGGGTGGGGGGGCAAGGCTTCGAGGGACCGTCCAGTGTCCGGAGTCTCGTGGGCTAAGGCTATCCTGGTGACATGTACCGGATGGAGGAGACGGGGCCCCGACATCAGCACAGCCACGGACAGGCCTAGACAACCGCGCAGTGGCAGCCCTTCTTGTCCTTCTCCTTCCGCGTCGGCTCTGGAGACGGAGGACATTCCTGCTCCTGAAACTTCCTGTGGAGAGAGGAACATTCTCTGTGAGCTATGCACAGACGGGACACATCTGATTTGTTTCCACAGCAGTCCCATGTGCTCATGATCTCTGCTTGCTGTCTTACATCCTGAGATGCTTACAGCTGTGGGTTTGCTCCAGTTGCATCAGTCTGGACAATCGTGAGGTCATAATTCAGGCTGACACAATGTAACAAGCCATCAGGACTGGAGTCATGTATTCTGCCTGTTTAGCCCACAGTTCACACTGATACATTGTAACCAGAGTAGGGCGGGTGGAGGACTCCGGTCTATTGGTCAGGTCGGGAGTCTCGTGAATCTCTTACCTTCTGGGATTCCCGCTGTGGCTTCTCATTTTCCGCCATCACCTGAGCGTCACACTGAAATAATGACGTTGTGTCAGTCTGGCTAATGGAAGGCGCGACGGGGACTCCAGAAGGTCAAAAGTTTGCGAGCCCCCCCATCCAGAGAATACTGAGTGAGCCGACAGACCAGAGTCCCCTACAGCGGTCTGCCCAGCGCTGACCGTACAGCTCCGCCATGGCGGAGCACGACCAGCGACAGCAAGCAGAGATTGTCACAATGGTAAGTAATGCACCCAGCCAGTCTGTTGTGTAGAGGCCGGACCCTGTATGACCCAGGGATGAAACACCATAAACCGGTGAGGAGTATCGGTGCCTGCGCTGCCTGCCGCCTCCTCCATCTGCAGCCGCCTCCTCGCAGCCTCTTCCTGCTGCGCTGCCTGACGCCTCCTCCGCCTGCCGCCTCCTCCACCTGCAGCCACCAGCTCGCAGCCTCTTCCTCGGCCTGATATTCCTGCCGCCTCCTCCACCTGACCTGCCTGCTCCGCCTACCGCCTCCTCCACCACTACCTGCCGCCTCCTCCATCTGCAGCCACCACCTCGCAGCCTCTTCCTCCTGAGCCTCCTGCTGCCTCCTCGGCCTGATAAGCCTGCCACCTCCTCCACCGCTACCTGCCGCCTCCTCCTTCTGCAGCCACCACCTCGCAGCCTCTTCGGCCTGATATGCCTGCCACCTACTCCACCGCTACCTGCCGCCTCCTCCGCCTGAGCTGCCTGCCGCCTCCTCCACCGCTACCTGCCGCCTCCTCCTTCTGCAGCCACCACCTCGCAGCCTCTTCGGCCTGATATGCCTGCCACCTACTCCACCACTACCTGCCGCCTCCTCCGCCTGAGCTGCCTGCCGCCTCCTCCACCGCTACCTGCCGCCTCCTCAATCTGCAGCCACCACCTCGCAGCCTCTTCCTCCTGAGCCTCCTGCCACCTCCTCCACCGCTACCTGCCGCCTCCTCCATCTGCAGCCGCCTCTTCATTCTGTGCTGCTTGCCGCCTACTCCTCCACCTGCGCACTCACCTCACTACCCGCACTAGTTCATGGAAGGCTTGATCGACATTCATCCGGATTTTCGCCGACGCCTCCATGTACGTCAGTTTCAGCTGCCGCGCCAACTGGTGCCCTTCCTCCTGCGTCACCTGCCAGAACAAGAGCAGACGGCGCCGGACGTAACTGAGTGACCTGTGGACTTACCCAGCACACCGGAGCTCAGGCCAGAGTGCACCCCCAACACCACGCACCCACACAAAAATCCAGGTACTAGGCCCCCTCTGTAGCTCTGGGGGTGTAGCGGGTCTCTGAGTCCACGGTGCATTTCCGCCGGCCGAGGACCGCTGCTTTACAGATAACTATGCAGTGTAAGCAGCTGCAGTCACCCGACAAACAAGCAAAACAAGCGCTCGTCGGGTGAAAGGCCTTTTGTGTAAGAATAAAAGTCACAGTTCTCGGCAGCGCACAGTGCGGTTGTAATCAGTATGTGCTGCCGAGAACAGTGATCGTCTTTGTGGCTCATTATCGTCTGTGTATTATTAATAGTCCTGTCCCCGTAGGAACCGCAGTCGGCCGGTCTACATAGGAGAAGAAGCTACCGACGTTCGGCCAGGAAACAACTCATTTCCTTATACGGAGGGGCTGCGATAAGAAGGACCCCCTATAATATTCACACCACAGCCTTTACAAAGAGCAGACTGGACGGTGGAAGACCCCCTGGGCCACACCATCCCTCTCCGGAGTCTGTGCGGCACAGTGTGTATTTTCCACACAGCAGCTCTCACCTTACAGGACCCCGTGCACAACACGCAGACGCACAGCTGCGGGATACTGTACCGCCCTATAAGGCTTCACTTGAGAAGAAAGCATGGGTTAAGGGTAATGACTACTGATCGCCCCAATACTGCACCCATGGAGGGGTCAGTAACCCCTTTCCTGCACCCATCATACAGTGCCGCCACCAGCTGGGGAACATCAGGACTAGGCGTCCATGTGACGAAATCGCTTCCATCGTGCCCTCATTACAGAGTCTCCCAGTATAATGGACTCCAGGTACGAATCTATAGAGCCCAAGTGTCAGTCTTGAGTGTATATCTGAGAGTCATGAACCAGGAGGCTCAGGATGAACAGAGTCAGACGTCCCTCACCCGCCACTGACGCAGGGTCACTGAGTGCGGGGGCAGCCGTACCTGTCTCTGCTGCTCCAGATCCGCCTTGTTCCCAACCAGGATCATAGGAAACTCATCACGGTCCTTCACTCGGAGGATCTGTCTCTGGAATTTGTAGATTTCCTCAAAACTGAAAAACAAAAAGAAATCTTCATTATAAGGAGATAAACTGAGCTGGGGAGAAAGATGAAGAGACGGACTGCGGCTGCTGACAACTCGTCTGCGAGCCCGGTGAGAGTGGTTGTCAGCTGCCCCCGGTCTGGACGCACCTTCCCCGGTCTGTGACGGAGAACACGAGTAAGAAGCCCTCGCCGGTCCTCATGTACTGCTCCCGCATGGCTCCGAACTCCTCCTGCCCCGCCGTGTCCAGAACTGGAAGACACAGAGCAGCGTTAGTCAGGTGTGAGTGCCTGCATACACAGGATATACACCCGCATACAGGTGGCCGGGTCCAGCACAGGGTACTCACTGCCTGCATACACAGGATATACACCCGCATACAGGTGGTCGGGACCAGCACAGGGTACTCACTGTCTGTATACACAGTATATACACCCGCATACAGGTGGTCGGGTCCGGCACACGGTACTCACTGCCTGCATACACAGGATATACACCCGCATACAGGTGGCCGGGTCCAGCACAGGGTACTCACTGCCTGCATACACAGTATATACACCCGCATACAGGTGGCCGGGTCCAGCACAGGGTACTCACTGCCTGCATACACAGGATATACACCTGCAACCAGGTGGTCGGGACCAGCACAGGGTACTCACTGCCTGCATACACAGGATATACACCCACATACAGGTGGCCGGGTCCAGCACAGGGTATTCACTGCCTGCATACACAGGATATACACCCGCATACAGGTGGTCGGGACCAGCACAGGGTACTCACTGCCTGCATACACAGGATATACACCTGCAAAAAGGTGGTCGGGACCAGCACACGGTACTCACTGCCTGCATACACAGTATATACACCCGCATACAGGTGGTCGGGTCCAGCACAGGGTACTCACTGCCTGCATACACAGTATATACACCCGCATACAGGTGGCCGGGTCCAGCACAGGGTACTCACTGTCTGCATACACAGGATATACACCTGCAACCAGGTGGTCGGGACCAGCACAGGGTACTCACTGCCTGCATACACAGGATATACACCCACATACAGGTGGCCGGGTCCAGCACAGGGTATTCACTGCCTGCATACACAGGATATACACCCGCATACAGGTGGTCGGGACCAGCACAGGGTACTCACTGCCTGCATACACAGGATATACACCTGCAAAAAGGTGGTCGGGACCAGCACACGGTACTCACTGCCTGCATACACAGGATATACACCTGCAAAAAGGTGGTCGGGTCCAGCACAGGGTACTCACTGCCTGCATACACAGGATATATACCCGCATACAGGTGGCAGGGTCCAGCACAGGGTACTCACTGCCTGCATACACAGGATATACACCCGCATACAGGTGGTCGGGACCAGCACACGGTACTCACTGCCTGCATACACAGGATATACACCTGCAAAAAGGTGGTCGGGACCAGCACACGGTACTCACTGCCTGCATACACAGGATATACACCTGCAAAAAGGTGGTCGGGTCCAGCACAGGGTACTCACTGCCTGCATACACAGGATATATACCCGCATACAGGTGGCCGGGTCCAGCACAGGGTACTCACTGTCTGCATACACAGGATATACACCCGCATACAGGTGGCCGGGTCCAGCACACGGTACTCACTGCCTGCATACACAGGATATACACCCGCATACAGGTGGTCGGGACCAGCACACGGTACTCACTGCCTGCATACACAGGATATACACCTGCAAAAAGGTGGTCGGGACCAGCACACGGTACTCACTGCCTGCATACACAGGATATACACCTGCAAAAAGGTGGTCGGGTCCAGCACAGGGTACTCACTGTCTGCATACACAGGATATACACCTGCAAAAAGGTGGTCGGGTCCAGCACAGGGTACTCACTGCCTGCATACACAGGATATATACCCGCATACAGGTGGCCGGGTCCAGCACAGGGTACTCACTGTCTGCATACACAGGATATACACCCGCATACAGGTGGCCGGGTCCAGCACAGGGTACTCACTGCCTGCATACACAGGATATACACCCGCATACAGGTGGCCGGGTCCAGCACAGGGTACTCACTGCCTGCATACACAGGATATATACCCGCATACAGGTGGTCGGGTCCAGCACAGGGTACTCACTGCCTGCATACACAGGATATACACCCGCATACAGGTGGCCGGGTCCAGCACACGGTACTCACTGCCTGTATACACAGGATATACACCCGCATACAGGTGGCCGGGTCCAGCACAGGGTATTCACTGCCTGCATACACAGGATATATACCCGCATACAGGTGGCAGGGTCCAGCACAGGGTACTCATTGTCTGCATACACAGGATATACACCCGCATACAGGTGGCCGGGTCCAGCACAGGGTATTCACTGCCTGCATACACAGGATATATACCCGCATACAGGTGGCCGGGTCCAGCACAGGGTACTCACTGTCTGCATACACAGGATATACACCCGCATACAGGTGGTCGGGTCCAGCACAGGGTACTCGCTGCCTGCATACACAGGATATACACCCGCATACAGGTGGCCGGGTCCAGCACACGGTACTCACTGTCTGCATACACAGGATATACACCTGCAAAAAGGCGGTCGGGTCCAGCACAGGGTACTCACTGCCTGCATACACAGGATATATACCCGCATACAGGTGGCCGGGTCCAGCACAGGGTACTCACTGTCTGCATACACAGGATATACACCCGCATACAGGTGGCCGGGTCCAGCACAGGGTACTCACTGCCTGCATACACAGTATATACACCCGCATACAGGTGGTCGGGTCCAGCACAGGTTACTCACTGTCTGCATACACAGGATATACACCTGCAACCAGGTGGTCGGGTCCAGCACACGGTATTCACTGCCTGTATACACAGGATATACACCCGCATACAGGTGGTCGGGTCCAGCACAGGGTACTCACTGCCTGCATACACAGGATATACACCTGTAACCAGGTGGTCGGGTCCAGCACAGGGTACTCACTGCCTGCATACACAGGATATACACCTGCAACCAGGTGGTCGGGTCCGGCACAGGGTACTCACTGCCTGCATACACAGGATATACACCTGCAACCAGGTGGTCGGATCCGGCACAGGGTACTCACTGCCTGCATACACAGGATATACACCCGCAACCAGGTGGTCGGGTCCGGCACACGGTACTCACTGCCTGCATACACAGGATATATACCCGCATACAGGTGGTCGGCTCCGGCACACGGTACTCACTGCTTGCATACACAGGATATATACCCGCAAACAGGTGGTCGGGTCTGGCACACGGTACTCACTGCCTGCATACACAGGATATACACCTGCAACCAGGTGGTCGGGTCCAGCACAGGGTACTCACTGTCTGTATACACAGGATATACACCCGCATACAGGGGGTCGGGTCCGGCACACGGTACTCACTGCCTGCATACACAGGATATACACCCGCATACAGGTGGTCGGGTCCGGCACACGGTACTCACTGCCTGCATACACAGGATATACACCCGCATACAGGTGGTCGGGTCCGGCACACGGTACTCACTGTCTGCATACACAGGATATACACCCGCATACAGGTGGTCGGGTCCGGCACACGGTACTCACTGCCTGCATACACAGGATATACACCTGCATACAGGTGGTCGGGTCCAGCACAGGGTACTCACTGCCTGCATACACAGGATATACACCCGCATACAGGTGGTCGGGTCCGGCACACGGTACTCACTGCCTGCATACACAGGATATACACCCGCATACAGGTGGTCGGGTCCGGCACAGGGTACTCACTGCCTGCATACACAGGATATACACTCGCATACAGGTGGTCGGGTCCGGCACACGGTACTCACTGCCTGCATACACAGGATATACACCCGCATACAGGTGGTCGGGTCCAGCACAGGGTACTCACTGTCTGCATACACAGGATATACACCCGCATACAGGTGGTCGGGTCCAGCACAGGGTACTCACTGTCTGCATACACAGGATATACACCCGCATACAGGTGGTCGGGTCCAGCACAGGGTACTCACTGCCTGCATACACAGGACATACACCCGCATACAGGTGGTCGGGTCCGGCACACGGTACTCACTGCCTGCATACACAGGATATACACCCGCATACAGGTGGTCGGGTCCGGCACACGGTACTCACTGCCTGCATACAAAGGATATACACCCGCATACAGGTGGTCGGGTCCAGCACAGGGTACTCACTGCCTGCATACACAGGATATACACCCGCATACAGGTGGTCGGGTCCAGCACAGGGTACTCACTGTCTGTATACACAGGATATACACCCGCATACAGGTGGTCGGGTCCAGCACAGGGTACTCACTGTCTGTATACACAGGATATACACCCGCATACAGGTGGTCGGGTCCAGCACAGGGTACTCACTGCCTGCATACACTGGATATACACCCGCATACAGGTGGTCGGGTCCAGCACAGGGTACTCACTGCCTGCATACACAGGATATACACCCGCATACAGGTGGTCGGGTCCAGCACAGGGTACTCACTGTCTGTATACACAGGATATACACCCGCATACAGGTGGTCGGGTCCAGCACAGGGTACTCACTGCCTGCATACACAGGATATACACCCGCATACAGGTGGTCGGGTCCAGCACAGGGTACTCACTGCCTGTATACACAGGATATACACCTGCATACAGGTGGCCGGGTCCAGCACACGGTACTCACTGCCTGTATACACAGGATATATACCCGCATACAGGTCGTCGGGTCCAGCACACGGTACTCAGTCTGTATACACAGGATATACACCCGCATACAGGTGGTCGGGTCCAGCACAGGGTACTCACTGCCTGCATACACTGGATATACACCCGCATACAGGTGGTCGGGTCCAGCACAGGGTACTCACTGCCTGTATACACAGGATATACACCCGCATACAGGTGGTCGGTTCCAGCACAGGGTACTCACTGCCTGCATACACAGGATATACACCCGCATACAGGTGGTCGGGTCCAGCACACGGTACTCACTGCCTGCATACACAGGATATACACCCGCATACAGGTGGTCGGGTCCAGCACAGGGTACTCACTGTCTGTATACACAGGATATACACCCGCATACAGGTGGTCGGGTCCAGCACAGGGTACTCTCTGCCTGTATACACAGGATATATACCCGCATACAGGTGGTCGGGTACGGCACACGGTACTCACTACCTGCATACACAGGATATACACCCGCATACAGGTGGTCAGGTCCAGCACACGGTACTCACTGTCTGTATACACAGGATATACACCCGCATACAGGTGGTCGGGTACGGCACACGGTACTCACTACCTGCATACACAGGATATACACCCGCATACAGGTGGTCGGGTCCGGCACACGGTACTCACTGCCTGAATACACAGGATATACACCTGCATACAGGTGGTCGGGTCCAGCACAGGGTACTCACTGCCTGCATACACTGGATATACACCCGCATACAGGTGGTCGGGTCCAGCACAGGGTACTCACTGCCTGTATACACAGGATATACACCCGCATACAGGTGGTCGGGTCCAGCACAGGGTACTCACTGCCTGCATACACAGGATATACACCCGCATACAGGTGGTCGGGTCCAGCACACGGTACTCACTGCCTGCATACACAGGATATACACCCGCATACAGGTGGTCGGGTCCAGCACAGGGTACTCACTGTCTGTATACACAGGCTATACACCCGCATACAGGTGGTCGGGTCCAGCACAGGGTACTCACTGCCTGTATACACAGGATATATACCCGCATACAGGTGGTGGGGTACGGCACACGGTACTCACTACCTGCATACACAGGATATACACCCGCATACAGGTGGTCGGGTACGGCACACGGTACTCACTGCCTGCATACACAGGATATACACCCGCATACAGGTGGTCGGGTCCGGCACACGGTACTCACTGCCTGCATACAAAGGATATACACCCGCATACAGGTGGTCGGGTCCCGCACAGGGTACTCACTGCCTGTATACACAGGATATACACCCGCATACAGGTGGTCGGGTCCGGCACATGGTACTCACTGCCTGCATACACAGGATATACACCCGAATACAGGTGGTCGGGTCCAGCACAGGATACTCACTGCCTGCATACACAGGATATACACCCGCATACAGGTGGTCGGGTCCCGCACAGGGTACTCACTGCCTGTATACACAGGATATATACCCGCATACAGGTGGTCGGGTCCAGCACAGGATACTCACTGCCTGCATACACAGGATATACACCCGCATACAGGTGGTCGGGTCCCGCACAGGGTACTCACTGTCTGTATACACAGGATATATACCCGCATACAGGTGGTCGGGTACGGCACACGGTACTCACTACCTGCATACACAGGATATACACCCGCATACAGGTGGTCAGGTCCAGCACAGGGTACTCACTGTCTGTATACACAGGATATACACCCGCATACAGGTGGTCGGGTCCGGCACACGGAACTCACTGCCTGCATACACAGGATATACACCCGCATACAGGTGGTCGGGTCCGGCACACGGTACTCACTGCCTGCATACACAGGATATACACCCGCATACAGGTGGTCGGGTCCAGCACAGGGTACTCACTGCCTGCATACACTGGATATACACCCGCATACAGGTGGTCGGGTCCAGCACAGGGTACTCACTGCCTGCATACACAGGATATACACCCGCATACAGGTGGTCGGGTCCAGCACAGGGTACTCACTGCCTGCATACACAGGATATACACCCGCATACAGGTGGTCGGGTCCAGCACACGGTACTCACTGCCTGCATACACAGGATATACACCCGCATACAGGTGGTCGGGTCCAGCACAGGGTACTCACTGTCTGTATACACAGGATATACACCCGCATACAGGTGGTCGGGTCCAGCACAGGGTACTCTCTGCCTGTATACACAGGATATATACCCGCATACAGGTGGTCGGGTAAGGCACACGGTACTCACTACCTGCATACACAGGATATACACCCGCATACAGGTGGTCAGGTCCAGCACACGGTACTCACTGTCTGTATACACAGGATATACACCCGC
This sequence comes from Dendrobates tinctorius, assembly GCF_039654945.1. Lineage (NCBI taxonomy): Eukaryota > Metazoa > Chordata > Amphibia > Anura > Dendrobatidae > Dendrobates > Dendrobates tinctorius. Next base: position 2,788,247 of record NW_027361809.1, read on the forward strand.
ATACAGGTGGTCGGGTACGGCACACGGTACTCACTGCCTGCATACACAGGATATACACCCGCATACAGGTGGTCGGGTCCGGCACACGGTACTCACTGCCTGCATACACAGGATATACACCTGCATACAGGTGGTCGGGTCCAGCACAGGGTACTCACTGCCTGCATACACTGGATATACACCCGCATACAGGTGGTCGGGTCCAGCACAGGGTACTCACTGCCTGTATACACAGGATATACACCCGCATACAGGTGGTCGGGTCCAGCACAGGGTACTCACTGCCTGCATACACAGGATATACACCCGCATACAGGTGGTCGGGTCCAGCACACGGTACTCACTGCCTGCATACACAGGATATACACCCGCATACAGGTGGTCGGGTCCAGCACAGGGTACTCACTGTCTGTATACACAGGCTATACACCCGCATACAGGTGGTCGGGTCCAGCACAGGGTACTCACTGCCTGTATACACAGGATATATACCCGCATACAGGTGGTCGGGTACGGCACACGGTACTCACTACCTGCATACACAGGATATACACCCGCATACAGGTGGTCAGGTCCAGCACACGGTACTCACTGTCTGTATACACAGGATATACACCCGCATACAGGTGGTCGGGTACGGCACACGGTACTCACTGCCTGCATACACAGGATATACACCCGCATACAGGTGGTCGGGTCCGGCACACGGTACTCACTGCCTGCATACAAAGGATATACACCCGCATACAGGTGGTCGGGTCGCGCACAGGGTACTCACTGCCTGTATACACAGGATATACACCCGCATACAGGTGGTCGGGTCCGGCACATGGTACTCACTGCCTGCATACACAGGATATACACCCGAATACAGGTGGTCGGGTCCAGCACAGGATACTCACTGCCTGCATACACAGGATATACACCCGCATACAGGTGGTCGGGTCCCGCACAGGGTACTCACTGCCTGTATACACAGGATATATACCCGCATACAGGTGGTCGGGTCCAGCACAGGATACTCACTGCCTGCATACACAGGATATACACCCGCATATAGGTGGTCGGGTCCAGCACAGGATACTCACTGCCTGCATACACAGGATATACACCCGCATACAGGTGGTCGGGTCCCGCACAGGGTACTCACTGCCTGCATACACAGGATATACACCCGCATACAGGTGGTCGGGTCCCGCACAGGGTACTCACTGTCTGTATACACAGGATATACACCCGCAACCAGGTGGTCGGGTCCAGCACACGGTACTCACTGCCTGCATACACAGGATATACACCCGCATACAGGTGGTCGTGTCCAGCACAGGGTACTCACTGCCTGCATACACAGTATATACACCCGCATACAGGTGGCCGGGTCCAGCACAGGGTACTCACTGTCTGCATACACAGGATATACACCTGCAACCAGGTGGTCGGGTCCAGCACAGGGTACTCACTGTCTGCATACACAGGATATACTCCCGCATACAGGTGGCCGGGTCCAGCACAGGGTACTCACTGTCTGCATACACAGGATATACACCTGCAACCAGGTGGTCGGGTCCAGCACACGGTACTCACTGCCTGCATACACAGGATATACACCTGTAACCAGGTGGTCGGGTCCAGCACAGGGTACTCACTGCCTGCATACACAGGATATACACCTGCAACCAGGTGGTCGGGTCCGGCACAGGGTACTCACTGCCTGCATACACAGGATATACACCTGCAACCAGGTGGTCGGATCCGGCACAGGGAACTCACTGCCTGCATACACAGGATATACACCCGCAACCAGGTGGTCGGGTCCGGCACACGGTACTCACTGCCTGCATACACAGGATATATACCCGCATACAGGTGGTCTGGTCCGGCACACGGTACTCACTGCCTGCATACACAGGATATACACCTGCAACCAGGTGGTCGGGTCCAGCACAGGGTACTCACTGTCTGTATACACAGGATATACACCCGCATACAGGTGGTCGGGTCCAGCACAGGGTACTCACTGTCTGCATACACAGGATATACACCTGCAACCAGGTGGTCGGGTCCAGCACAGGGTACTCACTGTCTGCATACACAGGATATACTCCCGCATACAGGTGGTCGGGTCCAGCACAGGGTACTCACTGCCTGCATACACAGTATATACACCCGCATCCAGGTGGCCGGGTCCAGCACACGGTACTCACTGCCTGCATACACAGGATATATACCCGCATACAGGTGGTCGGGTCCGGCACACGGTACTCACTGCCTGCATACACAGGATATATACCCGCATACAGGTGGTCGGGTCCGGCACACGGTACTCACTGCCTGCATACACAGGATATACACCTGCAACCAGGTGGTCGGGTCCAGCACAGGGTACTCACTGTCTGTATACACAGGATATACACCCGCATACAGGTGGTCGGGTCCAGCACAGGGTACTCACTGTCTGCATACACAGGATATACACCCGCATATAGGTGGTCGGGTCCAGCAAAGGGTACTCACTGCCTGCATACACTGGATATACACCCGCATACAGGTGGTCGGGTCCAGCACAGGGTACTCACTGCCTGCATACACAGGATATACACCTGCATACAGGTGGTCGGGTCCAGCACAGGGTACTCACTGTCTGTATACACAGGATATACACCCGCATACAGGTGGTCGGGTCCAGCACAGGGTACTCACTGCCTGCATACACAGGATATACACCCGCATACAGGTGGTCGGGTCCAGCACAGGGTACTCACTGCCTGTATACACAGGATATACACCTGCATACAGGTGGCCGGGTCCAGCACACGGTACTCACTGCCTGTATACACAGGATATATACCCGCATACAGGTCGTCGGGTCCAGCACACGGTACTCACTGCCTGTATACACAGGATATACACCCGCATACAGGTGGTCGGGTCCAGCACAGGGTACTCACTGTCTGTATACACAGGATATACACCCGCATACAGGTGGTTGGGTCCGGCACACGGTACTCACTGCCTGTATACACAGGATATACACCCGCATACAGGTGGTCGGGTCCAGCACAGGGTACTCACTGCCTGTATACACAGGATATACACCCGCATACAGGTGGTCGGGTCCAGCACAGGGTACTCACTGCCTGCATACACAGGATATACACCCGCATACAGGTGGTCGGGTCCAGTACACGGTACTCACTGCCTGCATACACAGGATATACACCCGCATACAGGTGGTCGGGTCCAGCACAGGGTACTCACTGTCTGTATACACAGGATATACACCCGCATACAGGTGGTCGGGTCCAGCACAGGGTACTCACTGCCTGTATACACAGGATATATACCCGCATACAGGTGGTCGGGTACGGCACACGGTACTCACTACCTGCATACACAGGATATACACCCGCATACAGGTGGTCGGGTCCCGCACAGGATACTCACTGCCTGCATACACAGGATATACACCCGCATACAGGTGGTCAGGTTCAGCACACGGTACTCACTGCCTGCATACACAGGATATACACCCGCATACAGGTGGTCGGGTCCAGCACAGGGTACTCACTGCCTGCATACACTGGATATACACCCGCATACAGGTGGTCGGGTCCAGCACAGGGTACTCACTGCCTGTATACACAGGATATACACCCGCATACAGGTGGTCGGGTCCAGCACAGGGTACTCACTGCCTGCATACACAGGATATACACCCGCATACAGGTGGTCGGGTCCAGCACAGGGTACTCACTGTCTGTATACACAGGATATACACCCGCATACAGGTGGTCGGGTCCAGCACAGGGTACTCACTGCCTGTATACACAGGATATATACCCGCATACAGGTGGTCGGGTACGGCACACGGTACTCACTACCTGCATACACAGGATATACACCCGCATACAGGTGGTCGGGTCCCGCACAGGATACTCACTGCCTGCATACACAGGATATACACCCGCATACAGGTGGTCAGGTCCAGCACACGGTACTCACTGTCTGTATACACAGGATATACACCCGCATACAGGTGGTCGGGTACGGCACACGGTACTCACTGCCTGCATACACAGGATATACACCCGCATACAGGTGGTCGGGTCCGGCACACGGTACTCACTGCCTGCATACACAGGATATACACCCGCATACAGGTGGTCGGGTCCCGCACAGGGTACTCACTGCCTGTATACACAGGATATATCCCCGCATACAGGTGGTCGGGTCCGGCACATGGTACTCACTGCCTGCATACACAGGATATACACCCGCATACAGGTGGTCGGGTCCAGCACAGGATACTCACTGCCTGCATACACAGGATATACACCCGCATACAGGTGGTCGGGTCCCGCACAGGGTACTCACTGCCTGCATACACAGGATATACACCTGCATACAGGTGGTCGGGTCCCGCACAGGGTACTCACTGTCTGTATACACAGGATATATACCCGCATACAGGTGGTCGGGTCCCGCACAGGATACTCACTGCCTGCATACACAGGATATACATCCGCATACAGGTGGTCAGGTCCAGCACACGGTACTCACTGTCTGTATACACAGGATATACACCCGCATACAGGTGGTCGGGTCCGGCACACGGTACTCACTGCCTGCATACACAGGATATACACCCGCATACAGGTGGTCGGGTCCGGCACATGGTACTCACTGCCTGCATACACAGGATATATACCCGCATACAGGTGGTCGGGTCCGGCACATGGTACTCACTGCCTGCATACACAGGATATACACCCGCATACAGGTGGTCGGGTCCAGCACAGGATACTCACTGCCTGCATACACAGGATATACACCCGCATACAGGTGGTCGGGTCCAGCACAGGGTACTCACTGCCTGTATACACAGGATATACACCCGCATACAGGTGGTCGGGTCCAGCACAGGATACTCACTGCCTGCATACACAGGATATACACCCGCATACAGGTGGTCGGGTCCCGCACAGGGTACTCACTGCCTGCATACACAGGATATACACCCGCATACAGGTGGCCGGGTCCAGCACACGGTACTCACTGTCTGTATACACAGGATATACAGCCGCATACAGGTGGTCGGGTCCAGCACAGGATACTCACTGCCTGCATACACAGGATATACACCTGCATACAGGTGGCCGGGTCCAGCACACGGTACTCACTGTCTGTATACACAGGATATAGACCCACATACAGGTTGTCACAGCGCTTTCCACGCGCGCTGTCCGGCGCGCTCCTGCCCCTCGGCGCGTCCCCGCGCCCGGCCTCCGGCTCCCTGCCCACGGCGCTCAGCCTCCTGGGTAGCTGACGCGCTAGGCCCCGCCCCCAAGGTGGCGGCTCCCACCGCTACATATGGCCGGCGTCAGTCCTGGTAAGACGCCTGATTATCTCATGCGGTGACGCTGTCCGCAGCTTCGCCCTCTGTGTCCTCAGGCCCCTCTTGTCCTCTGTCTCTGCTGCGTGTTGTACCGTGGTTCCTCCTGCCTAACCTCGGTCTGCTTTACTGTGCTCTGCCCTCCCTGTCTCCCTGGTCCTTTCCCTCCTCTGTCCTGCTGCCTACTTCCCTCTCCGTCTCGGTTATTTGCTGTACAGTCTGTATTCATTTGTTTGCTTCTATACATCTACAGCCTCCGTTCCTGTGCGCCCCTGGGTCCCCGGTTCCGCACCCACTAGGTTACTGCCTCACCCTATACGCTGCCTCCTGCTCTCCTACCTCAGTCGTCCCTTTGGTTCCGGCTCTATCCCCTGGAGGTCTGTCCCTAACACTCCCTGTATAGGGGTGGTCCTCACCTGGGCACTCGCCTCTGGGGGCTCTGGAGCCGTGACCCAGAGGGTCCACTTCCAGGTACTTCTTTGCTTTTCCGCCACACCGTAACAGCATAATCAGGCCATGGACCCCGATGGAGCCACGGCCGCTCGGAAGGAGTTAGTCTTTCTTCGGGAGAATCAGAAGCGCATGATGTCCTTCATGAAAACCATGGACTCACGTCTGTCCGCTCTCCAGTCCTCTGACCCTGGAAACGCCGCCCAGTTGGCTGGTCTACAACAAGAGTTGGCGCAGCAGCGAGACACCCAGTCGCAAATCCTCAGCTACATGGCTTTGGTGGACGGTCGGTTGCTCGCCTTGCAGGCGGCTGCATCTGCTCCCCCAGCCGCGGGTTCCCATCCTCCTCCGCGGTTAGCAAAACCTCCCCGATATAACGGAGACGCCAAGTTATGCCGGGGTTTTTTAAATCAGTGCCGTCTCCATTTTGAGTTGCTGCCCCAGCAGTTACCCCTCTGACCGAGCCAAGGTGGCCTTCATCATTTCCCATCTTGAGGGGGACGCGTTGGCTTGGGTCAATCCGCTCTGGGAACATGATGACCCGGTAGTTACTCAGCTTTCCGTGTTTTTGGATACGTTTCGTCGAGTTTTTGACGAACCGGGCCGTTTAGCCTCCACCACTGAGGCTTTATTTAACCTATGTCAAGGTTCTATAACGGTGGGCCAGTATGCCATCCAGTTTAGGACTCTTTCTTCTGACTTAGGTTGGAATAATGAGGCCTTGGTGGGCGCTTTTTGGCGAGGCCTCTCAAGTCGGATAAAAGATGAGCTCGCGGGTCGTGACACCCCCACAGCTCTCGAGGATTGGATCTCTCTAGCGACGCGAATTGACTTCCGCTTTCAGGAGCGTGCCAGGGAGAGAAGGGCTTCTCGTCCACTTTCTTCTATCCGCAGGCCACCCAGTCCTCGACCTAGGAGTCTCCCGTCACCTCCGACACCCGAACCTATGCAGGTGGATCGCCTGAAGCTGTCCGATCAGCGTCGTAGGGAGAGGAGCCTCCACGGTCAGTGCTTCTACTGCGGTAGCGGTTCCCACCTCATCCGAACTTGTCCCGAGCGTCCGGAAACCTTCTCCGCCTAGGCCAGGTAAGAGAGGCCTCCCTAGGTGCACATAATACCTCTCTTCCTCTCACTTTGTCCGTCCTCTTGAATGTTGGTGGGCAGCGGGCTTCTCTGGTGGCCTACGTGGACTCGGGTGCCAACGGGAATTTCATCAGGCTAGAGGAGGTTAATAAGCTGTCAGTTCCCGTCAGGCCCTTGAAAAAACCACAAATTCTCGCCTCCGTAGATGGTCGGCCCCTGCTAGAGATGGTTTCGTTAATTACTCATGAAGTGGTATTGCAAGTAGGGGCGCTGCACAAGGAGAAGATTACGTTTTACGTCTTAGCAGGCATTTCTCACCCTATCCTGCTTGGTCTTCCTTGGTTGCGACTTCACGAGCCCATCTTAGATTGGCATAATGGTAACGTCTTTCGCTGGGGGGAGTCCTGTCGGGCTCGGTGTCTACTGCCGCTGCGTCCCGTAGGTTACCCCCGTCCTTTGCCTGTTCCCCCAGGATTGCCTCCGGTGTACCATGATTTTTTGGATGTATTTGACAAGAGGGAGGCGGAGACTCTCCCTCCTCACCGCCCCTACGACTGCCCCATCGAGCTCGTCTCTGGTACTACTCCACCTCGTGGGAGAATTTATCCCCTCTCTCCAGCTGAGACCCAGGCCATGTCTGAATACATCCAGGACAATTTGGCCAGGGGTTTCATTCGGAAATCCTCATCCCCTGCTGGAGCAGGCTTCTTTTTCGTAAAGAAGAAGGATGGGTCCCTGCGGCCATGCATCGATTATCGTGGCTTGAATCGTATCACAGTGAAGAATAAGTATCCACTACCTCTCATCTCTGAACTTTTTGATCGCTTGAAGGGGGCACGAGTATTTACCAAGCTTGATCTTCAAGGGGCCTACAACCTGGTTCGGATACGCTCTGGGGACGAGTGGAAGATGGCATTCAACACGCGGGACGGGCACTACGAGTATTTGGTTATGCCCTTTGGACTTTGCAACGCACCAACGGTGTTCCAAAAACTCGTAAATGATGTCTTCAGAGATCTTCTCTACACCTGTCTCGTAGTCTATCTAGACGACATCTTGGTTTTCTCTTCTGATCTGGCCACACATCGCCGAGACGTCCGTCAAGTCCTTCTACGTCTCAGGGAGAATCATCTCTTTGCCAAGTTAGAGAGATGTCTCTTTGAGCAAAGGTCCTCGCCTTTTCTTGGTCTTATCGTTTCGGACTCGGGTCTGGAGATGGATCCTGCGAAAGTCTCGGCAGTTCTCAATTGGCCACGTCCTTCCGGAGTCAAGGCAATTCAGCGGTTTTTGGGCTTCGCCAATTATTATAGGCAATTTATCTCTCATTTCTCGTCTTTGGCCAAGCCCATCTCGGCTCTTGTCCGCAAAGGGGCCGATCCCAACCACTGGCCCTCTGAAGCTGAGGCGGCCTTCGCGGCCCTGAAATTAGAATTCGCCAAGTCTCCGGTACTTCATCGCCCGGATGACAGCAGGCCATTTATCCTCGAGGTGGACGCATCCTCGGTGGGAGCTGGAGCAGTTCTCCTGCATAAGTCTTCCTTGGGCCGCACCCTTACATGCGGCTTCTTCTCCAAAGCTTTCTCCGCTCCCGAACGTAACTATGCCGTTGGTGATAGAGAACTCTTGGCCATTAAGATGGCTCTTGAGGAATGGCGTCATCTTCTCGAGGGTGCCCTCCATCCGTTCATTTTTACGGATCACAAAAATTTGGCCTATCTTCAGTCCGCCCAAAGGCTCAACCCTCGACAAGCCAGATGGTCGTTATTTTTTGAAAGATTTGACTTTGAACTCCACTTCCGACCCGGGGAGAAAAACATCAAGGCGGACGCTCTTTCACGGTCCTTCCAGTCGGTAGACAAGGAGGAGGGTCCAAACCATATCATTGACCCTGCCAAGGTCCTTACCGTGGCCCCAGTAAGGCTGATCTCCCCACCTTCTGGTAAGACCTTTGTTCGAAGTGGAGATAGATTAAAGGTTCTACGGTGGAGTCACTCTTCAAAATTCTCTGGACATGCCGGAATTAGCAAGACTCTCTCGCTGGTCTCCCGCCATTACTGGTGGCCTTCGCTTCATAGAGCTGTTCAAGATTTTGCTCACCAAGACGACTGGGCCTCTCTCCTTCCTTGGGCGGAGTTCGCCTACAACAACTATCCTAGTGAAGCCTCCTCCAAATCTCCCTTTTTTGTGGTTTTTGGTCAACACCCAGGCATTCCTCTCCCCGTGTCCCCCACCTCGGGTGTGCCGGCGGCAGATTACTTGTCCGTGGACTTCTCTCAGATTTGGAGGGAGACCAAAGGGGCCCTTGAGAATGCCAGCCTCAGAATGAAGCGTTATGCCGACAAGAGGCGACTAGACGTTCCCCCGTATCACCCTGGGGATAAGGTTTGGTTAGCTTCCCGGTACATCAGGTTAAAAATCCCCTCCTACAAGTTAGGCCCACGTTACATTGGTCCCTTTGAGGTCTTAAGTCGGATCAACAACGTGGCTTACAAGTTGAGGTTACCCGCCTCACTTAAGATTCCCAACACCTTCCATGTGTCTCTCCTTAAACCAGCCGTGTTTAACCACTTTCATCCAGCACCCGCTCTAACCTCCCAACCATGAAGCTCGGATAACACCTTTGAGGTGCGGGATATTTTGGCTAGGAAGACTGTTAGAGGGAGAACTCTGTTTCTGGTTGATTGGAAGGGTTTTGGCCCCGAGGAGAGATCATGGGAACCCTCAGAGAATATTGATGCTCCCCACATCATGAGACGGTTCCTCTCCAACATTAGGAGGAGGGGGCGTAAGGAGGGGGGTACTGTCACAGCGCTTCCCACGCGCGCTGTCCGGCGCGCTCCTGCCCCTCGGCGCTTCCCCGCGCCCGGCTCCCTCGGCGCCGAGTTCCTGCCCACGGCGCTCAGCCTCCTGGGTAGCTGACGCGCTAGGCCCCGCCCCCAAGGTGGCGACACCCACCGCTACATATGGCCGGCGTCAGCCCTGGTAAGACGCCTGATTATCTCATGCGGTGACGCTGTCTGCAGCTTCGCCCTGGGTTACTGCCTCACCCTATATGCTGCCTCCTACTCTCTTACCTCAGTCGTCCCTTTGGTTTCGGCTGTCGCGGCTCTATCCTCGGGAGGTCTGTCCCTAACACTCCCTGTATAGGGGGTGGTCTTCACCTGGGCACTCGCCTCTGGGGGCTCTGGAGCCGTGACCCAGAGGGTCCACTTCCAGGTACACCTTTGCTTTCCCGCCACACCGTAACATAGGTGTTCGGATCCGGCACACGGTACTCACTGCCTGCATACACAGGATATACACCCGCATACAGGAGGTCGGGTCCGGCACACGGTACTCACTGCCTGTATACACAGGATATACACCCGCATACAGGTGGTCGGATCGAGCACACGGTACTCACTGCCTGTATACACAGGATATATACCCGCATACAGGTGGTCGGGTCCGGCACAAGGTACTCACTGCCTGCATACACAGGATATACACCCGCATACAGGTGGTCGGGTCCGGCACACGGTACTCACTGCCTGTATACACAGGATATACACCCGCATACAGGTGGTCGGGTCCGGCACACGGTACTCACTGCCTGCATACACATTATATACACCCGCATACAGGTGGTCGGGTCCGGCACACGGTACTCACTGCCTGTATACACAGGATATATACCCGCATACAGGTGGTCGGGTCCGGCACAAGGTACTCACTGCCTGCATACACAGGATATACACCCGCATACAGGTGGTCGGGTCCGGCACACGGTACTCACTGCCTGCATACACAGGATATACACCCGCATACAGGTGGTCGGGTCCGGCACACGGTACTCACTGCCTGCATACACAGGATATACAGTGGGGGCAAAAAAGTATTTAGTCAGTCAGCAATAGTGCAAGTTCCACCACTTAAAAAGATGAGAGGCGTCTGTAATTTACATCATAGGTAGACCTCAACTATGGGAGACAAACTGAGAAAAAAAAATCCAGAAAATCACATTGTCTGTTTTTTTTCATTTTATTTGCATATTATGGTGGAAAATAAGTATTTGGTCAGAAACAAGCAATCAAGATTTCTGGCTCTCACAGACCTGTAACTTCTTCTTTAAGAGTCTCCTCTTCCCTCCACTCATTACCTGTAGTAATGGCACCTGTTTAAACTTGTTATCATAGAATCGTAGAGTTGGAAGGGACCTCCTGGGCCATCTGGTCCAACCCCCTGCTCCAAGCAGGATTCGCTAAATCATCCCAGTCAGATGTCTGTCCAGCCTCTGTTTGAAGACTTCCATTGAAGGAGAACTCACCACTTCTCGTGGCAGCCTGTTCCACTCATTGATCACTCTAACTGTCAAAAAGTTCTTTCTAATATCTAATCTGTGTCTCCTCCCATTCAGTTTCATCCCATTGCTTCTAGTCTTTCCTTGTGCAAATGAGAATAAAGTTGATCCTTCTACAATGTGACAGCCCTTTAGATATTTGTAGACAGCTATTAAGTCTCCTCTCAGTCTTCTCTTTTGCAAACTAAACATTCCCAAATACTGCAACCTTTCCTCATAAGACAGGGTTTGCAGACCGGTCACCATTCTGGTCGCTCTTTTCTGAACTTGCTCCAGTTTGTTGATGCCTTTTTTAAAATGTGGCGCCCAAAACTGGACACAATATTCCAGATGAGGTCTGACCAAAGAGGAGTAGAGGGAAATAATGACTTCACGTGATCTAGACTGTATGTTTCTGTTAATACATCCTAGAATTGCATTTGCCTTTTTTGCTGCTGCATCACACTGTTGACTCATATTCAGTCTATATATCAGTATAAAAAGACACCTGTGCACACCCTCAAACAGTCTGACTCCAAACTCCACAATGGTGAAGACCAAAGAGCTGTCAAAGGACACCAGAAACAAAATTGTAGCCCTGCACCAGGCTGGGAAGACTGAATCTGCAATAGCCAACCAGCTTGGAGTGAAGAAATCAACTGTGGGAGCAATAATTAGAAAATGGAAGACATACAAGACCACTGATAATCTCCCTCGATCTGGTGCTCCACGCAAAATCCCACCCCGTGGGGTCAGAATGATCACAAGAACGGTGAGCAAAAATCCCAGAACCACGCGGGGGGACCTAGTGAATGAACTGCAGAGAGCTGGGACCAATGTAACAAGGCCTACCATAAGTAACACACTACGCCACCATGGACTCAGATCCTGCAGTGCCAGACGTGTCCCACTGCTTAAGCCTGTACATGTCCGGGCCCGTCTGAAGTTTGCTAGAGAGCATTTGGATGATCCAGAGGAGTTTTGGGAGAATGTCCTATGGTCTGATGAAACCAAACTGGAACTGTTTAGTATAAACACAACTTGTCGTGTTTGGAGGAAAAAGAATACTGAGTTGCATCCATCAAACACCATACCTACTGTAAAGCATGGTGGTGGAAACATCATGCTTTGGGGCTGTTTCTCTGCAAAGGGGCCAGGACGACTGATCCGGGTACATGAAAGAATGAATGGGGCCATGTATCGTGAGATTTTGAGTGCAAACCTCCTTCCATCAGCAAGGGCATTGAAGATGAAACGTGGCTGGGTCTTTCAACATGACAATGATCCAAAGCACACCGCCAGGGCAACGAAGGAGTGGCTTCGTAAGAAGCATTTCTAGGTCCTGGAGTGGCCTAGCCAGTCTCCAGATCTCAACCCTATAGAAAACCTTTGGAGGGAGTTGAAAGTCCGTGTTGCCAAGCGAAAAGCCAAAAACATCACTGCTTTAGAGGAGATCTGCATGGAGGAATGGGCCAACATACCAACAACAGTGTGTGGCAACCTTGTGAAGACTTACAGAAAACGTTTGACCTCTGTCATTGCCAAAAAAGGATATATCACAAAGTATTGAGATGAAATTTTGTTTCTGACCAAATACTTATTTTCCACCATAATATGCAAATAAAATGAAAAAAAAACAGACAATGTGATTTTCTGGATTTTTTTTTCTCAGTTTGTCTCCCATAGTTGAGGTCTACCTATGATGTAAATTACAGACGCCTCTCATCTTTTTAAGTGGTGGAACTTACACTATTGCTGACTGACTAAATACTTTTTTGCCCCACTGTACACCCGCATACAGGTGGTCGGGTCCAGCACACAGTACTCACTGCCTGTATACACAGGATATATACCCGCATAAAGGTGGTCGGGTCAAGCACAGGGTACTCACTGCCTGCATACACAGGATATACACCCGCATACAGGTGGTCGGGTCCGGCACACGGTACTCACTGCCTGCATACACAGGATATACACCCGCATACAGGTGGCCGGGTCCAGCACACGGTACTCACTGCCTGTATACACAGGATATACACCCGCATACAGGTGGTCGGGTCCAGCACACAGTACTCACTGCCTGTATACACAGGATATATACCCGCATAAAGGTGGTCGGGTCCAGCACAGGGTACTCACTGCCTGCATACACAGGATATACACCCGCATACAGGTGGTCGGGTCCGGCACACGGTACTCACTGCCTGCATACACAGGATATACACCCGCATACAGGTGGCCGGGTCCAGCACACGGTACTCACTGCCTGTATACACAGGATATACACCCGCATACAGGTGGTCGGGTCCAGCACAGGGTACTCACTGTCTGTATACACAGGATATACACCCGCATACAGGTGGTCGGGTCCAGCACAGGGTACTCACTGCCTGTATACACAGGATATACACCCGCATACAGGTGGTCGGGTCCAGCACAGGGTACTCACTGTCTGTATACACAGGATATACACCCGCATACAGGTGGTCGGGTCCAGCACAGGGTACTCACTGTCTGTATACACAGGATATACACCCGCATACAGGTGGTCGGGTCCAGCACACGGTACTCACTGCCTGCATACACAGGATATACACCCGCATACAGGTGGTCGGGTCCGGCACACGGTACTCACTGCCTGTATACACAGGATATACACCCGCAACCAGGTGGTCGGGTCCGGCACACGGTACTCACTGCCTGCATACACAGGATATACACCCGCAAACAGGTGGTCGGGTCCGGCACACGGTACTCACTGCCTGCATACACAGGATATACACCCGCATACAGGTGGTCGGGTCCAGCACAGGGCATTCACTGCCTGTATACACAGGATATACACCCGCATACAGGTGGTCGGGTCCAGCACAGGGTACTCACTGCCTACATACACAGGATATATACCCGCATACAGGTGGTCAGGTTCAGCACAGGGTACTCACTGCCTGTATACACAGGATATACACCCGCATACAGGTGGTCGGGTCCAGCACAGGGCATTCACTGCCTGCATACACAGGATATACACCCGCATACAGGTGGTCGGGTCCAGCACAGGGTACTCACTGCCTGCATACACAGGATATACACCCGCATACAGGTGGCCGGGTCGAGCACAGGGTACTCACTGCCTGCATACACAGGATATACACCCGCATACAGGTGGCCGGGTCCAGCACAGGGTATTCACTGCCTGCATACACAGAATATACACCCGCATACAGGTGGTCGGGTACGACACACGGTACTCACTACCTGCACACACAGGATATACACCAGCATACAGGTGGCCGGGTCCAGCACAGGGTACTCACTGCCTGCATACACAGGATATACACCTGCATACAGGTGGTCGGGTCCAGCACAGGGTACTCACTGCCTGCATACACAGGATATACACCCGCATACAGGTGGTCGGGTCCAGCACAGGGTACTCACTGCCTGTATACACAGGATATACACCCGCATACAGGTGGTCGGGTCCGGCACACGGTACTCACTGCCTGCATACACAGGATATACACCCGCATACAGGTGGTTGGGTCCAGCACAGGGTACTCACTGTCTGTATACACAGGATATACACCAGCATACAGGTGGTTGGGTCCAGCACACGGTACTCACTGCCTGCATACACAGGATATACACCCGCATACAGGTGGTTGGGTCCAGCACACGGTACTCACTGCCTGCATACACAGGATATACACCAGCATACAGGTGGTCGGGTCCAGCACAGGGTACTCACTGTCTGTATACACAGGATATACACCCGCATACAGGTGGTCGGGTCCGGCACACGGTACTCACTGCCTGCATACACCGGATATACATCCGCATACAGGTGGCCGGGTCGAGCACAGGGTACTCACTGCCTGCATACACAGGATATACACCCGCATACAGATGGCCGGGTCCAGCACAGGGTATTCACTGCCTGCATACACAGGATATACACGAGCATACAGGTGGCCGGGTCCAGCACACGGTACTCACTGCCTGCATACACAGGATATACACCCGCATACAGGTGGTCGGGTCCAGCACAGGGTACTCACTGCCTGTATACACAGGATATACACCCGTATACGGGTGGTCGGGTCCAGCACACGGTACTCACTGCCAGCATACACAGGATATATACCCGCATACAGGTGGTCGGGTCCAGCACAGGGTACTCACTGTCTGCATACACAGGATATACACCCGCATACAGGTGGCCGGGTCCAGCACAGGGTATTCACTGCCTGCATACACAGGATATACACCCGCATACAGGTGGTTGGGTCCAGCACAGGGTACTCACTGCCTGCATACACAGGATATACACCAGCATACAGGTGGTCGGGTCCAGCACAGGGTACTCACTGTCTGTATACACAGGATATACACCTGCATACAGGTGGTCGGGTCCAGCACAGGGTACTCACTGCCTGCATACACAGGATATACACCCGCATACAGGTGGTCGGGTCCAGCACAGGGTACTCACTGTCTGTATACACAGGATATACACCTGCATACAGGTGGTCGGGTTCAGCACACGGTACTCACTGCCTGCATACACAGGATATACACCCGCATACAGGTGGTCGGGTCCAGCACAGGGTACTCACTGCCTGTATACACAGGATATACACCCACATACAGGTGGTCGGGTCCAGCACAGGGTATTCACTGCCTGCATACACAGGATATACACCCGCATACAGGTGGTCGGGTCCAGCACACGGTACTCACTGCTTGCATACACAGGATATACACCCGCATACAGGTGGTCGGGTACGGCACAGGGTATTCACTGCCTGCATACACAGGATATACACCCGCATACAGGTGGTCGGATCCGGCACACGGTACTCACTGCCTGTATACACAGGATATATACCCACATACAGGTGGTCGGGTCCAGCACAGGGTATTCACTGCCTGCATACACAGGATATACACCCGCATACTAGTGGTCGGGTACGGCACACGGTACTCACTGCCTGCATACACAGGATATACACCCGCAAACAGGTGGTCGGGTTCGGCACAGGGTACTCACTGCCTGTATACACAGGATATACACCCGCATACAGGTGGTCGGGTCCGGCACACGGTACTCACTGCCTGCATACACAGGATATACACCCGCATACAGGTGGTCGGGTTCGGCACAGGGTACTCACTGCCTGTATACACAGGATATACACCCGCATACAGGTGGTCGGGTCCGGCACACGATACCCACTGCCTGCATACACAGGATATACACCCGCATACAGGTGGTCGGGTCCGGCACACGGTACTCACTGCCTGCATACACAGGATATATACCCGCATACAGGTGGTCGGGTCCGGCACAGGGTACTCACTGCCTGCATACACAGGATATACACCCGCATACAGGTGGCCGGGTCCAGCACAGGGTACTCACTGCCTGCATACACAGGATATACACCCGCATACAGGTGGCCGGGTCCGGCACACGGTACTCACTGCCTGTATACACAGGATATACACCTGCATACAGGTGGTCGGGTCCAGCACATGGTACTCACTGCCTGTATACACAGGATATACACCCGCATACAGGTGGCCGGGTCCAGCACAGGGTACTCACTGCCTGCATACACAGGATATACACCCGCATACAGGTGGCCGTGTCAAGCACAGGGTACTCACTGCCTGCATACACAGGATATACACCCGCATACAGGTGGTCGGGTCCGGCACACGGTACTCACTGCCTGCATACACAGGACATACACCCGCATACAGGTGGTCGGGTCCAGCACACGGTACTCACTGCCTGCATACACAGGATATACACCCGCATACAGGTGGTTGGGTCCAGCACACGGTATTCACTGCCTGTATACACAGGATATATACCCGCATACAGGTGGTCGGGTCCCGCACACGGTACTCACTGCCTGCATACACAGGATATACACCTGCATACAGGTGGCCGGGTCCAGCACATGGTACTCACTGCCTGCATACACAGGATATACACCCGCAAACAGGTGGCCGGGTCCAGCACAGGGTACTCACTGCCTGCATACACAGGATATATACCCACATATAGGTTGCCGGGTCCAGCACAGGGTACTCACTGCCTGCATACACAGGATATACACCCGCATACAGGTGGCCGGGTCCGGCACACGGTACTCACTGCCTGCATACACAGGATATACACACGCATACAGGTGGCCGGGTCCGGCACACGGTACTCACTGCCTGCATACACAGGATATACACCTGCATACAGGTTGCCGGGTCCAGCACACGGTACTCACTGCCTGCATACACAGGATATACACCCGCATACAGGTTGCCGGGTCCAGCACACGGTACTCACTGCCTGCATACACAGGATATACACCTGCATACAGGTTGCCGGGTCCGGCACACGGTACTCACTGCCTGCATACACAGGATATACACCCGCATACAGGTTGCCGGGTCCAGCACACGGTACTCACTGCCTGCATACACAGGATATACACACGCATACAGGTGGCCGGGTCCGGCACACGGTACTCACTGCCTGCATACACAGGATATACACCTGCATACAGGTGGCCGGGTCCAGCACACGGTACTCACTGCCTGCATACACAGGATATACACCTGCATACAGGTGGTCGGGTCCAGCACAGGGTACTCACTGCCTGTATACACAGGATATATACCCGCATACAGGTGGCCGGGTCCAGCACAGGGTACTCACTGCCTGCATACACAGGATATACACCCGCATACAGGTGGTCGGGTCCAGCACAGGGTACTCACTGCCTGTATACACAGGATATACATCCGTATACAGGTGGTCGGGTCCGGCACACGGTACTCACTGCCTGCATACACAGGATATACACCCGCATACAGGTGGTTGGGTCCAGCACAGGGTACTCACTGTCTGTATACACAGGATATATACCCGCATACAGGTGGTCGGGTTCAGCACACGGTACTCACTGCCTGCATACACAGGATATACA
The DNA here is from genome assembly GCF_039654945.1 of Dendrobates tinctorius. NCBI lineage: Eukaryota > Metazoa > Chordata > Amphibia > Anura > Dendrobatidae > Dendrobates > Dendrobates tinctorius. The sequence goes on from NW_027361809.1 coordinate 2,806,488, forward strand.
CCCGCATACAGGTGGTCGGGTCCAGCACAGGGTACTCACTGCCTGTATACACAGGATATATACCCACATACAGGTGGTCGGGTCCAGCACAGGGTATTCACTGCCTGCATACACAGGATATACACCCGCATACAGGTGGTCGGGTCCGGCACACGGTACTCACTGCCTGCATACACAGGATATACACCCGCATACAGGTGGTCGGGTACGGCACAGGGTATTCACTGCCTGCATACACAGGATATACACCCGCATACAGGTGGTCGGGTACGGCACAGGGTATTCACTGCCTGCATACACAGGATATACACCCGCATACAGGTGGTCGGGTCCGGCACACGGTACTCACTGCCTGTATACACAGGATATATACCCACATACAGGTGGTCGGGTCCAGCACAGGGTATTCACTGCCTGCATACACAGGATATACACCCGCATACTAGTGGTCGGGTACGGCACACGGTACTCACTGCCTGCATACACAGGATATACACCCGCATACAGGTGGCCGGGTCCAGCACAGGGTACTCACTGCCTGCATACACAGGATATACACCCGCATACAGGTGGCCGGGTCCGGCACACGATACTCACTGCCTGTATACACAGGATATACACCTGCATACAGGTGGTCGGGTCCAGCACACGGTACTCACTGTCTGTATACACAGGATATACACCCGCATACAGGTGGTCGGGTCCGGCACACGGTACTCACTGCCTGCATACACAGGATATACACCCGCATACAGGTGGTCGGGTCCAGCACAGGGTACTCACTGTCTGTATACACAGGATATATACCCGCATACAGGTGGTCGGGTTCAGCACACGGTACTCACTGCCTGCATACACAGGATATACACCCGCATACAGGTGGTCGGGTCCAGCACAGGGTACTCACTGCCTGTATACACAGGATATATACCCACATACAGGTGGTCGGGTCCAGCACAGGGTATTCACTGCCTGCATACACAGGATATACACCCGCATACAGGTGGTCGGGTCCGGCACACGGTACTCACTGCCTGCATACACAGGATATACACCCGCATACAGGTGGTCGGGTACGGCACAGGGTATTCACTGCCTGCATACACAGGATATACACCCGCATACAGGTGGTCGGGTACGGCACAGGGTATTCACTGCCTGCATACACAGGATATACACCCGCATACAGGTGGTCGGGTCCGGCACACGGTACTCACTGCCTGTATACACAGGATATATACCCACATACAGGTGGTCGGGTCCAGCACAGGGTATTCACTGCCTGCATACACAGGATATACACCCGCATACTAGTGGTCGGGTACGGCACACGGTACTCACTGCCTGCATACACAGGATATACACCCGCATACAGGTGGCCGGGTCCAGCACAGGGTACTCACTGCCTGCATACACAGGATATACACCCGCATACAGGTGGCCGGGTCCGGCACACGATACTCACTGCCTGTATACACAGGATATACACCTGCATACAGGTGGTCGGGTCCAGCACATGGTACTCACTGCCTGTATACACAGGATATACACCCGCATACAGGTGGCCGGGTCCAGCACAGGGTACTCACTGCCTGCATACACAGGATATACACCCGCATACAGGTGGCCGGGTCACGCACAGGGTACTCACTGCCTGCATACACAGGATATACACCCGCATACAGGTGGTCGGGTCCGGCACACGGTATTCACTGCCTGTATACACAGGATATACACCCGCATACAGGTGGTCGGGTCCAGCACACGGTACTCACTGCCTGCATACACAGGATATACACCCGCATACAGGTGGTCGGGTCCAGCACACGGTATTCACTACCTGTATACACAGGATATACACCCGCATACAGGTGGTCGGGTCCAGCACACGGTACTCACTGCCTGCATACACAGGATATACACCCGCATACAGGTGGTCGGGTCCAGCACACGGTACTCACTGCCTGCATACACAGGATATACACCCGCATACAGGTGGTCGGGTCCCGCACACGGTACTCACTGCCTGCATACACAGGATATACACCTGCATACAGGTGGTCGGGTCCAGCACAGGGTACTCACTGCCTGCATACACAGGATATACACCCGCATACAGGTGGCCGGGTCCAGCACATGGTACTCACTGCCTGCATACACAGGATATATACCCACATATAGGTTGCCGGGTCCAGCACACGGTACTCACTGCCTGCATACACAGGATATACACCTGCATACAGGTGGCCGGGTCCAGCACAGGGTACTCACTGCCTGCATACACAGGATATACACCTGCATACAGGTGGCCGGGTCCAGCACACGGTACTCACTGCCTGCATACACAGGATATACACCCGCATACAGGTGGCCGGGTCCAGCACAGGGTAGTCACTGTCTGCATACACAGGATATACACCTGCATACAGGTGGCCGGGTCCAGCACATGGTACTCACTGCCTGCATACACAGGATATACACCCGCATACAGGTGGCCGGGTCCAGCACAGGGTAGTCACTGTCTGCATACACAGGATATACACCTGCATACAGGTGGCCGGGTCCAGCACATGGTACTCACTGCCTGCATACACAGGATATACACCCGCATACAGGTGGCCGGGTCCAGCACAGGGTAGTCACTGTCTGCATACACAGGATATACACCTGCATACAGGTGGCCGGGTCCAGCACATGGTACTCACTGCCTGCATACACAGGATATACACCCGCATACAGGTTGCCGGGTCCAGCACACGGTACTCACTGCCTGCATACACAGGATATACACCTGCATACAGGTGGCCGGGTCCAGCACAGGGTACTCACTGCCTGCATACACAGGATATACACCTGCATACAGGTGGCCGGGTCCAGCACATGGTACTCACTGCCTGCATACACAGGATATACACCCGCATACAGGTGGCCGGGTCCAGCACAGGGTAGTCACTGTCTGCATACACAGGATATACACCTGCATACAGGTGGCCGGGTCCAGCACAGGGTAGTCACTGCCTGCATACACAGGATATACACCTGCATACAGGTGGCCGGGTCCAGCACATGGTACTCACTGCCTGCATACACAGGATATACACCCGCATACAGGTGGCCGGGTCCAGCACAGGGTACTCACTGCCTGCATACACAGGATATACACCCGCATACAGGTGGTCGGGTCAGGAAGACACAGGGTACTCACTGTCCAGCCGTGCGGCGCGCTCATCGATAACGCACTGCTTGGTGTAGGAATCCTCGATGGTCGGGTCATAGTCTGTCACAAAGTAGGACTGCGGAGAAAGAAGAGAGCGGAGCGTCACTGCCAGCATCATGTAATGACCGAGCTCACCAGCAGGAGGCAGCAACACATCAGTCACCTGCAGGAAGTAAACACAATAATGGCAAACATCACTGCCCCATCAGATACACACACTAAATACATTACGCTAGCACATTCATTTTCGTTTTCCATCTACTGACCAGCTAACAGCTGTGCGCTCTCCCGACTGACCCCGCCGGACACAATAGAGACAGGAGCACTTTATGACTTCACGCCACAGAGCTTTAATATCCCCGGACGGCACATAATGAATTTCCCGATCAATCTGCTGTGTCTAGACGAGATCTGTCTGGAAGCAGCGACTGACGGCAGAGGAAAGACACCGATTCATCTACATGAATATATAATACTGCCCCTATGTACAAGAATATAACTACTATAATACTGCCCCTATGTACAAGAATATAACTACTATAATACTGCTCCTATGTACAAGAATATAATTACTATAATACTGCCCCTATGTACAAGAATATAACTACTATAATACTGCTCCCTATGTACAAGAATATAACTACTATAATACTGCCCCCTATGTACAAGAATATAACTACTATAATACTGCTCCTATGTACAAGAATATAGCTACTATAATACTGTCCCCTATGTACAAGTATATAACTACTATAATACTGCTCCTATGTACAAGAATATAACTACTATAATACTGCTCCTATGTACAAGAATATAACTACTATAATACTGCTCCTATGTACAAGAATATAACTACTATAATACTGCCCCTATGTACAAGAATATAACTACTATAATACTGCCCCCTATGTACAAGAATATAACTACTATAATACTGCTCCTATGTACAAGAATATAGCTACTATAATACTGTCCCCTATGTACAAGTATATAACTACTATAATACTGTCCCCTATGTACAAGAATATAACCACTATAATACTGCTCCTATGTACAAGAATATAACCACTATAATACTGCTCCTATGTACAAGAATATAATTACTATAATACTGCCCCTATGTACAAGAATATAACTACTATAATACTGCCCCCTATGTACAAGAATATAACTACTATAATACTGCCCCCTTTGTACAAGAATATAACTACTATAATACTGCCCCCTATGTACAAGAATATAACTACTATAATACTGCTCCTATGTACAAGAATATAGCTACTATAATACTGTCCCCTATGTACAAGTATATAACTACTATAATACTGCTCCTATGTACAAGAATATAACTACTATAAAACTGCTCCTATGTACAAGAATGTAACTACTATAATACTGCCCCCTATGTACAAGAATATAACTACTATAATACTGCTCCTATGTACAAGAATATAACTACTATAAAACTGCTCCTATGTACAAGAATATAACTACTATAATACTGCCCCCTATGTACAAGAATATAACTACTATAATACTGCCTCCTATGTACAAGAATATAACTACTATAATACTGCTCCTATGTACAAGAATATAACTACTATAATACTGCTCCTATGTACATGAATATAACTACTATAATACTGCCCCTATGTACAAGAACATAACTACTATAATACTGCTCCTATGTACAAGAATATAACTACTATAATACTGCTCCTATGTACAAGAATATAACTACTATAATACTGCCCCTATGTACAAGAATATAACTACTATAATACTGCTCCCTATGTACAACAATATAACTACTATAATACTGCTCCTATGTACAAGAATATAACTACTATAATACTGCCCCTATGTACAAGAATATAACTACTATAATACTGCCCCTATGTACAAGAATATAACTAATATATTACTGCTCCTATGTACAAGAATATAACTACTATAATACTGTAATACTGCCCCTATGTACAAGAATATAACTACTATAATACTGCTCCTATGTACAAGAATATAACTACTATAATACTGCTCCTATGTACAAGAATATAACTACTATAATACTGCTCCTATGTACAAGAATATAACTACTATAATACTGCCCCCTATGTACAAGAATATAACTACTATAATACTGCTCCTATGTACAAGAATATAACTACTATAATACTGCTCCCTATGTACAAGAATATAACTACTATAATACTGCTCCTATGCACAAGAATATAACCACTATAATACTTCCCCTATGTACAAGAATATAACTACTATAATACTGCCCCTATGTACAATAATATAACTACTATAATACTGCCCCTATGTACAAGAATATAACTACTATAATACTGCTCCTAAGTACAAGAATATAACTACTATAATACTGCTCCTATGTACAAGAATATAACTACTATAATACTGCTCCTATGTACAAGAATATAACTACTATAATACTGCCCCTATGTACAAGAATATAACTACTATAATACTGACCTCTATGTATAAGAATATAACTACTATAATACTGCCCCTATGTACAAGAATATAACTACTATAATACTGCCCTATGTACAAGAATATAACTACTATAATACTGCCCCCTATGTACAATAATATAACTACTATAATACTGCTCCTATGTACAAGAATATAACTACTATAATACTGCTCCTATGTACAAGAATATAACTACTATAATACTGCCCCTATGTACAAGAATATAACTACTATAATACTGCCCCCTATGTACAGGAATATAACTACTATAATACTGACCTCTATGTATAAGAATATAACTACTATAATACTGACCTCTATGTATAAGAATATAACTACTATAATACTGCCCCTATGTACAAGAATATAACTACTATAATACTGCCCTATGTACAAGAATATAACTACTATAATACTGCCCCCTATGTACAATAATATAACTACTATAATACTGCTCCTATGTACAAGAATATAACTACTATAATACTGCTCCTATGTACAAGAATATAACTACTATAATACTGCCCCTATGTATAAGAATATAACTACTATAATACTGCTCCTATGTACAAGAATATAACTACTATAATACTGCCCCCTATGTACAGGAATATAACTACTATAATACTGACCTCTATGTATAAGAATATAACTACTATAATACTGACCTCTATGTATAAGAATATAACTACTATAATACTGACCTCTATGTATAAGAATATAACTACTATAATACTGCTCCTATGTACAAGAATATAACTACTATAATACTGCTCCTATGTACAAGAATATAACTACTATAATACTGCCCCTATGTACAAGAATATAACTACTATAATACTGACCTCTATGTATAAGAATATAACTACTATAATACTGCTCCTATGTACAAGAATATAACTACTATAATACTGCCCCCTATGTACAATAATATAACTACTATAATACTGCTCCTATGTACAAGAATATAACTACTATAATACTGCTCCTATGTACAAGAATATAACTACTATAATACTGCCCCTATGTACAAGAATATAACTACTATAATACTGCCCCCTATGTACAAGAATATAACTACTATAATACTGGCCCTATGTACAAGAATATAACTACTATAATACTGCCCCTATGTACAAGAATATAACTACTATAATACTGCCCCTATGTACAAGAATATAACTACTATAATACTGCCCTTATGTACAAGAATATAATTACTATAATACTGCCCCCTATATACAAGAATATAACTACTATAATACTGCCCCTATGTACAAGAATATAACTACTATAATACTGCCCCTATGTACAAGAATATAACTACTATAATACTGCCCTTATGTACAAGAATATAATTACTATAATACTGCCCCCTATATACAAGAATATAACTACTATAATACTGCCCCCTATATACAAGAATATAACTACTATAATACTGCTCCTATGTTCAAGAATATAACTACTATAATACTGCCCCTATGTACAGGAATATAACTACTATAATACTGCCCCCTATGTACAAGAATATAACTACTATAATACTGCTCCTATGTACAAGAATATAACTACTATAATACCGCTCCTATGTACAAGAATATAACTACATTAATACTGCCCCTATGTACAAGAATATAACTACTATAATACTGCCCCTATGTACAGGAATATAACTACTACAGTACTGCTCCTATGTACAAGAATATAACTACTATAATACTGCCCCCTATGTACAAGAATATAACTACTATAATACTGCTCCTATGTACAAGAATATAACTACTATAATACTGCCCCTATGTACAGGAATATAACTACTATAATACTGCTCCTATGTACAAGAATATAACTACTATAGTACTGCTCCTATGTACAAGAATATAACTACTATAATACTGCCCCCTATGTACAAGAATATAACTACTATAATACTGCTCCTATGTACAAGAATATAACTACATTAATACTGCCCCTATGTACAAGAATATAACTACTATAATACTGCCCCTATGTACAGGAATATAACTACTATAATACTGCCCCTATGTACAAGAATATAATTACTATAATACTGCCCCCTATATACAAGAATATAACTACTATAATACTGCCCCCTATATACAAGAATATAACTACTATAATACTGCTCCTATGTACAAGAATATAACTACTATAATACTGCCCCTATGTACAAGAATATAACTACATTAATACTGCCCCTATGTACAAGAATATAACTACTATAATACTGCCCCTATGTACAGGAATATAACTACTATAGTACTGCTCCTATGTACAAGAATATAACTACTATAATACTGCCCCCTATGTACAAGAATAAAACTACTATAATACTGCTCCTATGTACAAGAATATAACTACTATAATACCGCTCCTATGTACAAGAATATAACTACTATAATACTGCTCCTATGTACAAGAATATAACTACTATAATACTGCCCCTATGTACAGGAATATAACTACTATAATACTGCCCCCTATGTACAAGAATATAACTACTATAATACTGCTCCTATGTACAAGAATATAACTACTATAATACCGCTCCTATGTACAAGAATATAACTACATTAATACTGCCCCTATGTACAAGAATATAACTACTATAATACTGCCCCTATGTACAGGAATATAACTACTATAGTACTGCTCCTATGTACAAGAATATAACTACTATAATACTGCCCCTATGTACAAGAATATAACTACTATAATACTGCTCCTATGTACAAGAATATAACTACTATAGTACTGCTCCTATGTACAAGAATATAACTACTATAATACTGCCCCCTATGTACAAGAATATAACTACTATAATACTGCTCCTATGTACAAGAATATAACTACTATAATACTGCCTCCTATGTACAAGAATATAACTACATTAATACTGCCCCTATGTACAAGAATATAACTACTATAATACTGCTCCTATGTACAAGAATATAACTACTATAATACTGCCCCCTATGTACAAGAATATAACTACTATAATACTGCTCCTATGTACAAGAATATAACTACTATAATACTGCCCCCTATGTACAAGAATATAACTACTATAATACTGCTCCTATGTACAAGAATATAACTACTATAATACTGCTCCTATGTACAAGAATATAACTACTATAATACTGCCCCTATGTACAAGAATATAACTACTATAATACTGCTCCTATATACAAGAATATAACTACTATAATACTGCCCCTATGTACAAGAATATAACTACTATAATACTGCTCCTATGTACAAGAATATAACTACTATAATACTGCCCCTATGTACAAGAATATAACTACTATAATACCGCCCCTATGTAGCAGACGTGCTTTCTGCGGCATTATCTGAGGACGCTCTGGTCTTATACCGTCTATAGATGTGATCGGCGTCAGCGTTGTCGGCGGCTTCCGTTTTCTGACACAGATTACAGATTATTTCAGGAAAGAGATTAAGATTCCAGAGTCTAATTAAAGTCCCTGTGTGATCAGATCCTGGGGTCTCCGGGGTACGAGGACCCTGAGCTTGTAGCAGTAAACAGCTGTGGTCCCTCCATAGACTCCGTCTGGCATCGCCGGAATGTGGAAGCGAGACGTGAGAGTGGGGAGCGGAGTACAACATCATCTCATCGGCAGGTAGGATAATGATCCAGGGCAGGAGGAACAAGGCAGAAAAAATGCATGCAGCCTACAAAATTGTCAATATAATGACCGCAGCTCTGGAGGTGACTGGAGCACAGGGAAGGCTGTGACTGCAGCTCTGGAGGTGACTGGAGCAGAGGAGAGGATGTGGCCACAGCTCTGGAGGTGACTGGAGCAGAGGGAAGGATGTGACCGCAGCTCTGGAGGTGACTGGAGCACAAGAGAGGATTTGACCGCAGCTCTGGAGGTGATGGGTGCACAGGAGAGGATGTGACCGCAGCTCTGGAGGTGACTGGAGCAGAGGAGAGGATGTGACCACAGCTCTGGAGGTGACTGGAGCAGAGGAGAGGATGTGACCACAGCTCTGGAGGTGACTGGAGCAGAGGAGAGGATGTGACCACAGCTCTGGAGGTGACTGGAGCAGAGGAGAGGATGTGACCACAGCTCTGGAGGTGACTGGAGCACAGGGAAGGATGTGACCGCAGCTCTGGACGTGACTGGCGCACAGGACAAGATGTGCCCGCAGCTCTGGAGGTGACTGGAGCACAGGAGAGGATGTGACTGCAGTTCTGGAGGTGACTGGAGCAGAGGAGAGGATGTGACTGCAGCTCTGGAGGTGACTGGAGCAGAGGGAAGGATGTGACCGCAGCTCTGGACGTGACTGGCGCACAGGACAAGATGTGCCCGCAGCTCTGGAGGTGACTGGAGCACAGGAGAGGATGTGACTGCAGTTCTGGAGGTGACTGGAGCAGAGGAGAGGATGTGACTGCAGCTCTGGAGGTGACTGGAGCACAGGGAAGGATGTGACCGCAGCTCTGGAGGTGACTGGAGCACAGGACAGGACCGCAGCTCTGGAGGTGACTGGAGCAAAGGACAGGATGTGACCGCAGCTCTAGAGGTGACTGGAGCACAGGGAAGGATGTGATCGCAGCTCTGGAGGTGACTGGAGCACAGAACAAGATGTGCCCGCAGCTCTGGAGGTGACTGGAGCAGAGGAGAGGATGTGACCACAGCTCTGGAGGTAACTGGAGCACAGGGAAGGATGTGACCGCAGCTCTGGAGGTGACTGGAGCACAGGACAGGACCGCAGCTCTGTAGGTGACTGGAGCACAAGAGAGGATGTGACCACAGCTCTGGAGGTGACTGGAGCACGAGAGGATGTGACCGCAGCTCTGGAGGTGACTGGAGCACAAGAGGATGTGACCGCAGCTCTGGAGGTGATGGGTGCACAGGAGAGGATGTGACCGCAGCTCTGGAGGTGACTGGAGCACAGGAGAGGATGTGACTGCAGTTCTGGAGGTGACTGGAGCAGAGGAGAGGATGTGACTGCAGCTCTGGAGGTGACTGGAGCAGAGGGAAGGATGTGACCGCAGCTCTGGAGGTGACTGGAGCACAGGACAAGATGTGGCCGCAGCTCTGGAGGTGACTGGAGCAGAGGAGAGGATGTGACCACAGCTCTGGAGGTGACTGGAGCAGAGGAGAGGATGTGACCACAGCTCTGGAGGTGACTGGAGCAGAGGGAAGGATGTGACCGCAGCTCTGGAGGTGACTGGAGCACCGGACAGGATGTGACCGCAGCTCTAGAGGTGACTGGAGCACAGGGAAGGATGTGACCGCAGCTCTGGACGTGACTGGCGCACAGGACAAGATGTGCCCGCAGCTCTGGAGGTGACTGGAGCACAGGAGAGGATGTGACTGCAGTTCTGGAGGTGACTGGAGCAGAGGAGAGGATGTGACTGCAGCTCTGGAGGTGACTGGAGCACAGGGAAGGATGTGACCGCAGCTCTGGAGGTGACTGGAGCACAGGACAGGACCGCAGCTCTGGAGGTGACTGGAGCAAAGGACAGGATGTGACCGCAGCTCTAGAGGTGACTGGAGCACAGGGAAGGATGTGATCGCAGCTCTGGAGGTGACTGGAGCACAGGACAAGATGTGCCCGCAGCTCTGGAGGTGACTGGAGCAGAGGAGAGGATGTGACCACAGCTCTGGAGGTAACTGGAGCACAGGGAAGGATGTGACCGCAGCTCTGGAGGTGACTGGAGCACAGGACAGGACCGCAGCTCTGTAGGTGACTGGAGCACAAGAGAGGATGTGACCACAGCTCTGGAGGTGACTGGAGCACAAGAGAGGATGTGACCGCAGCTCTGGAGGTGACTGGAGCAGAGGAGAGGATGTGACCACAGCTCTGGAGGTGACTGGAGCAGAGGAGAGGATGTGACCGCAGCTCTGGAGGTGACTGGAGCAGAGGAGAGGATGTGACCGCAGCTCTGGAGGTGACTGGAGCAGAGGAGAGGATGTGACCGCAGCTCTGGAGGTGACTGGAGCAGAGGAGAGGATGTGACCGCAGCTCTGGAGGTGACTGGAGCAGAGGAGAGGATGTGACCGCAGCTCTGGAGGTGACTGGAGCAGAGGAGAGGATGTGACCACAGCTCTGGAGGTGACTGGAGCAGAGGAGAGGATGTGACCACAGCTCTGGAGGTGACTGGAGCAGAGGAGAGGATGTGACCACAGCTCTGGAGGTGACTGGAGCAGAGGAGAGGATGTGACCACAGCTCTGGAGGTGACTGGAGCAGAGGAGAGGATGTGACCACAGCTCTGGAGGTGACTGGAGCAGAGGAGAGGATGTGACCACAGCTCTGGAGGTGACTGGAGCAGAGGAGAGGATGTGACCACAGCTCTGGAGGTGACTGGAGCAGAGGAGAGGATGTGACCACAGCTCTGGAGGTGACTGGAGCAGAGGAGAGGATGTGACCACAGCTCTGGAGGTGACTGGAGCAGAGGAGAGGATGTGTCCACAGCTCTGGAGGTGACTGGAGCAGAGGAGAGGATGTGACCACAGCTCTGGAGGTGACTGGAGCAGAGGAGAGGATGTGACCACAGCTCTGGAGGTGACTGGAGCAGAGGAGAGGATGTGACCACAGCTCTGGAGGTGACTGGAGCAGAGGAGAGGATGTGACCACAGCTCTGGACGTGACTGGGGCACAGGGAAGGATGTGACCGCAGCTCTGGACGTGACTGGCGCACAGGACAAGATGTGGCCGCAGCTCTGGAGGTGACTGGCGCACAGGAGAGGATGTGACTGCAGTTCTGGAGGTGACTGGAGCAGAGGAGAGGATGTGACTGCAGCTCTGGAGGTGACTGGAGCAGAGGAGAGGATGTGACCGCAGCTCTGGAGGTGACTGGAGCACAGGGAAGGATGTGATCGCAGCTCTGGAGGTGACTGGAGCACAGGACAAGATGTGCCCGCAGCTCTGGAGGTGACTGGAGCAGAGGAGAGGATGTGACCACAGCTCTGGAGGTGACTGGAGCAGAGGAGAGGATGTGACCACAGCTCTGGAGGTGACTGGAGCAGAGGAGAGGATGTGACCACAGCTCTGGAGGTGACTGGAGCAGAGGGAAGGATGTGACCGCAGCTCTGGAGGTGACTGGAGCACCGGACAGGATGTGACCGCAGCTCTAGAGGTGACTGGAGCACAGGGAAGGATGTGACCGCAGCTCTGGACGTGACTGGCGCACAGGACAAGATGTGCCCGCAGCTCTGGAGGTGACTGGAGCACAGGAGAGGATGTGACTGCAGTTCTGGAGGTGACTGGAGCAGAGGAGAGGATGTGACTGCAGCTCTGGAGGTGACTGGAGCACCGGACAGGATGTGACCGCAGCTCTAGAGGTGACTGGAGCACCAGGAAGGATGTGACCGCAGCTCTGGAGGTGACTGGCGCACAGGACAAGATGTGCCCGCAGCTCTGGAGGTGACTGGAGCACAGGAGAGGATGTGACTGCAGCTCTGGAGGTGACTGGAGCACAGGGAAGGATGTGACCGCAGCTCTGGAGGTGACTGGAGCAGAGGACAGGACCGCAGCTCTGTAGGTGACTGGAGCACAAGAGAGGATGTGACCACAGCTCTGGAGGTGACTGGAGCACAAGAGAGGATGTGACCGCAGCTCTGGAGGTGACTGGAGCAGAGGAGAGGATGTGACCACAGCTCTGAAGGTGACTGGAGCAGAGGAGAGGATGTGACCGCAGCTCTGGAGGTGACTGGAGCAGAGGAGAGGATGTGACCGCAGCTCTGGATGTGACTGGAGCAGAGGAGAGGATGTGACCGCAGCTCTGGAGGTGACTGGAGCAGAGGAGAGGATGTGACCACAGCTCTGGAGGTGACTGGAGCAGAGGAGAGGATGTGACCACAGCTCTGGAGGTGACTGGAGCAGAGGAGAGGATGTGACCACAGCTCTGGAGGTGACTGGAGCAGAGGAGAGGATGTGACCGCAGCTCTGGAGGTGACTGGAGCAGAGGAGAGGATGTGACCGCAGCTCTGGAGGTGACTGGAGCAGAGGAGAGGATGTGACCGCAGCTCTGGAGGTGACTGGAGCAGAGGAGAGGATGTGACCGCAGCTCTGGAGGTGACTGGAGCAGAGGAGAGGATGTGACCATAGCTCTGGAGGTGACCACAGCTCTGGAGGTGACTGGAGCACAGGAGAGGATGTGACCACAGCTCTGGAGGTGAATGGAGCAGAGGAGAGGATGTGACCACAGCTCTGGAGGTGACTGGAGCAGAGGAGAGGATGTGACCACAGCTCTGGAGGTGACTGTAGCACAGTAGAGGATGTGACCGCAGCTCTGGAGGTGACTGGAGCTCTGGAGGTGACTGGAGCAGAGGAGAGGATGTGACCGCAGCTATGGAGGTGACTGGAGCACAGGAGAGGATGTGACCGCAGCTCTGGAGGTGACTGGAGCACAGGAGAGGATGTGACCGCAGCTCTGGAAGTGACTGGAGCACAGGAGAAGATGTGACTCCCGCTGCGATGCTCCTCCATGTTGCTGTCACTATTGGCAGCGGCATCACACGGGTTAATCGTTCGTGATCGGTGCTAGTGCCGATCCTGGATGTTGCTGCAGATCTCACACAGCCGGCACCAGCACCCGATCGCAGCGCCGTACATGTACAGTGCATGTCAAGAAGGGGTTTAGGCAGCGTGTATCAGCTGCCAGGTACCAGCTAACAGGCATCAGCTGACAGGCGGCCAGGTATCAGCTGCCAGGTACCAGCTAACAGGTATCAGCTGCCAGGTACCAGCTAACAGGCATCAGCTGACAGGCGGCCAGGTATCAGCTGCCAGGTACCAGCTAACAGGCATCAGCTGACAGGCGGCCAGGTACCAGCTGACAGGTATCAGCTGACAGGCTGCCATTTCTAAGGAATTGACTCTGAAGAGCGGAATAGAAGGAAAGACCTAGGAAGTCATCAATAGCTCCGACACAGAGAACCGCTGCAGCGTGAACGGGAGAACGGACGATTTCCCGCAGAGCCGCGGAGGCAGACAGGGCGGCAGCCCAACGCTCGATGACATCTACAGCAACAAGCGGCCTCCGCTCTGGAATCCTCCCAGCACCAGGTCTCCCCCTCCATGACATTATAGGGCCCAGGGACTACAGGCAGTGTCAGGTCAGCGCCAGTCTACTGATCACACCGACACCTGGGGACGGAATTTTCAGTTCTGAGTTAATGGTCTGCTCGAGCTCCGGGCGGCCTGTGGGGGTCGGCCTGTGGGGGTCGGCCTGTGGGGGTCGGCCTACGTGTTCATCTGTATGGCTCATCACAGGTCACTGACCGCCCCTTATTTTACATAATGATTATAGTGGAAAAAAAAAGTTGCCTCCTCCAAGATGTCGCCAGCGCTGCCGCATGCCCGCATCTACAATGTGTACATCATTTTTTTATTTGATGGTATCTACAAAAAAACTGTTTGAAAATGGCGCCAGCCGCCTGGCAGTGGCATCTGACAGGTCATTGATCCCCCAGTCACCGGCCCCCTATTTTACATAATTCATAGCTAATATAGTGTTAAAAAAAAAAATCACCTGCAGCAGGAGCCGGAAAACAAACTATCCTCCTCCAAGATGGCGGGGTTCTGTAGCCCCCCCCAATCACGGCCTTCCGTAGCCCCCCCATCACGGCCTTCCGTAGCCCCCCCATCACGGCCTTCCGTAGCCCCCCCATCACGGCCTGCCGTAGCCCCCCCCATCACGGCCTTCCGTAGCCCCCCCATCACAGCCTTCCGTAGCCCCCCCCATCACGGCCTTCCGTAGCCCCCCCCATCACGGCCTTCCGTAGCCCCCCCATCACAGCCTTCCGTAGCCCCCCCCTCACGGCCTTCCGTAGCCCCCCCCTCACGGCCTTCCGTAGCCCCCCCCATCACGGCCTTCCGTAGCCCCCCCCATCACGGCCTTCCGTAGCCCCCCCCATCACGGCCTTCCGTAGCCCCCCCCATCACGGCCTTCCGTAGCCCCCCCATCACAGCCTTCCGTAGCCCCCCCCATCACGGCCTTCCGTAGCCCCCCCCATCACGGCCTTCCGTAGCCCCCCCCATCACGGCCTTCCGTAGCCCCCCCCATCACGGCCTTCCGTAGCCCCCCCCATCACGGCCTTCCGTAGCCCCCCCCATCACGGCCTTCCGTAGCCCCCCCATCACAGCCTTCTGTAGCCCCCCCCATCACGGCCTTCCGTAGCCCCCCATCACAGCCTTCTGTAGCCCCCCCATTCACACCCAAAGCAGATGGGGGGTACCACGGCCCCCCGAGGCTGGTCGCCCCCGACAGGGGTCCGAGGTCTTATTAAGGCGTCTGGATACCGCAGTGACTTGGGACGTTGATCTTTTCCCTCCTGAGGCTGCTCACAGCTGAGGGCTTGTTACAGGGTGTCAGCAGGAGATTTCCTGCACTGATCCACTGTTACGAGCTCCCAGCTGTGCGAGCCATCAGCCGGTTTCTCTGCAGCAGCCAGGAGATTGCACTCCTCAGGGGGTAAGGCCGATTATCAAGAATTGCGCCATCTTGGTGGTCGGCTCGTCGCTCGCGGCCGTCATCTTATGAAATCTGCGCTGACGACAGAAGAAGCCAGAACTAAACAGGTCAAAGGTGAGGACGAGACCCTCAGCACCAAACGACCCACCCGCCAGAGCCCCTCCAGGAAAAACTCTACATGGTGAAGCAGGAGGCTCAGGATGAACAGCTGTATGCACTCTGCTCACATGTTGGAGTACTGCACTTCATTAACACATCCCATTCATGAACCAGGAGGCTCAGGATGAACAGCACTTCATGCCCCTTCACTTGGATTACTGCATGAGGAGCCGGCCGCTCCATCGCCTGGTTAATATTTTCTCGTCTTCTCGGTAACGGATCAATGTTCCAGAAGAGCCGGCGCCGCTCCACAAGGTCACCGCTCAGCCGCCCTAGAAATAACCTGCTCCCCCGACTCCGGGGACCGCCGCCGCTGCCATGATGGCTGTCACCCCACAAGCCAGGACCCCAGGAGGACAGGTGACACCCAAATCACCAACAAGGCTCCAGGCACATACAGATCTGCAACCAGCCCGGGACAAGAACCATATGGTAATGGCAGAATTGTGAATGCAGCTCTGGGTGTGAGTGCAATATAAATAATGGCAGAATTGTGAATGCAGCTCTGGGTGTGAGTGCAATATAAATAATGGCAGAATTGTGAATGCAGCTCTGGGTGTGAGTGCAATATAAATAATGGCAGAATTGTGAATGCAGCTCTGGGTGTGAGTGCAATATAAATAATGGCAGACTTGTGAATGCAGCTCTGGATGTGAGTGCAATATAAATAATGGCAAAATTGTGAATGCAGCTCTGGGTGTGAATGCAATATAAGGTAATGGCAGACTTGTGAATGCAGCTCTGGGTGGGTGTGCGTGCAATATAAGGTAATGGCAGACTTGTGAATGCAGCTCTGGGTGTGCGTGCAATATAAGGTAATGGCAGACTCGTGGATGCAGCTCTGGATGTGAGTGCAATATAAATGGCAGACTTGTGAATGCAGCTCTGGATGTGAATGCAATATTAGGTAATGGCAGAATTGTGAATGCAGCTCTGGGTGTGAGTAGAGAATTTTCAGTATTGAGAAAAATTCATTCATATAAATTGAAGATAAAAACTTCTGAGAAGGAAAACTGTGTAAATCAGGGGGTCTCCATCTAAACCCCAAGTCCTGGCATATGGGGGTCTGTCCAGATCACACGGGTGTTAAAAATGACTGGACAAGATGGCGGCGGGTGAGAGGGGGCAGGTCAGCGAGTGACAGCTGGCAGCACGAGCCCTGAGCAACAACAGCTGCGTCCACCCCAACCACAGGACATGGCGCCCGATGCCGAACATTGGGAACCGGACACAAGGCAAGGGTGGACCCGGCCCGGCTGCAGGCGCTGCTGGCCTCCAATACATCTGTTGCAATCAATCTAAGCCTCCGCTTGCTGTCAGTGTATGTGAGCGATGTACATCCAGGGGCCGAGACCGGAAAGGGGGCAGTGGGGGTTGACAGAGATGGGGGGGGGGACAGACAGAGGCACCTGGGGGGAGGGGTCAGAGACTCCTGGGGGGGGAGGGGGTCAGAGACACCTGGGGGGGAGGGGGGGGGGTCAGAGACACCTGGAGGGGAGGGGGGGGGTCAGAGACACCTGGAGGGGAGGGGGGGGGGTCAGAGACACCTGGAGGGGGGTAGGGGGGTCAGAGACACCTGGAGGGGGTAGGGGGGGTCAGAGACACCTGGGTGGGAGGGGGTAGGGGGGTCAGAGACACCTGGGTGGGAGGGGGGGGGTCAGAGACACCTGGAGGGGGTAGGGGGGTCAGAGACACCTGGGTGGGAGGGGGGGGGTCAGAGACACCTGGGTGGGAGGGGGGGGGTCAGAGACACCTGGGGGGGAGGGGGGGGGGTCAGAGACACCTGGGTGGGAGGGGGGGGGGGTCAGAGACACCTGGGGGGGAGGGGGGGGGGTCAGAGACACCTGGGGGGGAGGGGGGGGGTCAGAGACACCTGGGGGGGGAGGGGGGAGGGGGGGGGTCAGAGACACCTGGGGGGGAGGGGGGGTCAGAGACCATCCTCTGAGAGATTAAGTCTGGACTGATACATTGTAACAATCGCATTATTCAGATGACAGAAGCGGGAGGTCAGGATGATTGTTAGGAGCTGGACGTGAACAAGACCCGATCCTGACGGCGGGCGGAGACCTGACACCGCTACTCACTCGTCAGCACTGAAATGGCCGCACCAAGATGATGTCGGGAATTGTGGAAATTACCGGATGGAGAAGTCAGGGATCTGCAGGAGGTGAAAAAGTGGAAACATTCACAAAACTTCTGTATTATTCAGTCCATAGTCTGAGCCTCGTGCAGAAATCCTGGCACCTCCAGCCTCATGCAGAAATCCTGGCACCTCCAGCCTCATGCAGAAATCCCGGCACCTCCAGCCTCATGCAGAAATCCCGGCACCTCCAGCCTCATGCAGAAATCCCGGCACCTCCAGCCTCATGCAGAAATACCGGCACCTCCAGCCTCGGCTGCTGTTACTGAGGCCATTAATGGTCGTCTGAGGAAGGGTCTGCCATTGAATGTGCAAATCATCAAGATCCTCTGCTGGCAGCTCCTAAGTAATCACCGACCAATGATGTCCCCGATGGAGACAAGACCGGAGACACTACAGCCACGGGAGCGGCTCACAGTAGTATGAGGAACACACAGCCTGGGGTTGTTTTGTGGAAAAGTGACTTCAGCGGATCCTGATGATTTGTACACTTAGCAGCAGGACCTTCCTCAGACGACCATTAATGACCTGCATTACTAATGACTGTGGGGAGCGGGATGAGTGGCCCCAATCCATCCGGGGACCAAGGGAGATGATCCCTACACACCACACAGCTGATCCCAATACAGCTCATCCCTACGCCCCACACGGCTCATCCCTACGCCCCACACGGCTCATCCCTACGCCCCACACGGCTCATCCCTACGCCCCACACGGCTCCTCCCTACGCCCCACACGGCTCCTCCCTACGCCCCACACGGCTCCTCCCTACCCTCCACACGGCTCATCCCTACCCTCCACACGGCTCATCCTACGCCCCACACGGCTCATCCCTACGCTCCATACGGCTCATCCCTACGCTCCACACGGCTCATCCCTACGCTCCACACGGCTCATCCCTACCCTCCACACGGCTCATCCCTACGCTCCACACGGCTCATCCCTACGCTCCACACGGCTCATCCCTACGCTCCACACAGCTGATCTTGCCCCACCAATATCGGACATGTCCTAAACCCAACAACAAGGTAATAATGTGTGACCCCACACCGCGACACACATTCCTCATCCTGTGGAGGCAAGAAATACACCGCCAGAATGTGCACAGATGAGATGGCGCACCAGTAACCAACCACCGCCACCACAAAACGAGGGCTACCAGTCCCGACCACCACAGGACAAAGGGAACCAGTCCCCGACCACCACCACAGCACAAAGGGTACAAGTCCCCGACCACCACCACAGGACGAGGGGTACCAGTCCCCGACCACCACAGGACTTATATTGTGTAGGTTCCCCTCATTGTGTCATCTCTTCCCAGGTAAGTGACG
Source organism: Dendrobates tinctorius (assembly GCF_039654945.1). Lineage (NCBI taxonomy): Eukaryota > Metazoa > Chordata > Amphibia > Anura > Dendrobatidae > Dendrobates > Dendrobates tinctorius. The sequence goes on from NW_027361809.1 coordinate 2,826,312, forward strand.
CACCTGACCATCCACATGGAAGAAAAAGGTCTCATTGGACGAGGCGCCATATTACATTGCTACGGTCCAGTTCTGATATTCATGTGTCATTACCGGAAACACCCCCCACAAGAGCAGCAGTATACCGGGACCATCCCCCCCCCACAAGAGCAGCAGTATACCAGGACCATCCCCCCCCCCCCATAAGAGCAGGAGTATACCGGGACCATCCCCCCCACAAGAGCAGCAGTATACCAGGACCATCCCCCCCACAAGAGCAGCAGTATACCGGGACCATCCCCCCCACAAGAGCAGCCGTATACTGGGACCATCCCCCCCCCATAAGAGCCGCCGTATACCGGGACCATCTCCCCCCAGACAAGAGCCGCCGTATACCGGGACCATCTCCCCCCACACAAGAGCCGCCGTATACCGGGACCATCCACCCCCCCACAAGAGCAGCAGTATACCGGGACCATCCACCCCCCCACAAGAGCAGCAGTATACCGGGACCATCCCCCCCCACAAGAGCAGCAGTATACCGGGACCATCCCCCCCCCCACAAGAGCAGCAGTATACCAGGACCATCCCCCCCCCCCCATAAGAGCAGGAGTATACCGGGACCATCCCCCCCACAAGAGCAGCAGTATACCAGGACCATCCCCCCCACAAGAGCAGCAGTATACCGGGACCATCCCCCCCACAAGAGCAGCCGTATACTGGGACCATCCCCCCCCCATAAGAGCCGCCGTATACCGGGACCATCTCCCCCCAGACAAGAGCCGCCGTATACCGGGACCATCTCCCCCCACACAAGAGCCGCCGTATACCGGGACCATCCACCCCCCCACAAGAGCAGCAGTATACCGGGACCATCCCCCCCCCACAAGAGCAGCAGTATACCAGGACCATCCCCCCCCCCCCATAAGAGCAGCAGTATACCGGGACCATCCCCCCCGCAAGAGCAGCAGTATACCAGGACCATCCCCCCCACAAGAGCAGCAGTATACCGGGACCATCCCCCCCACAAGAGCAGCCGTATACTGGGACCATCCCCCCCCCATAAGAGCCGCCGTATACCGGGACCATCTCCCCCCAGACAAGAGCTGCCGTATACCGGGACCATCTCCCCCCACACAAGAGCCGCCGTATACCGGGACCATCCACCCCCCCACAAGAGCAGCAGTATACCGGGACCATCCACCCCCCCACAAGAGCAGCAGTATACCGGGACCATCCCCCCCCACAAGAGCCGCCGTATACCGGGACCATCTCCCCCCAGACAAGAGCCGCCGTATACCGGGACCATCTCCCCCCACACAAGAGCCGCCGTATACCGGGACCATCCACCCCCCCACAAGAGCAGCAGTATACCGGGACCATCCACCCCCCCACAAGAGCAGCAGTATACCGGGACCATCCCCCCCCACAAGAGCAGCAGTATACCGGGACCATCCCCCCACAAGAGCAGCAGTATACCGGGACCATCCCCCCCACAAGAGCAGCAGTACACCGGGACCATCCCCCCCCACAAGAGCAGCAGTATACCGGGACCATCCCCCCCACAAGAGCAGCAGTATACCGGGACCATCCCCCCCCCCCCCCACAAGAGCAGCAGTATACCGGGACCATCCCCCCACAAGAGCAGCAGTATACCGGGACCATCCCCCCACAAGAGCAGCAGTATACCGGGACCATCCCCCCACAAGAGCAGCAGTATACCGGGACCATCCCCCCCCACAAGAGCAGCAGTATACCGGGACTATCCCCCCCCACAAGAGCAGCAGTATACCGGGACCATCCCCCCCCACAAGAGCAGCAGTATACCGGGACCATCCCCCCCCACAAGAGCAGCAGTATACCGGGACCATCCCCCCCCCCCACAAGAGCAGCAGTATACCGGGACCATCCCCCCACAAGAGCAGCAGTATACCGGGACCATCCCCCCCACAAGAGCAGCAGTATACCGGGACCATCCCCCCCCCCCCCACAAGAGCAGCAGTATACCGGGACCATCCCCCCACAAGAGCAGCAGTATACCGGGACCATCCCCCCACAAGAGCAGCAGTATACCGGGACCATCCCCCCCCCCCCCACAAGAGCAGCAGTATACCGGGACCATCCCCCCCCACAAGAGCAGCAGTATACCGGGACCATCCCCCCCACAAGAGCAGCAGTATACCGGGACCATCCCCCCCCCCCCCCACAAGAGCAGCAGTATACCGGGACCATCCCCCCACAAGAGCAGCAGTATACCGGGACCATCCCCCCACAAGAGCAGCAGTATACCGGGACCATCCCCCCACAAGAGCAGCAGTATACCGGGACCATCCCCCCACAAGAGCAGCAGTATACCGGGACCATCCCCCCCCCCCCACAAGAGCAGCAGTATACCGGGACCATCCCCCCCACAAGAGCAGCAGTATACCGGGACCATCCCCCCCCCCCCACAAGAGCAGCAGTACACCGGGACCATCCCCCCACAAGAGCAGCAGTATACCGGGACCATCCCCCCCCCCCCCCACAAGAGCAGCAGTATACCGGGACCATCCCCCCCCCCCCCCACAAGAGCAGCAGTATACCGGGACCATCCCCCCCACAAGAGCAGCAGTATACCGGGACCATCCCCCCCCCCCCCCCACAAGAGCAGCAGTACACCGGGACCATCCCCCCACAAGAGCAGCAGTATACCGGGACCATCCCCCCCCCCCCCCACAAGAGCAGCAGTATACCGGGACCATCCCCCCCCCCCCCCACAAGAGCAGCAGTATACCGGGACCATCCCCCCCACAAGAGCAGCAGTATACCGGGACCATCCCCCCCCCCCCCCACAAGAGCAGCAGTATACCGGGACCATCCCCCCCCCCCCCCACAAGAGCAGCAGTATACCGGGACCATCCCCCCCCCCCCCCACAAGAGCAGCAGTACACCGGGACCATCCCCCCACAAGAGCAGCAGTATACCGGGACCATCCCCCCCCCCCCCACAAGAGCAGCAGTATACCGGGACCATCCCCCCCCCCCCCCACAAGAGCAGCAGTATACCGGGACCATCCCCCCCACAAGAGCAGCAGTATACCGGGACCATCCCCCCCCCCCCCACAAGAGCAGCAGTACACCGGGACCATCCCCCCACAAGAGCAGCAGTATACCGGGACCATCCCCCCCCCCCCCCACAAGAGCAGCAGTATACCGGGACCATCCCCCCCCCCCCCCACAAGAGCAGCAGTATACCGGGACCATCCCCCCCACAAGAGCAGCAGTATACCGGGACCATCCCCCCCCCCCCCACAAGAGCAGCAGTATACCGGGACCATCCCCCCACAAGAGCAGCAGTATACCGGGACCATCCCCCCACAAGAGCAGCAGTATACCGGGACCATCCCCCCACAAGAGCAGCAGTATACCGGGACCATCCCCCCCCCCCCCACAAGAGCAGCAGTATACCGGGACCATCCCCCCCACAAGAGCAGCAGTATACCGGGACCATCCCCCCCCCCCCCACAAGAGCAGCAGTACACCGGGACCATCCCCCCCCACAAGAGCAGCAGTATACCGGGACCATCCCCCCCCCACAAGAGCAGCAGTATACCGGGACCATCCCCCCCACAAGAGCAGCAGTATACCGGGACCATCCCCCCCCCCCCACAAGAGCAGCAGTATACCGGGACCATCCCCCCCCACAAGAGCAGCAGTATACCGGGACCATCCCCCCCCCACAAGAGCAGCAGTATACCGGGACCATCCCCCCCACAAGAGCAGCAGTATACCGGGACCATCCCCCCCCCCCCACAAGAGCAGCAGTATACCGGGACCATCCCCCCCACAAGAGCAGCAGTATACCGGGACCATCCCCCCCACAAGAGCAGCAGTATACCGGGACCATCTCCCCCCCACAAGAGCAGCAGTATACCGGGACCATCCCCCCCCCCCCCCCACAAGAGCAGCAGTATACCGGGACCATCCCCCCCCCACAAGAGCAGCAGTATACCGGGACCATCCCCCCCCCACAAGAGCAGCAGTATACCGGGACCATCCCCCCCACAAGAGCAGCAGTATACCGGGACCATCCCCCCACAAGAGCAGCAGTATTCAATAATGTGATTGATTGTATGTGGCCTCCGGGCAGATTTTCATCGGTTACCCTTGGCAACCAATCACAGGTCAGCTATCATTTCACTGCCTGTATCAGTGAGGTGCAAGCAGTGCTGTGATTGGTTACTACGGATAACAGGCTTCTATTTGCCTCATAATCGAGGTTCGCGGCCTCAGCGCACGTCTGTGCCGTCTACACAAGGGGGCGCTGCACACCGCAGCCGGAATCGGAGTGGAAGTAGGCGGCTCAGCCCCGTATAAGCTCCACCCACAGAAACAGGACTTATGGAAAAAGAGCAAAAAGTCACATTGTTATACAAAAATACACTACACGCGACACCCTCCCCCCCCACACACGACACGCAACACCCCCCCACACACACACACAGCACCCCCCCAACACACGACACCCCCCCACACACACGACACGCAACACCCCCACACACACACACAGCACCCCTCTCCGACACGGCACCCCCACTACACACACGACACCCCCACTGTTACACCGCTCCGCCATACTCACCCGGCCGCCGCTCCCACGCCGCAGCCTCTCTCCACCCGACGGCCGCGGCGGTCACCTGAGACAGGCCCGCGACCGATGCCTTCCCTGCATGCTATGCGCCATAGGCCGCGCCTCCTTCCTGCTTCTTATGCTCCGGCTGTGCCCTGACCCGGAAGCACCTTTGGACCAATGGCTGACCAGACGGGGCCATATCAGGCCGCTTCCCCCTGAGGGAGGCGCCTGATCGTTGTGTTTCCTGACACTCTGGCCTCGCTCCATCGTGCACACTCTGCTCCTGCAGTTCCTGTCTCGGCTGCTCCTCACAGCAGCTTCTCAGTCCTGCTACCCGTGTTCCTGCCGTCCTACTCCAGTCCTGCCTTCAGTGTTCCTGCCGTCCTACTCCAGTCCTGCCTTCAGTGTTCCTGCCGTCCTACTCCAGTCCTGCCTTCAGTGTTCCTGCCGTCCTACTCCAGTCCTGCCTTCAGTGTTCCTGCCGTCCTACTCCAGTCCTGCCTTCAGTGTTCCTGCCGTCCTACTCCAGTCCTGCCTTCAGTGTTCCTGCCGTCCTACTCCAGTCCTGCCTTCAGTGTTCCTGCCGTCCTACTCCAGTCCTGCCTTCAGTGTTCCTGCCGTCCTACTCCAGTCCTGCCTTCAGTGTTCCTGCCGTCCTACTCCAGTCCTGCCTTCAGTGTTCCTGCCGTCCTACTCCAGTCCTGCCTTCAGTGTTCCTGCCGTCCTACTCCAGTCCTGCCTTCAGTGTTCCTGCCGTCCTACTCCAGTCCTGTCTTCAGTGCTCCTGCCGTCCTACTCCAGTCTCAGTCTTACTCCGGTCCATCCTGAGCCGCCCCTCTCGGTACCGGCTACCGTGGTACTCGAACCCCTGGGCCTGCTCCTAACGGTCCCTGTATAGGGGTCGGTTCCACCTGGCAGCTCGCCCGGGGTCCCTCGGTGCCACGGTCCAGAGGGTCCACTCTCAGAGTTCCCGCTCCTGACCACCCGCGCTAACAGTACGATCAGGCCATGGACTCCGCCGGTACTACGGCTGCTACCCAGAAAGAGTTGCTATTCCTACGGGAGAATCAGGGGCGCATTATGTCAATCATGAAGTCGATGAACACCCGTTTGTCGGCCTTACAGGTGGCCGATCCTGGAAATGCCACTCAGCTGGTCAGTCTCCAACAGGAGCTGGGTCAGCAGCAAGATACTCAAACCCGCATTTTGTCCTACATGGCCTCCTTTGATAGTCGCTTGTCGGCCCTCCAGGCTGCCGCTGCAGTGCCGACTCCTCCCCCTGCGTCTACTGCTCCTCCGACGCCCCGCCTCGTTTCACCGGGGATCCCAAGCTCTGTAGGGGGTTCTTAAATCAGTGTAGTCTCCACTTTGAATGGCTGCCGCAGCAATATCCCTCGGACCGGGCCAAAGTGGCCTTCATCATGTCCCATCTGGAGGGAGAGGCCCTTTCTTGGGTAAACCCGCTCTGGGAGCGTGACGACCCGGTCGTTTCGAGTTTCCCGGTTTTCCTGGATACGTTTCGTAAGGTTTTCGATGAGCCGGGCCGGTTAGCCTCTCTCACCGAGTCACTCTTTAACTTACACCAGGGCTCTCTCACGGTCGGACAGTACGCTATTCGCTTTCGCACTATTTCCTCCGAGCTTGGCTGGAATAGCGCAGCTTTGGTGGGGGCATTCTGGTGCGGCCTTTCTAGTAAAATAAAGGATGAACTCGCAGGTCGAGATACCCCGTCCACCTTAGAGGACCTTATCTCGCTGGCTACCCGCATTGACCTGCGCTTCCTGGAGCGCGCTCGGGAGTCAGTGAGAGACAGGCGCTCCTCCAGGTCAGTTTCTCCTTTCACTCAGTCGGCCAGCTCACGCTCAGTCGGATCTTCTTCCCTCTCTTCGGGTGAGCCCATGCAGATAGATCATCTCAGGTTGGCCGAGTTACGTCAGAGAGAGAGACGGGAACAAGGTCTGTGCCTCTATTGCGGTCATTCGTCACACTATATCCGCACCTGTCCTAAGAGACAGGGAAACGACTCCACCTAGGTCAGGTTAGAGAGGCCTTCCTAGGTGATGATGATGATTCCTCTCAACCCCTTACGATTTCTGTGCTTTTGGTTTCAGGAGGGAGGCGTGGTTCCGAGGTGGCCTACGTGGATTCGGGCTCAGCGGGTAACTTCATTCGGCCGGAAAAGGTAGACAAATACCAAATTCCTGTAGTCACTCTATCTAACCCAATTCAGATTGCCACCGTGGATGGCAAACCGCTACAGGTGACCGTCACCTTGGTCACTGAAGAGGTGGAATTGAAAATCGGAGCCTTACATCGAGAGAAGATAGCCTTTTACGTTTTACCTAAGCTCTCTCACGCCATTCTACTCGGTCTTCCATGGTTAAGGACTCATCAGCCTGTTCTCGACTGGTCTGCAGGGGAGATACTCCGCTGGGGGCACCCGTGCCAAGCTCGCTGTCTGACTCCTGTCCGCCTGGCGGCCGCTCCACGGTCACCTCCAGACCTCCCGGGTCTTCCTCCAGCTTACAGCTCCTACGCCGATGTTTTTGATAAGAAGGAAGCGGAGGTCCTCCCTCCACACCGGCCGTTTGACTGCCCAATTGAACTTGTTTCTGGTTCAACCCCCCCAAGGGGCAGAATCTACCCTCTGTCTCCCGCGGAGACCACCGCCATGTCTGAGTACGTCCGAGAGAACCTCGCCAAAGGCTTTATACGGAAATCCTCTTCGCCCGCGGGAGCCGGGTTCTTCTTCGTCAAAAAGAAGGACGGTACTCTACGGCCATGCATTGACTATAGGGGCTTGAATCAGATTACCATCAAGAACAGGTACCCTCTTCCACTCATTCCGGAACTGTTTGACCGTCTCAGAGGGGCTCAGGTCTTTACCAAGCTGGACCTCAGAGGAGCCTACAATCTGGTCCGTATCCGTGCAGGTGACGAGTGGAGGACCGCTTTCAACACTCGAGATGGCCATTACGAGTACCTGGTCATGCCCTTCGGTCTTTGCAATGCTCCTGCAGTCTTTCAAGAGTTCGTCAATGAGATCTTCCAGGATCTCTTGTACTCCTGTGTGGTCGTGTACTTAGACGACATCCTCGTCTTCTTGCCGGACCTCTCGTCCCACAGAAAGAGTGTCCGCCTGGTGCTTCAGCGTCTTCGGGAGAACCGTCTGTATGCAAAGATCGAGAAATGTCTCTTCGAACAGACCTCTCTGCCATTTCTGGGATACATTATCTCCGACGCTGGTCTAAGGATGGATCCCGAGAAGTTGTCTGCCATCCTCAAATGGCCTCGCCCCGTCGGATTAAAGGCGATACAACGATTCCTCGGGTTCGCCAACTATTACCGGCAATTTGTCTCCCACTTCTCCGCGATCACAAGACCCATTTCTGTGCTCACCCGTAAAGGGTCTACTTCCAAGGATTGGTCTCCTGAGGCAGAGGAGGCCTTTCTGACTCTAAAACGGGCTTTCTCCACGGCTCCGGTCCTGCATCGCCCAGAGCGATCGACCTTTTGTACTCGAGGTGGACACTTCCTCGACTGGTGCCGGGGCAGTTTTGTCCCAGAGATCCGCCTCCGGTCGTCTGCACCCTTGTGGCTTCTTCTCGAAGGCCTTTTCTCCATCCGAGTGTAACTACTCGATCGGTGACCGGGAACTTTTGGCCATCAAGTTGGCCTTGGAGGAATGGCGCCACCTCCTGGAAGAGCTGTCCATCCTTTTGTCATCTTCTCGGACCACAAGAATCTGGCCTATCTCCAGTCTGCCCAGAGACTAAACCCTCGCCAGGCCAGATGGTCTTTATTTTTTGCCAGATTTGATTTCGAGCTCCGACTCCGTCCCGGCAACAAGAATTCCAAAGCCGACGCCCTGTCCAGGGTCTTCCAACCACATGAATCCACGGAGGAACCGTCACATATCATTGATCCCACTAGGATCATCACCGTGGCTCCAGTGAACTGGCTTACTCCTCCGCCTGGCAAGACGCTTGTGCCAGAGAATCTCAAGCAAAAGGTTCTTCTATGGGGGCACTCCTCCAAACTGGCCGGCCATGCCGGAACTAAGAAGACTCTTGACCTTATCAAACGTCACTACTGGTGGCCCTCACTTCGCCAAGATGTACTCGACTTTTTGGCTTCTTGTCCATCCTGTGCAAAAAAACAGGGTGCCACAGAGATCTCCATCCGGCTTGTTGCTTCCGTTGCCTGTCCTTACGGTTCCTTGGGAGAACATCGCCATGGATTTCATCACCGACCTACCCCGCTCTGCGGGCTGCACAGTCATCCTGGTGGTGGTGGATCGTTTTTCCAAGATGGCTCACTTCATCCCTCTGCCCGGTCTTCCCTCAGCGCCAGAGCTGGCCGAAATCTTCATTCATCAAGTCTTCAGGCTTCATGGACTACCTCGACGCATTGTGTCTGACCGAGGGGTTCAGTTTACCTCCAAGTTCTGGCGTTCGCTTTGTAAGCTCATGAACGTTTCCCTCGACTTCTCCTCGGCCTACCATCCACAGTCCAACGGACAAGTAGAGCGTACCAACCAGACGCTTACGGGATACTTACGCCACTTCTCTAACGCCCACCAGAACGATTGGGTCAACTTACTCCCCTGGGCAGAGTTCGCTTATAACAACCATGCTGGTGAGTCTTCGGCCAAGTCTCCGTTTTTCATTGTTTTTGGCAGACATCCTGGTGTTCCTCTTCCGATAACCCCTGCCTCTGAGGTACCCGCGGCCAATGCCTTGTCCTCGGAATTTTCTAAGATTTGGGCTGAGACCAACACATCACTCAAGAGATCCGCTGATCAGATGAAGAACTATGCAGACAAAAAGAGGTTGGATTCTCCTCCGTATCGTGTTGGCGACAAGGTCTGGCTCTCCTCCAAATTCGTCCGACTAAAACTGCCCTCCTACAAGTTGGGTCCACGCTACATTGGTCCGTTTGAAATTCTGGGACGTATTAACGAAGTTGCCTACAAATTGAGGTTGCCTGCTTCGCTCCGGATCCCGAACACCTTTCACGTCTCTCTCCTGAAGCCTGTGGTGCTGAATCGTTTCCATTCCTCGCTTGATCTTGGTCCTCAGCCGGTGGGTGCCAACAACATTTTTGAAGTGCAGGACATCCTCGCTGTGAAAAGGGTTAGAGGTAGGACTTTCTTTCTCGTTGATTGGAAGGGCTTTGGTCCTGAGGAGAGATCCTGGGAGCCTCGGGAGAATATTAATGCTCCCCGTATCCTCAAGAGGTTTCTTGTTAACCTCCGGGGGGGCGGCTTAGGGGAGGGGGTACTGTTACACCGCTCCGCCATACTCACCCGGCCGCCGCTCCCACGCCGCAGCCTCTCTCCACCCGACGGCCGCGGCGGTCACCTGAGACAGGCCCGCGACCGATGCCTTCCCTGCATGCTATGCGCCATAGGCCGCGCCTCCTTCCTGCTTCTTATGCTCCGGCTGTGCCCTGACCCGGAAGCACCTTTGGACCAATGGCTGACCAGACGGGGCCATATCAGGCCGCTTCCCCCTGAGGGAGGCGCCTGATCGTTGTGTTTCCTGACACTCTGGCCTCGCTCCATCGTGCACACTCTGCTCCTGCAGTTCCTGTCTCGGCTGCTCCTCACAGCAGCTTCTCAGTCCTGCTACCCGTGTTCCTGGTTACCTACTCCAGTCCTGCCTTCAGTGTTCCTGTCGTCCTACTCCAGTCCTGCCTTGTGTTCCTGCCGTCCTACTCCAGTCCTGCCTTCAGTGTTCCTGCCGTCCTACTCGTCCTGCCTTCAGTGTTCCTGCCGTCCTACTCCAGTCCTGCCTTCAGTGTTCCTGCCGTCCTACTCCAGTCCTGCCTTCAGTGTTCCTGTCGTCCTACTCCAGTCCTGTCTTCAGTGCTCCTGCCGTCCTACTCCAGTCTCAGTCTTACTCCGGTCCATCCTGAGCCGCCCCTCTCGGTACCGGCTACCGTGGTACTCGAACCCCTGGGCCTGCTCCTAACGGTCCCTGTATAGGGGTCGGTTCCACCTGGCAGCTCGCCCGGGGTCCCTCGGTGCCACGGTCCAGAGGGTCCACTCTCGGAGTTCCCGCTCCTGACCACCCGCACTAACACCCACACGGCACCCTCCTCTGACACATGACACGCGATAACCTCCCCCCACACACACACGGCACCCTCCCCCCCCCCACACACACACGGCACCCTCCCCCCCCCACACACACACACACGGCACGCGACACCCTCCCCACACACGACACCCCCCCCCCACACACACACACACACGGCACCCCCTCCGACACGACACCCCCACACACACACGGCACCCCCCCGACACACGACACCCCCACACACACATGGCACCCCCCTCCGACACACGCACACACACACACACGGCACCCCCCTCCGACACATGACACGCGATACCCCCCCCCACACACACACACGGCACGCGATACCCCCCACACACACGGCACCCTTCCCCCACACAGCACCCCCCTCCGACACATGACATGCAATACCCTCCCCCCACACACACACGGCACCCCCCTCCGACACCCTCCCCCCCACACACACACGGCACCCCCCTACGACACACGACACCCCCCACGCGACACCCCCCTCCGATACACGACACCCCCCACGCACACACAGCACCCCCCTGCGATACACGACACGCGATACCCCCACACACACACACACGGCACCCCCCTCCGATACACAACACGCGATACCCACACACACACACACGGTACCCCCCTCCGACACGCGACACCCCTCACACACACATGGCATCCCCCACACACACGCGATACCCCCCCACACACACGCGACGCCCCCCCCCACACACACACGGCACCCCCCTCCGACACATTACACCCCCCACACGGTACCCCCCTCCGACACGCGACACCCCTCACACACACGGCACCCCCCTCCGACACGCGACACCCCTCACACACACACGGCACCCCCCTCCGACACACGACACCCCCCATGCACACACGGCACCCCCCTCCGACACACGACACCCCCACACACGGCACCCCACTCCGACACACCACACCCCCCATGCACACACGGCACCCCCCTCCGATACACGACACGCGATACACACACACGGCACCCCCCCGACACACGCACACACACACACACGGCACCCCCCTCCGACACATGACACGCGATACCCCCCCCCCCCCACACACACACACGGCACGCGATACCCCCCACACACACACACACGGCACCCTTCCCCCACACAGCACCCCCCTCCGACACATGACATGCAATACCCTCCCCCCACACACACACGGCACCCCCCTCCGACACCCTCCCCCCCACACACACGGCACCCCCCTACGACACACGACACCCCCCACGCGACACCCCCCTCCGATACACGACACCCCCCACGCACACACAGCACCCCCCTGCGATACACAACACGCGATACCCCCACACACACGGCACCCCCCTCCGATACACAACACGCGATACCCACACACACACACACTGTACCCCCCTCCGACACGCGACACCCCTCACACACACATGGCATCCCCCTCCGACACGCGATACCCCCCCACACACACACACGCGACGCCCCCCCACACACACACACGGCACCCCCCTCCGACACATTACACCCCCCACACGGTACCCCCCTCCGACACGCGACACCCCTCACACACACGGCACCCCCCTCCGACACGCGACACCCCTCACACACACACGGCACCCCCCTCCGACACACGACACCCCCCATGCACACACGGCACCCCACATGCACACACGGCACCCCCCTCCGATACACGACACGCGATACACACACACGGCACCCCCCCCCCGACACGCGACACCACACACACGGCACCCCCCCCTCCGACACGCGACACCCCTCACACACACACACGGCACCCCCCCCTCCGACACGCGACACCCCTCACACACGGCATCCCCCTCCGACACGACACGCGACACCCCCCCCCCACACACGGCACCCACCTCCAACACCGCATCTGAGGCATTTTCATCTCCCAGGTCTCTATTTGCGGTCAGTGAATGGAAACCATCTACACTCGGATTCTCCTATTCGCTGACAGCGGGAAGAACCTAAACCGGTGAGGAAGATACACAAAGTGCAGCCACTGACGGAGGCAGGACAACTCGGAAGATGGGGGTTATAGTAGTAGTGATCCATGGAGCGAATGGAATGATCCAGAAAAGGATTGAACTACAACTCCCAGCATGGCCACAGACAGAGGTCAGAGCACCGATACCCCCAGACGTGGCGCCAACCACAGCGTGTGCGAAACCAACAGATATGAAAGCGATTGTTGGCCACACCCCCTCATTAGCATAAAAAAAGTCGCTGGAAAATCAGAACACACAAACCAGTAACAACACAAGCACCGGACTCCTGTTCCTGTCGCCCCACGAGCACCGGACTCCTGTCCCTGTCGCCCCACGAGCACCGGCCTACTGTCCCTGTCGCCCCACGAGCACCGGCCTACTGTCCCTGTCGCCCCACGAGAACCGGCCTACTGTCCCTGTCGCCCCACGAGCACCGGCCTACTGTCCCTGTCGCCCCACGAGCACCGGCCTACTGTCCCTGTCGCCCCACGAGCACCGGCCTACTGTCCCTGTCGCCCCACGAGCACCGGCCTACTGTCCCTGTCGCCCCACGAGCACCGGCCTACTGTCCCTGTCGCCCCACGAGCACCGGCCTACTGTCCCTGTCGCCCCACGAGCACCGGCCTACTGTCCCTGTCGCCCCACGAGCACCGGCCTACTGTCCCTGTCGCCCCACGAGCACCGGCCTACTGTCCCTGTCGCCCCACGAGCACCGGCCTACTGTTCCTGTCGCCCCACGAGCACCGGCCTACTGTTCCTGTCGCCCCACGAGCACCGGCCTACTGTCCCTGTCGCCCCACGAGCACCGGCCTACTGTCCCTGTCGCCCCACGAGCACCGGCCTACTGTTCCTGTCGCCCCACGAGCACCGGCCTACTGTCCCTGTCGCCCCACGAGCACCGGCCTACTGTCCCTGTCGCCCCACGAGCACCGGCCTACTGTCCCTGTCGCCCCACGAGCACCGGCCTACTGTCCCTGTCGCCCCACGAGCACCGGCCTACTGTTCCTGTCGCCCCACGAGCACCGGCCTACTGTTCCTGTCGCCCCACGAGCACCGGCCTACTGTTCCTGTCGCCCCACGAGCACCGGCCTACTGTTCCTGTCGCCCCACGAGCACCGGCCTACTGTTCCTGTCGCCCCACGAGCACCGGCCTACTGTTCCTGTCGCCCCACGAGCACCGGCCTACTGTTCCTGTCGCCCCACGAGCACCGGCCTACTGTTCCTGTCGCCCCACGAGCACCGGCCTACTGTTCCTGTCGCCCCACGAGCACCGGCCTACTGTTCCTGTCGCCCCACGAGCACCGGCCTACTGTTCCTGTCGCCCCACGAGCACCGGCCTACTGTTCCTGTCGCCCCACGAGCACCGGCCTACTGTTCCTGTCGCCCCACGAGCACCGGCCTACTGTTCCTGTCGCCCCACGAGCACCGGCCTACTGTCCCTGTCGCCCCACGCGCACCGGACCACACGAAGGCGCGGGAGCGCCGATGTACAGAGCACCATAAGATCTCCCCTGTACCTATATGATTAAGACCCCGGCAGTGATCCTTTCCTCGCTCTCCGCCTGTAAAGGTTCCCGCTCGTTCTCTATTTTTTTATATTTTCTCATGCACTAAATGTGAAATAAACCTGCTACTATAAATTAATCAAGGGTCTGAGAATATTATATACTACATAACCTGCCCGGACTCCGGGCCCACGTCATCGATAGATGGGTAGGTAGCTGGCTTAGTGATAGAAAGCAAAGAGCGGTTATTAATGGGGCATCCTCAGATTGGGCCAGGGTTACTAGTGGGGGACCACAGGGGTCTGTATTGGGCCCCCTACTATTTAATATATTTATTAGTGATCTAGTGGATGGCTTACACAGTAAAATATCAGTATTTGCAGATGATACAAAACTATGTAAGGTAGTTACCACAAAGGAGGACAGTTTGCAACTACAGACAGATTTGAGTAAATTGGAGAATTGGGCTGAAAAATGGCAAATGAGGTTTAGCACAGATAAGTGTAAGGTTCTGCACATGGGAAGGAGAAACAGAGGCTACAATTACTTACTAAATGGGAAACTGCTGGGGAAATCAGACAAGGAAAAAGACTTAGGCATCTTAGTCAATAAGAAGCTAAATTGGAGTGCCCAGTGTCAGGCAGCTGCCACCAAAGCAAATAGGGTCATGGGATGCATTAGAAGAGGTCTGGGGGCACGAGATGAAAACATAATTCTCCCTCTGTACAAATCACTCGTCAGACCACACTTGGAGGATTGTGTGCAATTTTGGACGCCGGTGCTCAAGAAAGACATTACTGAATGTTACGTGTTACAGAACCACTCAGCACCCAGAATATGTTGTGGAGTTATATGTATGTATAATAGGTTCTATGTGAGATGCATGTCCCTAATGCATCAGCCCACAGGCTGCGCCCCTGGGCAGAGGAGACACGATATTCTCCTTTTGTCCGCCCTCCCCCCACCTTTGTAATTTCCACAGTAAACATCGGCAGGCTCCAGCCACCTGCGGCTTTTGTAATCTATGTCTGGCCTGCCGCTTTTCTATTGGCCAGCCCTCTGTATCTGTGTGATATATTCTGTGTCCTGTGAGTAAAGTGTTGTCAGACTGGAAATACGTGGAGAAGCAGTGATCTTTTATATGCGCCCATGTAACCAAGGAATTCCAGCCAGCGTCATTCATTCAGACTCCAGCCAATGCAGAGCGGACCTCCGAAAACACGGGGTGGTACTGAAAGAAGTACCCCAGCTTGGGTAGACCCCGTTACACTGAACTTGAAAGGGTTCAAAGGCGGGCTACTAAAATGATAAATGGAGTTGGTTCACTACAATACCCAGAAAGGTTATCAAAATTAGGTCTATTTACTCTAGAAAAGAGAAGACTTAGGGGAGACTTAATATATATGTACAAGTATATCAGAGGGCAACACAGAGATCTCTCCAATGAACTGTTTGTACCAAGGACTGTGACAAGAACAAGGGGGCATTCTCTTCGCTTGGAGGAAAGACAATTTCTGCACCAGCATAGAAGAGGGTTCTTCACGGTAAGAGCAATGAGGCTCTGGAATTCTCTTCCTGAAGAAGTGGTGATGGCCAACTCACTGAATGAATGTAAGAAAGGAATGGAGGCTTTTCTTGTGAGTAACAGTATAGAAGGTTACGAATAACAGAATATTATAGGTAGATGGGTGACCCAGCTTAGGGGAAGGAATCTTTTTCCCTATGGAGAAAATTGGCTTCTACTCTGTGGGTGTTTTGTCTTCCCCAGGATCAACAATGCAGAACATCTGCACTAAAAATAGGCTGAACTAGATGGACATAAGGTCTTCAGCCTTCAAAACTATGTTACCTGCCCGGACTACGGCCCCCGTCATGGCCCCTGCCCGGACTACGGCCCCCGTCATGGCCCCTGCCCGGACTACGGCCCCCGTCATGGCCCCTGCCCGGACTACGGCCCCCGTCATGGCCCCTGCCCGGACTACGGCCCCCGTCATGGCCCCTGCCCGAACTACGGCCCCCGTCATGGCGCCTGCCCGGACTACGGCCCCCGTCATCGCCCCTGCCCGGACTACGGCCCCCGTCATCCCGCCTGCCCGGACTACGGCCCCCGTCATCCCGCCTGCCCGGACTACGGCCCCCGTCATCCCGCCTGCCCGGACTACGGCCCCCGTCATCGCCCCTGCCCGGACTACGGCCCCCGTCATCCCGCCTGCCCGGACTACGGCCCCCGTCATCCCGCCTGCCCGGACTACGGCCCCCGTCATCCCGCCTGCCCGGACTACGGCCCCCGTCATCCCGCCTGCCCGGACTACGGCCCCCGTCATCCCGCCTGCCCGGACTACGGCCCCCGTCATCCCGCCTGCCCGGACTACGGCCCCCGTCATCGCCCCTGCCCGGACTACGGCCCCCGTCATCGCCCCTGCCCGGACTACGGCCCCCGTCATCGCCCCTGCCCGGACTACGGCCCCCGTCATCGCCCCTGCCCGGACTACGGCCCCCGTCATCGCCCCTGCCCGGACTACGGCCCCCGTCATCCCGCCTGCCCGGACTACGGCCCCCGTCATCGCCCCTGCCCGGACTACGGCCCCCGTCATCGCCCCTGCCCGGACTACGGCCCCCGTCATCCCGCCTGCCCGGACTACGGCCCCCGTCATCCCGCCTGCCCGGACTACGGCCCCCGTCATCGCCCCTGCCCGGACTACGGCCCCCGTCATCGCCCCTGCCCGGACTACGGCCCCCGTCATCCCACCTGCCCGGACTACGGCCCCCGTCATCGCCCCTGCCCGGACTACGGCCCCCGTCATCGCCCCTGCCCGGACTACGGCCCCCGTCATCGCCCCTGCCCGGACTACGGCCCCCGTCATCGCCCCTGCCCGGACTACGGCCCCCGTCATCCCGCCTGCCCCGACTACGGCCCCCGTCATCCCGCCTGCCCGGACTACGGCCCCCGTCATCCCGCCTGCCCGGACTACGGCCCCCGTCATCCCGCCTGCCCGGACTACGGCCCCCGTCATCGCCCCTGCCCGGACTACGGCCCCCGTCATCGCCCCTGCCCGGACTACGGCCCCCGTCATCGCCCCTGCCCGGACTACGGCCCCCTTCATCCCGCCTGCCCGGACTACGGCCCCCGTCATCGCCCCTGCCCGGACTACGGCCCCCGTCATCGCCCCTGCCCGGACTACGGCCCCCGTCATCGCCCCTGCCCGGACTACGGCCCCCGTCATCGCCCCTGCCCGGACTACGGCCCCCTTCATCCCGCCTGCCCGGACTACGGCCCCCGTCATCCCGCCTGCCCGGACTACGGCCCCCGTCATCCCGCCTGCCCGGACTACGGCCCCCGTCATCGCCCCTGCCCGGACTACGGCCCCCGTCATCGCCCCTGCCCGGACTACGGCCCCCGTCATCGCCCCTGCCCGGACTACGGCCCCCGCTATCCCGCCTGCCCGGACTACGGCCCCCGTTATCCCACCTGCCCGGACTACGGCCCCCGTTATCCCACCTGCCCGGACTACGGCCCCCATTATCGTACAACCCTGCCCGGACTACGGCCCCCGTCATCCCACCTGCCCGGACTACGGCCCCCGTCATCCCGCCTGCCCGGACTACGGCCCCCGTTATCCCGCCTGCCCGGACTACGGCCCCCGTCATCGCCCCTGCCCGGACTACGGCCCCCGTCATCGCCCCTGCCCGGACTACGGCCCCCGTCATCCCACCTGCCTGGACTACGGCCCCCGTCATCCCACCTGCCTGGACTACGGCCCCCGTCATCCCGCCTGCCCGGACTACGGCCCCCGTTATCCCACCTGCCCGGACTACGGCCCCCGTCATCGCCCCTGCCCGGACAACGGCCCCCGTTATCCCGCCTGCCCGGACTACGGCCCCCGTCATCGCCCCTGCCCGGACTACGGCCCCCGTCATCGCCCCTGCCCGGACTACGGCCCCCGTCATCCCACCTGCCTGGACTACGGCCCCCGTCATCCCACCTGCCCGGACTACGGCCCCCGTTATCCCGCCTGCCCGGACTACGGCCCCCGTTATCCCACCTGCCCGGACTACGGCCCCCGTTATCCCACCTGCCCGGACTACGGCCCCCGTTATCCCACCTGCCCGGACTACGGCCCCCGTTATCCCGCCTGCCCGGACTACGGCCCCCATTATCGTACAACCCTACCGCACCCCCTGATCTAGAGCCTCAGTCCACATTGCGGACACTAGGACCCAGGGCGGCCGCTCCTCACATTCCAGCACTAGGGCCCCGCGGTCACCCACCTGGATGAACTGGATAGTGAGGGCAGACTTGCCCACGCCGCCGCCGCCCACAACCACCAGGCGGTACTTGTCCTGCACCGCGCCGTCCTTCCAGCCGGACATCCCGGGCCGGGTCCCTCCGACACTGACGTCCGTGCGAGGAGCCACGGCAGCGCTGCCGCTAGGGGGCGGGGCTATGCTAAATTTCGAGAACAGGGCTATAGCCAAAAAATCTGCATATTCCATTATAGGGCGGAGCCTAAAGGGTTCCATCACGAACTAGGGGAGGAGCTGCTTGTCACAGGCTGAAGCCCCGCCTCCAACTCATGCTAAATAGCTGAGAGGCGGAGCTCTGCTCTGTTATCGAGTGCTCCGCGCTCTGCTCCAGCGCCTCAACGCAGCAGTCACATGACCCACGATGACGTCACGGAACGGCTGCCGCAAAGCATCGCGTCAGTACGACGGCAACCTATAGCTGACCTCAGAGCGACGTACGGCGACGTCACAGCTAGGTGTAATGTATATACACAGTGACTGCACCAGCAGAATAGTGAGTGCAGCTCTGGAGTATAATACAGGATGTAACTCAGGATCAGTAATGTAATGTATGTACACAGTGACTGCACCAGCAGAATAGTGAGTGCAGCTCTGGGGTATAATACAGGATGTAACTCAGGATCAGTAATGTAATGTATGTACACAGTGACTGCACCAGCAGAATAGTGAGTGCAGCTCTGGAGTATAATACAGGATGTAACCCAGGATCAGTAATGTAATGTAAGTACACAGTGACTGCACCAGCAGAATAGTGAGTGCAGCTCTGGGGTATAATACAGGATGTAACTCAGGATCAGTAATGTAATGTATGTACACAGTGACTGCACCAGCAGAATAGTGAGTGCAGCTCTGGGGTATAATACAGGATGTAACTCAGGATCAGTAAAGTATGTACACAGTGACTGCACCAGCAGAATAGTGAGTGCAGCTCTGGAGTATAATACAGGATGTAACTCAGGATCAGTAATGTAATGTATGTACACAGTGACTGCACCAGCAGAATAGTGAGTGCAGCTCTGGGGTATAATACAGGATGTAACTCAGGATCAGTAATGTATGTACACAGTGACTGCACCAGCAGAATAGTGAGTGCAGCTCTGGGGTATAATACAGGATGTAACTCAGGATCAGTAATGTAATGTATGTACACAGTGACTGCACCAGCAGAATAGTGAGTGCAGCTCTGGGGTATAATACAGGATGTAACTCAGGATCAGTAAAGTATGTACACAGTGACTGCACCAGCAGAATAGTGAGTGCAGCTCTGGAGTATAATACAGGATGTAACCCAGGATCAGTAATGTAATGTATGTACACAGTGACTGCACCAGCAGAATAGTGTGTGCAGCTCTGGAGTATAATACAGGATGTAACTCAGGATCAGTAATGTAATGTATGTACACAGTGACTGCACCAGCAGAATAGTGAGTGCAGCTCTGGAGTATAATACAGGATGTAACCCAGGATCAGTAATGTAATGTAAGTACACAGTGACTGCACCAGCAGAATAGTGAGTGCAGCTCTGGGGTATAATACAGGATGTAACTCAGGATCAGTAATGTAATGTATGTACACAGTGACTGCACCAGCAGAATAGTGTGTGCAGCTCTGGAGTATAATACAGGATGTAACTCAGGATCAGTAATGTAATGTATGTACACAGTGACTGCACCAGCAGAATAGTGAGTGCAGCTCTGGAGTATAATACAGGATGTAACCCAGGATCAGTAATGTAATGTAAGTACACAGTGACTGCACCAGCAGAATAGTGAGTGCAGCTCTGGGGTATAATACAGGATGTAACTCAGGATCAGTAATGTAATGTATGTACACAGTGACTGCACCAGCAGAATAGTGAGTGCAGCTCTGGAGTATAATACAGGATGTAACCCAGGATCAGTAATGTAATGTATGTACACAGTGACTGCACCAGCAGAATAGTGAGTGCAGCTCTGGAGTATAATACAGGATGTAACCCAGGATCAGTAATGTAATGTAAGTACACAGTGACTGCACCAGCAGAATAGTGAGTGCAGCTCTGGGGTATAATACAGGATGTAACTCAGGATCAGTAATGTAATGTATGTACACAGTGACTGCACCAGCAGAATAGTGAGTGCAGCTCTGGGGTATAATACAGGATGTAACTCAGGATCAGTAATGTATGTACACAGTGACTGCACCAGCAGAATAGTGAGTGCAGCTCTGGGGTATAATACAGGATGTAACTCAGGATCAGTAATGTAATGTATGTACACAGTGACTGCACCAGCAGAATAGTGAGTGCAGCTCTGGGGTATAATACAGGATGTAACTCAGGATCAGTAAAGTATGTACACAGTGACTGCACCAGCAGAATAGTGAGTGCAGCTCTGGAGTATAATACAGGATGTAACCCAGGATCAGTAATGTAATGTATGTACACAGTGACTGCACCAGCAGAATAGTGTGTGCAGCTCTGGAGTATAATACAGGATGTAACTCAGGATCAGTAATGTAATGTATGTACACAGTGACTGCACCAGCAGAATAGTGAGTGCAGCTCTGGAGTATAATACAGGATGTAACCCAGGATCAGTAATGTATGTATGTACACAGTGACTGCACCAGCAGAATAGTGAGTGCAGCTCTGGGGTATAATACAAGATGTAACTCAGGATCAGTAATGTAATGTATGTACACAGTGACTGCACCAGCAGAATAGTGTGTGCAGCTCTGGAGTATAATACAGGATGTAACTCAGGATCAGTAATGTAATGTATGTACACAGTGACTGCACCAGCAGAATAGTGAGTGCAGCTCTGGAGTATAATACAGGATGTAACCCAGGATCAGTAATGTAATGTAAGTACACAGTGACTGCACCAGCAGAATAGTGAGTGCAGCTCTGGGGTATAATACAGGATGTAACTCAGGATCAGTAATGTAATGTATGTACACAGTGACTGCACCAGCAGAATAGTGAGTGCAGCTCTGGAGTATAATACAGGATGTAACCCAGGATCAGTAATGTAATGTATGTACACAGTGACTGCACCAGCAGAATAGTGAGTGCAGCTCTGGAGTATAATACAGGATGTAACCCAGGATCAGTAATGTAATGTAAGTACACAGTGACTGCACCAGCAGAATAGTGAGTGCAGCTCTGGGGTATAATACAGGATGTAACTCAGGATCAGTAATGTAATGTATGTACACAGTGACTGCACCAGCAGAATAGTGAGTGCAGCTCTGGGGTATAATACAGGATGTAACTCAGGATCAGTAATGTATGTACACAGTGACTGCACCAGCAGAATAGTGAGTGCAGCTCTGGGGTATAATACAGGATGTAACTCAGGATCAGTAATGTAATGTATGTACACAGTGACTGCACCAGCAGAATAGTGAGTGCAGCTCTGGGGTATAATACAGGATGTAACTCAGGATCAGTAAAGTATGTACACAGTGACTGCACCAGCAGAATAGTGAGTGCAGCTCTGGAGTATAATACAGGATGTAACCCAGGATCAGTAATGTAATGTAAGTACACAGTGACTGCACCAGCAGAATAGTGAGTGCAGCTCTGGGGTATAATACAGGATGTAACTCAGGATCAGTAATGTAATGTATGTACACAGTGACTGCACCAGCAGAATAGTGAGTGCAGCTCTGGGGTATAATACAGGATGTAACTCAGGATCAGTAATGTATGTACACAGTGACTGCACCAGCAGAATAGTGAGTGCAGCTCTGGGGTATAATACAGGATGTAACTCAGGATCAGTAATGTAATGTATGTACACAGTGACTGCACCAGCAGAATAGTGAGTGCAGCTCTGGGGTATAATACAGGATGTAACTCAGGATCAGTAAAGTATGTACACAGTGACTGCACCAGCAGAATAGTGAGTGCAGCTCTGGAGTATAATACAGGATGTAACCCAGGATCAGTAATGTAATGTATGTACACAGTGACTGCACCAGCAGAATAGTGAGTGCAGCTCTGGGGTATAATACAGGATGTAACTCAGGATCAGTAATGTAATGTATGTACACAGTGACTGCACCAGCAGAATAGTGAGTGCAGCTCTGGGGTATAATACAGGATGTAACCCAGGATCAGTAATGTATGTACACAGTGACTGCACCAGCAGAATAGTGAGTGCAGCTCTGGAGTATAATACAGGAGATAACTCAGGATCAGTAATGTAATGTATGTACACAGTGACTGCACCAGCAGAATAGTGAGTGCAGCTCTGGAGTATAATACAGGATGTAACCCAGGATCAGTAATGTATGTACACAGTGACTGCACCAGCAGAATAGTGAGTGCAGCTCTGGAGTATAATACAGGAGGTAACTCAGGATCAGTAATGTAATGTATGTACACAGTGACTGCACCAGCAGAATAGTGAGTGCAGCTCTGGGGTATAATACAGGATGTAACTCAGGATCAGTAATGTAATGTATGTACACAGTGACTGCACCAGCAGAATAGTGAGTGCAGCTCTGGGGTATAATACAGGATGTAACTCAGGATCAGTAATGTAATGTATGTACACAGTGACTCCACCAGCAGAATAGTGAGTGCAGCTCTGGGGTATAATACAGGATGTAACTCAGGATCAGTCATGTAATGTATGTACACAGTGACTGCACCAGCAGAATAGTGAGTGCAGCTCTGGAGTATAATACAGGATGTAACTCAGGATCAGTAATGTATGTACACAGTGACTGCACCAGCAGAATAGTGAGTGCAGCTCTGGAGTATAATACAGGAGGTAACTCAGGATCAGTAATGTAATGTATGTACACAGTGACTGCACCACCAGAATAGTGAGTGCAGCTCTGGGGTATAATACAGGATGTAACTCAGGATCAGTAATGTAATGTATGTACACAGTGACTCCACCAGCAGAATAGTGAGTGCAGCTCTGGAGTATAATACAGGATGTAACTCAGGATCAGTAATGTAATGTATGTACACAGTGACTGCACCAGCAGAATAGTGAGTGCAGCTCTGGGGTATAATACAGGATGTAACTCAGGATCAGTAATGTAATGTATGTACACAGTGACTCCACCAGCAGAATAGTGAGTGCAGCTCTGGGGTATAATACAGGATGTAACTCAGGATCAGTCATGTAATGTATGTACACAGTGACTGCACCAGCAGAATAGTGAGTGCAGCTCTGGAGTATAATACAGGATGTAACTCAGTATCAGTAATGTAATGTATGTACACAGTGACTCCACCAGCAGAATAGTGAGTGCAGCTCTGGGGTATAATACAGGATGTAACTCAGGATCAGTAATGTAATGTATGTACACAGTGACTGCACCAGCAGAATAGTGAGTGCAGCTCTGGAGTATAATACAGGATGTAACTCAGGATCAGTAATGTATGTATACAGTGACTGCACCAGCAGAATAGTGAGTGCAGCTCTGGGGTATAATACAGGATGTAACTCAGGATCAGTAATGTAATGTATGTACACAGTGACTCCACCAGCAGAATAGTGAGTGCAGCTCTGGGGTATAATACAGGATGTAACTCAGTATCAGTAATGTAATGTATGTACACAGTGACTCCACCAGCAGAATAGTGAGTGCAGCTCTGGAGTATAATACAGGATGTAACCCAGGATCAGTAATGTAATGTAAGTACACAGTGACTGCACCAGCAGAATAGTGAGTGCAGCTCTGGGGTATAATACAGGATGTAACTCAGGATCAGTAATGTAATGTATGTACACAGTGACTGCACCAGCAGAATAGTGAGTGCAGCTCTGGAGTATAATACAGGATGTAACCCAGGATCAGTAATGTAATGTAAGTACACAGTGACTGCACCAGCAGAATAGTGAGTGCAGCTCTGGGGTATAATACAGGATGTAACTCAGGATCAGTAATGTAATGTATGTACACAGTGACTCCACCAGCAGAATAGTGAGTGCAGCTCTGGGGTATAATACAGGATGTAACTCAGGATCAGTCATGTAATGTATGTACACAGTGACTGCACCAGCAGAATAGTGAGTGCAGCTCTGGAGTATAATACAGGATGTAACTCAGGATCAGTAATGTATGTACACAGTGACTGCACCAGCAGAATAGTGAGTGCAGCTCTGGAGTATAATACAGGAGGTAACTCAGGATCAGTAATGTAATGTATGTACACAGTGACTGCACCACCAGAATAGTGAGTGCAGCTCTGGGGTATAATACAGGATGTAACTCAGGATCAGTAATGTAATGTATGTACACAGTGACTCCACCAGCAGAATAGTGAGTGCAGCTCTGGAGTATAATACAGGATGTAACTCAGGATCAGTAATGTAATGTATGTACACAGTGACTGCACCAGCAGAATAGTGAGTGCAGCTCTGGGGTATAATACAGGATGTAACTCAGGATCAGTAATGTAATGTATGTACACAGTGACTCCACCAGCAGAATAGTGAGTGCAGCTCTGGGGTATAATACAGGATGTAACTCAGGATCAGTCATGTAATGTATGTACACAGTGACTGCACCAGCAGAATAGTGAGTGCAGCTCTGGAGTATAATACAGGATGTAACTCAGTATCAGTAATGTAATGTATGTACACAGTGACTCCACCAGCAGAATAGTGAGTGCAGCTCTGGGGTATAATACAGGATGTAACTCAGGATCAGTAATGTAATGTATGTACACAGTGACTGCACCAGCAGAATAGTGAGTGCAGCTCTGGAGTATAATACAGGATGTAACTCAGGATCAGTAATGTATGTATACAGTGACTGCACCAGCAGAATAGTGAGTGCAGCTCTGGGGTATAATACAGGATGTAACTCAGGATCAGTAATGTAATGTATGTACACAGTGACTCCACCAGCAGAATAGTGAGTGCAGCTCTGGGGTATAATACAGGATGTAACTCAGTATCAGTAATGTAATGTATGTACACAGTGACTCCACCAGCAGAATAGTGAGTGCAGCTCTGGAGTATAATACAGGATGTAACCCAGGATCAGTAATGTAATGTAAGTACACAGTGACTGCACCAGCAGAATAGTGAGTGCAGCTCTGGGGTATAATACAGGATGTAACTCAGGATCAGTAATGTAATGTATGTACACAGTGACTGCACCAGCAGAATAGTGAGTGCAGCTCTGGAGTATAATACAGGATGTAACCCAGGATCAGTAATGTAATGTAAGTACACAGTGACTGCACCAGCAGAATAGTGAGTGCAGCTCTGGGGTATAATACAGGATGTAACTCAGGATCAGTAATGTAATGTATGTACACAGTGACTGCACCAGCAGAATAGTGAGTGCAGCTCTGGAGTATAATACAGGATGTAACCCAGGATCAGTAATGTAATGTAAGTACACAGTGACTGCACCAGCAGAATAGTGAGTGCAGCTCTGGGGTATAATACAGGATGTAACCCAGGATCAGTAATGTAATGTAAGTACACAGTGACTGCACCAGCAGAATAGTGAGTGCAGCTCTGGAGTATAATACAGGATGTAACCCAGGATCAGTAATGTAATGTATGTACACAGTGACTGCACCAGCAGAATAGTGAGTGCAGCTCTGGGGTATAATACAGGATGTAACTCAGGATCAGTAAAGTATGTACACAGTGACTGCACCAGCAGAATAGTGAGTGCAGCTCTGGAGTATAATACAGGATGTAACCCAGGATCAGTAATGTAATGTAAGTACACAGTGACTGCACCAGCAGAATAGTGAGTGCAGCTCTGGGGTATAATACAGGATGTAACTCAGGATCAGTAATGTAATGTATGTACACAGTGACTGCACCAGCAGAATAGTGAGTGCAGCTCTGGGGTATAATACAGGATGTAACTCAGGATCAGTAATGTATGTACACAGTGACTGCACCAGCAGAATAGTGAGTGCAGCTCTGGGGTATAATACAGGATGTAACTCAGGATCAGTAATGTAATGTATGTACACAGTGACTGCACCAGCAGAATAGTGAGTGCAGCTCTGGGGTATAATACAGGATGTAACTCAGGATCAGTAAAGTATGTACACAGTGACTGCACCAGCAGAATAGTGAGTGCAGCTCTGGAGTATAATACAGGATGTAACCCAGGATCAGTAATGTAATGTATGTACACAGTGACTGCACCAGCAGAATAGTGAGTGCAGCTCTGGGGTATAATACAGGATGTAACTCAGGATCAGTAATGTAATGTATGTACACAGTGACTGCACCAGCAGAATAGTGAGTGCAGCTCTGGGGTATAATACAGGATGTAACCCAGGATCAGTAATGTATGTACACAGTGACTGCACCAGCAGAATAGTGAGTGCAGCTCTGGAGTATAATACAGGAGATAACTCAGGATCAGTAATGTAATGTATGTACACAGTGACTGCACCAGCAGAATAGTGAGTGCAGCTCTGGAGTATAATACAGGATGTAACCCAGGATCAGTAATGTATGTACACAGTGACTGCACCAGCAGAATAGTGAGTGCAGCTCTGGAGTATAATACAGGAGGTAACTCAGGATCAGTAATGTAATGTATGTACACAGTGACTGCACCAGCAGAATAGTGAGTGCAGCTCTGGGGTATAATACAGGATGTAACTCAGGATCAGTAATGTAATGTATGTACACAGTGACTGCACCAGCAGAATAGTGAGTGCAGCTCTGGGGTATAATACAGGATGTAACTCAGGATCAGTAATGTAATGTATGTACACAGTGACTCCACCAGCAGAATAGTGAGTGCAGCTCTGGGGTATAATACAGGATGTAACTCAGGATCAGTCATGTAATGTATGTACACAGTGACTGCACCAGCAGAATAGTGAGTGCAGCTCTGGAGTATAATACAGGATGTAACTCAGGATCAGTAATGTATGTACACAGTGACTGCACCAGCAGAATAGTGAGTGCAGCTCTGGAGTATAATACAGGAGGTAACTCAGGATCAGTAATGTAATGTATGTACACAGTGACTGCACCACCAGAATAGTGAGTGCAGCTCTGGGGTATAATACAGGATGTAACTCAGGATCAGTAATGTAATGTATGTACACAGTGACTCCACCAGCAGAATAGTGAGTGCAGCTCTGGAGTATAATACAGGATGTAACTCAGGATCAGTAATGTAATGTATGTACACAGTGACTGCACCAGCAGAATAGTGAGTGCAGCTCTGGGGTATAATACAGGATGTAACTCAGGATCAGTAATGTAATGTATGTACACAGTGACTCCACCAGCAGAATAGTGAGTGCAGCTCTGGGGTATAATACAGGATGTAACTCAGGATCAGTCATGTAATGTATGTACACAGTGACTGCACCAGCAGAATAGTGAGTGCAGCTCTGGAGTATAATACAGGATGTAACTCAGTATCAGTAATGTAATGTATGTACACAGTGACTCCACCAGCAGAATAGTGAGTGCAGCTCTGGGGTATAATACAGGATGTAACTCAGGATCAGTAATGTAATGTATGTACACAGTGACTGCACCAGCAGAATAGTGAGTGCAGCTCTGGAGTATAATACAGGATGTAACTCAGGATCAGTAATGTATGTATACAGTGACTGCACCAGCAGAATAGTGAGTGCAGCTCTGGGGTATAATACAGGATGTAACTCAGGATCAGTAATGTAATGTATGTACACAGTGACTCCACCAGCAGAATAGTGAGTGCAGCTCTGGGGTATAATACAGGATGTAACTCAGTATCAGTAATGTAATGTATGTACACAGTGACTGCACCAGCAGAATAGTGAGTGCAGCTCTGGAGTATAATACAGGATGTAACTCAGGATCAGTAATGTAATGTATGTACACAGTGACTGCACCAGCAGAATAGTGAGTGCAGCTCTGGAGTACAATACAGGATGTAACTCAGGATCAGTAATGTAATGTATGTACACAGTGACTGCACCAGCAGAATAGTGAGTGCAGCTCTGGGGTATAATACAGGATGTAACTCAGGATCAGTAATGTAATGTATGTACACAGTGACTGCACCAGCAGAATAGTGAGTGCAGCTCTGGAGTACAATACAGGATGTAACTCAGGATCAGTAATGTAATGTATGTATACAGTGACTGCACCAGCAGAATAGTGAGTGCAGCTCTGGGGTATAATACAGGATGTAACTCAGGATCAGTAATGTAATGTATGTACACAGTGACTCCACCAGCAGAATAGTGAGTGCAGCTCTGGGGTATAATACAGGATGTAACTCAGGATCAGTAATGTAATGTATGTACACAGTGACTCCACCAGCAGAATAGTGAGTGCAGCTCTGGAGTATAATACAGGATGTAACTCAGGATCAGTAATGTAATGTATGTACACAGTGACTGCACCAGCAGAATAGTGAGTGCAGCTCTGGAGTACAATACAGGATGTAACTCAGGATCAGTAATGTAATGTATGTACACAGTGACGGCACCAGCAGAATAGTGAGTGCAGCTCTGGAGTACAATACAGGATGTAACTCAGGATCAGTAATGTGTGTACACAGTGACTGCACCAGCAGAATAGTGAGTGCAGCTCTGGAGTACAATACAGGATGTAACTCAGGATCAGTAATGTAATGTATGTACACAGTGACTGCACCAGCAGAATAGTGAGTGCAGCTCTGGAGTATAATACAGGAGATAACTCAGGATCAGTAATGTAATGTATGTACACAGTGACTGCACCAGCAGAATAGTGAGTGCAGCTCTGGAGTATAATACAGGATGTAACCCAGGATCAGTAATGTATGTACACAGTGACTGCACCAGCAGAATAGTGAGTGCAGCTCTGGAGTATAATACAGGAGGTAACTCAGGATCAGTAATGTAATGTATGTACACAGTGACTGCACCAGCAGAATAGTGAGTGCAGGTCTGGGGTATAATACAGGATGTAACTCAGGATCAGTAATGTAATGTATGTACACAGTGACTGCACCAGCAGAATAGTGAGTGCAGCTCTGGGGTATAATACAGGATGTAACTCAGGATCAGTAATGTAATGTATGTACACAGTGACTCCACCAGCAGAATAGTGAGTGCAGCTCTGGGGTATAATACAGGATGTAACTCAGGATCAGTCATGTAATGTATGTACACAGTGACTGCACCAGCAGAATAGTGAGTGCAGCTCTGGAGTATAATACAGGATGTAACTCAGGATCAGTAATGTATGTACACAGTGACTGCACCAGCAGAATAGTGAGTGCAGCTCTGGAGTATAATACAGGAGGTAACTCAGGATCAGTAATGTAATGTATGTACACAGTGACTGCACCACCAGAATAGTGAGTGCAGCTCTGGGGTATAATACAGGATGTAACTCAGGATCAGTAATGTAATGTATGTACACAGTGACTCCACCAGCAGAATAGTGAGTGCAGCTCTGGAGTATAATACAGGATGTAACTCAGGATCAGTAATGTAATGTATGTACACAGTGACTGCACCAGCAGAATAGTGAGTGCAGCTCTGGGGTATAATACAGGATGTAACTCAGGATCAGTAATGTAATGTATGTACACAGTGACTCCACCAGCAGAATAGTGAGTGCAGCTCTGGGGTATAATACAGGATGTAACTCAGGATCAGTCATGTAATGTATGTACACAGTGACTGCACCAGCAGAATAGTGAGTGCAGCTCTGGAGTATAATACAGGATGTAACTCAGTATCAGTAATGTAATGTATGTACACAGTGACTCCACCAGCAGAATAGTGAGTGCAGCTCTGGAGTATAATACAGGATGTAACTCAGGATCAGTAATGTAATGTATGTACACAGTGACTGCACCAGCAGAATAGTGAGTGCAGCTCTGGAGTATAATACAGGATGTAACTCAGGATCAGTAATGTATGTATACAGTGACTGCACCAGCAGAATAGTGAGTGCAGCTCTGGGGTATAATACAGGATGTAACTCAGGATCAGTAATGTAATGTATGTACACAGTGACTCCACCAGCAGAATAGTGAGTGCAGCTCTGGGGTATAATACAGGATGTAACTCAGTATCAGTAATGTAATGTATGTACACAGTGACTCCACCAGCAGAATAGTGAGTGCAGCTCTGGAGTATAATACAGGATGTAACTCAGGATCAGTAATGTAATGTATGTACACAGTGACTGCACCAGCAGAATAGTGAGTGCAGCTCTGGAGTACAATACAGGATGTAACTCAGGATCAGTAATGTAATGTATGTACACAGTGACGGCACCAGCAGAATAGTGAGTGCAGCTCTGGAGTACAATACAGGATGTAACTCAGGATCAGTAATGTGTGTACACAGTGACTGCACCAGCAGAATAGTGAGTGCAGCTCTGGAGTACAATACAGGATGTAACTCAGGATCAGTAATGTAATGTATGTACACAGTGACTGCACCAGCAGAATAGTGAGTGCAGCTCTGGGGTATAATACAGGATGTAACTCAGGATCAGTAATGTAATGTATGAACACAGTGACTGCACCAGCAGCATACTGAGTGCAGCCCTGTACACGCCCAGGAAGAGGAGGAGCGTCTGTGCTGAGCTCTGCAGGCTGGGGTTTTGCTAAGCTCCTGGGAAGGGAGGTTTTTTTTCCTGCAAGGACTTTCCATCTGCCCCCTTCCCAGGAAAGAGGACTCTCCCTGGGACTGAGCGCCGGGGCTGTGCCCCTGGCTCCCACCCTCCGGCAAGCCAGCTGGGGGTGGGGGGCCTCATCCACCACAAGGAGGCCCAAGGCACAGCCAGCAAGTCCCAGGGATGGGGAAAAAGCGGACCCCAGGGGGCCGCAAGGCTCCAGGGTCCGGGACCCCCGAAGTGAAGGCTGTGGCGGGCCCTTCCCCCGGAGGTGCAGCAGCCGGCAGAGGTGAGGCGGGGCCCCCCCTTAACATCTGGGGCTCCAAGGTTGCGGGAGAGCCAGCTACCACCTACGCCTCCCGCATTCATGCCCACCTCTCCGAGTACGAGGAGGCCGGCAAGCAGCTCAGGAGACTCCGGGGGGAGTTGGAGGGAGCCCGGGTCATCAGTTAAAACAGGCTCCCTGCCTCAAAGAGAGCGGAGGTCACCGCCACGGTCAAGCGGCTGAAAGGGGAGATTCGGGCCCTGGAGGACAGGCGAAGTTCCATCATGGCCGGCAGCGGCCCCTTCCAGGAAAAGCTGCAGAACGAGGACCGGTTCAGGGCCATGGCCGGTGGGTCTCCTGGGGGGTCAGGAGTCCCCATCCAGGTGGAGGAAAGCGAGGAGGAGGAAGAGCAAGATGGCGCCCACACCACACCCGGGCCGCCTCCACCTGAAGACCTGGCGGACACCAGCGTGAGTCAGGTAACATGCAGCGGGATAGCCCCCGAGCAGGTGGCCCTCCCGCTGGACTCCAGTAACGCGGAGGAAAGCGGGAGCGAGGGGGAGGATGGAGGGAGCGGGAGTAGTTCTGAGGGGGGCTGCCTCATCCTTAAACAAGTACGGCAGACTGAATCCCCAGCACGGTTTGGCACGCTGTTGTTTGGGTATGAAGTCTGCCCGGAGGATGAGGCAACCGGGAAGAGGAGAAACAGGAGGCGCAGGCGTAAGGCCTCTGAAGGCGTGGAGGAACAACTGGTTTTTGCTCCTCTTCCCGGGGCCCCTCTGTCCTGCTGTGTGGAACCCGCTACCCACCCCGGCTCGGGCCCTGTGGTGGGTCCGCAGCGAGGGAGCGGGGAGAGAGATGACTGTTGTGACCTGACTGTCGCATCTGGTGACAGTTCAGACCAGGGCAGCGACATGGAGGTCGGTGCTGGTTGTGGTGGTGGTGTCCAGGCTCAGCCCTCGGTGGCAGGGGGGGCTGGCCTGGCACCAGGTAAAGTTGGTACAGCCAGGGCCGCACCTCCGGCGGCGAGTGCTGGGGCTTCTGGACCCCCCACGTACGGATCCGCTAAGTCTGGATCGCTAGTGGGGGTCCAGAAGCCTAGGAAGGGCGAACAGAACATCAAGCAGCAGCTGAGGCGGTGCAAAGTGCTGGTCGCTCCCATGTCGGCGCCTGTGGTGAGAGCGGGGTCTCCGGCACGTCGACCCAAAAAGGGGTCCGTGCAGGGGGCTCCGCCGCCGCTGGGCGACGAGGGGGAGTGGCCGGCCTTGCCTGTCTCAAGTGGTGGGCATGGGGTGGCGGCGGTGGTCCGTGAGGGGGGCGTGGCCTCCCCGAGTGTTGCCCGGCCTGCAAAGGCTGTGGCGTGCGGGGGGGGCATGTCCTCCTCGGCCGTCGTCCCACCCGCTGCGTCTGCGTCGCCCGGGGGGGCGTGGCCTCGCAAGGGGTCGCTGCTCTGCCCGTGGTGGCTGTGGCTGGCGGGGGGGCGTGGCCTCAGCGGTCGCGGCTCCGCCCGCTGTGCTCGCGTCACCCGGGGGGGCCGTGGCCTCGCAGGGGGCCGCGGCTCTGCCTGGGGTGGCTGCGACCGGCGGGGGGGGCGTGGCCGCTGCGGGCCCGCTGCCCTGTGTCCCACCCACCCTTCCAAGTAATGCTGTGCTGCCCCCAAAAGCTGGCGGGGAGTTGTCGGGGTCCCCGGCCCACCTACCTTCATCTGAGGGTGCGGGGACTCTGGCGCTCCCTGGCAAGCCGGCGGCGGGGGTGAAGAAAAGTGCAGGGCAGGGAGCGGTGCCAGTGGCCGTCCCTGCCCAGAGCAAGGAAACCTTAGAAAAAGGAAAAAAAATGGAGCTGAAACCAGGAGCTGCTGTTGCTCCTAGGCCCAGCCAGGGCAGGGTGCATGATGTCATCTGCACTGAGGCATTTAAAGGGGCAGCAGCGCTCCTGGACAGGAGCTGGAGTAGCTCCCAGCAAGAGAGCTCAGGGCCCCCAGCAGGCAAAGAGAGGAACTACACTGGTTTGGGAAATGTTAAAAATGTAAAAAATGTAAATAATGTTGCTATGTTCACCAATAGTGAGAGTGAGTACGAAAGCGGAGTGGACATATTTGAGGAGATGTTTGCTGAAGTGAATGGTGATATGAGTGACATGGATGAGGGAGTGAGTGCTACTGTGAATGTGGGTGAGTGTGCTGGAGTGAATGCAAATAATAAAAGAGTGAATGGGAGAGTGAGTGGGAGGACGAATGAGGGTGCTGGCACAAGTGGTGGGAGGGCTGGCCCGTCTGCCCCCCTGGCCGCAAGACCCCAACATAGTTATGCGGGGGCCGCGGCTGGGGGTCGGGGTGGTCCTCGGGGTGGTCCTGGGGGGGTCTCCTCGCCTCCGGGCTCCAGGGACGGCGCTTTGCACCACCGTTTCCTGGAGGCCCTCAAAAAAGGAGAAAGGTCGATAGTGGTAGAGGGGAGGACAGTGGACTTGTCTTTCTGGATAGAGAGACACGGCCTTGCTGCCTTCCAAAACCAAAGGGAGGGAGGGACTGTTTGGTCTCTCCCCACAGCCGGGCAGGGGCCGCCAAGGAGGAATGTGGTCCGTCTTAGGTGGGGGGGCAGTGAAGCTGTTCCACCTAGGAGCAAGGTGGTGGAGCTCCTCCTTAAGATGGGCTTCGGGGCGAATGACATCTTTGCCCTGATACATCCTTCGGCGTCCCGCTTCTTCGACGTCAGCTTTGTGCGGCCAGAGGGGCTTGAGCTCTTCTGGTCTAACTATGAGCTGGTGCGGGAAGAGCCCGGATGGCGAGACTTCGTTGCGCAAGCGGTGTCTCGCCAAAATTCCGTCAAGCGAGTGACCGTGGTCACTTGTAATGAGTCACTTGCCGGCGTGGACATTATGACGTGGCTTTCCCGTTACGGGGAAGTCACCGAGGTCCCCAAAAAGAACAGGGACGAATTCGGCATCTGGTCGGGGGGCTGGACCTTCATGGTTAAACTGAAGGTTTCCGGCGGCACGGTCACCCACATCCCTTCCTCGGCGTTCCTGGGAAGGGACAGGATCCTGGTCTTCTACCAGGGGCAACCGAAGGTCTGCCACAAGTGCGGCGACCCCACTCACTTCAGCGCTAGCTGCAAGGTACAGAAATGTGCCTTGTGTGGTGGGGTAGGTCATCTGGCCGCCTCGTGTAAAGACATTCGGTGTCACTTGTGTGGTGACCTGGGTCACCCTCTCAGCCGCTGCCCTCGCTCCTTTTCTAATGCCGCTGCAGGCCCGGCGGGAGGAGTCCGTGAGGGAGAAACCTCTGGCGGCGCTCCTGCAGCTGTGGCAGGTGGTGGCGGAGGGGAAGGGGCTGAGGGACCGGTGAGGAAGGGCAATGCCAAGGTGAGGGGCCCCGCGTATGTGCGGAGGCAAGAAAAACGCCATGGGGGTGGGGGGCAGGTGAAGTCTCGGGCAACCGGGTCGATGCCTGCTCCTCCCTCCAGGCCCGTGGCAAAAGCCTCTGAGGTCCTGAGGGAGAGTGTGGTGAGAGAGGAGATCAGGAGGATGGAGAGGGAGGATAAAGCGGCTGACTCGGACGGGTCCTCACAGTATGAAAGTGTTGATGAGGAGGTCCAGGAGCAGCCTACAGCAGCGGGTGGCAAAAGTAAACGTGCCAATCGTAACAAATCGGGGGGGAAGAAGGCTGGCAAGCCTTCAAAATCTCCCCCGCCCCCGACCACCAGGGTGCGCACGGAAGGGCCCGCTGACCCCCCTCTGATTGATCTCTCCAACCGGTTCAGCGTCCTCGGAGGCTCGGATGCTGGGCCGCAAGACGAGGATGCTGGGCCGGGGGTACCACCGGAGGGTCCTTCGGGGGATGGTGGGGTCCGTCCCTCAGGGGGCAGTGTTCCTCCTGGGGGGGGGACAGACCTGGAACCCGGGGGCGAGGACACCGGGGGGGGTGGGATGGACACAACGGGAGCTTCCCTGAAAAGGAAGGTGTCCGACCCCTCCCCAGGAGGAGGTGATAGCAGTGGTAAGAAGTTGGCCATCCAACTCGATCACCCATGATGGCTGAACTCGCCCCGTTGACGCTGGCATCTATTAATGTTGCCAGCATAAAGTCAGATGCGGCTCGCTTCACGGCCTTTGATTTTTTCTCCCGGATTGAGGCAGAAATTTTATTCTTGCAAGAGACCAGACTAACAGACATGGGGGCCATCTATAAAGCACGGAGGGAGTGGAGGTGCGGGCCCTCATACTGGTCTCTTGCGGCCGAGCCGTATAGCGGGGTGGCAGTCCTTTTTAAGACTGCAGCTGTTGAATGCCGACGGGTTACTGAGTTGGAAATGGGGAGGTGCCTGATCCTAGATGTCTTCATGAGGGGACAAGAGCTCCGGCTCATCAACATCTACGGCCCGCAGTCCAAGTGGGACCGCAAATGTCTCTTCCTGAGGATCAAGCCCTTTCTTTTTACGAGCCAGCAGGTGGTCTTCGGTGGGGACTTCAACACCATTACGAGGTCCCGTGACCGGGGGGGTCCCGGAGATCGCCTGGCTTATGATAGCGTCGCGTTGAATAGCATAGCCAGCGAAGCTCGCCTGGTGGATGTCCACATCCGGCACACCCCAGGTCACGGGGGTTTCACCTACCATAGGGGTAGCAGTAGGTCTAGAATAGACAGGTTTTTTTTTGAAGGAGGACGCCATCTTTTCTGCTGTGTCCGCCGTTGAGGTGGAGTTCTCCGATCACTGTCTAATTTTCTTTTCTCTGAATGTTGCAGAGACTCATCGGATGGGAAGAGGGCTGTGGAAGCTCAATTCGTCCCTGCTGGAAGAAGCGGAGGTGAGACAATCCTTCGAGGACTTTCTTCAGAGCCAGGTACCGCTGTTGGATCTCTGTAGTAGTAAGTCAGAGTGGTGGGAGATCTTCAAAAAGCGGGTGGCGGGGTTCTTCCGTCAGCTCTCGAGCCTCAGGAGTCTGAACAGGCACCGCTTGTACCAGGCTCTGGGGAGGAAACTCGAGCAGCTTGTCTCGACTGGAGGTGACCGAGAGGAAATCTCCAGAGTGAAGTCTTTGCTCAAGAGGTGTCAGTATGATAGGCACACATCCTTGGTTTTTGAGAGGGACTTCGGGAAGTACCGCTCGCCCGACCCTTACAGAAACTGTAAGATGTCAGTGAATTGTAAGATGGTGACAGGACTGATCGACAGTACGGGGTCCCTGAACAGATCCAAATCAGGGATCCTGGAGGTGGTCAGATCCTTCTACTCACACCTCTTGGAAAAGAAGGATCTGGATCGGGACAGGATGTCGGCTTTCCTGGCTGAAGCCATCCCTGAGCCAGGGGGTGACCCCTCTCTTGGTGTTTTGGCAGAAGAAATCAGGGAAGAGGAAGTGAGACTGGCCATTGATGGGCTTCGGCCCAAGAAATCGCCAGGTCCGGATGGCTTAACATCCGAGTTCTATAAGACTTTTAGGGACTCCTTGGTCCCCCTCTTGACAGGGGTATTTAATGAGTGTCTCTCCTCGGGCACTCTTCCCGACTCAATGAGGAAGTCAGCCCTCATTATTCTGTCAAAGGGTAAGGATCCGTCCCGTATCGAGAATTGGCGTCCCATAGCGCTTCTCGATACGGACCGGAAGGTTCTGGCCAAGGTGCTGTTTAATCGGCTGGTGAAGTTTGCACCCCGGCTCCTTTCAGGGGCCCAGCATTGCTCTGTTCCAGGCCGCAGTACTTTTAGTGCTGTGCTCGGTGTCCGAGAGGCAGTGGAGCAGGGTAGGGCAGGTCACTGGAAGGGGTACTTGCTGTCATTAGATCAAGCGAAAGCCTTTGACCGTGTCAACCACGAGTACCTCTGGTCCGTCCTTTTGAGGTATGGTCTGCCTGGGAGGTTTGTAAAATGGTTAGAGATCTTGTACCAAGGGGCTGAGACTTTTCCGCTGGTGAACGGTTGGTCAGGTCGCCCTTTTGAGGTGGGTTCTGGGGTCCGTCAGGGCTGTCCGCTGAGCCCGCTTTTATACGTGTTCGCGATCGATCCCTTCCTAAGGAGGGTAGATCGTGGACCGTTGGCGGGAGTCGGGATGGACCAGGCGGGCTCTGGGTCCTCTCTGAGGGTGGTGGCGTATGCCGATGATGTTTCCCTTTTCGTGTCCTCGAGAAGGGAGGCGGATTGGGTCATGTCGGAGGTAGTGCGCTACTCGGAGGCATCCGGGTCCATGATCAACCGGGATAAGTGTGAAAGTCTCTGGCTGGGAGGGGGAGATCCCAGGTTTGATCTCCCGGACACCCTTCCAGGGCCCCAGGCCACCGCCAAAATTCTAGGCATCGAATTTGGCCCCGGGGATTACCCCCAGCAAAATTGGGAGGGCAGACTTAAGATCGCCGCCCAAAAGGTGGACCAATGGAAGGGTTGGTCTTTAACCCTGAGGGAAAGGGTTGCCCTGGCTAAAGGCTTTCTGCTACCTTTATTAATATACCTGGGCAGTGTGTGCATCTTGCCGGAACCTCTCTGGACACGGGTCTATAGCCTGTTCTTCCAATTGTTATGGGGGAATAGGCTTAACCTAATCAAGAGGGAGGTTACATACCGTACGAGGAGACTAGGCGGGTTGGGTATGGTCAACCCGGTGGTGTTTCTAGTAAACACCTTTCTTAAGACTAACATC
Source organism: Dendrobates tinctorius (assembly GCF_039654945.1). Taxonomy (NCBI): domain Eukaryota; kingdom Metazoa; phylum Chordata; class Amphibia; order Anura; family Dendrobatidae; genus Dendrobates; species Dendrobates tinctorius. The sequence continues at coordinate 2,864,273 of NW_027361809.1, forward strand.
TCCAACCTCTGGCTAGAGAGGGCTCCTCCGTGGGTAGTCTCCTGCAAGGGTTGGCTTTGGCCTTTCTTCCAGGAATGGGAGACAGGAGGGCAGGTGAAGGACCTACGCACACCTCATGGGCATCTCCCGGCTTACGCTACCCCGGTTCTGAAGGTGATCCGCCGGTGGGGTCTGGGAATGTGGGAAATCAGGACCATGTCGAGGCAATGCCTTGACAGGAGGGTCCTGTTGACACATTTCCAGAAGCCCCTGGCCCTTAAGGATTGCCCAGGCCGGGATCTGGAGGTCGGGCTGGGGCTTTTAAATTCTAAGCGGATCCCCATGAAGTTTTGGGACTTGACCTGGCGCTGCTTCCACGGGAGGCTGTATGTAAAGGATAACTTGAAGTGCAGGAAATCCGATGATCGGGGTTGTCCCCGTGAGGAGTGTGGCGACGTGCTGGAAAGCATGGAGCACTTCCTGCTTCATTGTCCCTTTAATGCAGAGGTTTACAACAGGGTGGGTGCTTCCATATGGGCCTATGGAGCGTTCAGATCCCTGGGTGGCCGGGACCCGTGCACTTTATTCCTAGTCAGTGTAGTGGTTAGGTTCTACACTTGGAATGCACGGTGCCTAGTTTCGACGCGGAAAAAAACCCTCCCAAGGGATGAGGTGGTAGGAAACATCTTGGGTGACCTGGTGAAGGTCCGTTCTTTGGAGTTCGAAAGGTTGGGTGTGAGCAAGGCCTCTTGGCTTTGGAGGGGCCTCTCCTTTTAGAAACGCACTCAAGGGAGAGCTAGCTCCGTGTGAATGAGGGTAGGGATAGCATAAGTTTCACTGGGTGTTAGGGACAGAATTAGGGGCAGATAGGGACAGGCACTGAGGGACAGATAGAGAGTTAGTTATGATAAGTTAGGTAGAGTAGGGGCAGGTAGGGACAGATAGGGACAGTTTTTTTTTAGGGACAGAAGTAGGGACAGTCTTAGTTGTTGAGGGACAGGGTGAATGTGTTAGTGAGGGATGGGGCCTCTAGAACTCCTTTCCTGGTGTTGGGCTGGTGCATGTCACTTTAGCTTTTTGTTTTGGAAGCATGAAATTTAATGGATATTGGGCTTGCAGGCACCAAACTTGGGCCTGTGGCAAGGTTTTTGGAAATGTGGTTAATGCTTATTGTTTGGGTAATATTATCGCTGGTTATAGCAGGTCGTATCTTAGGTGTATAACAAGTGTAGTATGTGCTTTTTGTGTATCTGTACATGTATGCAGTATTGTATGTATGTCGCTAGGATGGTGCTTTTAAAAAAAAAAATAAAAAAAAAAAAAAAAAAGTATATATTATAGTTAGGAAAGGGGGAAGGGGTACAGTCAGGTTGGGTGGGGGTTTCTTGCGGGAGGGAGGGGGGAAGTTTGGACCCTGGAATGGACCCTGAGAAATCAAGGGCCGAAGATCAGAAGGAGATGGCCTGGGAACTACACCAAGGACCATGGGAAATATATAAGGAAATGTAGATACGGGCCATAAACTTTCCTGGACCCTGAGGTGCTGTTTTTTTTTCTGAGGCCATAAACTTTCATGGACCTAGGTGTGGAAAAGGCTACGAACTTGTGGACCTGTGGTGTGGGTGGTGGGAAAAAAAAAAAAAAGGAAAAAGGGGGGTGGTTTCTTGCTGTGTTGAGGGGAAGTAGTTGAGGGTCTGCCAAGATGGCTGTTTTTTCTGTTTAAGGCAGTGGGCCAGAAAAAGTGTTTACTTTCCTGTTTTAAATCCAGTATATAGGAATGAATGGGAGCATGAGTGAAGGTGTGAATGGGGTTGAATGTGAAGGAATGGATTTTTGTTTGTTTTCTTTGTTTTTTTTTTTTTTTGGAGGTTCCTGCTGGGGGTCCCTCAGGCTGCAAAGCCTGGAGACACTGCACTATGTTCTTCAGAGATGGACTGTCGTAAACTAGCATATTTGCACAAGTTTTTTTTTTTTTGTATGTCGGTGTGGTTTATTTTAGTTCATGTATCGTGGTTTTTGATTTCTGGAATGTTGTTTTTGTCTGTCTTATGTATTGTGTTTTTGATATTTTTATAATAAAAGAGATACAGGATGTAACTCAGGATCAGTAATGTATGTACACAGTGACTGCACCAGCAGAATAGTGAGTGCAGCTCTGGGGTATAATACAGGATGTAACTCAGGGTCAGTAATGTAATGTATGTACACAGTGACTGCACCAGCAGAATAGTGAGTGCAGCTCTGGAGTATAATACAGGATGTAACTCAGGGTCAGTAATGTAATGTATGTACACAGTGACTGCACCAGCAGAATAGTGAGTGCAGCTCTGGAGTATAATACAGGATGTAACTCAGGATCAGTAATGTAATGTATGTACACAGTGACTGCACCAGCAGAATAGTGAGTGCAGCTCTGGGGTATAATACAGGAGGTAACTCAGGGTCAGTAATGTAATGTATGTACACAGTGACTGCACCAGCAGAATAGTGAGTGCAGCTCTGGAGTATAATACAGGATGTAACTCAGGGTCAGTAATGTAATGTATGTACACAGTGACTGCACCAGCAGAATAGTGAGTGCAGCTCTGGAGTATAATACAGGATGTAACTCAGGATCAGTAATGTAATGTATGTACACAGTGACTGCACCAGCAGAATAGTGAGTGCAGCTCTGGGGTATAATACAGGAGGTAACTCAGGGTCAGTAATGCAATGTATGTACACAGTGACTGCACCAGCAGAATAGTGAGTGCAGCTCTGGAGTATAATACAGGATGTAACTCAGGGTCAGTAATGTAATGTATGTACACAGTGACTGCACCAGCAGAATAGTGAGTGCAGCTCTGGAGGAAAATACAGGAGGTAACTCAGGATCAGTAATGTAATGTATGTACACAGTGACTGCACCAGCAGAATAGTGAGTGCAGCTCTGGAGGAAAATACAGGATGTAACTCAGGATCAGTAATGTAATGTATGTACACAGTGACTGCACCAGCAGAATAGTGAGTGCAGCTCTGGGGTATAATACAGGATGTAACTCAGGATCAGTAATGTAATGTATGTACACAGTGACTGCACCAGCAGAATAGTGAGTGCAGCTCTGGAGTATAATACAGGATGTAACTCAGGATCAGTAATGTATGTACACAGTGACTGCACCAGCAGAATAGTGAGTTCAGCTCTGGAGGAAAATACAGGATGTAACTCAGGATCAGTAATGTAATGTATGTACACAGTGACTGCACCAGCAGAATAGTGAGTGCAGCTCTGGAGTATAATACAGGATGTAACTCAGGATCAGTAATGTATGTACACAGTGACTGCACCAGCAGAATAGTGAGTGCAGCTCTGGGGTATAATACAGGATGTAGATCAGGATAAGTAATGTAATGTATGTACACAGTGACTGCACCAGCAGAATAGTGAGTGCAGCTCTGGAGTATAATACAGGAGGTAACTCAGGATCAGTAATGTAATGTATGTACACAGTGACTGCACCAGCAGAACAGTGAGTGCAGCTCTGGAGTATAATACAGGATGTAACTCAGCATCAGTAATGTATGTACACAGTGACTGCACCAGCAGAATAGTGAGTGCAGCTCTGGAGTATAATACAGGAGGTAACTCAGGATCAGTAGTGTAATGTATGTACACAGTGACTGCACCAGCAGAATAGTGAGTGCAGCTCTGGAGTATAATACAGGATGTAACTCAGGATCAGTAATGTAATATATGTACACAGTGACTGCACCAGCAGAATAGTGAGTGCAGCTCTGGGGTATAATACAGGATGTAACTCAGGGTCAGTAATGTAATGTACATACACAGTGACTGCACCAGCAGAATAGTGAGTGCAGCTCTGGAGTATAATACAGGAGATAACTCAGGATCAGTAATGTAATGTATGTACACAGTGACTGCACCAGCAGAATAGTGAGTGCAGCTCTGGGGTATAATACAGGATGTAACTCAGGGTCAGTAATGTAATGTATGTACACCGTGACTGCACCAGCAGAATAGTGAGTGCAGCTCTGGAGTATAATACAGGAGATAACTCAGGATCAGTAATGTAATGTATGTACACAGTGACTGCACCAGCAGAATAGTGAGTGCAGCTCTGGAGTATAATACAGGATGTAACTCAGGATCAGTAATGTAATGTATGTACACCGTGACTGCACCAGCAGAATAGTGAGTGCAGCTCTGGAGTATAATACAGGAGATAACTCAGGATCAGTAATGTAATGTATGTACACAGTGACTGCACCAGCAGAATAGTGAGTGCAGCTCTGGAGTATAATACAGGAGATAACTCAGGATCAGTAATCTAATGTATGTACACAGAGACTGCACTAGCAGAATAGTGAGTGCAGCTCTGGAGTATAATACAGGAGATAACTCAGGATCAGTAATGTATGTACACAGAGACTGCACCAGCAGAATAGTGAGTGCAGCTCTGGAGTATAATACAGCATGTAACTCAGGGTCAGTAATGTAATGTACATACACAGTGACTGCACCAGCAGAATAGTGAGTGCAGCTCTGGGGTATAATACAGGATGTAACTCAGGATCAGTAATGTAATGTAAGTACACAGTGACTGCACCAGCAGAATAGTGAGCGCAGATCTGGAGTATAATACAGAAGATAACTCAGGATCAGTAATGTAATGTATGTACACAGTGACTGCACCAGCAGAATAGTGAGTGCAGCTCTGGAGTATAATACAGGATGTAACTCAGGATCAGTAATGTAATGTATGTACACAGTGACTGCACCAGCAGAATAGTGAGTGCAGCTCTGGAGTATAATACAGGACGTAACTCAGGATCAGTAATGTAATGTACGTACACAGTGACTGCACCAGCAGAATAGTGAGTGCAGCTCTGGAGTATAATACAGGATGTAACTCAGGGTCAGTAATGTAATGTACATACACAGTGACTGCACCAGCAGAATAGTGAGTGCAGCTCTGGAGTATAATACAGGATGTAACTCAGGATCAGTAATGTAATGTATGTACACAGTGACTGCACCAGCAGAATAGTGAGTGCAGCTCTGGAGTATAATACAGGACGTAACTCAGGATCAGTAATGTAATGTACGTACACAGTGACTGCACCAGCAGAATAGTGAGCGCAGCTCTGGAGTATAATACAGGAGATAACTCAGGATCAGTAATGTAATGTATGTACACAGTGACTGCACCAGCAGAATAGTGAGTGCAGCTCTGGAGTATAATACAGGAGGTAACTCAGGATCAGTAATGTATGTACACAGTGACTGCACCAGCAGAATAGTGAGTGCAGCTCTGGAGTATAATACAGGATGTAACTCAGGATCAGTAATGTAATGTATGTACACAGTGACTGCACCAGCAGAATAGTGAGTGCAGCTCTGGGGTATAATACAGGATGTAACTCAGGATCAGTAATGTATGTACACAGTGACTGCACCAGCAGAATAGTGAGTGCAGCTCTGGAGTATAATACAGGATGTAACTCAGGATCAGTAATGTAATGTATGTACACAGTGACTGCACCAGCAGAATAGTGAGTGCAGCTCTGGAGTATAATACAGGAGGTAACTCAGGATCAGTAATGTATGTACACAGTGACTGCACCAGCAGAATAGTGAGTGCAGCTCTGGAGTATAATACAGGATGTAACTCAGGATCAGTAATGTAATGTACATACACAGTGACTGCACCAGCAGAATAGTGAGTGCAGCTCTGGAGTATAATACAGGAGATAACTCAGGATCAGTAATGTAATGTATGTACACAGTGACTGCACCAGCAGAATAGTGAGCGCAGCTCTGGGGTATAATACAGGAGGTAACTCAGGATCAGTAATGTAATGTATGTACACAGTGACTGCACGAGCAGAATAGTGAGTGCAGCTCTGGAGTATAATACAGGATGTAACTCAGGGTCAGTAATGTAATGTACATACACAGTGACTGCACCAGCAGAATAGTGAGTGCAGCTCTGGAGTATAATACAGGAGATAACTCAGGATCAGTAATGTATGTACACAGTCACTGCACCAGCAGAATAGTGAGCGCAGCTCTGGGGTATAATACAGGAGGTAACTCAGGATCAGTAATGTAATGTATGTACACTGTGACTGCACCAGCAGAATAGTGAGTGCAGCTCTGGGGTATAATACAGGATGTAACTCAGGATCAGTAATGTAATGTATGTACACAGTGACTGCACCAGCAGAATAGTGAGTGCAGCTCTGGAGTATAATACAGGACGTAACTCAGGATCAGTAATGTAATGTATGTACACAGTGACTGCACCAGCAGAATAGTGAGTGCAGCTCTGGAGTATAATACAGGATGTAACTCAGGATCAGTAATGTAATGTATGTACATAGTGACTGCACCAGCAGAATAGTGAGTGCAGCTCTGGAGTATAATACAGGATGTAACTCAGGATCAGTAATGTAATGTATGTACACAGTGACTGCAGCAGCAGAATAGTGAGTGCAGCTCTGGGGTATAATACAGGATGTAACTCAGGATCAGTAATGTAATGTATGTACACAGTGACTGCACCAGCAGAATAGTGAGTGCAGCTCTGGAGTATAATACAGGATGTAACTCAGGATCAGTAATGTAATGTATGTACACAGTGACTGCAGCAGCAGAATAGTGAGTGCAGCTCTGGGGTATAATACAGGATGTAACTCAGGATCAGTAATGTATGTACACAGTGACTGCACCAGCAGAATAGTGAGTGCAGCTCTGGAGTATAATACAGGATGTAACTCAGGATCAGTAATGTAATGTATGTACACAGTGACTGCACCAGCAGAATAGTGAGTGCAGCTCTGGAGTATAATACAGGAGGTAACTCAGGATCAGTAATGTATGTACACAGTGACTGCACCAGCAGAATAGTGAGTGCAGCTCTGGAGTATAATACAGGATGTAACTCAGGATCAGTAATGTAATGTACATACACAGTGACTGCACCAGCAGAATAGTGAGTGCAGCTCTGGAGTATAATACAGGAGATAACTCAGGATCAGTAATGTAATGTATGTACACAGTGACTGCACCAGCAGAATAGTGAGCGCAGCTCTGGGGTATAATACAGGAGGTAACTCAGGATCAGTAATGTAATGTATGTACACAGTGACTGCACGAGCAGAATAGTGAGTGCAGCTCTGGAGTATAATACAGGATGTAACTCAGGGTCAGTAATGTAATGTACATACACAGTGACTGCACCAGCAGAATAGTGAGTGCAGCTCTGGAGTATAATACAGGAGATAACTCAGGATCAGTAATGTATGTACACAGTGACTGCACCAGCAGAATAGTGAGCGCAGCTCTGGGGTATAATACAGGAGGTAACTCAGGATCAGTAATGTAATGTATGTACACAGTGACTGCACGAGCAGAATAGTGAGTGCAGCTCTGGAGTATAATACAGGATGTAACTCAGGATCAGTAATGTAATGTATGTACACTGTGACTGCACCAGCAGAATAGTGAGTGCAGCTCTGGGGTATAATACAGGATGTAACTCAGGATCAGTAATGTAATGTATGTACACTGTGACTGCACCAGCAGAATAGTGAGTGCAGCTCTGGGGTATAATACAGGATGTAACTCAGGATCAGTAATGCAATGTATGTACACAGTGACTGCACCAGCAGAATAGTGAGTGCAGCTCTGGAGTATAATACAGGATGTAACTCAGGATCAGTAATGTAATGTATGTACACAGTGACTGCACCAGCAGAATAGTGAGTGCAGCTCTGGAGTATAATACAGGAGGTAACTCAGGATCAGTAATGTAATGTATGACTGCACCAGCAGAATAGTGAGTGCAGCTCTGGAGTATAATACAGGATGTAACTCAGGATCAGTAATGTAATGTATGTACATAGTGACTGCACCAGCAGAATAGTGAGTGCAGCTCTGGAGTATAATACAGGATGTAACTCAGGATCAGTAATGTAATGTATGTACACAGTGACTGCAGCAGCAGAATAGTGAGTGCAGCTCTGGGGTATAATACAGGATGTAACTCAGGATCAGTAATGTATGTACACAGTGACTGCACCAGCAGAATAGTGAGTGCAGCTCTGGAATATAATACAGGATGTAACTCAGGATCAGTAATGTAATGTATGTACACAGTGACTGCACCAGCAGAATAGTGAGTGCAGCTCTGGAGTATAATACAGGAGGTAACTCAGAATCAGTAATGTAATGTATGTACATAGTGACTGCACCAGCAGAATAGTGAGTGCAGCTCTGGAGTATAATACAGGATGTAACTCAGGATCAGTAATGTATGTACACAGTGACTGCACCAGCAGAATAGTGAGTGCAGCTCTGGAGTATAATACAGGAGGTAACTCAGGATCAGTAATGTAATGTATGTACATAGTGACTGCACCAGCAGAATAGTGAGTGCAGCTCTGGAGTATAATACAGGAGGTAACTCAGGATCAGTAATGTAATGTATGTACATAGTGACTGCACCAGCAGAATAGTGAGTGAAGCTCTGGAGTATAATACAGGAGGTAACTCAGGATCAGTAATGTAATGTATGTACACAGTGACTGCACCAGCAGAATAGTGAGTGCAGCTCTGGAGTATAATACAGGAGGTAACTCAGGATCAGTAATGTAATGTATGTACATAGTGACTGCACCAGCAGAATAGTGAGTGCAGCTCTGGAGTATAATACAGGATGTAACTCAGGATCAGTAATGTAATGTATGTACACAGTGACTGCACCAGCGGAATAGTGAGTGCAGCTCTGGAATATAATACAGGCTGTAACTCAGGATCAGTAATGTAATGTATGTACACAGTGACTGCACCAGCAGAATAGTGAGTGCAGCTCTGGAGTATAATATAGGAGGTAACTCAGGATCAGTAATGTAATGTATGTACACAGTGACTGCACCAGCAGAATAGTGAGTGCAGCTCTGGAGTATAATACAGGATGTAACTCAGGATCAGTAATGTAATGTATGTACACAGTGACTGCACCAGCAGAATAGTGAGTGCAGCTCTGGGGTATAATACAGGATGTAACTCAGGATCAGTAATGTAATGTATGTACACAGTGACTGCACCAGCAGAATAGTGAGTGCAGCTCTGGAGTATAATACAGGATGTAACTCAGGATCAGTAATGTATGTACACAGTGACTGCACCAGCAGAATAGTGAGTGCAGCTCTGGAGTATAATACAGGAGGTAACTCAGGATCAGTAATGTAATGTATGTACACAGTGACTGCACCAGCAGAATAGTGAGTGCAGCTCTGGAGTATAATACAGGATGTAACTCAGGATCAGTAATGTATGTACACAGTGACTGCACCAGCAGAATAGTGAGTGCAGCTCTGGAATATAATACAGGATGTAACTCAGGATCAGTAATGTAATGTATGTACACAGTGACTGCACCAGCAGAATAGTGAGTGCAGCTCTGGAGTATAATACAGGATGTAACTCAGGTTCAGTAATGTAATGTATGTACACAGTGACTGCACCAGCAGAATAGTGAGTGCAGCTCTGGAGTATAATACAGGATGTAACTCAGGATCAGTAATGTATGTACACAGTGACTGCACCAGCAGAATAGTGAGTGCAGCTCTGGAATATAATACAGGATGTAACTCAGGATCAGTAATGTAATGTATGTACACAGTGACTGCACCAGCAGAATAGTGAGTGCAGCTCTGGAGTATAATACAGGATGTAACTCAGGTTCAGTAACGTAATGTATGTACACAGTGACTGCACCAGCAGAATAGTGAGTGCAGCTCTGGGGTATAATACAGGAGGTAACTCAGGATCAGTAATGTAATGTATGTACATAGTGACTGCACCAGCAGAATAGTGAGTGCAGCCCTGGAGTATAATACAGGATGTAACTCAGGATCAGTAATGTAATGTATGTACACAGTGACTGCGCCAGCGGAATAGTGAGTGCAGCTCTGGAATATAATACAGGATGTAACTCAGGATCAGTAATGTAATGTATGTACACAGTGACTGCACCAGCAGAATAGTGAGTGCAGCTCTGGAGTATAATACAGGATGTAACTCAGGATCAGTAATGTAATGTATGTACACAGTGACTGCACCAGCGGAATAGTGAGTGCAGCTCTGGAATATAGTACAGGATGTAACTCAGGATCAGTAATGTAATGTATGTACACAGTGACTGCACCAGCAGAATAGTGAGTGCAGCTCTGGAGTATAATATAGGAGGTAACTCAGGATCAGTAATGTAATGTATGTACACAGTGACTGCACCAGCAGAATAGTGAGTGCAGCTCTGGAGTATAATACAGGATGTAACTTAGGATCAGTAATGTAATGTATGTACACAGTGACTGCACCAGCAGAATAGTGAGTGCAGCTCTGGAGTATAATACAGGATGTAACTCAGGATCAGTAATGTATGTACACAGTGACTGCACCAGCAGAATAGTGAGTGCAGCTCTAGAATATAATACAGGATGTAACTCAGGATCAGTAATGTAATGTATGTACACAGTGACTGCACCAGCAGAATAGTGAGTGCAGCTCTGGAGTATAATACAGGATGTAACTCAGGTTCAGTAATGTAATGTATGTACACAGTGACTGCACCAGCAGAATAGTGAGTGCAGCTCTGGAATATAATACAGGATGTAACTCAGGATCAGTAATGTAATGTATGTACACAGTGACTGCACCAGCAGAATAGTGAGTGCAGCTCTGGAGTATAATAGAGGAGGTAACTCAGGATCAGTAATGTAATGTATGTACACAGTGACTGCACCAGCAGAATAGCGAGTGCAGCTCTGGAGTATAATACAGGATGTAACTCAGGATCAGTAATGTAATGTATGTACACAGTGACTGCACCAGCAGAATAGTGAGTGCAGCTCTGGAGTATAATACAGGAGGTAACTCAGGATCAGTAATGTAATGTATGTACACAGTGACTGCACCAGCAGAATAGTGAGTGCAGCTCTGGAGTATAATACAGGATGTAACTCAGGATCAGTAATGTAATGTATGTACACAGTGACTGCACCAGCAGAATAGTGAGTGCAGCTCTGGAGTATAATACAGGATGTAACTCAGGATCAGTAATGTATGTACACAGTGACTGCACCAGCAGAATAGTGAGTGCAGCTCTGGAATATAATACAGGATGTAACTCAGGATCAGTAATGTAATGTATGTACGCAGTGACTGCACCAGAAGAATAGTGAGTGCAGCTCTGGAGTATAATACAGGATGTAACTCAGGTTCAGTAATGTAATGTATGTACACAGTGACTGCACCAGCAGAATAGTGAGTGCAGCTCTGGGGTATAATACAGGATGTAACTCAGGGTCAGTAATGTAATGTATGTACACAGTGACTGCACCAGCAGAATAGTGAGTGCAGCTCTGGGGTAGAATACAGGATGTAACTCAGGGTCAGTAATGTAATGTATGTACACAGTGACTGCACCAGCAGAATAGCGAGTGCAGCTCTGGGGTATAATACAGGATGTAACTCAGGATCAGTAATGTAATGTATGTACACAGTGACTGCACCAGCAGAATAGTGAGTGCAGCTCTGGAGTATAATACAGGATGTAACTCAGGATCAGTAATGTATGTACACAGTGACTGCACCAGCAGAATAGTGAGTGCAGCTCTGGAATATAATACAGGATGTAACTCAGGATCAGTAATGTATGTACACAGTGACTGCACCAGCAGAATAGTGAGTGCAGCTCTGGAATATAATACAGGATGTAACTCAGGATCAGTAATGTAATGTATGTACACAGTGACTGCACCAGTAGAATAGTGAGTGCAGCTCTGGAGTATAATACAGGATGTAACTCAGGATCAGTAATGTATGTACACAGTGACTGCACCAGCAGAATAGTGAGTGCAGCTCTGGAATATAATACAGGATGTAACTCAGGATCAGTAATGTAATGTATGTACACAGTGACTGCACCAGCAGAATAGTGAGTGCAGCTCTGGAATATAATACAGGATGTAACTCAGGATCAGTAATGTAATGTATGTACACAGTGACTGCACCAGTAGAATAGTGAGTGCAGCTCTGGAGTATAATACAGGATGTAACTCAGGATCAGTAATGTATGTACTCAGTGACTGCACCAGCAGAATAGTGAGTGCAGCTCTGGAATATAATACAGGATGTAACTCAGGATCAGTAATGTAATGTATGTACACAGTGACTGCACCAGCAGAATAGTGAGTGCAGCTCTGGAGTATAATACAGGATGTTACTCAGGTTCAGTAATGTAATGTATGTACACAGTGACTGCACCAGCAGAATAGTGAGTGCAGCTCTGGAGTATAATACAGGATGTAACTCAGGATCAGTAATGTATGTACACAGTGACTGCACCAGCAGAATAGTGAGTGCAGCTCTGGAGTATAATACAGGATGTAACTCAGGATCAGTAATGTAATGTATGTACACAGTGACTGCACCAGCAGAATAGTGAATGCAGCTCTGGAGTATAATACAGGATGTAACTCAGGATCAGTAATGTAATGTATGTACACAGTGACTGCACCAGCAGAATAGTGAGTGCAGCTCTGGAGTATAATACAGGATGTAACTCAGGATCAGTAATGTATGTACACAGTGACTGCACCAGCAGAATAGTGAGTGCAGCTCTGGAGTATAATACAGGATGTAACTCAGGATCAGTAATGTAATGTATGTACACAGTGACAGCACCAGCAGAATAGTGAGTGCAGCTCTGGAGTATAATACAGGATGTAGATCAGGATAAGTAATGTAATGTATGTACACAGTGACTGCACCAGCAGAATAGTGAGTGCAGCTCTGGGGTATAATACAGGATGTAACTCAGAATCAGTAATGTACTGTATGTACACAGTGACTGCACCAGCAGAATAGTGTGTGCTGCTCTGGGGTATAATACAGGAGGGAACTCAGGATCAGTAATGTAATGTATGTACACAGTGACTGCACCAGCAGAATAGTGAGTGCAGCTCTGGGGTATAATACAGGATGTAACTCAGGATCAGTAATGTAATGTATGTACACAGTGACTGCACCAGCAGAATAGTGAGTGCAGCTCTGGAGTATAGTGCAGGATGTAACTCAGGATCAGTAATGTAATGTATGTACACAGTGACTGCACCAGCAGAATAGTGAGTGCAGCTCTGGGGTATAATACAGGAGGTAACTCAGGATCAGTAATGTAATGTATGTACACAGTGACTGCACCAGCAGAATAGTGAGTGCAGCTCTGGGGTATAATACAGGATGTAACTCAGGATCAGTAATGTATGTACACAGTGACTGCACCAGCAGAATAGTGAGTGCAGCTCTGGGGTATAATACAGGATGTAACTCAGGATCAGTAGTGTAATGTATGTACACAGTGACTGCACCAGCAGAATAGTGAGTGCAGCTCTGGAGTATAATACAGGATGTAACTCAGGATCAGTAGTGTAATGTATGTACACAGTGACTGCACCAGCAGAATAGTGAGTGCAGCTCTGGAGTATAATACAGGATGTAACTCAGGATCAGTAATATAATGTATGTACACAGTGACTGTACCAGCAGAATAGTGAGTGCAGCTCAGGGGTATAATACAGGATGTAACTCAGGATCAGTAATGTAATGTATGTACACAGTGACTGCACCAGCAGAATAGTGAGTGCAGCTCTGGAGTATAATACAGGAGGTAACTCAGGATCAGTAATGTATGTACACAGTGACTGCACCAGCAGAATAGTGAGTGCAGCTCTGGGGTATAATACAGGATGTAACTCAGGATCAGTAGTGTAATGTATATACAGTGACTGCACCAGCAGAATAGTGAGTGCAGCTCTGGTGTATAATACAGGATGTAACTCAGGGTCAGTAATGTAATGTATGTACACAGTGACTGCACCAGCAGAATAGTGAGTGCAGCTCTGGGGTATAATACAGGATGTAACTCAGGATCAGTAGTGTAATGTATATACAGTGACTGCACCAGCAGAATAGTGAGTGCAGCTCTGGTGTATAATACAGGAGGTAACTCAGGATCAGTAATGTAATGTATGAACACAGTGACTGCACCAGCAGAATAGTGAGTGCAGCTCTGGAGTATAATGCAGGATGTACAGTGGGGCAAAATAGTATTTAGTCAGTCAGCAATAGTGCAAGTTCCACCACTTAAAAAGATGACAGGCGTCTGTAATTTACATCATAGGTAGACCTCAACTATGGGAGACAAACTGAGAAAAAAAAATCCAGAAAATCACATTGTCTGTTTTTTTTTTTCATTTTATTTGCATATTATGGTGGAAAATAAGTATTTGGTCAGAAACAAGCAATCAAGATTTCTGGCTCTCACAGACCTGTAACTTCTTCTTTAAGAGTCTCCTCTTCCCTCCACTCATTACCTGTAGTAATGGCACCTGTTTAAACTTGTTATCATAGAATCGTAGAGTTGGAAGGGACCTCCTGGGCCATCTGGTCCAACCCCCTGCTCCAAGCAGGATTCGCTAAATCATCCCAGTCAGATGTCTGTCCAGCCTCTGTTTGAAGACTTACATTGAAGGAGAACTCACCACTTCTCGTGGCAGCCTGTTCCACTCATTGATCACTCTAACTGTCAAAAAGTTTGTTCTAATATCTAATCTGTGTCTCCTCCCATTCAGTTTCATCCCATTGCTTCTAGTCTTTCCTTGTGCAAATGAGAATAAAGTTGATCCTTCTACAATGTGACAGCCCTTTAGATATTTGTAGACAGCTATTAAGTCTCCTCTCAGTCTTCTCTTTTGCAAACTAAACATTCCCAAATACTGCAACCTTTCCTCATAAGACAGGGTTTGCAGACCGGTCACCATTCTGGTCGCTCTTTTCTGAACTTGCTCCAGTTTGTTGATGTCTTTTTTAAAATGTGGTGCCCAAAACTGGACACAATATTCCAGATGAGGTCTGACCAAAGAGGAGTAGAGGGAAATAATGACTTCACGTGATCTAGACTGTATGCTTCTGTTAATACATCCTAGAATTGCATTTGCCTTTTTTGCTGCTGCATCACACTGTTGACTCATATTCAGTCTATATATCAGTATAAAAAGACACCTGTGCACACCCTCAAACAGTCTGACTCCAAACTCCACTATGGTGAAGACCAAAGAGCTGTCAAAGGACACCAGAAACAAAATTGTAGCCCTGCACCAGGCTGGGAAGACTGAATCTGCAATAGCCAACCAGCTTGGAGTGAAGAAATCAACTGTGGGAGCAATAATTAGAAAATGGAAGACATACAAGACCACTGATAATCTCCCTCGATCTGGTGCTCCACGCAAAATCCCACCCCGTGGGGTCAGAATGATCACAAGAACGGTGAGCAAAAATCCCAGAACCACGCGGGGGGACCTAGTGAATGAACTGCAGAGAGCTGGGACCAATGTAACAAGGCCTACCATAAGTAACACACTACGCCACCATGGACTCAGATCCTGCAGTGCCAGACGTGTCCCACTGCTTAAGCCTGTACATGTCCGGGCCCGTCTGAAGTTTGCTAGAGAGCATTTGGATGATCCAGAGGAGTTTTGGGAGAATGTCCTATGGTCTGATGAAACCAAACTGGAACTGTTTGGTAGAAACACAACTTGTCGTGTTTGGAGGAAAAAGAATACTGAGTTGCATCCATCAAACACCATACCTACTGTAAAGCATGGTGGTGGAAACATCATGCTTTGGGGCTGTTTCTCTGCAAAGGGGCCAGGACGACTGATCCGGGTACATGAAAGAATGAATGGGGCCATGTATCGTGAGATTTTGAGTGCAAACCTCCTTCCATCAGCAAGGGCATTGAAGATGAAACGTGGCTGGGTCTTTCAACATGACAATGATCCAAAGCACACCGCCAGGGCAACGAAGGAGTGGCTTCGTAAGAAGCATTTCAAGGTCCTGGAGTGGCCTAGCCAGTCTCCAGATCTCAACCCTATAGAAAACCTTTGGAGGGAGTTGAAAGTCTGTGTTGCCAAGCGAAAAGCCAAAAACATCACTGCTCTAGAGGAGATCTGCATGGAGGAATGGGCCAACATACCAACAACAGTGTGTGGCAACCTTGTGAAGACTTACAGAAAACGTTTGACCTCTGTCATTGCCAACAAAGGATATATCACAAAGTATTGAGATGAAATTTTGTTTCTGACCAAATACTTATTTTCCACCATAATATGCAAATAAAATGAAAAAAAAAACAGACAATGTGATTTTCTGGATTTTTTTTTCTCAGTTTGTCTCCCATAGTTGAGGTCTACCTATGATGTAAATTACAGACGCCTCTCAACTTTTTAAGTGGTGGAACTTTCACTATTGCTGACTGACTAAATACTTTTTTGCCCCACTGTAACTCAGGATCAGTAATGTAATGTATATACAGTGACTGCACCAGCAGAATAGCGAGTACAGCTCTTGAGGATAGTATAGGATGTAACTCGGGATCAGTAATGTAATGTATGTACACAGTGACTGCACCAGCAGAATAGCGAGTACAGCTCTGGAGTATAATACAGGATGTAACTCAGGATCAGTAATGTAATGTATGTACACAGTGACTGCATCAGCGGAATAGTGATTACAGCTCTTGGGTATAATACAGGAGGTAACTCAGGATCAGTAATGTAATGTATGTACACAGTGACTGCACCAGCAGAATAGTGAGTGCAGCTCTGGAGTATAATACAGGATGTAACTCGGGATCAGTAATGTAATGTATGTACACAGTGACTGCACCAGCAGAATAGCGAGTACAGCTCTGGAGTATAATACAGGATGTAACTCAGGATCAGTAATGTAATGTATGTACACAGTGACTGCACCAGCAGAATAGTGAGTGCAGCTCTGGAGTATAATACAGGATGTAACTCAGGATCAGTAATGTAATGTATGTACACAGTGACTGCACCAGCAGAATAGTGAGTGCAGCTCTGGAGTATAATACAGGATGTAACTCAGGATCAGTAATGTAATGTATGTACACAGTGACTGCATCAGCGGAATAGTGATTACAGCTCTTGGGTATAATACAGGAGGTAACTCAGAATCAGTAATGTATGTACACAGTGACTGCACCAGCAGAATAGTGAGTGCAGCTCTGGAGTATAATACAGGAGGTAACTCAGGATCAGTAATGTAATGTATGTACACAGTGACTGCACCAGCGGAATAGTGAGTGCAGCTCTGGAGTATAATACAGGATGTAACTCAGGATCAGTAATGTAATGTATGTACACAGTGACTGCACCAGCAGAATAGTGAGTGCAGCTCTGGAGTATAATACAGGATGTAACTCAGGATCAGTAATGTAATGTATGTACACAGTGACTGCATCAGCGGAATAGTGATTACAGCTCTTGGGTATAATACAGGAGGTAACTCAGAATCAGTAATGTATGTACACAGTGACTGCACCAGCAGAATAGTGAGTGCAGCTCTGGAGTATAATACAGGAGGTAACTCAGGATCAGTAATGTAATGTATGTACACAGTGACTGCACCAGCAGAATAGTGATTACAGCTCTTGGGTATAATACAGGAGGTAACTCAGGATCAGTAATGTAATGTATGTACACAGTGACTGCACCAGCAGAATAGTGATTACAGCTCTTGGGTATAATACAGGAGGTAACTCAGGATCAATAATGTAATGTATGTACACAGTGACTGCACCAGCAGAATAGTGAGCGCAGCTCTTAAGATAGTATAGGATTGTACACTTTGTTGCCGCCGTCTCCTGTTCTTGGATGTTTTATGATTTCATCCTTCAGTTATTCTGTGACTCGTGCACAGCACTGAGATCTTTGTCGGGTATGTGTCTTTTAGGATTTCAGTCATAAAGAGAAGGCTGGTAGTGCAATAAGAGACTGCGCTGCTGTGGTAAAATTCAAGATATCTTTATTGCCAACGCGTTTCCTGAGCCAGTCCCAGCTATCTTGAATTCTACCACAGCAGCGCAGTCTCTTATTGCACTACCAGCCTTCTCTTTGTACCAAGTCCTTGGACCTCGTGCAGACTGCTGCCGCTGTTTTATGCGATTATAGGTGTTGTGACTCTCACAACCCTATCAGGTGAGCCTAACACTTGCTGTGGACTCATCTACTTTCCATACAGACCTACGCATTGGAAGCGCCCTGTCTCCCCCTTTTCTTTTCATAGGACTTCAGTCATTGCAGCTCGGTGATGTCTTTACATCAGATTCTGCTCTGCTGTCGTCATCTTTTGATGTCTCCACCCTGGATCATCTTGCATCGGGGCGCTGCTCGTCTGGCAACTGATCTGAGGTGAAGTCAGGAAGCTTGCAGTGTAGTTACTGAGCATTCATCCCAATTTACATGGGCCCAGTTAACTCACAGAGCAGCCACCCTACAACTTGTGAAGTATTCCTGTCCCCTAGTAGGGAAAGATGGGAATGTGCGCCCACAAGCAGCTCTTCTCTGGGATGAGCAGGAAAGTGAGTCTCCGTGAGTGCAATCACATGTACATGGGCACATATTTGGCATTGCCTCTCACGCTTGTCAGGTGCCCCTGGACCACGGGCTCCTTCCCTGTACGTAACACTAAGGGGGTCCAAGCTCACTCTTTTCCCCGGATTACTTCTGATGGTGAAGATGCCGGGGCCACATTCCTTGCCTTATCTCCTGCAACCATGCCCTCAGTCAGTACCCTTCCACCACCCACGGAATAGGGGAGTAGTAGTATACAGTAGTACACCAACCAGACTAACAAGGTAATACGAACAGGGATAAAGGAAAATGCTAATTATACATATACTCACACATATAACAGAGGCTGGACAGACATCTAACTGGGATGATTTAGCGAATCCTGATTTGAGCAGGGGGTTGGACCAGATGGCCCAGGAGGTCCCTTCCAACTCTACCATTCTATGATTCTATGAATTCATCAGGGAGTGGAGGATGGGGTAAAACAAAAGTAGGAGAAGAAAGGGAATTATCACACACTCAAAACCTAGTAACAGATAAATCCACTAAATGCCTTCTCCAGTAACAACCACCAACAACCTCCAGTCATGCAGCATAAGCTGGCTCTCACAATGAGTGCCAGCCAGGGCCCAGATTATAGAGGAGATGGGAGGGGCGGATAGTGCACAGCTGAGAGCCTTAATGCAGAAAAGCTTCCAGGAGCTCTCAACTGAGCAGATTAACCCCTGCACTGCTAAAATGAACTTACACCATTTAATATGAAGATGAAGTGCTTCTAATCAGTGGAAGAGTAGGAGAAATCAGGCGCTGCCATCTTTTGGCTTCTCTTTGTCAAGGTAAACCCATAACAGTGCCCCTGCCGTGTATGGGGGGGCCCTGGAACCCAGGTGTTGGCTGCAGGAGCTGAAATCGATAATAGCAGAAGATATCCTCTATTTTTCTCCTTTGCATTCATCTCTCGGGCGCTTGCTCTCTATCACATTTGCTCTTTCACCCTTAGGCTGTGTGCACACGCTGCGGATTTAGGTGCGGATTCATCCGCGCGGATTTTGCCCTGCGGTTTTTCATCTCCTCAATGGAGGAGATGGCAAACCGCAGCGGAATCTGTAGAAAGAATTGATATGTTAATTTTTTCTGCGGATTGAAAACCGCAGATAATCTGCGCGGAAAATTCCGCACCGTCTGCACAGCGGTTTTTGATTCCCATAGGGAATCATGGTACTGTACACCGCAGCAAAAACTGCAGCGGGTCCGCAGCGGCCGGAATCGCAGCAAAATCCGCAGCGTGTGCACACAGCCTAACTCTTTGGCTCCCATCTCTTATATGAGGATCATTCTCTCATGCTCACTCTCTTGCTCATTGTCTGCCATGCTTTTTGTGCTCACTGTCTTTTGCTCCCATTTCTCTCTTGTTTTTTCACATCGCTGTATTTTGTGCTTGTTCTCTTACTTTCTTCCCTAAAGGTACTGTCACACTTAGCGATGCACCAGCGATCCCGACCAGCGATATGATGTGGTCAGGATCGCTGGTACATCGCTAAGTGGTCGCTAGTGAGCTGCCACCAGTGGCGTAGAGGGGGGGGGGTCCTCCCCAGGCGGCACATGTGTGGGGGCGGCGCGGCAGCAGCAGTAATTCCTCTCTGTGGGAGAAGCGCGGAGGCACAGTGCAGTGCAACAGTGGGCAGGGAGCAATCACAGCAGCTCCGCTGCCTGCAAGCGGGAATAGCAGGAGCGGAGCTGCAAGGACCCGTCCTGCTTCCTGCCCGGAGGCCGCGCTTCCTGTTTGACACAGAGAAGCGCCGCTGAATGACGTCATCATTCAGAGGCCACTGCTGTGTGAGCGAGGAAGCGCACGCGATGCTGCGGACAGGTGAGAGGAGAGAGGTGGTGTCTGTGTGTATGTATGTCTGTGTGTGTATGTCTGTGTCTGTGTGTGTAGGTTAGCCTGGCCCTGGAGGAGATGGGGACATGAGAAGACCGTGATGGGGAGAGAAGGCCATAATGCCTGGGGTGATGGGAGAAGACAATGATGGGGTGATGGAGCAGGCAGTGATGGGGTGAAGGAGAAGGCAATGATGGGGGTGATGGAGCAGACAATGATGGGAGTGATGGAGAAGGCAATGATGGGGGTGATGGAGCAGACAATGATGGGAGTGATGGAGAAGGCAATGATGGGGTGATGGAGAAGGCAATGATGGGGGTGATGGAGAAGGCAATGATGGGGGTGATGGAGAAGGCAATGATGGGGGTGATGGAGAAGGCAATGATGGGGGTGATGGAGAAGGCAATGATGGGAGTGATGGAGAAGGCAATGATGGGAGTGATGGAGAAGGGAGTGATGGAGAAGGCAGTGATGGAGAAGGCAATGATGGGGGTGATGGAGAAGGCAATGATGGGGGTGATGGAGAAGGCAGTGATGGGGTGATGGAGAAGGCAGTGATGGGGTGATGGAGAAGGCAGTGATGGAGTGATGGAGAAGGCAATGATGGGGTGATGGAGAAGGCAATGATGGGAGTGATGGGGAGAAGACAATGATGGGGTGATGGAGCAGGCAGTGATGGGGTGATGGAGCAGACTATGATGGGGTGATGGAGAAGGCAATGATGGGAGTGATGGGGAGAAGACAATGATGGGGTGATGGAGCAGGCAATGATGGGGTGATGGAGCAGGCAATGATGGGAGGGCGGCACGGTGGCTCAGTGGATAGCCTTGATGTTGTCCTTGGTGGGTTCGAATCCCACCAAGGACAACATCTGCAAGGAGTTTGTATGCTCTCCCCGTGTTTGCGTGGGTGTGGGTTTCCTCCGGGTACTCTGGTTTCCTCCCACATTCTAAGGACATACTAATAGGGAATTTAGATTGTGAGCCCCATCGGGGACAGTGATGATAATGTGTGCAAACTGTAAAGCGCTGCGGAATATGTTAACGCTATATAAAAATAAAGATTATTATTAGTGATGGGGTGAAGGAGAAGGCAATGATGGGGAGAAGGCAAGGGTGGGGGTGATGGAGAGGGCAATGATGGGGTGGTGGGGGAAAAATAAATGATGATGGGGTGGTGGGGGAGGAGGAAATGATGGAGGTGGTGGAATG
The DNA here is from genome assembly GCF_039654945.1 of Dendrobates tinctorius. Lineage (NCBI taxonomy): Eukaryota > Metazoa > Chordata > Amphibia > Anura > Dendrobatidae > Dendrobates > Dendrobates tinctorius. Next base: position 2,885,849 of record NW_027361809.1, read on the forward strand.
GGCAAAGATGGGAGTGGTGGGGGAGAAGAAAATGATGGAGGTGGTGAAGAGGGCAATGATGGGGTGGGGGAGAGGACAATGAGGGGTGTGGGGGATTGGGATGGGAGGAAGGGGGACTTAGGAACAGGGGGAGATGGAGGAAGACTATCGTTTATTATGTCTAACACAGTCCCTTAGTATATAGTGTACTCACTATGTCTAACACAGTCCCTTAGTATATAGTATACTCACTAATTCTGTATAACACCATCCTTAGTTACATAGTTTCCTCTTATTATGTATAATACCATCCCTTATTATAGTTATATATGATGCCGTCCCTTATTATATAGCTTCCTCTGCTGTTATGTATAGTGCTGTCTCTTACATAGTGTATTCTTGTTAATTTTATTATTTACAGTGCCCTCTTTTATTACATAGTCCCCTCTCTTTTTAGAAATAAAATGACTGATGATCGAGGAGCCGGTGACCAAACTACCAGTCCATCAGCTCCTCCATTAGAAAGGAATCTTTCCCATGCTCCATTAGCCATCATTGCATTATACAGCTAACAAGACAGGACGGTATTTAATAAAAAACAGGGCTCTATATAATCCAATATGTAAGGTCTGTCACATTATTAAAAATTATTATTAAAAAAGCCATTAGGTCTTCATCCAGCATCATCAAGCTAATACATACATATATATATATAGAGAACTGCAAGAAGATGAAAGTCTAGAAATAATAACAGCAGAGTTAGTAGCAGACTAAAAATTAGATCTTTGAGTGTAGTGTGGGCTCTTCGGATGCTTCCGTGTTGTGAGCTCATTTTCTTGTTCACCTTTGATGTCCGATGAACTCCCTCTGCTGGTGAAAGGAGGTGGTGAAACAGATTTGGATGGGAGAAACCTGTCATCTGAACAGGTGGATTGCGATTGGACATCCGGAATCTCTGAGTGGATATAAGGCAGCCGACACCCTGTAAGGTTGCTGGTGATTTCTCTGCTCCGAGTTCTGGCCTCCAGTTCAGTTCCTGTCTTCTGAAAGCTAAGTGTTGCTCTGTTATTGTTCCATGAGATTTTGTCTGATTTGCTTAGTTTTGTGTTATGGATGAGTCACAGAAGGAGGAAAAAACAAAAATAATAGCTAAGTCCAGAAAACCAGAGAAGTTGGAAGCTATCGGATTGCAGACCCCTGAACCTATCAACATAACCTGCAGTAGCCGTGGGGGGTTCCTACGGTGCCCTAGACCCCTCGATCACAGCCGGAGAACTAAATTAGCCTAAAGACTGAAAGGGGAAATCTAAACTGCCCCAGAGCAGACCCCAACATATAATGACTGTAAAGCAAGATGAAAAACACTAACACAGATAGAAAGATAGGTTGAGCAAATGATGGGGCCCAAGCTAACTAAATAGGACAGGATAGAAAAGCTGCTGTCTGCAATCCGCAAAAACCCTACCCAAAAATGAACCAACAGACTGATAGGAAAAACAGGCCCTGAAGTCGCTAGGCTTCAAAAAGACTATATCAGCACTCAGGTATATTCTGAAGACAGAGCCAGAGATCAACAGATCAGAGACAAAAATGGAATTCAGCTCACCCCCGGCCGGGGATGGCTGAACTCCAAAAAACAAGGCAAACAAAACCAGAACTAAAGTGTACAAAAGGCAGAGCAAACCTTAGCTTTGAGAAGCAGAAATCAGACTGGTCTCCAAGAATCCAGCAGGAAGATCACCAGCAAGGCAGCAGGGCGTCGGCTGCCTTATATCCAGTCATCAGTTCCTGTGACCCAGTCATCATCTACCTGCTCAGCTGTTTGGTAATCAGCCTCACTACCTTCCTTTGCCAGAAGAGGGAGTTCATCAGACCTCACTGGTGAAGGGAAAAATGAACAACAGTTTTGTGTTCAGCCAGCCCGGGCTGGGGCTCTGCTGAATTTCCATTTTTGTCCCTGATCGGTTAAATCTCTTTTGCTCTGTCTTCAGAATATATCGGAGTGCTGATATAGGGATTTTGAAGTCTAGTGACTTCAGGGCCGTTTTTCCTATCAGACGTGTTGGGACATTTTTGGTAGGGTTTTTGCGGATTGCAGCCAGCATCTTTTCTGTCCTTTCCTATCTAGTTAGATGGGCCCCATCGTTTATCTGCCTGTCTTTCTGTCTGTGTTTTCATCTGCTTTTCACCGACAATACATGTTGGGGGCTGTCTATTGCTTTGGGGTCTGCTCTGGGGCAGTTTAGATTTCCCCTTTCTTTCTTTAGCCTTATTTAGCTCTCCGGCTGTGACGAGGTGTCTAGGGCACCGTAGGAACCCCCCACGGCTACTGTTAGTTGTGTGAATAGGATCAGGGGTCTGCAATCCGTTAGCTGCCAACGTTTCCGGTTTTCTGGACTTAGCTTGCATTTTTGTTTTTTCCTCCTCCGGTGACTCATTCATAACAGAATCACCAGCCATACCGCAGATTCTAGGGTACTCAATAGAAGGAAAGAATGGTAAAAAACAAAAAAAAAGGTGTCAGAATTTTTTTTTTTCCCATAAATGTGTTTATTAAACTTTTCAAAATAAGGTACAACAATCCAGAAAGATGATATACATATGAATACATCAGAATATACAGACAGGTAAGATACAACATTGTGAGGAACAAAACAAGCTTGTAATCCTAGATATCTCAAATCAGACACGTCATGTCCATTCACATTTTAGTAACCTTTGGACTAATTATTCTGAGATTTTGTAGGAAAAAAGGCAGATATAGAGAAATAAAGTCAAGAAGAGGGAAAGAGAATAGAGAAAGTGGGTAAGAAATGGGGGAAGGGGAAATAAACCAACCTCGGTCCCAGCTACCCTACGAAAACTATGGAAACTCAGTTAACCAGCCCGGAAACTCCGAACTCTCCTTGAATGTCTCCCAGAGGAACCACATTTGTCCCCGCTCGGTCACAGATTCATCATCTTGAGCCATCAGCGACTCCATTCGGTTCACTCTATCCATCTCAGACACCCACTCCACCGCAGACGGAACCCCTGTCGCTCTCCAGTACCGGGGAATAATTGTTCTGGCCGCTATTAAGCAGAACCTCATAATCCCTTTATGGTTGTTATAGACCCAGGAATCAATGAAAGGAGAGCTATTTAAGGGGATGGCTCACAGCGAACGCCCGTCATCAAGTGAAAGGCTCCAAAAACAGCTTCCCAAAATGGACGTAGAAGACTGCAAGACAACCATATAAGAAGCATAGACCCCTCCTCATTGTCACATCTCCAGCATAAGTTTGAAATTGCAGGATTTATTTTATGGAGGAGCACAGGACACCTATACCAACGCGTTAATATTTTATAATTTTTCTCTTGTGATCTGCAAGATATAGAGGTCTTGTGGGTAAGGGTAAAGATCTTCAGACGGTCTGCCTCAGAGAGGGTGATCCGCAGATCCCTCTCCCAAGCTGTAATAAAGCGGGGGGTGTCAATAGATAACGTTTCCAGGATCAAGCTGTAAAGCAAGGAGACTGTGTGGGTAGGACCCTCCGCGGCCAGCATCAAGGACTCAAATCGGGTCGATGTGTTAAAGGAAATACCCGAAAGGAAGTCCTTCAACTGAGCAAATTCAAGCCAAGATAGCGATTTGCTATGGCAGGTGTCCCGCAACCCCCCCACAGTGGAGAGCCCAGAGAGTCTGTCCGCCACCTTGCCCGGTCTCACCCGACCGACAGATCTCCAGCATAGAAACACAGTCCTGTCCACTGCTGGAGGGAAAGCAATGTTGTCAAACGGGGCCCAGTCTACTCGGAATGTTACAAAGTCTCAGTCTCCCCCGATTTCTATCCCAAAATCTCAACACTATCTGTGTAAGAGGTGGAAAGTCCAAGATCGGGGGCCTAAAATTGGCACCACACCATGGTATCCAGTATAGAGAGCAAGGAGAGAGGAGTTTTTCTAAAATCACCCACTGTTTATGTAAGTCGCTGTATCTCCAGTCAGCTATTCTAGTCAGGAGAATGGCATGATCATAGAATGGTAGAGTTGGAAGGGACCTCCTGGGCCATCTGGTCCAACCCCCTGCTCAAAGCAGGATTCGCTAAATCATCCCAGTCAGATGTCTGTCCAGCCTCTGTTTGAAGACTTCCATTGAAGGAGAACTCACCACTTCTCGTGGCAGCTTGTTCCACTCATTGATCACACTGTCAAAAAGTTTTTTCTAATATCTAATCTGTGTCTCCTCCCATTCAGTTTCATCCCATTGCTTCTAGTCTTTCCTTGTGCAAATGAGAATAAAGTTGATCCTTCTACAATGTGACAGCCCTTTAGATATTTGTAGACAGCTATTAAGTCTCCTCTCAGTCTTCTCTTTTGCAAACTAAACATTCCCAAATCCTGCAACCTTTCCTCATAAGACAGGGTTTGCAGACCGGTCACCATTCTGGTCGCTCTTTTCTGAACTTGCTCCAGTTTGTTGATGTCTTTTTTAAAATGTGGTGCCCAAAACTGGACACAATATTCCAGATGAGGTCAGACCAAAGAGGAGTAGAGGGAAATAATGACTTCAAGTGATCTAGACTGTAAGCTTCTGTTAATACATCCTAGAATTGCATTTGCCTTTTTTGCTGCTGCATCACACTGTTGACTCATATTCAGTCTGTGATCTATTAGTATACCCAAGTCTTTTTCACATGTGCTGTTGCTTAGCCCTATTCTTCCCATTCTGTATATGCTTTTTACATTTTTATTGCCCAGATGTAGTACTTTGCATTTTTCCCTGTTAAAAACCATTCTGTTAGTTGCTGCCCACTGCTCCAGTTTATTTATATCTTTTTGAATCCTCTCTCTCTCTTCTCTGGTGGTGTTCAACCTAAGTTTCTTCTGGCAATTACTCTGATCTGCTCCCTGTCCACATTTTCCGCTAAGGCTTTTGTGGATTCAGGAGCGGCTCTGAACCTGATGGACTTGGATTTTGCTAAACGTTGTGGTTTTTCCATGATGCCTCTGCGGACGCCTATCCCTTTGAGGGGTATTGATGCTACTCCTTTGGCGAAGAATAAACCTCTGTTTTGTACCCAGGTGGTAATGTGGGTTGCCCCAGACCACCAAGAAAATTGCAGTTTTTGGTGTTGCATAATCTGCATGATACCATTGTTCTGGGGTTTCCCTGGTTACAAATCCATTATCCAGTTTTGGATTGGAAATCTTTGTCTGTGGTGAGTTGGGGTTGTCAGTGTGCTCTTAGTGACACTCCTGTTTTCTCCACCTCTCCCCAGTTGCATGATGTTCCTATTTGGCGGACTACTATGATGTATTTAGTGAGAATGAGTCTGCGTCTCTGCCTCCTCATAGGAGTTATGACTGTGCAATTGAACTGAGCCCGGGGTGTAAATTTCCCAAGGGTCGGCTTTTCAATTTATCTGTACCCGAGCACGAGGCTATGCGATCTTATTAAGGAGTCGTTGGAGAAGGGTCATATTAAACCATCCTCTTCACCCTTGGGTGCTGGGTTTTTTTTCGTGGCCAAGAAAGATGGTTCATTAAGGCCTTGTATTGATTATCGTGCCCTCAACAAAATTACTATTAAATATCAGTATCCGTTACCCCTGATTTCTGATCTATTCTCCAGAGTTAAAGGTGCTTGCTGGTTTACCAAGCTTGACCTCAGGGGGGCGTATAATCTTATTCGCATTAAGCATGGGGATGAATGGAAGACGGCGTTTAATACTCCGGGAGGGACATTTTGAGTACCTGGTGATGCCTTTTGGGCTCACTAATGCCCCTTCTGTCTTCCAGTGCTTCATGAATGATGTTTTCCGGGACTTTGTGGATAAATTTTTGATCATCTATCTGGATGATATTTTGATCTTTTCCAGGGATTGGGACTCTCATGTGGAACATGTTCGGACTGTGTTCCGGATTTTGAGGGAGAATTCCCTGTATGTTAAGGGATTGAAATGCCTTTTTGGTGTACAGAGGATTTCATTTTTGGGATTTATTTGGTCTCCGTCAACTACTGAAATGGACCCGGCCAAGGTACAGGCCATTTATGATTGGGTTCAGCCTACTTCTTTGAAGGCCCTCCAGAAGTTTTTGGGTTTTGCTAATTTTTATCGTAAATTTATAGCTAATTTTTCTGGTATTGCCAAACCATTGACTGATTTGACTAGGAAGGGTGCTGATGTGTTAAATTGGTCTCCGGAGGCTGTTTCTTCCTTTCAGGAGCTGAAGCGAAGATTTACCTCCGCCCCGGTTTTGCGGCAACCTGATGTCTCACTCCCGTTCCAGGTAGAGGTGGACGCTTCTGAGATTGGTGCAGGAGCTGTTTTGTCCCAAAAAGATCCGGTAACATCTAAAATGAATCCCTGTACTTTCTTTTGCCAAAAGTTCTCCCCATCTGAACACAACTATGATGTGGGGAATCGGGAACTGTTAGCCATGAAATGGGCATTTGAGGAGTGGAGACATTGGTTGGAGGGAGCTAGACATCAAGTCGTGGTCCTCACTGACCACAAGAATTTGATTTAACTGGAGTCGGCCAAACGCTTGAATCCTAGACAGGCTAGGTGGGCCTTGTTTTTCACACGTTTTGATTTTGTGGTCTCTTTTCTTCCAGGCACTAAGAATGTCAAGGCAGACGCCCTCTCTAGGAGTTTCTTTGCTGATTCTCCTATTGTGACCAAGCCTGCTACCATCTTAGGTGAGGGGGTAGTTCTTTCTGCCATCTCGCCCGATTTGAGACGTGCTCTAGAAGAGTTTCAGTAGGACAAACCTGAGCATTGTCCCATTGGAAAATTGTATGTTCCTGACCAGTGGAGAAAGAGAGTAATGTCTGAAGTTCATTGCTCCGCATTGGCTGGCCATCCAGGTATTTTTGGTACTAGAGATTTGGTGAGTCGGTCTTTTTGGTGGCCCGCCTTATCTCGTGATGTCAGGAATTTTGTGCAGTCCTGTGGGACTTGCTCCCAGTCTAAACCTTGTTCTCGCTCTAGTGGGTTGTTGATGCCTTTGCCGGTGTCCAGGAGGCCATGGACCCATATTTCAATGGATTTTATTTCTGATCTGCCTGTCTCTCAGAGAATGACTTATCTGGGTGATTTGTGATAGATTCTCTAATATGGTCCATCTTGTACCACTCCCTAAGTTGCCATCTTCCTCAGAGTTGGTGCCCTTGTTTTTGCAACAGGTGGTTCGCTTGCATGGGATTCCTGAGAGCATTGTATCTGACAGAGGAGTTCAGTTTGTCTCTAGATTTTGGAGGACTTTTTGTTCCAAGCGGGGAATTCAGTTGTCCTTCTCCTCTGCGTTTCACCCTCAGACCAATGGGCAGACGGAGAGAACAAACCAGACTTTTGAGTCTTATTTGAGATGTTTTATCTCTGCTGATCAGGATGATTGGGTCTCATTTTTGCCCTTAGCCGAACTTGCTTTAAATAGTAGAGCTAGTTCTGCCACTTTGATGTCACCTTTTTTTTGTAACTTTGGGTTTCATCCTCGATTCTCTTCAGGGCAGGTGGAGTCTTCTGCCTGCCCAGGTGTTGACACTGTGGTGGAGAGAATGCACCATATTTGGGACCAAGTGGTGGATAAGTTGTCTCTCTCCCAGGAAAAGGCCCAACGGTTTTCCAACCGGCATAGGACCATTGGTCCCCGGTTTAAGGTGGGTGATATGGTTTGGTTGTCAAAGAATATCTCTATGAAGGTGGCTTCTCCAAAGTTTAAACCTAGATTTATTGGACCTTACAAGATTTTGGAGATTCTTAATCCGGTCTCTTTTCGATTGGCTCTTCCTCTTACATTTAAGATCCATAACGTGTTTCATAAGTCTCTGTTGAAGAGGTTTGTTGAGCCAGTAGTTCCTGTGGTGGCACCTCCTGACCCTGTATTGGTTGAAGGTAATGTGGAATATGAGGTTGAGAAGATACTGGATTCTCGTCTGGCTAGACAGAGACTCCAGTATTTGGTTAAGTGGAAGGGTTATGGACAGGAGGATAATTCTTGGGTCTCTGCATCTGATATTCATGCCGAAAGATTGGTGTGTGGTTTTCATCGGGCCCATCCTGATCGGCCTGGTGGCGTGGATGAGGATTCGGTGACCCCTCAAGGGGGAGGTACTATTGTGAGCTCATTTTCTCGTTCACCTTTGATGTCCGATGAACTCCCTCTGCTGGTTAAAGGAGGTGGTGAAACTGATTTGGATGGGAGAAACCTGTCATCTGAACAGGTGGATTGCGATTGGACATCCGGAATCTGAGTGGATATAAGGCTGCTGACACCCTGTAAGGTTGCTGGTGATTTCTCTGCTCTGAGCTCTGGCCTCCAGTTCAGTTCCTGTCTTCTGAAAGCTAAGTTTTGCTCTGTTATTGTTCCATGAGATTTTGTCTGATTTGCTTAGTTTTGTGTTCAGCCGGCCCCGGTTGGGGCTTTGCTGAATTTCCATTTTGTCCCTGATCGGTTAAATCTCTTTTGCTCTGTCTTCAGAATATATCAGAGTGCTGATATAGGGATTTTGAAGTCTAGTGACTTCAGGGCCGTTTTTCTTATCAGACGTGTTGGGACATTTTTGGTAGGGTTTTCGCGGATTGCAGCTAGCATATTTTCTGTCCTTTCCTATCTAGTTAGTTGGGCCCCATCGTTTGCTCTGCCTGTCTTTCTGTCTGTGTTTGTGTTTTCACCGACAATACATGTTGGGGGCTGTCTATTGCTTTGGGGTCTGCTCTGGGGCAGTTTAGATTTCCCCTTTCATTCTTTAGGCTTATTTAGCTCTCCGACTGTGACGAGGGGTCTAGGGCACCGTAGGAACACTCCACGGCTACTGTTAGTTGTGTGAATAGGATCAGTTACCAACCTCTCCGGTTTTCTGGACTTGCATTTTTGTTTTTTTTCTCCGGTGACTAATTCATAACACTTCCGGATTATCAGCGACCAAAGGGGCGGCAAATTTTTCGACCGCCCCGAGCGCCACAAACATTTGCTACGCCACTGGCTGCCACACAGGCAGATCTCACCAGCGATATCGCTGGGGCCGGGGGTCGCTACTTACCTGTCACACTAGGCGATCCGGCGTCCTCCCGCCCGGCTCCACGCTAGTCTCTCCACAGGAAGAGCCGCAGGAAGCTGACGACGAGAAACGGTCCTGGACGTTCTCGCGCGATCAGCGATAACCAGCGGGGGAGCGGGTTGTAGGTAAGTATCAGACACAACGATATCGCTAGCGATATCTCTTAGTGTGACAGGCCCTTAAGGCTCAATCTCTCTCTCCCCCGTACACTCTGTTGCTCTGTCTATCTCTCATGGCTGGGTCTTCCAGCAAGACAATGACCCAAAACATACAGCCGCGGCACCAAAGCAGTGGCTGAAAAAGAAGCACATTAAGGTCCTGGAGTGGCTAGCTAATCTCCAGACCTTATTCCCACAGAAAACTTATGGAGGGAGGTGAAGCTCCGAGTGGCCAAGTGACAGCCTCAAAATCTTCATGCTTTAGAGATGATCTGTAAAGAGGAATGGAGCAAAACTCCCCCTGACATGTGCGCAAACCTCATCATCAACTACAAGACACGTCTGACTGCTGAGCCTGCCAACAAAGGTTTTACCACCAAGTATTAAGTCTTGTTTGCCAGAGGGATCAAATACTTATTTCTCACTGCAAAATGCGAATAAGTGTATATAATTTATACAATGTGATTTTCTGGATTTTATTTTTGATGTTCTATCTCTCAATGTTAAAATTAACCGACCCTTAAAATTATAGACTGTTCATGTCTGTCAGTGGGCAAACTTATAGAATCAGCAAGGGTTCAAATACTTATTTCCTTCTCTGTATATAGGGATCTAGATTTGTGTGTAGGTGTTAGGTTGGGTGGTGGGAAAAGGGGGGAGGTGGGTTTATCTTGTGGGACTATGGGGTGTTTGGGGAAACACTGGCACTGCCTGGTGTGGCCTATGGACGTTGGACATGGACTGAGGCATGAGACGCAGGGCCAGCTCTCAGGTCAGTGCGGGGGTTGGGAATGGTGGGCTTGATTGTGGGGTCTTTAGTGTAGTCTTGTATATATTTGTATAGTTTGTGTTTATATATAAAAAAGTTTATGTATATAATTTTAGTTTGATATTTTATTTGTTTGGTGACCGAACCTCTCTCTCCCGCCCACTCTGTTGCTCTCCCTCATACACTGTTGTTCTCTCCCCGTGCACTGTTGCTCTGTCTTCTGCACTCCCTCTTGCTCTCCTGCATCCTCACTTGCTCTCTTCCCCATACACTCTGTTGCTCTCTTCTGCACTCTTGTTTTCCCTCTCTTCTTTACACTCTTGCTCTCTTCCACACTCTCTTGTTCTCCCACTCACTTGCTCTCTCCTCTGTACACTTTTGCTCTCTCGCCTGCACTCTTCTCTCCCGCACCCTCTTGTTCTCTCTTCCGTACACTCTGTTGCTCTCTCTCCTGCACACTCCATTGCTCGCTCTGCCCCCTGCTTATTCACGTTCCTTCTTCCATCGCTCTCCTGCCTTTTCTCTTTCATGCTCTCACTGTTTTGCTCTTGCTCTTCTGTGCTCGCTCCTTTGCTACTTTTTGCACACGCGCTTTACCTCATTCTTTGTCACATAATATTTCTGACATTTTAGACAAAATCCGTTTTGCCCTGTTTCCATAGAAACATGCTATTTTTGCAGCTTTCCCTCGCGTTGTGGTAGCGTCATGGCCTCAGTTTTCAGGTAACCTATGACACTTCACTGCATTCAGACAGGCAACACTCGCATTCAAATCTGCCCTCACCTCTGCTAAACAGGCCTACTTCACAACCCTCGTATCTTCCCTATCCTACAATCCCAAACAGTTACTCAAGTCTTCACTCCCTCCTCCGCCCCCTCCAACCTCCCTCATCTCTGCCGAGGACTTGGCCACACACTTCAAAAATAAGATCGACCAAACAAGGCAAGTCTTCCTTGTTCAACCACCACAACCCCTTTGTATACCAGACCAATGCCCAAACCCCATAACCTCACTCTCCAACATCACTGAAGGGGAGCTTAATCGTCTCTTCTCCAAATCGCACCTCACAACCTGTGCACTCGACCCCATCCCATCTCCTCCCCAACCTCACCACCACACTTATCCCATCCCTAAACCATCTCTTCAACCTATCGCTAACGTCCGGTACATTCCCTTCTGCTTTCAAGCATGCCACAATCACACCTATCCTTAAAAAGCCAACCCTCGACCTAACCGCTATGTCCAGCTATCGCCCAATATCGCTGCTCCCATTCGCTTCCAAACTCCTGGAACAGCACGTCCACACTTAACTTTCCTCCCACCTATCATCTAACCTGCTCTTTGACAATCTACAATCTGGTTTCCGCCCCCATCATTCCACTGAAACAGCCCTGACCAAAATTACTAACGACCTACTTACAGCCAAAGCTAACGGGCAATACTCTATTCTCCTTCTAGACCTGTCCTCTGCATTTGACACAGTTGACCACTGCCTCCTACTACAGATCCTCTCCTCCTTTGGCATCAAAGAACTCGCCCTATACTGGATCTCCTCATACCTTTCCAACCGCACATTCAGCGTCTCCCACTCCCACACCACCTCCTCATCCCACCCTCTCTCTGTTGGAGTCCCCCAAGGCTCTGTTCTAGGACCCCTACTCTTCTCAATCTACACACTTGGCCTGGGGCAACTCAAAGTCCCACGGATTGCAGTACCACCTTTATGCCGATGACACTAAGATCTACCTCTCTGACCCAGACGTCACCTCTCTGCTGCCCGGAATCCCAGAGTGTCTATCAGCTATATCCTCCTTCTCCTCTCGCTTCCTCAAGCTCAATGTGGACAAATATTTACTCCTCATCTTTCCTCCATCTCACAGATCTTCCTTGCCTATCTATCACAAATAACGACATCATGCTTTCCCCAGTACCGGAGGTCCGCTGCCTCCGAGTAACTTTTGACTCTGCCCTGTCCTTCAAACCGCACATCCAAGCTCTTTCTACCTCCTGTCGCCTCCAGCTCAAAAATATTTCCAGAATCCGTCCCTTCATCAACCCTCAATCTACTAAAACGCTTGTGCATGCCCTCATCATCTCCCGCCTCGACTACTGCAACATCCTTTTCTGTGGCCTCCCTGCTAACACTCTCGCACCTCTCCAGTCCATCCTTAACTCTTCTGCCCCACTAATTCATCTCTCTCCTCGCTACTCCTCCGCTTCTCCCCTCTGCAAATCTCTTCACTGGCTCCCATTCCCTCAGCGTGTCCAGTTCAAATTACTAATACTGACCTACAAGGCCATCTATAACCTGTCTCCTCCATACATCTCTGAACTAATCTCCCTATACCTTCCCTCATGTAATCTCCGGTCCTCCCAAGACCTCCTTCTCTCCTCCACACTTATTCACTCCTCACCCAACTGCCTCCAAGACTTCTCCCGAATAGCCCCAATCCTCTGGAATTCTTTGCCCCAACAAGTCCGACTATCAACCACACTCGGATCCTTCAGACGGAACCTGAAAGCCTACAGCCTGCAATGACCCCGCTACCTCCTTCTCTCTCACCACTACCGGTGATATCACATCAACCATCACCGGAACTGCTGCAACCCACCAACCTACTGTCTCCTTCCCCACCATCCTGTAGAATGTAAGCCCGAAAGGGCAGGGTCCTCTCTCACCTCTGTATCAGTCTGTCATTGTTAATTTGTTAACTGTAAGTGATATCTGTAATTTGTATGTAACCCCCTCTCATGTACAGCACCATGGAATCAATGGTGCTATATAACAATAATAAATAATACTACCGAGAGGGGTCTTCAACCAGGTGCAGTACTAAATAATTATTCCCTCTCTTCCTCGTGGCCCATAGGAAGCAGAATGGCTTCTAGACCCCAGCCAGCAGAGGCTTAAGAGATCTGCTGCATAGCTCCCATAGAAGTGAATGGGGTAACGGAAAGCGTGTAGTAAAGTGAGAGATGCCCTGTGTCCGCAGCTCAGGAGACGCAGTGCAGTTGCGCTCAGCGGTTTTTCTGCCCCTCATCCTGGTGGCCAGGACCTGATGAAGTTATTACAATCGACCATGAAAGTCAGAGGTGGGAATGACCATTTTTCAGCTCGACCACAGAGCTGACACTCGGTATTCTGTGGGATTTCTGCACCATACTCTGTATCCTGTGGAAGTTGCCCTCTTTTAGGGTAGATTTTGAGACAGGAAACCTCGTTTTTGCAGTCTCCTCCCTTTTCCATTGCCGTATCGAGGCATGCAGTGTTCTCTGTGCTGAATGCCCTCATTATCAAAACTAAGGTAGAAGAGAGACATGCCAAAAAGGGGATGCGCCTTAAATTGACCATTTTTTTTAGTGATATAGACAAAAGGCAGATAACACCTGCCATTAGAATCAAAAACCCAAAGAAGCAATCATACCACAATAATTCCTGACCTGCTCATGATGAAGCGAGTGTCAGAGGCCCAGTACCACCTGTGCATTAGAAATCACAAGTCTAGATAGGAATTAACCCCCTATATAAATATCCTGCACATAGTACAAAGATATTAAATATCAAAACACGATTCCAACTAGAATGTCACTAGGATATAAATGCTAAAAAACAGTTTGTACAATGTGCAGCAAGAAAATAAGACACTTGTCACGACTCTTGTCAGATAATCCGGGGCAAGGGACTCCTTCCCTGTCCCTAAAGCTAGGGGCGCCCTAGCTATCCCTGTTCCCCAGATTCATTATGATGGTGTAGACGCCGGGGCCACATATCTTTCCTTTGTTCCTGAATCAGCCCTATATCTGTCCCCCTCCCCCACCTAGGGAAGTGGGGAGTAATAGTGTTTGTATATACACAAACCAGAATAACAAGGGAGGACGTACAGGGATAAAAGAAAAATACCAATCATACAAATATGCACTCACAGACAACAAAGGGGAACACTGTGGAGAAAAGATAGGAAACCTCAATAGGAAAGTATGGAGGATTGCACACAGCCAAAACAAGCAACAGTCACAGATCAACACTCCAAACGTCTCTACCAACAGCCATATCCTTCACTCCACACCAGGCAATACAAGACTAACACTGGTAATCCAGTATAGATAGGAGAGGCCGACACTGAACAGCTGAGATCATAGAATCGTAGAGTTGGAAGGGACCTCCTGGGCCATCTGGTCCAACCCCCTGCTCAAAGCAGGATTCGCTAAATCATCCCAGTCAGATGTCTGTCCAGCCTCTGTGTGAAGACTTCCATTGAAGGAGAACTTACCACTTCTCGTGGCAGCCTGTTCCACTCATTGATCACTCTGTCAAAAAGTTTTTTCTAATATCTAATGTGTCTCCTATTCAGTTTCATCCGATTGCTTCTAGTCTTTCCTTGTGCAAATGAGAATCAAGTTGATCCTTCTACAATGTGACAGCCCTTTAGATATTTGTAGACAGCTATTAAGTCTCCTCTCAGTCTTCTCTTTTGCAAACTAAACAATCCCAAATCCTGCAACCTTTCCTCATAAGACAGGGTTTGCAGACCGGTCACCATTCTGGTCGCTCTTTTCTGAACTTGCTCCAGTTTGTTGATGTCTTTTTTAAAATGTGGTGCCCAAAACTGGACACAATATTCCAGATGAGGTCTGACCAAAGAGGAGTAAAGGGACATAATGACTTCACGTGATCTAGACTGTATGCTTCTGTTAATACATCCTAGAATTGCATTTGCCTTTTTTGCTGCTGCATCACACTGTTGACTCATATTCAGTCTGTGATCTATTAGTATACCCAAGTCTTTTTCACATGTGCTGTCACTTAGCCCTATTCCTCCCATTCTGTATATGCTTTTTTCATTTTTATTGCCCAGATGTAGTACTTTGCATTTTTCCCTGTTAAAAACCATTCTGTTAGTTGCTGCCCACTTCTCCAGTTTATTTAAATCTTTTTGAATCCTCTCTCTCTCTTCTCTAGTATTAGCTATCCCTCCTAGCTTTGTGTCATCAGCAAATTTAGTCAGTTTACCCTCAATTCCTTCATCTAAATCGTTGATAAAGATGTTGAACAATACAGGGGCCAGGACAGAGCCCTGTGGTACCCCTCTTGAGACATTCTTCCAACTGGATGTGCAGCCATTTACGAGCACTCTTTGGGTCCGATCACTAAGCCAGTTATGAATCCACCTAACAGTTGCCTTGTCCATTCCATACTTAGTCATTTTTTCAATAAGGATTGTATGAGATACTTTGTCAAATGCTTTGCTGAAGTCAAGATATACTATATCTACAGCATTTCCTTGATCCACCCAATCAGTGATTCCGTCATAGAAGGAAATTAAGTTAGTCTGACATGACTTATTAGTTACAAACCCATGCTGACTCTGTTTAATCACTTCATTCTTATCCAGGTACTGACATACATGTTGTTTAATAATTTGTTCAAAGATCTTTCCTGGTATAGAAGTCAGACTCACCGGCCTATAGTTGCCTGGGTCCACCTTCTTCCCCTTTTTGAAGATAGGAACAACATTTGCTCTTCTCCTGTTCTCCAAGAATTTTCAAAGATTATGGAGAGGGGTTCAAAAATGTTTTCTGCTATCTCCTTCAGTACTCTGGGGTGTAATTCATCTGGACCTGGAGACTTGAATTCATATAGGTTAGCTAAGTGTTTCCTCACTATCTTTCTGTTTATAGATATCCTGTAAAAATCCTATAGCATCTTTGACTTTTCTTTTACTTTTGACATATCCCCAAAATCCTTTATTATTGCTTTTGATATCTCTTGCAAGCCTCAATTCATTGTCAGCTTTAGATAATCTGATTTGTGCCCTGCAGGTTCTGCAGACATCATTATATTCTTCTTTAGATATGCCTCCCTCTTTCCATTTTATAAACATTTTTTTCTTCCTTTTTAGCATGTGCTTAAGTTCTGTGTTCATCCATCCTGGTTTCCTTAAATGCCTCCTATTCTTCCCTCTTTTTGGAATTGTTAACAATTGTGCTTTGAGAATTTCATTTTTCAAGATTTCCCATCCTTCCTGGACATTTTTGTCTTTAAGGATATCCAGCCATTGGATCCCTCCAATTCTCTTTCTGAATCCCTTAAAATCTGCCTTTCTGAAATCTAACCTTGACGTCTGAGTCTTCACAGGTCTTCCGCCTCTAGTTATCCAAAATTCTAAAATAGCATGGTCACTACCTCCTAGGGTCCCAGCCACTTTTACCTCCTCAACCATTTCCTCCCTGTTTATAAGGATTAGATCCAAGGTAGCAGATCCCCTTGTTTTCTCCCCTACCTTTTGGAAGATAAAGTTGTCAGCAAGAGAGGATAAGAATTTCCTTGACCTGTTAGTTTTGCCTGAGAGAGATTCCCAACAAATGTCTGGATAGTTGAAATCTCCCATGACAACTATGTCATATTTTTTGGAGAACTTGGCCATTTGATGCATAAAGAGTTCATCCATATCTTCAGCTTGCACAGGCGGCCTGTAGTAAATGCCTACAATGGTGTCCTTTCCATTGTTCTGTCCTTGTATTCTTACCCAAACAGTTTCCACAGAACTCCCAGTCTCTGAAGCTTGGATCTCTGTGCAGATATACGCGTTTCTAACATACAATGCGACACCCCCTCCTCGTTTATCAAGTCTGTTTCTTGTAAATAAGTTGTATCCTTCTAGTCTTGTATTCCAATCATGTGTATTGTCCCATCAAGTTTCAGTGATTCCAATGACATCATATTTCTTTTCCTGCGTTAGTAGTTCCAATTCTCCTTGTTTGTTGCCCATGCTTTGTGCATTAGTATAGAAACATTTTAGTTTGTGATTGGTTTCTCTTTCTCCAATATTTTTATTAATTAGATTCTTTCGTCTTTGTTCTTCCTTTCCACTTCTAATAGCAGAGTTCTCAATAGCATTTGTCAGGTGTATGGCTTTTTCTGGTCTTTTGCTTCCCTTCCCATGTTGTTCTAGTTTAAAGCTCTCCTTACAAGTGTAGCAAGGCGACTTCCAAATACATGCTTTCCAGTCTTCGTAAGGTGCACCCCATCTCTAGCAAGTAGTCCATCGTATAAGTAATTCACTCTGTGATCCATAAATCCAAATCGTTGCTGACGGCACCATCGACGTAGCCAGTTGTTCACCTGCAGAATCTTATTCCACCTCCTTGTTCCATGGCCTTCCACTGGGAGGATGGAAGAGAAGACCACCTGCGCTCCCAGTTCTTTCACTTTCTTGCCTAAGTCTTCATAGTCTCTGCAGATGGTTTCCAGGTCGTTCCTTGCGGTGTCATTTGTCCCCACATGTAGTAGCAGGAATGGGTAGTCATCTGTAGGTCTGAAGAGTCCTGATATCCTGTCAGACACATCTTTAATTTTTGCACCTGGAAGACAACACATTTCTCTTGAAGTTATATCCGGTCTGCAGATAGCGGCCTCTGTTCCTCTCAACAGGGAATCCCCCATGACCACCACTCTCCGTTTCTTCTTCACAACATTTTTCTTTCTCCATCCAGGAGGACTCTGAAGGCGTACAAGGTTGCTGTTTGTGGGTAAAGTCTTATCCTGATGTATTTCTTCATCATTTTCCTGCGTGAGAGCCTGGTACTGGTTCCTGAGCAGTATGGGTGCTGACTGCCTCCTGATCCTCCTGCTTCTCTGGGTCACGTGTCTCCATTTCTCTGTTTCTTCAGGTGCACTTCGAATTTCTTCTCTTTCTGTAACATGAAGAGATTATTCTGCTCTGTCTAAGAACTCTTCACCTTCCTTAATGATCTTCAACGTAGCTAACCTCTCTTTGAGATTTTGCAACTTTTCCTCCAACAGGGACACAAGCTTGCATTTGTGGCATGTGAAGTTTGGCTTTTCCACTGGTAAATCTGTGAACATGTAGCAAGAAATGCAGCTCACCAAATGGCTCCTGGCCTCTTCCATATTGAGATTTCTTAAAAACGATGAAAGATGACCCTATCGTTACATCCAAGCACAGGAAGCTACAGAGACTCCAAGCTGAACAGATTAACCCCTACACTGTTAGCAGAAACCTGCACTGTTTAATATGAAGGAGATGTGCTGCTAATCAGTGCAGAAGTATGCAAAATCTGACAACACGGTGACAGAACACCCCCCCCCTTCTGCAATGGACCTCTGGAACCTCAGGTCCCGGTTTTTTAGGGTGTTCTCCGTGAAAGGACTGGACCAACCTGACAGCATGGACATCAGATGCTGGTACCCACATCCTCTGTTCAGGACAGTATCATTTCTGGGTGGAACGCCGCGAGATTGGCAGCATCCAATTGTGTGATACGTAGAGCAATGAACTATGGTCAGGAGTGCGCCAAGGACAAGAAGGGAATCTGATGTCTTTATTCCACAACGCGCATCAACAGTACCTTGTTGAAACACGTTGTGGAATAAAGACATCAAACAGATTCCCCTCTTGTCCTTGACGCACTCCTGACCGCAGTTCATTGCTGTACAGTTACTGTCCCTCAACGAGGGTCTGCGGCTGGTGCTGCCTTGGGCTTGTCATCTACCGTCCTCCCCACTGGTGTGGCTCACGCCAGCACTCCATGTAGACCGCTTTTCATTTTATCCAAGTGTGTGATATGCACACTCCCTGCCACATTCTGACTAGACGTGTCTCAATGTAAGTGCATGAGAAAGGCACGAAAGTCTAGTTGGACATCGCCAGGACATATCACACACTTGCAGTCACAAAACTCCCCACTCCCCTCACCAGAGGAACCACAAGGCTGCAGAGCTGTAACCTAAAGCCAGACAAGCCTTACAATACTGTGCAAAATAAAGGCCGATACTGGAGCCGAGAGGAACACGGCATTTACCAACCCTGGCCGCTAACCAGACCAACAGAACATACAGTTCATAAATCTGCTCTACTTATACAATGACCAGCAGCTCCCAACACAGTACGATGCCCCCACAGTACATCCCACACACACGATACGATGCCCCACAGTACATCCCCCCCACACACACGATACGATACCCCACAGTACAACCCCCCACAAACACACGATACGATGCCCCCACAGTACATCCCCCCACACACACGATACGATGCCCCACAGTACATCCCCCCCACACACACGATACGATACCCCACAGTACAACCCCCCACAAACACACGATACGATGCCCCCACAGTACATCCCCCCCACACACACGATACGATGCCCCACAGTATATCCCCCCACAAACACACGATACGATGCCCCACAGTATATCCCCCCCACACACACGATACGATGCCCCACAGTATATCCCCCCACAAACTCACGATACGATGCCCCCACAGTACATCCCCCCCACACACACACGATACGATGCCCCCCCAGTACATCCCCCCACACACACACGATACGATGCCCCCACAGTACATCCCCCCCACACACACACGATACGATGCCCCCACAGTACATCCCCCCACACACACACACGATACGATGCCCCCACAGTACATCCCCCCCACACACACACACGATACGATGCCCCCACAGTACATCCCACACACACCATACGATGCCCCCACAGTACATCACACACACACGATACGATGCCCCCACAGTACATCCCACACACACGATACGATGCCCCCACAGTACATCCCACACACACGATACGATGCCCCACAGTACATCCCCCCACAAACACACGATACGATGCCCCCACAGTACATCCCCCCCCACACACACACGATACGATGCCCCCACAGTACATCCCACATACACGATACGATGCCCCCACAGTACATCCCACACACACGATACGATGCCCCCACAGTACATCCCACACACACGATACGATGCCCCCACAGTACATCCCCCCACAAACACACGATACGATGCCCCCACAGTACATCCCCCCCACACACACACACGATACGATGCCCCCACAGTACATCCCCCCACACGATACGATGCCCCCACAGTACATCCCCCCACACGATACGATGCCCCCACAGTACATCCCCCCCACACACACACACGATACGATGCCCCCACAGTACATCCCCCCCACACACACACACGATACGATGCCCCCACAGTACATCCCCCCACACACACATGATACGATGTCCCCAGAGTACATCCCCCCCACACACACACACGATACGATGCCCCCACAGTACATCCCCCCACACACGATACGATGCCCCCACAGTACATCCCCCTCTCACACACACGATACGATGCCCCCACAGTACATCCCCCACACACACACACGATACGATGCCCCCACAGTACATCCCCCCCACACACACACGATACGATGCCCCCACAGTACATCCCCCCCACACACACACGATACGATGCCCCCACAGTACATCCCCCCCACACGATATGATGCCCCCACAGTACATCCCCCCACACGATACGATGCCCCCACAGTACATCCCCCCAACGCACACACGATACGATGCCCCCACAGTACATCCCCCCAACGCACACACGATACAATGCCCCCACAGTACATCCCACACACACGATACGATGCCCCCACAGTACATCCCACATACACGATACGATGCCCCCACAGTACACCCCCCCCACACACACACGATACGATGCCCCCACAGTACATCCCACATACACGATACGATGCCCCCACAGTACATCCCACACACACGATACGATGCCCCCACAGTACATCCCACACACACACGATACGATGCCCCCACAGTACATCCCACACACACGATACGATGCCCCCACAGTACATCCCACACACACGATACGATGCCCCCACAGTACATTGTATGAGAGCATTTGACAAAGTCTCTCATACAATCCTTATTGAAAAAATGACTAAGTATGGAATGGACAAGGCAACTGTTAGGTGGGTTCATAACTGGCTTAGTGATCGGACCCAAAGAGTGGTCGTAAATGGCTGCACATCCAGTTGGAAGAATGTCTCAAGTGGGGTACCACAGGGCTCTGTCCTGGGCCCTGTATTGTTCAACATCTTTATCAACGATTTAGATGAAGGAATTGAGGGTAAACTGATTAAATTTGCTGATGACACAAAGCTAGGAGGGATAGCTAATACTAGAGAAGAGAGAGAGAGAGGATTCAAAAAGATATAAATAAACTGGAGCAGTGGGCAGCAACTAACAGAATGGTTTTTAACAGGGAAAAATGCAATGTACTACATCTGGGCAATAAAAATGAAAAAAGCATATACAGAATGGGAGGAATAGGGCTAAGTGACAGCACATGTGAAAAAGACTTGGGTATACTAATAGATCACAGACTGAATATGAGTCAACAGTGTGATGCAGCAGCAAAAACGGCAAATGCAATTCTAGGATGTATTAACAGAAGCATACAGTCTAGATCACGTGACGTCATTATTTCCCTCTACTCCTCTTTGGTCAGACCTCATCTGGAATATTGTGTCCAGTTTTGGGCGCCACATTTTAACCCCTTTCTGCCATCCGACGTACTATCCCGTCCATGGGACCTGGGCCCCTATGCCCATGGACGGGATAGTACGTCGGCGCGATCAGCGGCGCCCACGTGGTGAGCGCCGCTGATCGCGGCCGGGTGTCAGCTGATTATCACAGCTGACACCTAGCACAATGTGTCAGGGGCAGTCACGGACCGCCCCCGACACGTTAACCCCTTGCACACCGCGATCAAACATGATCGTGGTGTACCGGGGGTTAAAGGGAAGCATCGGCAGGGAGGGGGCTCCCTCCGTGCTTCCCTGAGCCCCCCACGGCAGCGCAATATGCAGCGCTGCTGCGGGGGACTCCCTTCCTCCAGGCCCCCGAATCCAAGATGGCGACGGGGGCCTTCGGGGGCCTGCGGAAGCTGGCTTCCTCAGTGCCTGCAAAGTGCAGGCATGAGGAAGCCTTCTGCAGTGCCTGTGTCAGATCGCTGATCTGTCACAGTGATCTGTGATGTGACAGATCAGCGATCTGTCACAGGACAGTGATGTCCCACCTGGGACTATTTAATAAAGTAAAAAAAAATAAAAAAAAGTGTTAAAATAATTAAAAAAAAAAAAAAAATCGCCAAATAAATTAGAAAAAAAAAAAAAAAATATTCCCCCAATAAATCCATTTTTTGGAAATAATAAAAAAAAACAAACAATAAAAGTACACATATTAGGTATCGCCGCGTCCGTAATGACCCGCCCTATAAAACTGTCCCATTAGTTAACCCCTTTAGCGAACCCCTTAAAAAATAAAAATAAAAAACGAAGCAAAAAATAATGATTTATTATCATACCGCCAAACAAAAAGTGTAATAACGCGCGATCAAAAAGACGCATATAAATATCCATGGTACTGCTGAAAACGTCATCTTGTCCTGCAAAAAACGAGCCGCCACACAGCATCATCAGCGAAAAAATAAAAAAGCTATAGCTCGCAGAATAAAGCGATGCAAAAATAATTTTTTATATAAAAGTTTTCATTGCATAAAACCGACAAAAACATAAAAAAACGACCTAAATGAGGTATCGCTGTAACCGTACCGACCCGAAGAATAAAACCGCTTTATCAATTTTACCGCATGCGGAACGGTGTAAACGCACCCCCCAAAAGAAATTCATGAAACACTGGTTTTTGTTCATTCTGCGTCCCAAAAATAGGAATAAAAAGCGATCAAAAAATGTCACGTGCCCGAAAATGGTACCAATAAAAACGTCAACTCGTCCCGCAAAAAATAAGACCTCACATGACTCGGTGGGTCAAAATCCAGAAAAATTATAGCTCTCAATATGTGGTGATGCAAAAACTATTTTTACAATAAAAAGCGTCTTTTAGCGTATGACAGCTGCCCAACATAAAAACCGCCATAAATAGTAAATCAAACCCCCCGTTATCACCCCCTTAGTTAGGGAAAAATAATAAAATTAAAAAAAAGTATTTATCTCCATTTTCCCATTAGGGTTAGGGTAAGGCTGTGTGCACACGCTGCGGAATATGCGGATTCATCCGCGCGGATTTTGTAAAATCCGCAGGTGAAACCGCAGGTCAAAAGACCTGCGGTTTTACCTGCGGATTGCTCTGCGGTTTTGTCCTGCGGTTTTTCATCTCCTCAATAGAGGAGATGGCAAACCGCAGGAGAATCCGCAGAAAGAATTGACATGTCAATTCTTTCTGCGGATTGAAAACCGCAGATAATCCGCGCGGAAAATTCCGCACCGTCTGCACTGCGGTTTTTGATTCCCATAGGGAATCATGGTACTGTACACCGCAGCAGAAACTGCTGCGGGTCCGCAGCAGCCAAAACCGCTGCGGAACCGCAGCAAAATCCGCAGTGTGTGCACACAGCCTTAGGGTTAGGGCTAGGGTTAGGGCTCAGATTAGGGTTAGGGGTGTGTTGGGGTTCGGGTTGGAGTTAGAATTGGGGGTTTCCACTGTTTGGGCACATCAGGGGCTCTCTAAATGCAACATGGCGTCTGATCTCAATTCCAGCC
The DNA here is from genome assembly GCF_039654945.1 of Dendrobates tinctorius. Taxonomy (NCBI): domain Eukaryota; kingdom Metazoa; phylum Chordata; class Amphibia; order Anura; family Dendrobatidae; genus Dendrobates; species Dendrobates tinctorius. The sequence continues at coordinate 2,909,231 of NW_027361809.1, forward strand.
AATTCTGAGTTGAAAAAGTCAAATGGTGCTCCTTCCCTTCCAAGCTCTGCCATGCGCCCAAACAGTGTTTTACCCCCACATGTAGGGTATCAGCCTACTCAGGACAAATTGCACAACAATTTTTGGGGTCCAATTTCTCCTGTTACCCTTAGGAAAATAAAAAATTGGGGGCAAAAATATCATTTTTGTGGAAAAAAATGATTTTTTTATTTTCACGTCCGAGTGTTATAAACTTCTGTGAAGCACTTGGGGGTTCAAAGTGCTCACCACACATCTAGATAAGTTCCGTGGGGGGTCTAGTGTCCAAAATGGGGTCACCTGTGGGGAGTTTCAATAGTTTAGGTACATCAGGGGCTCTCCAAACGCACATGACATCCGCAGACCATTCCATCAAAGTCTGCATTCCAATACGTCACTGCTTCCCTTCCGGGCCCCGTCGTGTGTCCATACAGTAGTTTTCTCCCACATATGGGGTATCAGCATACTCAAGACAAATTGGACAACAAATTTTGGGGTCCAATTTCTCCTGGTACCCTTGGGAAAATAAAAAAATGGTGACTAAAAGATCATGTTTGTGGAAAAAATACGAATTTTTTATTTTCACGCCCGGGCATTATAAACTTCTGTGAAGCACTGGGGGGGTCAAAGTGCTCACCATACATCTAGATAAGTTCCTTGGGGGGTCTAGTTTCCAAAATGGTGTCATTTGTGGGGGGTTTCCACTGTTTTGGTACATCAGGAGTTTTCCAAACGCGACATGGTGTCCGATCTCAATTCCAGCCAGAAACGTCAAATGGCGCTGCTTCCCTTCCGAGCTCTGCCATGCGCCCAAATAGTGGTTTACCCCCACATGTGGGGTATCAGCGTACTCAGGACAAATTGCACAATAACTTTTAGGGTCCCGTTACCCTTGGAAAAATAAGAATTGAGGGTGAAAAGATCATTTTTGTGGAAAAAATATGATTTTTTTAATTGTATGGCTTTATGTTATAAACTTCTGTGAAGCCCATGGGGGTTCAAAGTTCTCACCACACATCTAGATAAGTTCCTTAGGGGGTCTAGTTTCCAAAATGGTGTCATTTGTGGGGGGTTTCCACTGTTTTGGTACATCAGGGGTTTTCCAAACGCGACATGGTGTCCGATCTCAATTGCAGCCAAAAACGTCAAATGGCGCTGCTTCCCTTCCGAGCTCTGCCATGCGCCCAAATAGTGGTTTACCCCCACATGTGGGGTATCAGCGTACTCAGGACAAATTACACAATAACTTTTAGGGTCCCGTTACCCTTGGGAAAATAAAAATTGGGGTGAAAAGATCATTTTTGTGGAAAAAATAGGATTTTTTAGTTGTACCGCTGTACGTTATAAACTTCTGTAAAGCCCTTGTGGGTTCAAAGTTCTCACCACATATCTAGATAAGTTCCTTGGGGGGTCTAGTTTCCAAAATGGGGTCACTTGTAGGGGGTTTCCACTGTTTAGGTACATCAGGGACTCTCCAAACGTGACATGGCGTCCAATCTGAATTCCAGCCAATTTTGCATTGAAAAAGTCAAACGGCGCTCCTTCCATTCTGAGCTCTGCCATGCACCGTAACAGTCGTTCCCCCCACATATCAGGTATCAGCGTACTCAGGACAAATTGCACAATAACTTTTGCAGTCCAATTTCTCTTGTTACCCTTGGTAAAATAAAAAAAATTGAACCTGAAGTATTTTTTTTATGAAAAAGTTAGATGTTCATTTTTTTTTAAATATTCAAAAAAATTCCTGTGACGCACCTAAAGGGTTAATAAACTTCTTGAATGTGGTTTTGAGCACTTTAAGGGGTGCAGTTTTTAGAATGGTGTCACTTTTGGGTATTTTCTATCATATAGACCCCTCAAAGTGGCTTCAAATGTGATGTGGTCCTAAAAATAAAATGGTGTTGTAAAAATGAGAAATCGCTGGTCAACTTTTAACCCTTATAACTTCCTAACAAAAAAAATTTTGTTCCAAAATTGTGCTGATGTAAAGTAAACATGTGGGAAATGTTAGTTATCAAGTTTTTTGTGTGCCGTATCTCTGTGATTTAAGGGCATAAAAATTCAAAGTTGGAAAATTGCGAAATTTTCAAAATTTTCGCCAAATTTCCGTTTTTCTCACAAATAAACGCAAGTTATTTGAATGAAATTTTACCACTAACATGAAGTACAATATGTCACGAGAAAACAATATCAGAATCACCGGGATCCATGGAAGCGTTCCAGAGTTATGACCTCATAAAGGTACAGTGGTCAGAATTGTAAAAATTGGCCCGGTCATGGACGTGCAAACCACCCTTGGGGGTGAAGGGGTTAAAAAAGACATCAACAAACTGGAGCAAGTTCAGAAAAGAGCGACCAGAATGGTGACCGGTCTGCAAACCCTGTCTTATGAGGAAAGGTTGCAGGATTTTGGGATTTAGTTTGCAAAAGAGAAGACTGAGAGGAGACTTAATAGCTGTCTACAAATATCTAAAGGGCTGTCACATTGTAGAAGGATCAACTTTATTCTCATTTGCACAAGGAAAGACTAGAAGCAATGGGATGAAACTGAATGGGAGGAGACACAGATTAGATATTAGAAAGAACTTTTTGACAGTTAGAGTGATCAATGAGTGGAACAGGCTGCCACGAGAAGTGGTGATTTCTCCTTCAATGGAAGTCTTCAAACAGAGGCTGGACAGACACCTGACTGGGATGATTTAGCGAATCCTGCTGTGAGCAGGGGGTTGGACCAGATGGCCCAGGAGGTCCCTTCCAACTCTACGATTCTATGATTCTATCCCACACACACGATACGATGCCCCCACAGTACATCCTACCACAAACACACGGTACAATGCCAACACAACACATCCCCCACACACGGTATGATGCCCCCAAAGTACACCCTCCACACACGGTATGATGCCCCCAAAGTACACCCCCACACACGCAGTACGCTGCCACAGTACATCCCTCCACATACAGTATGATGTCCCCACAGTACATTCCCCCACACACACAGTATAATGACCCCACAGTACATTCCCCCCACACAGTACACAGTGCCTGGCGAAAGTATTCGGCCCCCTGGAACGTTTCAACCTTTTCCCACATATCATGCTTCATACATAGATACCAAATGTAAATTTTTGGTGAAGAATCAACAACATGTGGGACACAGTTGTGAAGTTGAATGAAATTTATTAGTTATTTTAAATTTTTGTTGAAATTCAAAAACTGAAAAGTGGGGCGTGCAATATTATTCGGCCCCTGTAACTTAATACTTTGTTGCGCCACCTTTTGCTGCGATTACAGCTGCAGTCGCTTGGGGTTTGTCTCTATCAGTTTTGTACATGGAGAGACTGAAATTCTCGCCCATTCTTCCTTGGCAAACAGCTCGAGCTCAGTGAGGTTGGATGGAGATCGTTTGTGAACAGCAGTTTTCAGCTCTTTCCACAGACTCTCGATTGGATTCAGGTCTGGACTGTGACTTGGCCATTCTAACACCTGGAGACGTTTATTTGTGAACCATTGTACTGTAGATTTTGCTTTATGTTTGGGATCATTGTCTTGTTGGAAGACAAATCTCCGTCCCAGTATCAGGTCTTTTGCAGACTCCAACAGGTTTTCTGCAAGAATGGTCCTGTATTTGGCTCCATCCATCTTCCCATCAATTTTAACCATCTTTCCTGTCCCTGCTGAAGAAAAGCAGCCCCAAACCATGATGCTGCCACCACCATGTTTGACAGTAGGGATGGTGTGTTCAGGGTGATGAGCTGTGTTGCTTTTACGCCAAACATATCGTTTGGCATTGTTGCCAAAAAGTTCAAAGTTTTGGTTTCATCTGACCAGAGCACCTTCTTCCACATGTTTGGTGTGTCTCCCAGGTGGCTTGTTGCAAACTCTAAACGACATTTTTTATGGATATCTTTGAGAAATGGCTTCCTTCTTGCCACTCTTCCATAAAGGCCAGATTTGTGCAGTGTGTGACTGATTGTTGTCCTATGGACAGACTATCCCACCTCAGCTGTAGATCTCTGCAGTTCATCCAGAGTGATCATGGGCCTCCTGGCTGCATCTCTGATCAGTCTTCTCCTTGTTTGAGATGAAAGTTTAGAGGGACGGCCGGGTCTTGGTAGATTTGCAATGGTATGATACTCCATCCATTTCAATATGATCGCTTGCACAGTGCTCCTTGAGATGTTTAAAGTTTTGGAAATCATTTTGTATCTCAATCCGGCTTTAAACTTCTCCACAACAGTATCACGGACCTGCCTGTTGTGTTCCTTGGTCTTCATGATGCTCTCTGTGCATCAAACAGAACCCTGAAACTATCACAGAGCAGGTGCATTTATACGGAGACTTGATTACACACAGGTGGATTATATTTATCATCATTAGTCATTTAGGACAACATTGGATCATTCAGAGATCCACAATGAACTTCTGGAGTGAGTTTCCTGCACTGAAAGTAAAGGGGCCGAATAATATTGCACGCCCCAATTTTCAGGTTTTCAATTTCCACAAAAATTTAAAATAACCAATAAATTTCGTTCAACTTCACAATTCTGTCCCACTTGTAAATTTTTGGTGAAGAATCAACATGTGTTATCTTTATGTTTGAAGCATGATATGTGGGAAAAGGTTGAAAAGTTCCGGGGGCCAAACACTTTTGCAAGGCCCTGTAATGTCCCCACAGTACATTCCCCCACACACAGTATAAGGTCCCCACAGTACATTCCCCCCACACAGTATGATGTCCCCACAGTACATTCCCTCCACACACAGTATGATGTCCCCACAGTACATTCCCCCCCACACAGTATGATGTCCTCACAGTACATTGCCCCACACACAATATGATGCCCCCACAGTACATTCCCTCCACACACAGTATGATGCCCCCACAGTACATTCCCTCCACACACAGTATGATGCCCCCACAGTACATTCCCTCCACACACAGTATGATGTCCCCACAGTACATTCCCTCCACACACAGTATGATGTCCCCACAGTACATTCCCTCCACACACAGTATGATGTCCCCACAGAATATTCCCCCCACACAGTATGATGTCCCCACAGTACATTCCCTCCACACACAGTATGATGTCCCCACAGTACATTCCCCCACACACAGTATGATGTCCCCACAGAATATTCCCCCCCACACACAGTATGATGTTCCCACAGTACAACGTCCTCACACTACATTCCTCCACACACAGTATGTCCTCACAGTACATTCCCCCACACACAGTATGATGTCCCCACAGTACATTCCCTCCACACACAGTATGATGTCCCCACAGTACTTTCCCCCACACACAGTATGATGTCCCCACACTACATTCCCCCACACACAGTATGATGTCCTCACAGTATGTCTCCACAGTACATTCCCCACCATGCACAGTATGTCTCCACACACAGTATGATGTCCCCACAGTACATTCTCTCCACACACTATGATGTCCCCACAGTACATTCCCCCCACACACAGTATAATGTCCCTACAGTACATTCCCTCTACACACAGTATGTCCCCACAGCACATTCCCCACACACAGTATGATGTTCCCACAGTACATTCCCCCACAGTATGATGTCCTCACAGTACATTCCCCCACACACAGTATGATGTCTCCACAGTACATTACCCCCACACAGTATAATGTCCCTACAGTACATTCCCTCTACACACAGTATGTCCCCACAGCACATTCCCCACACACAGTATGATGTCCCCACAGTACATTTCCCCCACACACAATATGATGTCCCCACAGTACATTCCCCCACACAGTATGATGTCCCCACAGTACATTCCCCCACACACAGTATAATGTCCTCACAGTACATTCCCCCACACACAGTATAATGTCCTCACAGTACATTCCCCCACACACAGTATGTCTCCACAGTACATTCCCCCACACACAGTATGTCTCCACAGTACATTCCCCACACACAGTATGATGTCTCCACAGTACATTCCCCCCACACACAGTATGATGTTCCCACAGTACATTCCCCCACACAGTATGATGTTCCCACAGTACATTCCCCCACACACAGTATGATGTTCCCACAGTACATTCCCCCACACACAGTATGATGTCCCCACAGTACATTCCCCCCACACACAGTATGATGTCCTCACAGTATGATGTCCAGACAGTACATTCCCCCACACACACAGTATGATGTCCTCACAGTACATTCCCCCACACACAGTATGATGTCCTCACAGTACATTCCCCCCACACACAGTATGATGTCCCCACACAGTATGTCTCCACAGTACATTCCCCCACACAGTATGATGTCCTCACAGTACATTCCCCCCACACACAGTATGATGTCCCCACAGTACATTCCCCACACACAGTATAATGTCTCCACAGTACATTCTCTCCACACACAGTATGATGTCCCCACACAGTATGTCTCCACAGTACATTCCCCCACACAGTATGATGTCCTCACAGTACATTCCCCCACACACAGTATGATGTCTCCACAGTACATTCCCCCAACACACAGTATGATGTCTCCACAGTACATTCCCCCACACACAGTATAATGTCCTCACAGTACATTCCCCCACACACAGTATGATGTTCCCACAGTACATTCCCCCACACACAGTATGATGTTCCCACAGTACATTCCCCCACACACAGTATGATGTCCTCACAGTACATTCCCCCACACAACAGTATAATGTCCTCACAGTACATTCCCCCACACACAGTATAATGTCCCCACAGTACATTCCCCCACACACAGTATAATGTCCCCACAGTACATTCCCCCACACACAGTATGATGTCCCCACAGTACATTCCCCCACACACAGTATGATGTCCCCACAGTACATTCCCCCCACACACAGTATGATGTCCTCACAGTACATTCCCCACACAGTATGATGTCCCCACAGTACATTCCCTCCACACAGTATAATGTCCCCACATTACATTTCCCACACACAAGGCACGATGTCCCTACTGCAGATTGTGCCCCCCGCAGCTGGGAACAGGCAAAGCTCCTAAATCACAGGAATAATTTGACAGAATAATCAAAAGAAACGTTTATTGCCGGAGTAGAAGCGCGGACATAACCACGTTACGGCTTCATATCTGGAAAATGGAGAGAAGGAATAAAATGATCTAGAAATGTCATTGATGGACTGGATCCAGAGATCAGCAATCGGTTGCAGATCCTGGGAGCTACGACACGCAGAGGGAGGGGCCAAGTGTGGGGCGGGGCCTCTATACCGTGGGCTTCTTCTGAGAGAGGTTGATTTTATCACCGAGACTCAATGCCATGCCCTGCGGGAGAGAGCAGACATTACTGGACGCTCGCCGTGCGCACAGTGCTTATGTAGCGGGCGGATCCCTCACCTGGCTCTTGGCTCTGATCCGTATGTGTCCAGTCACCGGAGCGTCGGGGCCCAGGTGGATAGGCTTCTCAATGCTGACATTGGCGAGTGCATCCTCACCAAATATGGAGCGAGCGTAGAGATTGGCCGCCATGAAGCCGCAGTAACCAGACAGCGCCTGAAGGAAGAGATCACATCGATCACAAGAGGATTCCCCTCCAGTCTGTGGAGGAGCACAGCTGCAGCGGGGGACGATGTGCGGTCACAGGGCCACTGATCTGCAGGCGGCGCAGCATTTGTTGCCCGGCGCTCACCTTCTCTGGTGTCAGACACTTCATGTTTGTGGAGCCCAAGATGTGCTGCAGATACTCGTTCAGGTCGATAATGTTGGTGTTAACGGTGACCTGGATGGAGATAAAAGACAGCGGATCACGCGGGGGGGGGGGATCACTCGGGGGTGGGCGACACCTTTACCTCCATTCACACGGCGCTCACCTTGTTCTCCCACTCAAACTCGGCCCACATCTGCCTGAACTCGGAGTCCGTGCAGCCGGCCGGCTGGATGTAATCCATGATGTCGATGTGGATGTCACTGAGGACCACACAGTTCCTGTCGCTCGCTGCCCCGGACACATCATACACTGCAGATAGAAAGCTCCGGTCAGCGCAGAGCATCTACACGCAGAGCTGTACTACACAGTGGTTACACCTGCCCCTCCTCCATGCTTTACACTGCAGCTCTGCTTTGATGAGAGCAACATCAGCACATGGAAAGCCGACATTACAGTAAGGAAAAACGGAAACTGCGGCACGAAGACAGAGGGGCCAGGAGGTATGATGAACACAGTGGAGCCCCCTGTGGTTAGTGTAGGACACCGCATTTTACAAGGGTCTCACCAATGTTTCCAAATATGATCCCGTTTTCTGTTGAGGCAACTTTCACATTCGCTTTGATGTTTGCAAAGTCGTGTGGGGCGAGTGTGAGGGGCGACGGCTTTTCCACAAGTTTCAGATCCCCTGAAATTAATGACAGACGTCACAACGGTTAATACAATTTGGCTCATAAGTTTACACACCCTGGCAGAATTTTTGCTTTCTTGGCTTTTTTCCTGAGAATATGAATGATAACACCAAACCTTTTCTCCACTCATGGTTAGTGGTTGGGTGAAGCCATTTATTATCAGACTACTGTGTTTTCTCTTTTTAAGGCTGCATTCACGTTGCTTTTTTTTGCGTTTTCGCTGCGTTTTTTAACGTGTGATTTTGCTGTGAAAACGCAAAAAAAAAAAAAAAAAAAAAAGAGTGTCCCATGCAATCCTATGGGATTCCGCAATGCTGTGCTAATGCTGCGTATTTTCCTGCGGAGGAATCGCATCGCGAAAAAATACGCTGCATGCTCATTAATTTGCGGAATCGCGGCGATCCCACACCCTTAGGAATGCGTTGTTCCACTCACTTTCCGCATGTGGCTGTGCACACCATGCGAAAAGTAAGCAGAACATGTGCAGATGGTACCCAGGGTCTGGAGGAGAGGAGGCTGTCCTCCAGGTACCATATCCCTGTAAAAAATAGAATAAAAAATAAAAAATGGTGTTATATTCACCTTCCGGCGTCCCGCGCAGCCTTCCCGGGCCTCAGCGATGCTTCCGTTCCCAGTAATGCCTTGCGAGACCTTTGATGACGTCGCGGTCTCGCGATACTGTAGCAGTCTCAATTCCTCGCGAGACCGCGACGTCATCAAAGGTCTCGCAAGGCATTACTGGGAACGGAAGCATCGCTGAGGCCCGGGAAGGCTGCGCGTGACATCGGAAGGTGAATATAAAATCAATTTTTTAAAATTATTTGTAACGCTTTATCTTTTACTATTGATGCCGCATAGACAGTCTCAATAGTAAAAAGTTGGTCACACTCGGCAAACACTGTTTGCCGAGTGTGACCAACCTGTCAATCAGTTCTTCAAGCGATGCTACAGATCACTTGGAAAACGCTAGCATTCTGCAAGCTAATTACGCTTACAAATCGCTAGTTTTTCAGCAGGAAAATCGCGGGAATTTAAAGTGCGATTTTCCTGCGGAATGGAATTCCGGAATTCTCACGGTAACTTCCGGGAGAGTTCCGTTTCGTGTGCACATAGCCCAAATCATAGAATCATAGAGTTGGCCCAGGAGGTCCCTTCCATCTGGTCCAACCCCCTGCTCAAAGCAGGATTCGCTAAATCATCCCAGTCAGATGTCTGTCCAGCCTCTGTTTGTAGACTTCCATTGAAGGAGAACTCACCACTTCTCGAGGCAGCCTGTTCCACTCATTGATCACTCTGTCAAAAAGTTTTTTCTAATATCTAATCTGTGTCTCCTCCCATTCAGTTTCATCCCATTGCTTCTAATCTTTCCTTGTGCAAATGAGAATAAAGTTGATCCTTCTACAATGTGACAGCCCTTTAGATATTTGTAGACAGCTATTAAGTCTCCTCTCAGTCTTCTCTTTTGCAAACTAAACATTCCCAAATCCTGCAACCTTTCCTCATAAGACAGGGTTTGCAGACCCGTCACCATTCTGGTCGCTCTTTTCTGAACTTGCTCCAGTTTGTTGATGTCTTTTTTTAAATGTGGCGTCCAAAACTGGACACAATATTCCAGATGAGGTCTGACCAAAGAGGAGTAGAGGGCAATAATGACTTCACGTCATCTAGACTGAATGCTTCTGTTAATACATCCTAGAATTGCATTTGCCTTTTTGGCTGCTGCATCACACTGTTGACTCATATTCAGTCTGTGATCCATTAGTATACCCAAGTCTTTTTCACATGTGCTGTTGCTTAGGCCTATTCCTCCCATTCTGTATATGCTTTTTTCATTTTTATTGCCCAGATGTAGTACTTTGCATTTTTCCCTGTTAAAAACCATTCTGTTAGTTGCTGCCCACTTCTCCAGTTTATTTATATCTTTTTGAATCCTCTCTCTCTTCTCTAGTATTAGCTATCCCTCCTAGCTTTGTGTCATCAGCAAATTTAATCAGTTTACCCTCAATTCCTTCATCTAAATCGTTGATAAAGATGTTGAACAATACAGGGCCCAGGACAGAGCCCTGTGGTACCCCACTTGAGACATTCTTCCAACTGGATGTGCAGCCATTTACGACCACTCTTTGGGTCCGATCATTAAGCCAGTTATGAATCCTCCTAACAGTTGCCTTGTCCATTCCATACTTAGTCATTTTTTCAATAAGGATTGTATGAGAGACTTTGTCAAATGCTTTGCTGAAGTCAAGATATACTATATCTACAGCATTTCCCTGATCCACCCAATCAGTGATTCTGTCATAGAAGGAAATTAAGTTAGTCTGACATTAGTTACAAACCCATGCTGACTCTGTTTAATCACCTCATTCTTATCCAGGTACTGACATACATGTTGTTGAATAATTTGTTCAAAGATCTTTCCTGGTATAGAAGTCAGACTCACCGGCCTATAGTTGCCTGGGTCCACCTTCTTCCCCTTTTTGAAGATAGGAACAACATTTGCTCTTCTCCAGTCTTCTGGGACTTCTCATGTTCTCCACGAATTTTCAAAGATTATGGAGAGGGGTTTAAAAATTTCTTCTGCTATCTCCTTCAGTACTCTGGGGTGTAATTCATCTGGACCTGGAGACTTGAATTCATTTAGGTTAGCTAAGTGTTTCCTCACTATATTTCTGTTTATAGATCTCCGGGTTTCTTCTATTCCCTTAACAGGACAGTGAAGGGCAGTTGATGTTACATTTTCTTTCTGAGAGAAAACAGATGCAAAATAGGAATTTAAAAGTTCGGCGTTCTCAACATTTCATCATTTTCATCCTGTAAAAATCCTATAGCATCTTTGACTTTTCTTTTACTTTTGACATATCCCCAAAATCCTTTATTATTGCTTTTGACATCTCTTGCAAGCCTCAATTCATTTTCAGCTTTAGCTAATCTGATTTGTGCCCTGCAGGTTCTGCAGACAGCATTATATTCTTCTTTAGATATGCCTCCCTCTTTCCATTTTATAAACATTTTTTTCTTCCTTTTTAGCATGTGTTTAAGTTCTGTGATCATCCATCCTGGTTTCCTTAAATGCTTCCTATTCTTCCCTCTTTTCGGAATTGTTAACAATTGTGCTTTGAGAATTTCATTTTTCAAGATTTCCCATCCTTCCTGGACATTTTTGTCTTTAAGGATATCCAGCCATTGGATCCCTCCAATTCTCTTTCTGAATCCCTTAAAATCTGCCTTTCTGAAATCTAATCTTGACGTCTGAGTCTTCACAGGTCTTCCTCCTCTAGTTATCCAAAATTCTAAAATAGCATGGTCGCTACCTCCTAGGGTCCCAGCCACTTTTACCTCCTCAACCATTTCCTCCCTGTTTATAAGGATTAGATCCAAGGTAGCAGTTCCCCTTGTTTTCTCCAGTACCTTTTGGAAGATAAAGTTGTCAGCAAGAGAGGATAAGAATTTCCTTGACCTGTTAGTTTTGCCTGAGAGAGATTCCCAACAAATGTCTGGATAGTTGAAATCTCCCATGACAACTATGTCATATTTTTTGGAGAACTTGGCCATTTGATGCATAAAGAGTTCATCCATATCTTCAGCTTGCACAGGCGGCCTGTAGTAAATGCCTACAATGGTGTCCTTTCCATTGTTCTGTCCTTGTATTCTTACCCAAACAGTTTCCACAGAACTCCCAGTCTCTGAAGCTTCGATCTCTGTGCAGATATACGCGTTTCTAACATACAATGCGACACCCCCTCCTCGTTTATCAAGTCTGTTTCTAGCGAATAAGTTGTATCCTTCTAGTCTTGTATTCCAATCATGTGTATTGTCCCACCAAGTTTCAGTGATTCCAATGACATCATATTTCTTTTCCTGTGTTAGTAGTTCCAATTCTCCTTGTTTGTTGCCCATGCTTTGTGCATTAGTATAGAAACATTTTAGTTTGTGATTGGTTTCTCTTTCTCCAATATTTTTATTATTTAGATTCTTTTGTACCATATATACTCGAATATAAGTCGAGATTTTCAGCCCAAAAAATTGGGCTGAAAGTCCCCCTCTCGTCTTATATTCGAGTCATATACAAAGGGGGTCAGAGGGGGAGGCGGGGGTGTCAGGTCATACTTACCCGCCCTGACGCTGTCTCTTGAGCCCCCAGCTTCTCCCCGTGCTCTCTCTTCCTGCCTTCAGCGGTCACGTGGTGCCGCTCATTAAAACTCATGAATATGCGCATATTAATGAGCGGTATCACAAGACCGCTGAATGCAGGAAGAGAGAGCATGGGGCTCAAGAGACAGCGTCAGGACGGGTAAGTACAGCGATACTCACCTGTCCTGCGTCCATGGCTGCTTGCTGCTGTCTGTCTTCGGTCAGTGACTTCAGACAGCAGAGGGTGCGGTGACGTGATTAGTGCGCCGCGCCCCCTGCAGTCTGAACGTCACTGACTGATGACGTGCAGATAGCGGTGAGCAGCCATGGACGCAGGACAGGTGAAAATCTGACACCCAGCGACGGAGAGGTGAGTATGTCATTTTTTTTATTTTTACATGCAGCAGCATATGGGGGAACAATCTATGGAGCTTCTTGTGGGGGCAGCATATGAGGGAACAATCTATGGAGCTATTTATGGGGGCAGCATATAAGGGAACAATCTATGGAGCTATTTATGGGGGCAGCATATAAGGGAACAATCTATGGAGCATTTCCCACCCTAGACTTATACTCGAGTCAATAAGTTCTCCCAGTTTTTTGTGGCAAAATTAGGGGGGTCGACTTATACTCGAGTATATACGGTATTTGTTCTTCCTTTCCACTTCTAATAGCAGAGTTCTCAATAGCATTTGTCAGGTGTATGGCTTTTTCTGGTCTTTTGCTTCCCTTCCCATGTTGTTCTAGTGTAAAGCTCTCCTTACAAGTGTAGCAAGGCGACTTCCAAATACATGTTTTCCAGTCTTGGTAAGGTGCACCCCATCTCTAGCATAATGACAACCCAAAACATCCAAATGACCCTGATCAAAAGTTTACATAACCTGGTGAATTTGGCCTCATAAACTGGAAATACTGTAAGACCAATTCCTCATGAAATAGAACAGATCACGGGTTATCAAGTTACATTGAGACTCCCAAACCCAACTAAAACTCCCCGGCGCCACCTTGGTGGCCGCAGCCCAGAACTCCACGGCGCCACCTTGGTGGCCGCAGCCCAGAACTCCACGGCGCCACCTTGGTGGCCGCAGCCCAGAACTCCACGGGGCCACCTTGGTGGCCGCAGCCCAGAACTCCACGGCGCCACCTTGGTGGCCGCAGCCCAGAACTCCACGGCGCCACCTTGGTGGCCGCAGCCCAGAACTCCACGGCGCCACCTTGGTGGCCGCAGCCCAGAACCTTGCCCAGCCCTCCACTTGCTGACAGTGAATGGTACTATTCTGGCTTTAATCCTGATCTAGTCCTGCTCACACAGCTGTGAACTTATCACGATGCAACAGTGCACACAATGCTCGAAACACTGCACCACTGAACTCGCTCCTGTCCTGACCACACAGCAAGTAGTTACACTGTATCAGGGAAGTAAAAGCAAGGACAGGCTGGATCTCAAACAAATGTTTCATCTGACTAACAGCGAGAAGAGGTCCGGAGAGAGAAACAAGACACAAAGTATTTTAGGACATTGCAGAAATATCAGAGCACATTCTCACCCAGCGTGGCGAGCTCCAGCGTGCAGTTCTGCAGGGTGTCACTGGTCTGATTGACAACCAACACATCCAGCACGATGTCATACTGGTTCACGTGCACATAGGCCTCCGCATACACCGGATCCGAGAACCCCGTCAGCTGAGTCACCTGCACCGGAGCAGAGAGAAGGGCTCATCCACAGAATCACCGCGACTACAGCGCCTCCACTACCTGCTGACAACCTGCCTGTAGTGTATACGTGAGAGGTTGTCAGCCCCGCCCCCAGTCATGACATCACTGATATGAGACCCTTATACTCCAGCCCCACCCCTCATCTATCACTGCTGACAACCTGCCTGTATACATGTGAGGTTGTCAGGCTCTGAGCTGTCGGTACCTTGTTCAGTTTTGATGCCAGCGGATCGGCTGCCTCCTTCCTCTGCGTGGTTCCCATCGCTGCCAGGAGACTTAGCTGGAACTGATCCTCCTTGGACGACATCTCGTTCTTGGCAGTCAGCTGCATGAAGGAGATGTGGTCGTCGGCCTGAACCGTCACGTTCCGTTTCTCGGACTCTTTCTGCTCGTGGTAAGAGAGGACGGTCAGTTAGATCCCATGACCACCATGGAGGAGATCGGCGGTGGCAGCCTCACCTTCTGCGACAGCTTCTCCTCCTCCAGCTTGGCGGACAGCATGTGTGACAGCGACAAGCGGCACTCCTTGTTGAAGATGTCGTTCATCAGCGGCGAGCACTCCGACAAAACCTTGAGACACAGGGAGATCCGGTCCACGTCATCGTCTGTGATAGGCTTCTTGGGAAGTGAGGACCTGCCCAGGTGTAGAATGGTCGCCATGAGAAGCATGGACTCCGCCACGAAGGACTGCAGAGAGGGAGACAAGAGGGCCGGGGTCAGGCGACAGGAGGGCATCGCAGTGCACCACTACCCTCATCATCCTGCTCCTATATGAATCTCGGGGCTTCGTCTCCTCACCGCCTCTGCTTGCTGTCCGTGAATGGGAACATTCTGGATAAATTTTAGCTGCAGATTCCACTTACGTTTTGTTTCTTCTTATCTTGGAGCAGCGCCACATAGCGCAGCGCGATCTTGGTCAGGGTGGTGGCGAGAGACGCGGCAACAAAGAAATCCCCGTCCAGCAAAAATCCACGGAGAGGCGGCCTGCGAAGGCAGCAAAATAAGGGTTAATACCAGCATCTGTGCAGTAAAAGCCGACTGACTGCTCTCATCATGCTCAGTAGCATGGCGAGCGCTGCTCTGGAGTACCAGCTGTAACCGCACCAATGAAATCCTAACCCAACCCTGACAGTGAGATGTGATCTGCAGAGCTGTGGATGCAGCTCTGGATGTGACCGGAGTAGAGGATATAAAACACTAAGTCCCGGAGCTGTCCGGCAGGAAATGTCTACACCGACCTCTCCTCCTCCTTCTTGGCGGGGCGGGAGCTGCTGAGCGCGCTCTGGGTGGCGTACGTGCCCATCTCCGTCACCAGCTTCTGACTGGGGCCGACCGTCACCTCCTCCTCCGGCTTCAGTTCTCCAGACTCCTTCTTTATCTCTGTCTCTACGATTGGGACCTGGAGGAGAGCGGGGGACGGAATGAAGCGTCATTCCCATCTCCTGTGCGGAGCCGTCACGATCAGCGGCACTCACCTCTCCCAGGGACCGGCGCACTTCTGTCATTACGCTCTGGATGTCGTCTTTAGTGCTGCAATATTCTCCCAGAATCCACAGCGCTCCACGGTAAATCCTGCAAGACAAGAGGCGTTGTATTCCCAGCATGGCCTGTGCTATGGGGGGGGTAAGGAGGTCACTGAGGGGTCCCCGATTAACTGGAGCAGCCCGATATTTCACTACTCCACTATAAATTAGAACACTTCCCCAGCAGTTAAGCGATCACCTACAGACGGCGCGCGAGTGAGCACACAGACAGCCGATGCACGATCACACAGCCAGGCAAGCAGACACCCCACACAACGGGCCGGGCGAGCACACACACAGCCGGCCGGGCGAGCACACACACACACAGCCGGTGCGCGAGCACACAGCCAGCGTGCACAGACACACACCACACACAGCTGGCCAGCGAGCACACACACACACCACACACCAGCAGGCTCGTGCAAACACAAGCTCAACAAGCAGTTTTACAGCACTGTAACGTATGGTGGTTTTATTCCATTTAGGGCCCATATTGTAATATTCTCAGGTGAAACGACCCCATGCGTCTACACAGCCATCACTGATCATGTACATTAGATGATACGGGTGTGTCCAAGCAGACAAAACTATGGGTGTCGCCATGAGAACAGAAAGGAATGCCTCCATTCCTCCGTTCTTTACACTGCAGGCGGAATCAAGAGAAGGCGATTTGTGGTCAGTGTTTATATCGCAAAACATCTTCTCTCAGTGATCAGACCGGTGAAAGCTCCTGGCACAGAGGGCGAAGTGCCAATACTCACTTCACAGACTTGATAGAGTGGAAAACCTCCAGCATCTTCTCCACGATGAGAGTTCTTAGGTTATCGAACCTCTGAACGGCTTCTCGCACGAACTCCAAGACGTCAGCAGCTGCCGCCTCGTTACTGTCGCTGAGGAACTCCATAAGCTGCAGACACAAGAAGGCGCAATAATGAAACCACGACATCAGCAAAACTAGAAACCTGACGGTGGATGGATTATCAGATTCCAGATTAGGGAAATGGCCCAGTAGTAAAACGACTGCAATCAGGTAAAATGCAGCGCTTTACTCTGGACTCACCACTGGGATGACGTTGGCGGCCATGTCTGGGAAGCGAACGCTGCAGGAGTGGAGCGTTCGGACGAGCAGCTGCCGGTACTTGTCTGTGTCCTCGTGCTCGGTCACATTGTTGGTCTTTATCACTTCCTTCTTCAGGACGATCACCAGCTACAATGACAGGATGCAAAAGTAAAATCGACCGCCCCACAGGACCGCCCCCTCCCCCCCCCAACACACACGCGTCGGCCCCCGCACCCCCCCACACACAGGCGTCGGCCCCTGCACCCCCCCCCACACACACAGGTGTCGGCCCCCGCACCCCCCCCACACACAGACACAGGCGTCGGGCCCTCGCACCCCCCCCCACACACAGGCGTCGGGCCCCCGTGCCCCTCTTACCTCTTCCACATTTCTAGAGGACACCAGGTCCAGAGCCAGCTGCAGAGTTTTCTTGCGCACTTCGAGGTCCGGGGTGCCGAGGACCCTCAGGATATCCATGACAAGATCCTGGAGGTGAAGAGCGAGAAGACGAGGAATGTAAATCAAAAGACTCCGAAAATACAACATTTTACTCCGGGTTTTATTTCCACACTGTTTTAAAGAGCTCTGCCTGACACATTGGCAGCAACCACTCCCGGTGAGGACGCGGACGTTCACTGCCAGCAAACAGAGATTGTAACATTGAAGGAATTAAAAAGAATACACTGGAAAAGTGTGAAGGTGAAGATTAGGACATCTGTACCTGCAGGACGCGCTCGTGGGATGGGTGATCCTTCAGCTCAATCAAGCGATCCAGGACAATCAGCTTCACATTGTTGTCGCTCTCTTTAATGATCAGGTCAATGTAGCACTGAGCCGCCGCCTGGACACGAACACGGAGAGCAAACATGGGTAGAGGACATGGAGAGCAGCACACACATACACGGGCGAGAGGACACGGAGAGCAACACACATACGGGGAGGGAGGACATTGAGAGCAACACACACGGGTAGGAGGACATTGAGAGCAACACACACACGGGCGAGAGGACACGGAGACCAATACACATACACGGGCAGGAGGACACGGGAGAGCAACACACAAGGGGGATGACAGAGAGCAACACACCGGCAGGAGGACACAATGATGTGTGGGTTTGACGCTTAGGGCTCACGCACCTTGATGGCGGTTGGAGCGCTGGACAGAGTGACGAGAGTCCCGGCAGCTTCATACTTCACAGCTGGGCTGGAGGACTGCAGTAGGTTGTAAATACATCGGATGAAGCGCGCTCTCTCAGAGGGGTTGGCGTGACACACCTGCCAAACACAGACATGGGATTACAGAAGCGCATGTGCAGAAGCCAGATCCATGAAAGACCAGAGCGTCCTCCGTCACTGACCACCGTGTGTAAATGCTTCCCCGTCTGCTTTACAATGTCCACCATTCACACCTCCACTTTGGTGCTCAGACAGCCGGACCAGAGCAGTGACACTTCTGGCACTTATGAGCACTGGGTGCCAGATGTCGGCACTGCCCTGGTTCAGCTCTATGAGTAACAATGTGGAAGTGTGAAGCCTTTTTTACGCTCTAAAGTTCCAATTTGGTTGTTGGTTGAGTCTTTTGTGCTAGCGGCCATGAATCGTGTCCACTACTTATAAACATGTCAAATTACACGAGCTCTAATGGCCTGTGGGTCATGCAGCTCGGCTGACTTGTAGTGTCACACACAACCTGCAGACAGGAGTGGCGCCGTTCATGGAGGAGTTGGGACTTTCTTTTGTATTCCCTTCTCCAGTCTGTTTATCAGAACAACATTAGATAAACTAAACAAGGGTCACCCCACACCTTATATATGAGCTCCACAATCACCAGCTGCAAGATGTCACCGAAGGTGTGGACCTGATCAATGCAGGTGCTGAGGTAATCCAGAGCCCGGTCCTGGGGAAACAAGTTCAGAGGTCACAAGGAACAGCCCCCAGCACAACAGATGAGTGGTCAGTGTTGTCATAGGGGCAACTGTGCAGATTCTCTGATTCCTTATCCTCCGCAGCAGCTCCATCTGAGTGCTTGCTGGTGTGAATGTGCCCCTATAACATCTCCCACAGGGGGGCTTGTGTACCTGGTCGGCATGAATCAGCATCATGAAGGCGTTCCTCTTGCAGCTGGCGTCCTTCTCGTTCACCAGGAAGTCGTGGATAAGCTCCGGGGCATCCGGAATTAGATGTTCAAAGTTTCTAAAAGAGAAGATTATTCAGAGCGATCAGGTCAGTGAACAAAGGAGACGCCAGCAGCGCAGCCCCCGCAATCATGGCACCACGGTCCGCTCAGGGGGTCTCTTCTACATTACTATCAAGAACAGATGACGCCTTAGCCACAGTGGAGGGTTTGTTACAATATATCAGTGCCGGTAAGGACAGTGTGCTCACATCGCACAGGACTAACTGCACTGATACACTGTAACAAGCCCACACCGGGGAAGAAAATAAGTGGATAAGAGACAGGCAAATAAGACTTGCAGGACCCTGGACAAGCGGCCATGTCAGTAGTCTGTAGCTGCTGGCATCCTGGAGCCCCACGTCCTTGCCCCCATATCCGCGCTACCTCTTATGATTAGTGGCTGCCACGACATTCTGCACGCGCTGCAACGCAGCATGACGACATTGTTGTAACATCAGGAAAGGCGCCGGGCACGTAGTAGGTAGCACAAGGCTCACAGGGTTCTGGTCTGCCAGACACACGACTAGAAAATCTGACCGGCACATGTATAGTAGTGTGCACAGGGTCAGCCAGAACAATACTACTAAGAAGACAGAGGCACTCAGAAATGGTAAGTTTAGAAACTTGGCTCTGCATTACTGCCATAGAAAACAGGGAATTGCTACATTATGTACAATGGAACAACGGAACCGCAATAAAAAAAATCAAAGTGTAGGGGGCTTCTTATCCCAGGACAGGGGTCTTATCAGGTCCGGTATGCCGTAATGATGGCCGTCGGGCTCACATACATCGGCCCATTTACTCCCTTTTTCTATAGCCATGTTGCTCTAGCAACTCTGGAAGTAGTCATTCATCGAGAGCAAGCAGGGATCCTGAAAATGGTGGCATAGTGGTGCTGTGAAGCCGCGGTACCTGTAGATGGTGTATATGGCCAGCACGGCGTTCCTCCTCACGTAACTGTGGCGATGTTCCAGGCAGGCCCGGATTGCCGGCATCAGAGGCTCCAGGAGCTCGGCCTCCTTCAGCTTACACAGGAAGCGCAGCGTGGAGCCGCGGATAAACTCGTTCGGATGCTGGAGATCCTGAAAAGATGAGAACAAATACACCGCAGTCACTACCGGAGGAGTCACGCCGGCAGCCATGTTGGCGGTCTCCCAGCATCAGTAGCGGACCTTCCTGTAGGCGTCGCACACGAGGATCATCTCCTGCAGCAGTTTGCCGTCCGGTGTCGTTTTGGGGACAATCTCCCAGAAGACGAGGAGCAGCTTCTTGATGGTGTGGTCCTGCAGCGGCAGCACGAAGCGGATGATGGTCATCAGGAGTCCGGGCAGCTTCTCTCCGTTCAGGATCATGGTGATCACTTTCTTCAGAGCCTCCGTCTTAGATTTCACATCTCCTTTCTCTGCGGGTGAACAAGGCACAGTGCATTACAGCAGAAAGTGTGCGGGAGGAGTAAGCGAACAGAAATGGCCAACTGAGCCCGTCTTGGGGCACACAGAGGTTACTCCGCAGCGCTCATGACTGGAGACAGTGTATTACCCAGGTCAGTCTTGAGCGTGATCTCTGATGGAGGCTCGGAGTCCATGGGGATGTTGATGAGGGTGTAGCACACGTTCTCTGCGGCCGTCATGGCTCCGGCCAGGTGTCTCAGACAGACGTACGGGAAAACGTGCAGCAGCTTCTGGCCCTGAGAACAAGAAAACGAGCAAAGGTGAGGAGCCAAAAACAGAAAGAGAACCAAACATAAAAAGAGGTGTGTACACAACTGAATAACACATGCATAAAAACAATTAAAAAAGACAAAAAAATGGCTGTACAGATATAAGCAGTAAAGGTCGGGACAGGGAGCAATGACCCCTCCGCAGTGCTAAGAATCAGCTCATTGTGATGATAGAATAATACTGACACCTAGTGGCGGCCGGGATAAACTGCAAGCAAACAAAAAACGCAGATGGCAGTATTAAAAGATGCTCAAAAGATAACGGGGTCACAATTTATCAAAGCATATAATATATGTGACTATACTCGACTGTCTAGATAGTACTGCAAGAGACTACTATACAAACTGCACAAAACCACCAAGATGAGGACGGGTAAGAGCGTTTACTGCAGCACAGGAATGCTGTGCAAGTGTGGAGGATCCAAACAAAATAAACATGGATGGGAGAAAAGGGAAAGATCAGGACGTCAAAGTGAAGAGAACATAAAAAACAGAAGAACTCGCTGAAGACAAAACAGTAGAAGCAGAAAAAGCCTCATTGTGGCAATTGGAGCAGTGTTGTAACCTGCTACCGGCACGATGGTCGGGAGGACGGCCGTGTATCACCACCTACAAGCGTGGCGTGCTCAGGGGAGAGCGGGGACTTGTGTCTTATAGATACAGCTCTGGCAAAAACTAGGAACGCACTGCACAGCTGTATAACAATCCGCTTCTCTCCGTGTCCGGCAGCCATTCCATTCCAGTGTCAGGTGAATTCCAACCAGAGTCCACCTCATTCTACTTAATGTGCTTCTGATTAGGTGATCACCGGAACCAAATCTTATCTAACAGAGGAAAGTATAAACACCCCGCTGTGGTGTTCACAGTCCTCCTGCAATAGGACAAGCTGGACGGCGAAACAAGTGCTAGGAATATCCCAAAAGTAAGGCTAAGTGCACACGTACCGGAACTCTCGCGGAAATTACCGCGAGAATTCCGGAATTCCATTCCGCGGGAAAATTGCATTTTAAATTCCCGCAATTTTCCCGCGGAAAAACTAGCATTTTGCAAGCGTATTTAGCTTGCAAAATGCTAGCATTTTCCAAGCGATCTGTAGCATCTCTTGGAGAACTGATTGACAGGTTGGTCACACTCGTCAGATAGTGTTTGACAAGTGTGACCAACTTTTTACTATTGAGGCCGCCTATGCAGCATCAGTAGTAAAAGATAAAACGCAAAAAAAAAAAAAAATGGTGCTATTCTCACCTTCCGACGTCCCGCGCAGCCGTTCCCAGTAATCCTTTGCGAAAATGCCCGCGATGACATCCGTTCTTGCGGGATCGCGATGTCTCATGATGACGTTGCGCGAATGACCGCGAGACTTCGCGATCCAGCGAGAACGGACGTCATCGCGGGCATTTTCGCAAAGGCTTACTGGGACCGGGAGCGTGGAGAGAGGCGGGAAGGCTGCGCGGGACGTCGGAGGGTGAGAATAACAATATTTTTTATTTTAAATTCTTTTTTTTTTTTTTACAGGGATATGGTACCCAAAGCACCGAGGACAGTCTCCTCTCCTCCGGACCGTGGGTACCATCCGCAATTGTTCTGCTTACTTTCCGCATGTTGTGCACAGCCACATGCGGGAAGTAAGCGGAACAATGCATTCCTATGGGTGCAAGTTCGCCGCGATTCTGCAAAATTAATGAGCATGCTGCGGTTTTTACCGCGAAGCGATTCCGCAGTGGTAAAAACCGCAGCATTAGCACAGCATAGCGGAATCCCATAGGAATGCATGGGATGCTTATTTTTCGCGGCAAAATCACGCGGTTAAAACCGCCACGGAAACACGAAAAAAACGCCACGTGTGAACTCAGCCTAATAGGAATGACAAAATAACTTAACCACGCCAAAGGAGATAAAAAGTCTTGAGTGGGGAAAAGAAGGGCTCAATTCCGGCTTTACTAGCAGAGGGATACAGGGAGCGTCATGTTGCCTCCATCCTTAAAATTTCTAAGACGACAGTCCATTACAACAAGGTCAAGCAGCAGATATTGAGGACAATAAAGCTACAGACCGGCAGAGGGCGAAAACGACTCTCCACTGACGGGGATGACAGTCATCTTATTCGAATGTCACTCAGCAACCACAGGATGACATCAAGTGACCTATAAAAGGAATGGCAAATGGCAGCTGGGGTGAAGTGCACGGCAAGAACAGTTCGTAACTGGCTCCTAGAGGCAGGGCTCAAGTCATGTAAAGCTAGAAAAAAGCCTTTCATCAATGAGAAGGAGAGCCAGGCTGAAGTTTACCAGAGACCATAAGGATTGGACCATAGAGGACTGGAGTAAGGGAATCTTCCGTGATGAGTCTAATTTTCAGCTTTGCCCAACACCTGGTCGTCTAATGGGTAGACGGAGACCTGGAGAGGCGCACAAGTCACATAGTCTTGCACACACTGTGAAATTTGGTGGAGGATCGGTGATGATCTGGGGATGAGTCAGCAAGGCTGGAATTGGGCAGGTTAATCTTTGTGAAGGATGGATGAATCAAGCTGCATACAAGGTTATCCTGGAAAAACAGCTGATTCCTTCTGCTCAGGCAATGTTCCCCAACTCTGAGGACAATGCGCCATGCCACACAGCTAGGTCCATCAATGGGTGGATGAAGGACCACCACATCAAACCCCTGTCATGGCCGCCCAATCTCCAGACCTGAACCCCACTGAGAACCTCTGGAATGTAATCAAGAGGATGATGGAGAGTCATAAGCCATCAGACAAAGAAGAACTGCTGACATATGTGTACCAGGAGCGGCATAAGGTCACCCAGAAGCCGTGTGAGAGACTGGTGGAAAGCAGCCGAGACGCAGGAAAGCTGGGATTAACAATCATGGGGATTCCACAGAATATTGATCTCTGAACTCTTCCTGAGGTAAAACATTAGTATTGTTGTTGCTAAATGATTATGGACTTGTTTTCTTAGCATTATTTGAGGTCTACAAGCACTGGGTGTTTTTTTTGTTTTTTTGACCATTTCTCATTTTCTGAAAATACAAAATTTATTGCTTGGAAATTCGGAGACATGTGGTCAGAAGTTTATAGAATAAAAGAGCAATTTACATTTTACTCAAAAATATAAAGAGGAAAATCAGACAAACTGAACATTGTGCAGCGGTCTCTTAATGTTTGCCAGAGCTGTATAACAAATGAGTGAAAATAATTCCCATATCTGAGCATGCGCCCGTCTGTACAGCCAGAGAAAGACGAGAGAGAGAGCGCGCGCGAGGAGCCAGAGAACGAGACGAGAGAGAGAGAGCGCGAGCGCGGAACCAGAGAACGAGACGAGAGAGAGAACGAGACGAGAGAGCGCGAGCGCGGAGCCAGAGAACGAGACGAGAGAGAGAGCGCGAGCGCGGAGCCAGAGAACGAGACGAGAGAGCGCGCGAGGAGCCAGAGAACGAGACGAGAGAGCGCGCGAGGAGCCAGAGAACGAGACGAGAGAGAGAGCGCGAGCGCGGAGCCAGAGAACGAGACGAGAGAGAGAGCGCGAGCGCGGAGCCAGAGAACGAGACGAGAGAGAGAACGAGACGAGAGAGAGCGCGAGCGCGGAGCCAGAGAACGAGACGAGAGAGAGAGCGCGCGAGGAGCCAGAGAACGAGACGAGAGAGAGAGCGCGCGAGGAGCCAGAGAACGAGACGAGAGAGAGAGAGCGCGGAGCCAGAGAACGAGACGAGAGAGAGAGCGCGAGCGCGGAGCCAGAGAACGAGACGAGAGAGAGAGCGCGAGCGCGGAGCCAGAGAACGAGACGAGAGAGAGAGCGCGAGCGCGGAGCCAGAGAACGAGACGAGAGAGAGAGCGCGAGCGCGGAGCCAGAGAACGAGACGAGAGAGAGAGCGCGAGCGCGGAGCCAGAGAACGAGACGAGAGAGAGAGCGCGAGCGCGGAGCCAGAGAACGAGACGAGAGAGAGAGCGCGAGCGCGGAGCCAGAGAACGAGACGAGAGAGAGAACGAGACGAGAGAGAGAGCGCGAGCGCGGAGCCAGAGAACGAGACGAGAGAGAGAGCGCGAGCGCGGAGCCAGAGAACGAGACGAGAGAGAGAGCGCGAGCGCGGAGCCAGAGAACGAGACGAGAGAGAGAGCGCGAGCGCGGAGCCAGAGAACGAGACGAGAGAGAGAGCGCGAGCGCGGAGCCAGAGAACGAGACGAGAGAGAGAGCGCGAGCGCGGAGCCAGAGAACGAGACGAGAGAGAGAGCGCGAGCGCGGAGCCAGAGAACGAGACGAGAGAGAGAGCGCGAGCGCGGAGCCAGAGAACGAGACGAGAGAGAGAGCGCGAGCGCGGAGCCAGAGAACGAGACGAGAGAGAGAGCGCGAGCGCGGAGCCAGAGAACGAGACGAGAGAGAGAGCGCGAGCGCGGAGCCAGAGAACGAGACGAGAGAGAGAGCGCGAGCGCGGAGCCAGAGAACGAGACGAGAGAGAGAGCGCGAGCGCGGAGCCAGAGAACGAGACGAGAGAGCGCGAGCGCGGAGCCAGAGAACGAGACGAGAGAGCGCGCGAGGAGCCAGAGAACGAGACGAGAGAGAGAGCGCGCGAGGAGCCAGAGAACGAGACGAGAGAGAGAGCGCGCGAGGAGCCAGAGAACGAGACGAGAGAGCGCGCGAGGAGCCAGAGAACGAGACGAGAGAGAGCGCGCGAGGAGCCAGGGAACGAGACGAGAGAGAGAGCGCGAGGAGCCAGAGAACGAGACGAGAGAGAGAGCGCGAGGAGCCAGAGAACGAGACAAGAGAGAGAGAGCGCGAGGAGCCAGAGAACGAGACGAGAGAGAGAGAGCGCGAGGAGCCAGAGAACGAGACGAGAGAGAGAGAGCGCGAGGAGCCAGAGAACGAGACGAGAGAGAGAGAGCGCGAGGAGCCAGAGAACGAGACGAGAGAGAGAGAGCGCGAGGAGCCAGAGAACGAGACGAGAGAGAGAGAGCGCGAGGAGCCAGAGAACGAGACGAGAGAGAGAGAGCGCGAGGAGCCAGAGAACGAGACGAGAGAGAGAGAGCGCGAGGAGCCAGAGATCGAGACGAGAGAGAGAGCGCGCGAGGAGCCAGAGAACGAGACGAGAGAGCGCGCGGGCTGTGCAGACATTAGATTTGCGCAGAGTGGAAGCAATGGCCGCTCAGGAGGACGAGGTCGCCGCTGACAGACGCACAGGCCGTGATCACAGACACCAGAGCTGCGGCTGCCGCACGGGACAGGGCGGTGACTGAGGCCGGAGCCTTTCCCTCGCTCTGTGATGGCGCCTCCGGGCTTGTCAGGGGCCCCCGGATAGACGGCGCAGCCGAGCACCCGCCTGACGGCCGCCGGGGACATTACCTGCTCTCGGCCCGGTTGTCACAGCAGCTCTGTTTTCTCGGTGACGTGGAAGAGCTGAGGCCACATCAAGAGTACGGAAGCCGGGCAGGACCAAAGACACGCCCCCACTATAGATACACCGGAAGTATTCCTTCACATTGGACCGCAGCGCCGGAAGTGTCTTCACCTTGGAACGCAGCGCGCCGGAAGTGTCCTCACCTTGGAACGCAGCGCGCCGGAAGTGTCCCTCACCTTGGAACGCAGCGCGCTGGAAGTATCCTCACCTTGGAACGCAGCGCGCCGGAAGTGTCCCTCACCTTGGAACGCAGCGCGCCGGAAGTGTCCCTCACCTTGGAACGCAGCGCGCCGGAAGTGTCCCCCACCTTGGACCGCGGCGTATGATGGTAAAGCCTAGTGGACAGTGGACCCGGCCGGCGGCGGAAGTGACTGTCGGTCTGCGGAGTCCCGGCTTTCCTCGGGGTCGGTTGTGCTGATTTTGGTGCCGGTTACCCGTGAAATGACCACATTGCTGTAGCCGCTTCCGGGAAACGTTAGAGGTGATGGACACTAAACCATAAAGTACAGTTGTCACCGTTTACCAAGTGTCACCTGACCGCAGCCCTTCGGCGTCTCTGTAAATCAATGACCCCTCTGTTGTTACGCGACCTCACCGGCCGGGAGGCCCAGGGGGACACGCGGGGTGGAGCTCAGGTCTCCGCATTCCTCACCTCACTTTATAATTATTTCACAAATAAAGCTAAGAAATATATAAAGCAATTTGTCAGGAGCCGCTGCGTGCCGGGGCGGAGTGAGCACACCCCAACTCCACAGCCCCGGTCACTACTGAGCATGTGCATAAAGTGCAGCACAGATTCATCTCCACTAACAGCCGAGATCAGGAACAGAACTGACATTTATAGGACATTTCAGAACTCCTACTCCACAGCCCCGGTCACTACTGAGCATGTGCATAAAGTGCAGCACAGATTCATCTCCACTAACAGCCGAGATCAGGAACAGAACTGACATTTATAGGATATTTCAGAACTCCTACTCCACAGCCCCGGTCACTACTGAGCATGTGCATAAAGTGCAGCACAGATTCATCTCCACTAACAGCCGAGATCAGGAACAGAACTGACATTTATAGGACATTTCAGAACTCCTACTCCACAGCCCCAGTCACTACTGAGCATGTGCATAAAGTGCAGCACAGATTCATCTCCACTAACAGCCGAGATCAGGAACAGAACAGACATTTATAGGACATTTCAGAACTCCTACTCCACAGCCCCGGTCACTACTGAGCATGTGCATAAAGTGCAGCACAGATTCATCTCCACTAACAGCCGAGATCAGGAACAGAACTGACATTTATAGGACATTTCAGAACTCCGACTCCACAGCCCCAGTCACTACTGAGCATGTGCATAAAGTGCAGCACAGATTCATCTCCACTAACAGCTGAGATCAGGAACAGAACAGACATTTATAGGACATTTCAGAACTCCGACTCCACAGCCCCGGTCACTACTGAGCATGTGCATAAAGTGCAGCACAGATTCATCTCCACTAACAGCTGAGATCAGGAACAGAACTGACAATTATAGGACATTTCAGAACTCCTACTCCACAGCCCCAGTCACTACTGAGCATGTGCATAAAGTGCAGCACAGATTCATCTCCACTAACAGCCGAGATCAGGAACAGAACTGACATTTATAGGACATTTCAGAACTCCTACTCCACAGCCCCGGTCACTACTGAGCATGTGCATAAAGTGCAGCACAGATTCATCTCCACTAACAGCTGAGATCAGGAACAGAACTGACATTTATAGGACATTTCAGAACTCCGACTCCACAGCCCCAGTCACTACTGAGCATGTGCATAAAGTGCAGCACAGATTCATCTCCACTAACAGCCGAGATCAGGAACAGAACTGACATTTATAGGACATTTCAGAACTCCGACTCCACAGCCCCGGTCACTACTGAGCATGTGCATAAAGTGCAGCACAGATTCATCTCCACTAACAGCTGAGATCAGGAAAAGAACTGACATTTATAGGATATTTCAGAACTCCTACTCCACAGCCCCGGTCACTACTGAGCATGTGCATAAAGTGCAGCACAGATTCATCTCCACTAACAGCCGAGATCCTGAGATCAGGAACAGAACTGACAATTATAGGACATTTCAGAACTCCTACTCCACAGCCCCGGTCACTACTGAGCATGTGCATAAAGTGCAGCACAGATTCATCTCCACTAACAGCCAAGATCCTGAGATCAGGAACAGAACTGACATTTATAGGACATTTCAGAACTCCGACTCCACAGCCCCGGTCACTACTGAGCATGTGCATAAAGTGCAGCACAGATTCATCTCCACTAACAGCTGAGATCAGGAAAAGAACTGACATTTATAGGATATTTCAGAACTACTCCACAGCCCCGGTCACTACTGAGCATGTGCGTAAAGTGCAGCACAGATTCATCTCCACTAACAGCCAAGATCCTGAGATCAGGAACAGAACTGACATTTATAGGACATTTCATAACTCCTACTCCACAGCCCCGGTCACTACTGAGCATGTGCATAAAGTGCAGCACAGATTCATCTCCACTAACAGCCAAGATCCTGAGATCAGGAACAGAACTGACATTTATAGGACATTTCAGAACTCCTACTCCACAGCCCCGGTCACTACTGAGCATGTGCATAAAGTGCAGCACAGATTCATCTCCACTAACAGCCGAGATCCTGAGATCAGGAACAGAACTGACATTTATAGGACATTTCAGAACTCCGACTCCACAGCCCCGGTCACTACTGAGCATGTGCATAAAGTGCAGCACAGATTCATCTCCACTAACAGCCGAGATCAGGAACAGAACTGACATTTATAGGACATTTCAGAACTCCTACTCCACAGCCCCGGTCACTACTGAGCATGTGCATAAAGTGCAGCACAGATTCATCTCCACTAACAGCTGAGATCAGGAACAGAACTGACATTTATAGGACATTTCAGAACTCCGACTCCACAGCCCCGGTCACTACTGAGCATGTGCATAAAGTGCAGCACAGATTCATCTCCACTAACAGCCAAGATCCTGAGATCAGGAACAGAACTGACATTTATAGGACATTTCATAACTCCTACTCCACAGCCCCGGTCACTACTGAGCATGTGCATAAAGTGCAGCACAGATTCATCTCCACTAACAGCCAAGATCCTGAGATCAGGAACAGAACTGACATTTATAGGACATTTCAGAACTCCTACTCCACAGCCCCGGTCACTACTGAGCATGTGCATAAAGTGCAGCACAGATTCATCTCCACTAACAGCTGAGATCAGGAACAGAACTGACATTTATAGGACATTTCAGAACTCCTACTCCACAGCCCCGGTCACTACTGAGCATGTGCATAAAGTGCAGCACAGATTCATCTCCACTAACAGCCAAGATCCTGAGATCAGGAACAGAACTGACATTTATAGGACATTTCATAACTCCTACTCCACAGCCCCGGTCACTACTGAGCATGTGCATAAAGTGCAGCACAGATTCATCTCCACTAACAGCCAAGATCCTGAGATCAGGAACAGAACTGACATTTATAGGACATTTCAGAACTCCTACTCCACAGCCCCGGTCACTACTGAGCATGTGCATAAAGTGCAGCACAGATTCATCTCCACTAACAGCCGAGATCCTGAGATCAGGAACAGAACTGACATTTATAGGACATTTCAGAACTCCGACTCCACAGCCCCGGTCACTACTGAGCATGTGCATAAAGTGCAGCACAGATTCATCTCCACTAACAGCCGAGATCAGGAACAGAACTGACATTTATAGGACATTTCAGAACTCCTACTCCACAGCCCCGGTCACTACTGAGCATGTGCATAAAGTGCAGCACAGATTCATCTCCACTAACAGCCAAGATCCTGAGATCAGGAACAGAACTGACATTTATAGGACATTTCAGAACTCCTACTCCACAGCCCCGGTCACTACTGAGCATGTGCATAAAGTGCAGCACAGATTCATCTCCACTAACAGCCGAGATCCTGAGATCAGGAACAGAACTGACATTTATAGGACATTTCAGAACTCCGACTCCACAGCCCCGGTCACTACTGAGCATGTGCATAAAGTGCAGCACAGATTCATCTCCACTAACAGCCGAGATCAGGAACAGAACTGACATTTATAGGACATTTCAGAACTCCTACTCCACAGCCCCGGTCACTACTGAGCATGTGCATAAAGTGCAGCACAGATTCATCTCCACTAACAGCCAAGATCCTGAGATCAGGAACAGAACTGACATTTATAGGGCATTTCAGAACTCCTACTCCACAGCCCCGGTCACTACTGAGCATGTGCATAAAGTGCAGCACAGATTCATCTCCACTAACAGCCGAGATCAGGAACAGAACTGACATTTATAGGACATTTCAGAACTCCTACTCCACAGCCCCGGTCACTACTGAGCATGTGCATAAAGTGCAGCACAGATTCATCTCCACTAACAGCCGAGATCAGGAACAGAACTGACATTTATAGGACATTTCATAACTCCTACTCCACAGCCCCGGTCACTACTGAGCATGTGCATAAAGTGCAGCACAGATTCATCTCCACTAACAGCCAAGATCCTGAGATCAGGAACAGAACAGACATTTATAGGACATTTCATAACTCCTACTCCACAGCCCCGGTCACTACTGAGCATGTGCATAAAGTGCAGCACAGATTCATCTCCACTAACAGCCAAGATCCTGAGATCAGGAACAGAACAGACATTTATAGGACATTTCATAACTCCTACTCCACAGCCCCGGTCACTACTGAGCATGTGCATAAAGTGCAGCACAGATTCATCTCCACTAACAGCCAAGATCCTGAGATCAGGAACAGAACTGACATTTATAGGACATTTCATAACTCCTACTCCACAGCCCCGGTCACTACTGAGCATGTGCATAAAGTGCAGCACAGATTCATCTCCACTAACAGCCAAGATCCTGAGATCAGGAACAGAACAGACATTTATAGGACATTTCATAACTCCTACTCCACAGCCCCGGTCACTACTGAGCATGTGCATAAAGTGCAGCACAGATTCATCTCCACTAACAGCCAAGATCCTGAGATCAGGAACAGAACTGACATTTATAGGACATTTCAGAACTCCGACTCCACAGCCCCGGTCACTACTGAGCATGTGCATAAAGTGCAGCACAGATTCATCTCCACTAACAGCCGAGATCAGGAACAGAACTGACATTTATAGGACATTTCATAACTCCTACTCCACAGCCCCGGTCACTACTGAGCATGTGCATAAAGTGCAGCACAGATTCATCTCCACTAACAGCTGAGATCAGGAACAGAACTGACATTTATAGGACATTTCAGAACTCCGACTCCACAGCCCCAGTCACTACTGAGCATGTGCATAAAGTGCAGCACAGATTCATCTCCACTAACAGCCGAGATCAGGAACAGAACTGACATTTATAGGACATTTCAGAACTCCTACTCCACAGCCCCGGTCACTACTGAGCATGTGCATAAAGTGCAGCACAGATTCATCTCCACTAACAGCCGAGATCCTGAGATGAGGAACAGAACTGACAATTATAGGACATTTCAGAACTCCTACTCCACAGCCCCGGTCACTACTGAGCATGTACATAAAGTGCAGCACAGATTCATCTCCACTAACAGCCGAGATCAGGAACAGAACTGACATTTATAGGACATTTCAGAACTCCTACTCCACAGCCCCGGTCACTACTGAGCATGTGCATAAAGTGCAGCACAGATTCATCTCCACTAACAGCCGAGATCCTGAGATGAGGAACAGAACTGACAATTATAGGACATTTCAGAACTCCTACTCCACAGCCCCAGTCACTACTGAGCATGTGCATAAAGTGCAGCACAGATTCATCTCCACTAACAGCCGAGATCAGGAACAGAACTGACATTTATAGGACATTTCAGAACTCCTACTCCACAGCCCCGGTCACTACTGAGCATGTGCATAAAGTGCAGCACAGATTCATCTCCACTAACAGCTGAGATCAGGAACAGAACTGACATTTATAGGACATTTCAGAACTCCGACTCCACAGCCCCAGTCACTACTGAGCATGTGCATAAAGTGCAGCACAGATTCATCTCCACTAACAGCCGAGATCAGGAACAGAACTGACATTTATAGGACATTTCATAACTCCTACTCCACAGCCCCGGTCACTACTGAGCATGTGCATAAAGTGCAGCACAGATTCATCTCCACTAACAGCCGAGATCCTGAGATCAGGAACAGAACTGACATTTACAGGACATTTCAGAACTCCTACTCCACAGCCCCGGTCACTACTGAGCATGTCCATAAAGTGCAGCACAGATTCATCTCCACTAACAGCTGAGATCAGGAACAGAACAGACATTTATAGGACATTTCAGAACTCCGACTCCACAGCCCCGGTCACTACTGAGCATGTGCATAAAGTGCAGCACAGATTCATCTCCACTAACAGCTGAGATCAGGAACAGAACTGACATTTATAGGACATTTCAGAACTCCGACTCCACAGCCCCAGTCACTACTGAGCATGTGCATAAAGTGCAGCACAGATTCATCTCCACTAACAGCCGAGATCAGGAACAGAACTGACATTTATAGGACATTTCAGAACTCCTACTCCACAGCCCCGGTCACTACTGAGCATGTGCATAAAGTGCAGCACAGATTCATCTCCACTAACAGCTGAGATCAGGAACAGAACTGACATTTATAGGACATTTCAGAACTCCGACTCCACAGCCCCAGTCACTACTGAGCATGTGCATAAAGTGCAGCACAGATTCATCTCCACTAACAGCCGAGATCAGGAACAGAACTGACATTTATAGGACATTTCAGAACTCCTACTCCACAGCCCCGGTCACTACTGAGCATGTGCATAAAGTGCAGCACAGATTCATCTCCACTAACAGCTGAGATCAGGAACAGAACTGACATTTATAGGACATTTCAGAACTCCGACTCCACAGCCCCAGTCACTACTGAGCATGTGCATAAAGTGCAGCACAGATTCATCTCCACTAACAGCTGAGATCAGGAACAGAACTGACATTTATAGGACATTTCAGAACTCCGACTCCACAGCCCCAGTCACTACTGAGCATGTGCATAAAGTGCAGCACAGATTCATCTCCACTAACAGCCGAGATCAGGAACAGAACTGACATTTATAGGACATTTCAGAACTCCTACTCCACAGCCCCGGTCACTACTGAGCATGTGCATAAAGTGCAGCACAGATTCATCTCCACTAACAGCTGAGATCAGGAACAGAACTGACATTTATAGGACATTTCAGAACTCCGACTCCACAGCCCCAGTCACTACTGAGCATGTGCATAAAGTGCAGCACAGATTCATCTCCACTAACAGCCGAGATCAGGAACAGAACTGACATTTATAGGACATTTCAGAACTCCGACTCCACAGGCCCGGTCACTACTGAGCATGTGCATAAAGTGCAGCACAGATTCATCTCCACTATCAGCCGAGATCCTGAGATCAGGAACAGAACAGACATTTATAGGACATTTCATAACTCCTACTCCACAGCCCCCGTCACTACTGAGCATGTGCATAAAGTGCAGCACAGATTCATCTCCACTAACAGCTGAGATCAGGAACAGAGCAGACATTTATAGGACATTTCAGAACTCCGACTCCACAGCCCCGGTCACTACTGAGCATGTGCATAAAGTGCAGCACAGATTCATCTCCACTATCAGCCGAGATCCTGAGATCAGGAACAGAACAGACATTTATAGGACATTTCATAACTCCTACTCCACAGCCCCGGTCACTACTGAGCATGTGCATAAAGTGCAGCACAGATTCATCTCCACTAACAGCCAAGATCCTGAGATCAGGAACAGAACAGACATTTATAGGACATTTCATAACTCCTACTCCACAGCCCCGGTCACTACTGAGCATGTGCATAAAGTGCAGCACAGATTCATCTCCACTAACAGCCAAGATCCTGAGATCAGGAACAGAACTGACATTTATAGGACATTTCAGAACTCCGACTCCACAGCCCCGGTCACTACTGAGCATGTGCATAAAGTGCAGCACAGATTCATCTCCACTAACAGCCGAGATCAGGAACAGAACTGACATTTATAGGACATTTCATAACTCCTACTCCACAGCCCCGGTCACTACTGAGCATGTGCATAAAGTGCAGCACAGATTCATCTCCACTAACAGCTGAGATCAGGAACAGAACTGACATTTATAGGACATTTCAGAACTCCGACTCCACAGCCCCAGTCACTACTGAGCATGTGCATAAAGTGCAGCACAGATTCATCTCCACTAACAGCCGAGATCAGGAAAAGAACTGACATTTATAGGACATTTCAGAACTCCTACTCCACAGCCCCGGTCACTACTGAGCATGTGCATAAAGTGCAGCACAGATTCATCTCCACTAACAGCCGAGATCCTGAGATGAGGAACAGAACTGACAATTATAGGACATTTCAGAACTCCTACTCCACAGCCCCGGTCACTACTGAGCATGTACATAAAGTGCAGCACAGATTCATCTCCACTAACAGCCGAGATCAGGAACAGAACTGACATTTATAGGACATTTCAGAACTCCTACTCCACAGCCCCGGTCACTACTGAGCATGTGCATAAAGTGCAGCACAGATTCATCTCCACTAACAGCCGAGATCCTGAGATGAGGAACAGAACTGACAATTATAGGACATTTCAGAACTCCTACTCCACAGCCCCAGTCACTACTGAGCATGTGCATAAAGTGCAGCACAGATTCATCTCCACTAACAGCCGAGATCAGGAACAGAACTGACATTTATAGGACATTTCAGAACTCCTACTCCACAGCCCCGGTCACTACTGAGCATGTGCATAAAGTGCAGCACAGATTCATCTCCACTAACAGCCAAGATCCTGAGATCAGGAACAGAACTGACATTTATAGGACATTTCAGAACTCCTACTCCACAGCCCCGGTCACTACTGAGCATGTGCATAAAGTGCAGCACAGATTCATCTCCACTAACAGCCAAGATCCTGAGATCAGGAACAGAACTGACATTTATAGGACATTTCATAACTCCTACTCCACAGCCCCGGTCACTACTGAGCATGTGCATAAAGTGCAGCACAGATTCATCTCCACTAACAGCCAAGATCCTGAGATCAGGAACAGAACTGACATTTATAGGACATTTCAGAACTCCTACTCCACAGCCCCGGTCACTACTGAGCATGTGCATAAAGTGCAGCACAGATTCATCTCCACTAACAGCCGAGATCCTGAGATCAGGAACAGAACTGACATTTATAGGACATTTCAGAACTCCGACTCCACAGCCCCGGTCACTACTGAGCATGTGCATAAAGTGCAGCACAGATTCATCTCCACTAACAGCCGAGATCAGGAACAGAACTGACATTTATAGGACATTTCAGAACTCCTACTCCACAGCCCCGGTCACTACTGAGCATGTGCATAAAGTGCAGCACAGATTCATCTCCACTAACAGCCAAGATCCTGAGATCAGGAACAGAACTGACATTTATAGGACATTTCAGAACTCCTACTCCACAGCCCCGGTCACTACTGAGCATGTGCATAAAGTGCAGCACAGATTCATCTCCACTAACAGCCGAGATCAGGAACAGAACTGACATTTATAGGACATTTCAGAACTCCTACTCCACAGCCCCGGTCACTACTGAGCATGTGCATAAAGTGCAGCACAGATTCATCTCCACTAACAGCCAAGATCCTGAGATCAGGAACAGAACAGACATTTATAGGACATTTCATAACTCCTACTCCACAGCCCCGGTCACTACTGAGCATGTGCATAAAGTGCAGCACAGATTCATCTCCACTAACAGCCAAGATCCTGAGATCAGGAACAGAACAGACATTTATAGGACATTTCATAACTCCTACTCCACAGCCCCGGTCACTACTGAGCATGTGCATAAAGTGCAGCACAGATTCATCTCCACTAACAGCCAAGATCCTGAGATCAGGAACAGAACAGACATTTATAGGACATTTCATAACTCCTACTCCACAGCCCCGGTCACTACTGAGCATGTGCATAAAGTGCAGCACAGATTCATCTCCACTAACAGCCAAGATCCTGAGATCAGGAACAGAACTGACATTTATAGGACATTTCATAACTCCTACTCCACAGCCCCGGTCACTACTGAGCATGTGCATAAAGTGCAGCACAGATTCATCTCCACTAACAGCCAAGATCCTGAGATCAGGAACAGAACAGACATTTATAGGACATTTCATAACTCCTACTCCACAGCCCCGGTCACTACTGAGCATGTGCATAAAGTGCAGCACAGATTCATCTCCACTAACAGCCGAGATCAGGAACAGAACTGACATTTATAGGACATTTCATAACTCCTACTCCACAGCCCCGGTCACTACTGAGCATGTGCATAAAGTGCAGCACAGATTCATCTCCACTAACAGCTGAGATCAGGAACAGAACTGACATTTATAGGACATTTCAGAACTCCGACTCCACAGCCCCAGTCACTACTGAGCATGTGCATAAAGTGCAGCACAGATTCATCTCCACTAACAGCCGAGATCAGGAACAGAACTGACATTTATAGGACATTTCAGAACTCCTACTCCACAGCCCCGGTCACTACTGAGCATGTGCATAAAGTGCAGCACAGATTCATCTCCACTAACAGCCGAGATCCTGAGATGAGGAACAGAACTGACAATTATAGGACATTTCAGAACTCCTACTCCACAGCCCCGGTCACTACTGAGCATGTACATAAAGTGCAGCACAGATTCATCTCCACTAACAGCCGAGATCAGGAACAGAACTGACATTTATAGGACATTTCAGAACTCCTACTCCACAGCCCCGGTCACTACTGAGCATGTGCATAAAGTGCAGCACAGATTCATCTCCACTAACAGCCGAGATCCTGAGATGAGGAACAGAACTGACAATTATAGGACATTTCAGAACTCCTACTCCACAGCCCCAGTCACTACTGAGCATGTGCATAAAGTGCAGCACAGATTCATCTCCACTAACAGCCGAGATCAGGAACAGAACTGACATTTATAGGACATTTCAGAACTCCTACTCCACAGCCCCGGTCACTACTGAGCATGTGCATAAAGTGCAGCACAGATTCATCTCCACTAACAGCTGAGATCAGGAACAGAACTGACATTTATAGGACATTTCAGAACTCCGACTCCACAGCCCCAGTCACTACTGAGCATGTGCATAAAGTGCAGCACAGATTCATCTCCACTAACAGCCGAGATCAGGAACAGAACTGACATTTATAGGACATTTCATAACTCCTACTCCACAGCCCCGGTCACTACTGAGCATGTGCATAAAGTGCAGCACAGATTCATCTCCACTAACAGCCGAGATCCTGAGATCAGGAACAGAACTGACATTTACAGGACATTTCAGAACTCCTACTCCACAGCCCCGGTCACTACTGAGCATGTCCATAAAGTGCAGCACAGATTCATCTCCACTAACAGCTGAGATCAGGAACAGAACAGACATTTATAGGACATTTCAGAACTCCGACTCCACAGCCCCGGTCACTACTGAGCATGTGCATAAAGTGCAGCACAGATTCATCTCCACTAACAGCCGAGATCAGGAACAGAACTGACATTTATAGGACATTTCATAACTCCTACTCCACAGCCCCGGTCACTACTGAGCATGTGCATAAAGTGCAGCACAGATTCATCTCCACTAACAGCTGAGATCAGGAACAGAACTGACATTTATAGGACATTTCAGAACTCCGACTCCACAGCCCCAGTCACTACTGAGCATGTGCATAAAGTGCAGCACAGATTCATCTCCACTAACAGCCGAGATCAGGAACAGAACTGACATTTATAGGACATTTCAGAACTCCGACTCCACAGCCCCAGTCACTACTGAGCATGTGCATAAAGTGCAGCACAGATTCATCTCCACTAACAGCTGAGATCAGGAACAGAACTGACATTTATAGGACATTTCAGAACTCCGACTCCACAGCCCCAGTCACTACTGAGCATGTGCATAAAGTGCAGCACAGATTCATCTCCACTAACAGCCGAGATCAGGAACAGAACTGACATTTATAGGACATTTCAGAACTCCTACTCCACAGCCCCGGTCACTACTGAGCATGTGCATAAAGTGCAGCACAGATTCATCTCCACTAACAGCCGAGATCCTGAGATGAGGAACAGAACTGACAATTATAGGACATTTCAGAACTCCTACTCCACAGCCCCGGTCACTACTGAGCATGTACATAAAGTGCAGCACAGATTCATCTCCACTAACAGCCGAGATCAGGAACAGAACTGACATTTATAGGACATTTCAGAACTCCTACTCCACAGCCCCGGTCACTACTGAGCATGTGCATAAAGTGCAGCACAGATTCATCTCCACTAACAGCCGAGATCCTGAGATGAGGAACAGAACTGACAATTATAGGACATTTCAGAACTCCTACTCCACAGCCCCAGTCACTACTGAGCATGTGCATAAAGTGCAGCACAGATTCATCTCCACTAACAGCCGAGATCAGGAACAGAACTGACATTTATAGGACATTTCAGAACTCCTACTCCACAGCCCCGGTCACTACTGAGCATGTGCATAAAGTGCAGCACAGATTCATCTCCACTAACAGCTGAGATCAGGAACAGAACTGACATTTATAGGACATTTCAGAACTCCGACTCCACAGCCCCAGTCACTACTGAGCATGTGCATAAAGTGCAGCACAGATTCATCTCCACTAACAGCCGAGATCAGGAACAGAACTGACATTTATAGGACATTTCATAACTCCTACTCCACAGCCCCGGTCACTACTGAGCATGTGCATAAAGTGCAGCACAGATTCATCTCCACTAACAGCCGAGATCCTGAGATCAGGAACAGAACTGACATTTACAGGACATTTCAGAACTCCTACTCCACAGCCCCGGTCACTACTGAGCATGTCCATAAAGTGCAGCACAGATTCATCTCCACTAACAGCTGAGATCAGGAACAGAACAGACATTTATAGGACATTTCAGAACTCCGACTCCACAGCCCCGGTCACTACTGAGCATGTGCATAAAGTGCAGCACAGATTCATCTCCACTAACAGCCGAGATCAGGAACAGAACTGACATTTATAGGACATTTCATAACTCCTACTCCACAGCCCCGGTCACTAATGAGCATGTGCATAAAGTGCAGCACAGATTCATCTCCACTAACAGCTGAGATCAGGAACAGAACTGACATTTATAGGACATTTCAGAACTCCGACTCCACAGCCCCAGTCACTACTGAGCATGTGCATAAAGTGCAGCACAGATTCATCTCCACTAACAGCCGAGATCAGGAACAGAACTGACATTTATAGGACATTTCAGAACTCCTACTCCACAGCCCCGGTCACTACTGAGCATGTGCATAAAGTGCAGCACAGATTCATCTCCACTAACAGCTGAGATCAGGAACAGAACTGACATTTATAGGACATTTCAGAACTCCGACTCCACAGCCCCAGTCACTACTGAGCATGTGCATAAAGTGCAGCACAGATTCATCTCCACTAACAGCCGAGATCAGGAACAGAACTGACATTTATAGGACATTTCAGAACTCCTACTCCACAGCCCCGGTCACTACTGAGCATGTGCATAAAGTGCAGCACAGATTCATCTCCACTAACAGCTGAGATCAGGAACAGAACTGACATTTATAGGACATTTCAGAACTCCGACTCCACAGCCCCAGTCACTACTGAGCATGTGCATAAAGTGCAGCACAGATTCATCTCCACTAACAGCTGAGATCAGGAACAGAACTGACATTTATAGGACATTTCAGAACTCCTACTCCACAGCCCCGGTCACTACTGAGCATGTGCATAAAGTGCAGCACAGATTCATCTCCACTAACAGCCGAGATCAGGAACAGAACTGACATTTATAGGACATTTCAGAACTCCGACTCCACAGCCCCGGTCACTACTGAGCATGTGCATAAAGTGCAGCACAGATTCATCTCCACTATCAGCCGAGATCCTGAGATCAGGAACAGAACAGACATTTATAGGACATTTCATAACTCCTACTCCACAGCCCCCGTCACTACTGAGCATGTGCATAAAGTGCAGCACAGATTCATCTCCACTAACAGCTGAGATCAGGAACAGAGCAGACATTTATAGGACATTTCAGAACTCCTACTCCACAGCCCCGGTCACTACTGAGCATGTGCATAAAGTGCAGCACAGATTCATCTCCACTAACAGCCGAGATCCTGAGATCAGGAACAGAACATTTCAGAACTCCTACTCCACAGCCCCGGTCACTACTGAGCATGTGCATAAAGTGCAGCACAGATTCATCTCCACTAACAGCTGAGATCAGGAACTGAACAGACATTTATAGGACATTTCAGAACTCCGACTCCACAGCCCCAGTCACTACTGAGCATGTGCATAAAGTGCAGCACAGATTCATCTCCACTAACAGCCGAGATCAGGAACAGAACTGACATTTATAGGACATTTCAGAACTCCGACTCCACAGCCCCGGTCAATACTGAGCATGTGCATAAAGTGCAGCACAGATTCATCTCCACTAACAGCCGAGATCCTGAGATCAGGAACAGAACTGACATTTACAGGACATTTCAGAACTCCTACTCCACAGCCCCGGTCACTACTGAGCATGTGCATAAAGTGCAGCACAGATTCATCTCCACTAACAGCTGAGATCAGGAACAGAACAGACATTTATAGGACATTTCAGAACTCCGACTCCACAGCCCCAGTCACTACTGAGCATGTGCATAAAGTGCAGCACAGATTCATCTCCACTAACAGCCGAGATCCTGAGATCAGGAACAGAACTGAAATTTACAGGACATTTCAGAACTCCTACTCCACAGCCCCGGTCACTACTGAGCATGTGCATAAAGTGCAGCACAGATTCATCTCCACTAACAGCTGAGATCAGGAACAGAACAGACATTTATAGGACATTTCAGAACTCCGACTCCACAGCCCCAGTCACTACTGAGCATGTGCATAAAGTGCAGCACAGATTCATCTCCACTAACAGCTGAGATCAGGAACAGAACAGACATTTATAGGACATTTCAGAACTCCTACTCCACAGCCCCGGTCACTACTGAGCATGTGCATAAAGTGCAGCACAGATTCATCTCCACTAACAGCCGAGATCCTGAGATCAGGAACAGAACTGACATTTACAGGACATTTCAGAACTCCTACTCCACAGCCCCGGTCACTACTGAGCATGTGCATAAAGTGCAGCACAGATTCATCTCCGCTAACAGCTGAGATCAGGAACAGAACTGACATTTACAGGACATTTCAGAACTCCTACTCCACAGCCCCGGTCACTACTGAGCATGTGCATAAAGTGCAGCATAGATTCATCTCCGCTAACAGCTGAGACCCTGAGATCAGGAACAGAACAGACATTTATAGGACATTTCAGAACTCCTACTCCACAGCCCCAGTCACTAAGCATGTGCATAAAGTGCAGCATAGATTCATCTCCACTAACAGTCGAGATCAGGAACAGAACTGACATTTATAGGACATTTCAGAACTCCGACTCCACAGCCCCGGTCACTACTGAGCATGTGCGTAAAGTGCAGCACAGATTCATCTCCACTAACAGCCGAGATCAGGAACAGAACTGACATTTATAGGACATTTCAGAACTCCTACTCCACAGCCCCGGTCACTACTGAGCATGTGCATAAAGTGCAGCACAGATTCATCTCCACTAACAGCTCAGATCCTGATATCAGGAACAGACCAGACATTTATAGGACATTTCAGAACTCCGACTCCACAGCCCCGGTCACTACTGAGCATGTGCATAAAGTGCAGCACAGATTCATCTCCACTAACAGCTGAGATCAGGAACAGAACTGACATTTATAGGACATTTCAGAACTCCGACTCCACAGCCCCAGTCACTACTGAGCATGTGCATAAAGTGCAGCACAGATTCATCTCCACTAACAGCTGAGATCAGGAACAGAACTGACATTTATAGGACATTTCAGAACTCCTACTCCACAGCCCCGGTCACTACTGAGCATGTGCATAAAGTGCAGCACAGATTCATCTCCACTAACAGCCGAGATCAGGAACAGAACTGACATTTATAGGACATTTCAGAACTCCTACTCCACAGCCCCGGTCACTACTGAGCATGTGCATAAAGTGCAGCACAGATTCATCTCCACTAACAGCTGAGATCAGGAACAGAACTGACATTTATAGGACATTTCAGAACTCCGACTCCACAGCCCCAGTCACTACTGAGCATGTGCATAAAGTGCAGCACAGATTCATCTCCACTAACAGCCGAGATCAGGAACAGAACTGACATTTATAGGACATTTCAGAACTCCTACTCCACAGCCCCGGTCACTACTGAGCATGTGCATAAAGTGCAGCACAGATTCATCTCCACTAACAGCTGAGATCAGGAACAGAACTGACATTTATAGGACATTTCAGAACTCCGACTCCACAGCCCCAGTCACTACTGAGCATGTGCATAAAGTGCAGCACAGATTCATCTCCACTAACAGCCGAGATCAGGAACAGAACTGACATTTATAGGACATTTCAGAACTCCGACTCCACAGCCCCGGTCACTACTGAGCATGTGCATAAAGTGCAGCACAGATTCATCTCCACTATCAGCCGAGATCCTGAGATCAGGAACAGAACAGACATTTATAGGACATTTCATAACTCCTACTCCACAGCCCCGGTCACTACTGAGCATGTGCATAAAGTGCAGCACAGATTCATCTCCACTAACAGCCAAGATCCTGAGATCAGGAACAGAACAGACATTTATAGGACATTTCATAACTCCTACTCCACAGCCCCCGTCACTACTGAGCATGTGCATAAAGTGCAGCACAGATTCATCTCCACTAACAGCTGAGATCAGGAACAGAGCAGACATTTATAGGACATTTCAGAACTCCGACTCCACAGCCCCGGTCACTACTGAGCATGTGCATAAAGTGCAGCACAGATTCATCTCCACTATCAGCCGAGATCCTGAGATCAGGAACAGAACAGACATTTATAGGACATTTCATAACTCCTACTCCACAGCCCCGGTCACTACTGAGCATGTGCATAAAGTGCAGCACAGATTCATCTCCACTAACAGCCAAGATCCTGAGATCAGGAACAGAACAGACATTTATAGGACATTTCATAACTCCTACTCCACAGCCCCGGTCACTACTGAGCATGTGCATAAAGTGCAGCACAGATTCATCTCCACTAACAGCCAAGATCCTGAGATCAGGAACAGAACTGACATTTATAGGACATTTCAGAACTCCGACTCCACAGCCCCGGTCACTACTGAGCATGTGCATAAAGTGCAGCACAGATTCATCTCCACTAACAGCCGAGATCAGGAACAGAACTGATATTTATAGGACATTTCATAACTCCTACTCCACAGCCCCGGTCACTACTGAGCATGTGCATAAAGTGCAGCACAGATTCATCTCCACTAACAGCTGAGATCAGGAACAGAACTGACATTTATAGGACATTTCAGAACTCCGACTCCACAGCCCCAGTCACTACTGAGCATGTGCATAAAGTGCAGCACAGATTCATCTCCACTAACAGCCGAGATCAGGAACAGAACTGACATTTATAGGACATTTCAGAACTCCTACTCCACAGCCCCGGTCACTACTGAGCATGTGCATAAAGTGCAGCACAGATTCATCTCCACTAACAGCCGAGATCCTGAGATGAGGAACAGAACTGACAATTAAAGGACATTTCAGAACTCCTACTCCACAGCCCCGGTCACTACTGAGCATGTACATAAAGTGCAGCACAGATTCATCTCCACTAACAGCCGAGATCAGGAACAGAACTGACATTTATAGGACATTTCAGAACTCCTACTCCACAGCCCCGGTCACTACTGAGCATGTGCATAAAGTGCAGCACAGATTCATCTCCACTAACAGCCGAGATCCTGAGATGAGGAACAGAACTGACAATTATAGGACATTTCAGAACTCCTACTCCACAGCCCCAGTCACTACTGAGCATGTGCATAAAGTGCAGCACAGATTCATCTCCACTAACAGCCGAGATCAGGAACAGAACTGACATTTATAGGACATTTCAGAACTCCGACTCCACAGCCCCGGTCACTACTGAGCATGTGCATAAAGTGCAGCACAGATTCATCTCCACTATCAGCCGAGATCCTGAGATCAGGAACAGAACAGACATTTATAGGACATTTCATAACTCCTACTCCACAGCCCCCGTCACTACTGAGCATGTGCATAAAGTGCAGCACAGATTCATCTCCACTAACAGCTGAGATCAGGAACAGAGCAGACATTTATAGGACATTTCAGAACTCCTACTCCACAGCCCCGGTCACTACTGAGCATGTGCATA
Organism: Dendrobates tinctorius; assembly: GCF_039654945.1. Taxonomy (NCBI): domain Eukaryota; kingdom Metazoa; phylum Chordata; class Amphibia; order Anura; family Dendrobatidae; genus Dendrobates; species Dendrobates tinctorius. The sequence goes on from NW_027361809.1 coordinate 2,953,949, forward strand.
AAGTGCAGCACAGATTCATCTCCACTAACAGCCGAGATCCTGAGATCAGGAACAGAACATTTCAGAACTCCTACTCCACAGCCCCGGTCACTACTGAGCATGTGCATAAAGTGCAGCACAGATTCATCTCCACTAACAGCTGAGATCAGGAACTGAACAGACATTTATAGGACATTTCAGAACTCCGACTCCACAGCCCCAGTCACTACTGAGCATGTGCATAAAGTGCAGCACAGATTCATCTCCACTAACAGCCGAGATCAGGAACAGAACTGACATTTATAGGACATTTCAGAACTCCGACTCCACAGCCCCGGTCAATACTGAGCATGTGCATAAAGTGCAGCACAGATTCATCTCCACTAACAGCCGAGATCCTGAGATCAGGAACAGAACTGACATTTACAGGACATTTCAGAACTCCTACTCCACAGCCCCGGTCACTACTGAGCATGTGCATAAAGTGCAGCACAGATTCATCTCCACTAACAGCTGAGATCAGGAACAGAACAGACATTTATAGGACATTTCAGAACTCCGACTCCACAGCCCCAGTCACTACTGAGCATGTGCATAAAGTGCAGCACAGATTCATCTCCACTAACAGCCGAGATCCTGAGATCAGGAACAGAACTGACATTTACAGGACATTTCAGAACTCCTACTCCACAGCCCCGGTCACTACTGAGCATGTGCATAAAGTGCAGCACAGATTCATCTCCACTAACAGCTGAGATCAGGAACAGAACAGACATTTATAGGACATTTCAGAACTCCGACTCCACAGCCCCAGTCACTACTGAGCATGTGCATAAAGTGCAGCACAGATTCATCTCCACTAACAGCTGAGATCAGGAACAGAACAGACATTTATAGGACATTTCAGAACTCCTACTCCACAGCCCCGGTCACTACTGAGCATGTGCATAAAGTGCAGCACAGATTCATCTCCACTAACAGCCGAGATCCTGAGATCAGGAACAGAACTGACATTTACAGGACATTTCAGAACTCCTACTCCACAGCCCCGGTCACTACTGAGCATGTGCATAAAGTGCAGCACAGATTCATCTCCGCTAACAGCTGAGATCAGGAACAGAACTGACATTTACAGGACATTTCAGAACTCCTACTCCACAGCCCCGGTCACTACTGAGCATGTGCATAAAGTGCAGCATAGATTCATCTCCGCTAACAGCTGAGATCCTGAGATCAGGAACAGAACAGACATTTATAGGACATTTCAGAACTCCTACTCCACAGCCCCAGTCACTAAGCATGTGCATAAAGTGCAGCATAGATTCATCTCCACTAGCAGCTGAGATCAGGAACAGAACTGACATTTATAGGACATTTCAGAACTCCTACTCCACAGCCCCGGTCACTACTGAGCATGTGCATAAAGTGCAGCACAGATTCATCTCCACTAACAGCCGAGATCAGGAACAGAACTGACATTTATAGGACATTTCAGAACTCCGGCTCCACAGCCCCGGTCACTACTGAGCATGTGCATAAAGTGCAGCACAGATTCATCTCCACTAACAGCTGAGATCAGGAACAGAACTGACATTTATAGGACATTTCAGAACTCCGACTCCACAGCCCCGGTCACTACTGAGCATGTGCGTAAAGTGCAGCACAGATTCATCTCCACTAACAGTCGAGATCAGGAACAGAACTGACATTTATAGGACATTTCAGAACTCCGACTCCACAGCCCCGGTCACTACTGAGCATGTGCGTAAAGTGCAGCACAGATTCATCTCCACTAACAGCCGAGATCAGGAACAGAACTAACATTTATAGGACATTTCAGAACTCCTACTCCACAGCCCCGGTCACTACTGAGCATGTGCATAAAGTGCAGCACAGATTCATCTCCACTAACAGCTCAGATCCTGATATCAGGAACAGACCAGACATTTATAGGACATTTCAGAACTCCGACTCCACAGCCCCGGTCACTACTGAGCATGTGCATAAAGTGCAGCACAGATTCATCTCCACTAACAGCTGAGATCAGGAACAGAACTGACATTTATAGGACATTTCAGAACTCCGACTCCACAGCCCCAGTCACTACTGAGCATGTGCATAAAGTGCAGCACAGATTCATCTCCACTAACAGCTGAGATCAGGAACAGAACTGACATTTATAGGACATTTCAGAACTCCTACTCCACAGCCCCGGTCACTACTGAGCATGTGCATAAAGTGCAGCACAGATTCATCTCCACTAACAGCCGAGATCAGGAACAGAACTGACATTTATAGGACATTTCAGAACTCCTACTCCACAGCCCCGGTCACTACTGAGCATGTGCATAAAGTGCAGCACAGATTCATCTCCACTAACAGCTGAGATCAGGAACAGAACTGACATTTATAGGACATTTCAGAACTCCGACTCCACAGCCCCAGTCACTACTGAGCATGTGCATAAAGTGCAGCACAGATTCATCTCCACTAACAGCCGAGATCAGGAACAGAACTGACATTTATAGGACATTTCAGAACTCCTACTCCACAGCCCCGGTCACTACTGAGCATGTGCATAAAGTGCAGCACAGATTCATCTCCACTAACAGCTGAGATCAGGAACAGAACTGACATTTATAGGACATTTCAGAACTCCGACTCCACAGCCCCAGTCACTACTGAGCATGTGCATAAAGTGCAGCACAGATTCATCTCCACTAACAGCCGAGATCAGGAACAGAACTGACATTTATAGGACATTTCAGAACTCCGACTCCACAGCCCCGGTCACTACTGAGCATGTGCATAAAGTGCAGCACAGATTCATCTCCACTATCAGCCGAGATCCTGAGATCAGGAACAGAACAGACATTTATAGGACATTTCATAACTCCTACTCCACAGCCCCCGTCACTACTGAGCATGTGCATAAAGTGCAGCACAGATTCATCTCCACTAACAGCTGAGATCAGGAACAGAGCAGACATTTATAGGACATTTCAGAACTCCGACTCCACAGCCCCGGTCACTACTGAGCATGTGCATAAAGTGCAGCACAGATTCATCTCCACTATCAGCCGAGATCCTGAGATCAGGAACAGAACAGACATTTATAGGACATTTCATAACTCCTACTCCACAGCCCCGGTCACTACTGAGCATGTGCATAAAGTGCAGCACAGATTCATCTCCACTAACAGCCAAGATCCTGAGATCAGGAACAGAACAGACATTTATAGGACATTTCATAACTCCTACTCCACAGCCCCGGTCACTACTGAGCATGTGCATAAAGTGCAGCACAGATTCATCTCCACTAACAGCCAAGATCCTGAGATCAGGAACAGAACTGACATTTATAGGACATTTCAGAACTCCGACTCCACAGCCCCGGTCACTACTGAGCATGTGCATAAAGTGCAGCACAGATTCATCTCCACTAACAGCCGAGATCAGGAACAGAACTGATATTTATAGGACATTTCATAACTCCTACTCCACAGCCCCGGTCACTACTGAGCATGTGCATAAAGTGCAGCACAGATTCATCTCCACTAACAGCTGAGATCAGGAACAGAACTGACATTTATAGGACATTTCAGAACTCCGACTCCACAGCCCCAGTCACTACTGAGCATGTGCATAAAGTGCAGCACAGATTCATCTCCACTAACAGCCGAGATCAGGAACAGAACTGACATTTATAGGACATTTCAGAACTCCTACTCCACAGCCCCGGTCACTACTGAGCATGTGCATAAAGTGCAGCACAGATTCATCTCCACTAACAGCCGAGATCCTGAGATGAGGAACAGAACTGACAATTATAGGACATTTCAGAACTCCTACTCCACAGCCCCGGTCACTACTGAGCATGTACATAAAGTGCAGCACAGATTCATCTCCACTAACAGCCGAGATCAGGAACAGAACTGACATTTATAGGACATTTCAGAACTCCTACTCCACAGCCCCGGTCACTACTGAGCATGTGCATAAAGTGCAGCACAGATTCATCTCCACTAACAGCCGAGATCCTGAGATGAGGAACAGAACTGACAATTATAGGACATTTCAGAACTCCTACTCCACAGCCCCGGTCACTACTGAGCATGTGCATAAAGTGCAGCACAGATTCATCTCCACTAACAGCTGAGATCAGGAACAGAACTGACATTTATAGGACATTTCAGAACTCCGACTCCACAGCCCCAGTCACTACTGAGCATGTGCATAAAGTGCAGCACAGATTCATCTCCACTAACAGCCGAGATCAGGAACAGAACTGACATTTATAGGACATTTCATAACTCCTACTCCACAGCCCCGGTCACTACTGAGCATGTGCATAAAGTGCAGCACAGATTCATCTCCACTAACAGCCGAGATCCTGAGATCAGGAACAGAACTGACATTTACAGGACATTTCAGAACTCCTACTCCACAGCCCCGGTCACTACTGAGCATGTCCATAAAGTGCAGCACAGATTCATCTCCACTAACAGCCGAGATCAGGAACAGAACTGACATTTATAGGACATTTCAGAACTCCTACTCCACAGCCCCGGTCACTACTGAGCATGTGCATAAAGTGCAGCACAGATTCATCTCCACTAACAGCTGAGATCAGGAACAGAACTGACATTTATAGGACATTTCAGAACTCCGACTCCACAGCCCCAGTCACTACTGAGCATGTGCATAAAGTGCAGCACAGATTCATCTCCACTAACAGCCGAGATCAGGAACAGAACTGACATTTATAGGACATTTCAGAACTCCTACTCCACAGCCCCGGTCACTACTGAGCATGTGCATAAAGTGCAGCACAGATTCATCTCCACTAACAGCTGAGATCAGGAACAGAACTGACATTTATAGGACATTTCAGAACTCCGACTCCACAGCCCCAGTCACTACTGAGCATGTGCATAAAGTGCAGCACAGATTCATCTCCACTAACAGCTGAGATCAGGAACAGAACTGACATTTATAGGACATTTCAGAACTCCTACTCCACAGCCCCGGTCACTACTGAGCATGTGCATAAAGTGCAGCACAGATTCATCTCCACTAACAGCCGAGATCAGGAACAGAACTGACATTTATAGGACATTTCAGAACTCCGACTCCACAGCCCCGGTCACTACTGAGCATGTGCATAAAGTGCAGCACAGATTCATCTCCACTATCAGCCGAGATCCTGAGATCAGGAACAGAACTGACATTTACAGGACATTTCAGAACTCCTACTCCACAGCCCCGGTCACTACTGAGCATGTGCATAAAGTGCAGCACAGATTCATCTCCACTAACAGCTGAGATCAGGAACAGAACAGACATTTATAGGACATTTCAGAACTCCGACTCCACAGCCCCAGTCACTACTGAGCATGTGCATAAAGTGCAGCACAGATTCATCTCCACTAACAGCCGAGATCAGGAACAGAACTGACATTTATAGGACATTTCAGAACTCCGACTCCACAGCCCCGGTCAATACTGAGCATGTGCATAAAGTGCAGCACAGATTCATCTCCTCTAACAGCCGAGATCCTGAGATCAGGAACAGAACTGACATTTACAGGACATTTCAGAACTCCTACTCCACAGCCCCGGTCACTACTGAGCATGTGCATAAAGTGCAGCACAGATTCATCTCCACTAACAGCTGAGATCAGGAACAGAACAGACATTTATAGGACATTTCAGAACTCCGACTCCACAGCCCCAGTCACTACTGAGCATGTGCATAAAGTGCAGCACAGATTCATCTCCACTAACAGCCGAGATCCTGAGATCAGGAACAGAACTGACATTTACAGGACATTTCAGAACTCCTACTCCACAGCCCCGGTCACTACTGAGCATGTGCATAAAGTGCAGCACAGATTCATCTCCACTAACAGCTGAGATCAGGAACAGAACAGACATTTATAGGACATTTCAGAACTCCGACTCCACAGCCCCAGTCACTACTGAGCATGTGCATAAAGTGCAGCACAGATTCATCTCCACTAACAGCTGAGATCAGGAACAGAACAGACATTTATAGGACATTTCAGAACTCCTACTCCACAGCCCCGGTCACTACTGAGCATGTGCATAAAGTGCAGCACAGATTCATCTCCACTAACAGCCGAGATCCTGAGATCAGGAACAGAACTGACATTTACAGGACATTTCAGAACTCCTACTCCACAGCCCCGGTCACTACTGAGCATGTGCATAAAGTGCAGCACAGATTCATCTCCGCTAACAGCTGAGATCAGGAACAGAACTGACATTTACAGGACATTTCAGAACTCCTACTCCACAGCCCCGGTCACTACTGAGCATGTGCATAAAGTGCAGCATAGATTCATCTCCGCTAACAGCTGAGATCCTGAGATCAGGAACAGAACAGACATTTATAGGACATTTCAGAACTCCTACTCCACAGCCCCAGTCACTAAGCATGTGCATAAAGTGCAGCATAGATTCATCTCCACTAACAGCTGAGATCAGGAACAGAACTGACATTTATAGGACATTTCAGAACTCCTACTCCACAGCCCAGGTCACTACTGAGCATGTGCATAAAGTGCAGCACAGATTCATCTCCACTAACAGCCGAGATCAGGAACAGAACTGACATTTATAGGACATTTCAGAACTCCGACTCCACAGCCCCGGTCACTACTGAGCATGTGCATAAAGTGCAGCACAGATTCATCTCCACTAACAGCTGAGATCAGGAACAGAACTGACATTTATAGGACATTTCAGAACTCCGACTCCACAGCCCCGGTCACTACTGAGCATGTGCGTAAAGTGCAGCACAGATTCATCTCCACTAACAGCCGAGATCAGGAACAGAACTGACATTTATAGGACATTTCAGAACTCCTACTCCACAGCCCCGGTCACTACTGAGCATGTGCATAAAGTGCAGCACAGATTCATCTCCACTAACAGCTCAGATCCTGATATCAGGAACAGACCAGACATTTATAGGACATTTCAGAACTCCGACTCCACAGCCCCGGTCACTACTGAGCATGTGCATAAAGTGCAGCACAGATTCATCTCCACTAACAGCCGAGATCAGGAACAGAACTGACATTTATAGGACATTTCAGAACTCCTACTCCACAGCCCCGGTCACTACTGAGCATGTGCATAAAGTGCAGCACAGATTCATCTCCACTAACAGCCGAGATCCTGAGATCAGGAACAGAACTGACATTTACAGGACATTTCAGAACTCCGACTCCACAGCCCCGGTCACTACTGAGCATGTGCATAAAGTGCAGCACAGATTCATCTCCGCTAACAGCTGAGATCAGGAACAGAACTGACATTTACAGGACATTTCAGAACTCCTACTCCACAGCCCCGGTCACTACTGAGCATGTGCATAAAGTGCAGCATAGATTCATCTCCGCTAACAGCTGAGATCCTGAGATCAGGAACAGAACAGACATTTATAGGACATTTCAGAACTCCTACTCCACAGCCCCAGTCACTAAGCATGTGCATAAAGTGCAGCATAGATTCATCTCCACTAACAGCTGAGATCAGGAACAGAACTGACATTTATAGGACATTTCAGAACTCCTACTCCACAGCCCCGGTCACTACTGAGCATGTGCATAAAGTGCAGCACAGATTCATCTCCACTAACAGCCGAGATCAGGAACAGAACTGACATTTATAGGACATTTCAGAACTCCGACTCCACAGCCCCGGTCACTACTGAGCATGTGCATAAAGTGCAGCACAGATTCATCTCCACTAACAGCTGAGATCAGGAACAGAACTGACATTTATAGGACATTTCAGAACTCCGACTCCACAGCCCCGGTCACTACTGAGCATGTGCGTAAAGTGCAGCACAGATTCATCTCCACTAACAGTCGAGATCAGGAACAGAACTGACATTTATAGGACATTTCAGAACTCCTACTCCACAGCCCCGGTCACTACTGCATCTGTTTTCTCTCAGAAAGGAAATATAACATCAACTGTTATTCACTGTCCTATTAAGGGAATAGAAGAATCCAGGATATCTATAAACAGAAATATAGTGAGGAAACACTTAGCTAACCTAAATGAATTCAAGTCTCCAGGTCCAGATGAATTACACCCCAGAGTACTGAAGGAGATAGCAGAAGAAATTTTTGAACCCCTCTCCATAATCTTTGAAAATTCTTGGAGAACAGGAGAAGTGCCAGAAGACTGGAGAAGAGCAAATGTTGTTCCTATCTTCAAAAAGGGGAAGAAGGTGGACCCAGGCAACTATAGGCCGGTGAGTCTGACTTCTATACCAGGAAAGATCTTTGAACAAATTATTAAACAACATGTATGTCAATACCTGGATAAGAATGAAGTGATTAAACAGAGTCAGCATGGGTTTGTAACTAATAAGTCATGTCAGACTAATTTAATTTCCTTCTATGACGGTATCACTGATTGGGTGGATCAAGGAAATGCTGTAGATATAGTATATCTTGACTTCAGCAAAGCATTTGACAAAGTCTCTCATACAATCCTTATTGAAAAAATGACTAAGTATGGAATGGACAAGGCAACTGTTAGGTGGATTCATAACTGGCTTAGTGATCGGACCCAAAGAGTGGTCGTAAATGGCTGCACATCCAGTTGGAAGAATGTCTCAAGTGGGGTACCACAGGGCTCTGTCCTGGGCCCTGTATTGTTCAACATCTTTATCAACGATTTAGATGAAGGAATTGAGGGTAAACTGATTAAGTTTGCTGATGACACAAAGCTAGGAGGGATAGCTAATACTAGAGAAGAGAGAGAGAGGATTCAAAAAGATTTAAATAAACTGGAGAAGTGGGCAGCAACTAACAGAATGGTTTTTAACAGGGAGAAATGCAAAGTACTACATCTGGGCAATAAAAATGAAAAAAGCATATATAGAATGGGAGGAATAGGGCTAAGTGACAGCACATGTGAAAAAGACTTGGGTATACTAATAGATCACAGACTGAATATGAGTCAACAGTGTGATGCAGCAGCAAAAAAGGCAAATGCAATTCTAGGATGTATTAACAGAAGCATACAGTCTAGATGACGTGAAGTAATTATTTCCCTCTACTCCTCTTTGGTCAGACCTCATCTGGAATATTGTGTCCAGTTTTGGGCACCACATTTTAAAAAAACACATCAACAAACTGGAGCAAGTTCAGAAAAGAGCGACCAGAATGGTGACCGGTCTGCAAACCCTGTCTTATGAGGAAAGGTTGCAGGATTTGGGAATGTTTAGTTTGCAAAAGAGAAGACAGAGGAGACTTAATAGCTGTCTACAAATATCTAAAGGGCTGTCACATTGTAGAAGGATCAACTTTATTCTCATTTGCACAAGGAAAGACTAGAAGCAATGGGATGAAACTGAATGGGAGGAGACACAGATTAGATATTAGAAAAAACTTTTTGACAGTTAGAGTGATCAATGAGTGGAACAGGCTGCCACGAGAAGTGGTGAGTTCTCCTTCAATGGAAGTCTTCAAACAGAGGCTGGACAGACATATGACTGGGATGATTTAGCGAATCCTGCTTTGAGCAGGGGGTTGGACCAGATGGCCCAGGAGGTCCCTTCCAACTCTACGATTCTATGAGCATGTGCATAAAGTGCAGCACAGATTCATCTTCACTAACAGCCGAGATCCTGAGATCAGGAACAGGACAGACATTTATAGGACATTTCAGAACTTTCCCAAATTCTTATGGAAATATTTTCAGCACTGAACTACTGCACCCGTGTTATAGATATAGGAATCGCTCTATTTTGTACCGACTTCCCCAACTCCACGGCCCCGCTCATGGTCCCACACCATCTGAGCCTCCACCCCAATGCAATAGATTGAAAGTTCACCAAGTCCCACCCTTGAAGAGGAGCGCTTGGCTTCAGTTGGCCACTGACCAGCAAGAGATTCCCCCGTGTTTACGGCAGGATTTCTACACAACCGATTCAGGATCAAAAGGAAACCTGCAGAAGATTCATCTTAAGGCCACGTTCACACGTTCAGTATTTGTAGCCGGTGACGTTTCCATTAGACTTTTCCTCCGATTGTTCCTTAGAAATACTGGTGTACAATACTGACTGAACACTGATGGTGTGTACGCGGCCTTACCTGCAGCCTGGGCAGAGGCGTCTCCCATCCCAGCTTTTCAGAGAGAAATCTGATCTCCGTGCTTTGGACGATTGTTCCCCTCGAGATTTGATTTCTGGCTATTTTCAGGATCTCTGCTTGCTTGGCAAATGATCAGGACACAGGGATCTGCGCTGTGTCACTACGTAAGACAAGTCCCGGACACAGCAAGCAGAGGTATTAAAGCCACCTGCAGCCATTTCATAAACACCCTTACTATTTTCAACAAGGTTATTGTCACTTCTTGAATCGCTTCCGACACCATGACGTGACCAACACGTCTCCTGGGTGTCGGGGTGGGGACACTTATGGCTTCCTCTTTGACCCAGAAGAACTGTAGAGGAATAGGCACCAAGATCAAGAAACAAAACAAACATTTTATTGGCTTTTCATCAAGGACAATGTGGAATTACAGAAATGTGTCTCTCCCAGCAGCACTGACCCCGAGGAGAGCGGCTGCCATACAAAAATAATCCAAAATCTAGTGCTCCATGGGCTCATCAGGCTTCTCCACCGGATCCTCCGCAGGGGCCGCCACCTGAGGGGAAACCAGCCGGAAATCAGTGACCCCACAGTGCACACCGTGTCAGCAGTGTCAGCGTGCATGTGTGCTCCAGTCACCCACCTTCCTCTGGGGTCGCTCCTCCAATCCTTCCAGGAACGGGGCCACTTCATCATCGTCATAGATCGTAAACTGCAAGTCTTTACCCACAATGCCAATGGAAACATTCTGCAAACATGAGCAGAGGGCTTGTTACTATGTGTCAGTGCAGGACGGCGGCTGCACCAATCGCTCGTTATTACCTTAGTTGTCAAGTCCTGTTCTGCAGGAAGAGTCTCTCTCAGGGCCCGGAGCCCATGTTTGACCAGCTCGTTCAGATTACCTGAGGATAAGCACCCACATCAGTCAGCAGCCCCCATACACCAGCACCACTGGACTCGCTGCCCCAGGTGTCCTCCTCCACCCACCACAGTGTGTCAATACAACCCCCTCACTGTACTACAACTCCCACCATGCACATCCATCTCCATGCCAATGTGACTCACATTCACTGAACTCGGACATGTGTCTCTCCAGATAAGTGCGAGCCGACTGCGACCGAGCTCCAATGGACATCGCTTTGCAATCAAAGTAGTTTGCAGAGGGGCAGGTCTGGAATATGTGCGGCCCCATGTCCTGTGGAAGCAGGAAGGAGAATTACATCCAGGAGAGAGGCTGCTACAGAGAAATGGAAGCCCCCCCGAGCTCAGATATCAGAGTGTGGAAACACACAGACCCCCCTGAGAATTCATCTCAGACGTGCAAAAGAACGGATAATGCTGCAGGGAGAGCCAGAGATATCCACTGCCCTCCTCCCACGTACCCAGGGCCACAGCCCAACGCCCTCCTCCCACCGTGTGCCCGGGGCCACAGCCCCACGCCCTCCTCCCGTGGCATGCCCAGGGCCACAGTCCGTTGCCCTCCTCCTCTCCCGCATGCCCGGGGCCAAAGCCCCACACCCTCCTCCTCCCACAGCATGCCCAAGGCCACAGCCCGGCGCCCTCCTCCTCCCGCGTGCCCGGGGCCACAGCCCCGCACCCGCCTCCTCCCGTGGCATGCCCAGGGTCACAGTCCGTCGCCCTCCTCCCACGTGCCCGGGGCCACAGCCCTACACCCTCCTCCCACCACGTGTCCGATGCCATAGCCCCACACCCTCCTCCTCCCGCAGCATGCCCAGGGCCACAGCCCGGCGCCCTCCTCCCACCGCGCGCCCAGAGCCACAGCCCAGCGCCCTCCTCCCACCGCGCGCCCAGAGCCACAGCCCAGCGCCCTCCTCCCACCACGTGTCCGATGCCACAGCCCAGCGCCCTCCTCCCACCACGTGTCCGATGCCACAGCCCAGCGCCCTCCTCCCACCACGTGCCCGATGCCACAGCCCAGCGCCCTCCTCCCACCACGTGCCCGATGCCACAGCCCAGCGCCCTCCTCCTCCCGCAGCATGCCCAGGGTCACAGTCCGTCGCCCTCCTCCTCCCACGTGCCCGGGGCCACAGCCCCACACCCTCCTCCCACCACGTGTCCGATGCCACAGCCCCACACCCTCCTCCTCCCGCAGCATGCCCAGGGCCACAGCCCGGCGCCCTCCTCCCACCGCGCGCCCAGAGCCACAGCCCAGCGCCCTCCTCCCACCGCGCGCCCAGAGCCACAGCCCAGCGCCCTCCTCCCACCACGTGTCCGATGCCACAGCCCAGCGCCCTCCTCCCACCACGTGTCCGATGCCACAGCCCAGCGCCCTCCTCCCACCACGTGCCCGATGCCACAGCCCAGCGCCCTCCTCCCACCACGTGCCCGATGCCACAGCCCAGCGCCCTCCTCCCACCACGTGCCCGATGCCACAGCCCAGCGCCCTCCTCCTCCCGCAGCATGCCCAGGGTCACAGTCCGTCGCCCTCCTCCCACGTGCCCGGGGCCACAGCCCCACACCCTCCTCCTCCCGCAGCATGCCCAGGGCCACAGCCCGGCGCCCTCCTCCCACTGCGCGCCCAAAGCCACAGCCCAGCGCCCTCCTCCCACCGCGCGCCCAGAGCCACAGCCCAGCGCCCTCCTCCCACCACGTGTCCGATGCCACAGCCCAGCGCCCTCCTCCCACCACGTGTCCGATGCCACAGCCCAGCGCCCTCCTCCCACCACGTGTCCGATGCCACAGCCCAGCGCCCTCCTCCCACCACGTGCCCGATGCCACAGCCCAGCGCCCTCCTCCCACCACGTGCCCGATGCCACAGCCCAGCGCCCTCCTCCTCCCGCAGCATGCCCAGGGTCACAGTCCGTCGCCCTCCTCCTCCCACGTGCCCGGGGCCACAGCCCCACACCCTCCTCCCACCACGTGTCCGATGCCACAGCCCCACACCCTCCTCCTCCCGCAGCATGCCCAGGGCCACAGCCCGGCGCCCTCCTCCCACCGCGCGCCCAGAGCCACAGCCCAGCGACCCTCCTCCCACCGCGCGCCCAGGGCCACAGCCCAGCGACCCTCCTCCCACCGCGCGCCCAGGGCCACAGCCCAGCGACCCTCCTCCCACCGCGCGCCCAGGGCCACAGCCCAGCGACCCTCCTCCCACCGCGCGCCCAGGGCCACAGCCCAGCGACCCTCCTCCCACCGCGCGCCCAGGGCCACAGCCCAGCGACCCTCCTCCCACCGCGCGCCCAGGGCCACAGCCCAGCGACCCTCCTCCCACCGCGCGCCCAGGGCCACAGCCCAGCGACCCTCCTCCCACCGCGCGCCCAGGGCCACAGCCCAGCGACCCTCCTCCCACCGCGCGCCCAGGGCCACAGCCCAGCGACCCTCCTCCCACCGCGCGCCCAGGGCCACAGCCCAGCGACCCTCCTCCCACCGCGCGCCCAGGGCCACAGCCCAGCGACCCTCCTCCCACCGCGCGCCCAGGGCCACAGCCCAGCGACCCTCCTCCCACCGCGCGCCCAGGGCCACAGCCCAGCGACCCTCCTCCCACCGCGCGCCCAAGGGCCACAGCCCAGCGACCCTCCTCCCATCGCGCGCCCAAGGGCCACAGCCCAGCGCCCTCCTCCCATCACGTGCCCAAGGGCCACAGCCCGGTGCCCTCCTCCCATCATGTGCCTGACGCCACAGCCCAGCGCCCTCCTCCCATCATGTGCCCAAGGGCCACAGCCCGGTGCCCTCCTCCCATCATGTGCCTGACGCCACAGCCCAGCGCCCTCTTCCTGTATATAATGGCATCTATGACTATTTCTTTTGTAATGGTGGTTAACTACAATGCACATCATCCACTGTGGAAGCTGCCAACCTCTAGTCAGAGGGAGGCAACCCTGCCGCCATTTTGTATCAAATCGCAACATATGAAAATCGGCTGTACAGGGGAACAACCCACTACACGGCCCAAACTCAGGGGAGGGGGGGGGGGGGTGTCATTGGCCCCACCACAAAGGTGTTTTCAACACTACGGCCTACATCCCTGCGGGTGGAACTTACGTCATATCCTGCGATGAGGAGTCCCACGCCGTAAGGTCTCCGCCCGTAGCGCTGGGTGGGAATCTGGGTTTCTGGGGGACAGTCAAGGAATAAAACACAGGAAAACCAAAGTAGCTGCTCAGATACAGAGAGGCTAGGGGGCAGCGAAAAGGGGATCATGTATCAGTAAGTGATAGTGTAGCGGCTGATAGGAGACACTTAAAGGGCCTCTCTAGTTACAGTATTAAACATAAAAAAGGTAATGTATGTGGGTAGGGGTGTGTGTATATATATATATATCATACATACACAGGTGTAAAGCACGAGGAATAGGGAAATAGAACAAGTGGCAGTCAGACATTCGCCTTCTCATTGTTCACACTGCGGCATTCCTGCTTTGGCTGCTGATATTGGAGCTCATTCACACCACTGTAATATGGCGAAAGGCAGCCGACAGGTTTTCTTTTGCACGGACCGAATCTGTGTCAGTAAATCCCAGCGCATTATTTTCTTCCTTGTGTCATGAGACTCAGACAGCCGGGTCTATTAGTGGCAAAAAAAATAAAGAAAAATCTGATGCCGCCCGAAGCCGCAGAACAGTGGCCCAGAAAATGGATCCTACACGGCCGACACATGGGAAATAAATCATCCGAGTTTTCTGGATGAAGTGGAGGATGCTTATGCGCTGTGGGAATATGACCTTATGATGGATTTCTTGTAAGAACCTGATCCCTGTGAGCAACGTCCGGTGACCCCTGCAGCCTGCCCCTCATAGCAACTAATATACATTTACGGCCTCGTTTATCAAAACAGTCTGGTAACCGCTGCGATTGGTTGCTTTGGGTAACAAAGAATATTTCTTTTAGCAGGGGTGATAAATCTGCCCCATGTGGGATAGAGATACACAAAACCGCACTCACCACGGACCTCCCCCCCATGACGCCTCACAGCCGCTCATTCTTAAAAGGCACCAGTGACATCTGGTCTACGTGACCGCTGCGGCCAATCACTGAACTCGCAAAAATTACCACACATATAGGCGTGCGACCTTCAAGCCCAGTGACTAGCTGCAGTGGTCACATGTTGTAGACAGGACTGTAAAGACCTCCAGGAGCAGTGACGGGACAACGATAGATTGGCAGGGGCTTCAATGATATTTGTGAAAGAAAACAATCCCTTCTCCCCATCATGAGATTAAAAAGATTGAAGGCCATGTCCACGATTCAAAGCCATGGCTGCTAGCCTTCCTAGGCGGCGCTGCCCCTGATCACTGCCTGTGTGTGGCGTTGTACGTCGGCCCCATTCACTCCAAATGTCATGGGCTGCAATGCCGGCTATATTCGGGGGTTTTCTAGTCCTGGACAAACCCTTTAAGTGCTGCTTGCCCTTACAGTTACTTCCTGTGCAGCACCCGACACCATGCAAGTGAGCAGAGCTGCAGCGGGGGCCGAGGATGCCATGGTGCAGACAGCCCTATAGTGTAGCCCCCCCCCCCCTTAATTCATGGAGCGGTGCAGATCACAGCGATCAGACCCTTGGGACCACTAAGTGATTATTGTCTATTGACCTCCTGAGATCTAACCCCCGGCGGCCATAGCCTGGTCCACCCTCACGATCCTCTGCATTGGACGGCGATTACAGGTTAGAAGGATACTACTTCCGATCAGGGAGACGAGACGCGACACTGGGAGAGGACGATCAAAGACGAACCGAGAATCCAGACACTCCTGACGCATAAAGTTACTGCAAAGAAACGGAGCAGAGATTACCAGAGAATCCGAGCAGGAGGCTTCACACGACTGAACGTTACTAGAAAGTCCTGTACTCTGGCATCTAATAATCCATACGATTCACTGAACTGGGCAGAGAAGACTCCTGGGAAAGCGTCTGATCCCGAGCTCCCGATCCATCCGCTAATGCGGCACCTGAAGAGTGACTGATTAAAGAGTCCCATAATGCGCAGGAGCGAGCACTCACCACAGCAGGCGTGCGTCCGCCGTCAGCCCAGCGATGGAGATGCCGATGTGACTGTCCACATTCAGGATCTTCTTCTGATGAGCGGCCAGTTCAGACTGAGCTCTCTGCACAGCGATAAAACGTGTCAGACGCTCATCAAACACTCAGCACCGGCGGCACAACAAAGGGGACACTACCTTTAAGGCCACGAGGACGGCGTGCGTCTGGGACTTCAAGCCCACTGTGGCCGAGCCCTGCTTCACCGCCTCCATCGCATACTCGATCTGATGGATCCGGCCCTGGAGGACGAGCAGAAAAACACACAAGTCAGACGAATATGTCAGCACAGGGTCCAACGAGAGGAAAACAAGGACCACAAGAGTCCTAGAATAACAGGACGGTGAAATTACATAACATAGCGCCCCCTGTGAGCAATGGCCACATCCCACCGCTCACAGCCATGTTGGGGGGACATTAGAGCATGGCAGCAGAGGCTGTGCTTACTGGGGGGCTCCACTTACCTGGGGGCTCCACACGGTCACATCATTGTCATACTGGTTACGGAACTGCAGAATAAAAGGAAGAAGATTATCACCAAGTCCGGAAATAACAAGTGTGGTGCAGCGCTTACTGCTTGTGTTGGGGGACACTCGCTTGACACGGTGATAACGCAGACCGGCACGGTTTTGCTCAGATAAACAGTCTATGGCAGTGTTCCCCCACTCCTGTCCTCAAGAGCCACCAACAGGTCATGTTTTCAGGATTTGCCTTAAAATTGCACAGGTGAGATCTGCTCACCCGCACAGGCAATTATTCCACCACATGGGCGATACTAAGGAAATCTTTAAAACCTGACCTGTTGGCGTCTCTTGAGGACGGGAGTTGGGGAACACTGGTCTATGAGGTTGATTTTACACAGTATAAACCACACGTCACAGGCCTACCACCGTCCATAATATTTCCACATGGCTTTTCCTTGCAGTCCCTAAACACACCGGACCTCTCTGTCCAGTGACTGAGGGCGACCGCACACCAAACAGTTCATTAACGTTCATAGAAGATTCCAAGCACCAACAGTCTGTAGAGGTGTCTTACAGGAGCTCCAGACACCAACTCCAGTTCTCTCTCCCGGGGAAGCTGCGGATCACCGTCCTTGTGACCAGGGCACTCCTGACAGTCCAGACCCACAGAAGGTCGGTAGCTCCCCCAGCGCAGGGCCATCACAGACTCCGCTCACTCATGGCCTCACCGGGTGCTATTTAGGACGTCTGTACCCCCCCCCCCCCCCCGAGACCATCCAACACACACCGGCCTTACTGCGTGCTATTCAGGGATCCGATCCTACGGTCAGGACCTCTCAACACACCGGCCTCACCGGATGCTATTCAGGGATCCGATCCTACGGTCAGGACCTCTCAACACACCGGCCTCACCGGATGCTATTCAGGGATCCGATCCTACGGTCAGGACCTCTCAACACACCGGCCTCACCGGGTGCTATTCAGGGATCCGATCCTACGGTCAGGACCTCTCAACACACCGGCCTCCAGGGCCTCACCATGCGCTCTTCACACCGGCCTCCAGGGCCTCACCATGCGCTCTTCACCATGCGCTCTTCACACCGGCCTCCAGGGCCTCACCATGCGCTCTTCACCATGCGCTCTTCACACAGGCCTCTCGGGCCTCACCATGCGCTCTTCACACCGGCCTCACCATGCGCTCTTCACCATGCGCTCTTCACACAGGCCTCTCGGGCCTCACCATGCGCTCTTCACACAGGCCTCTCGGGCCTCACCATGCGCTCTTCACACAGGCCTCTCGGGCCTCACCATGCGCTCTTCACATCGGCCTCCAGGGCCTCACCATGCGCTCTTCACCATGCGCTCTTCACACAGGCCTCTCGGGCCTCACCATGCGCTCTTCACACAGGCCTCTCGGGCCTCACCATGCGCTCTTCACATCGGCCTCCAGGGCCTCACCATGCGCTCTTCACCATGCGCTCTTCACACAGGCCTCTCGGGCCTCACCATGCGCTCTTCACATCGGCCTCCAGGGCCTCACCATGCGCTCTTCACACAGGCCTCTCGGGCCTCACCATGCGCTCTTCACACAGGCCTCTCGGGCCTCACCATGCGCTCTTCACATCGGCCTCCAGGGCCTCACCATGCGCTCTTCACCATGCGCTCTTCACACAGGCCTCTCGGGCCTCACCATGCGCTCTTCACACAGGCCTCTCGGGCCTCACCATGCGCTCTTCACATCGGCCTCCAGGGCCTCACCATGCGCTCTTCACCATGCGCTCTTCACACAGGCCTCTCGGGCCTCACCATGCGCTCTTCACATCGGCCTCCAGGGCCTCACCATGCGCTCTTCACCATGCGCTCTTCACACAGGCCTCTCGGGCCTCACCATGTGCTCTTCACACAGGCCTCTCGGGCCTCACCATGCGCTCTTCACATCGGCCTCCAGGGCCTCACCATGCGCTCTTCACACAGGCCTCTCGGGCCTCACCATGCGCTCTTCACACCGGCCTCCAGGGCCTCACCATGCGCTCTTCACACCGGCCTCCAGGGCCTCACCATGCGCTCTTCACCATGCGCTCTTCACACAGGCCTCTCGGGCCTCACCATGCGCTCTTCACACAGGCCTCTCGGGCCTCACCATGCGCTCTTCACACCGGCCTCCAGGGCCTCACCATGCGCTCTTCACCATGCGCTCTTCACACAGGCCTCTCGGGCCTCACCATGCGCTCTTCACACAGGCCTCTCGGGCCTCACCATGCGCTCTTCACACAGGCCTCTCGGGCCTCACCATGCGCTCTTCACACAGGCCTCTCGGGCCTCACCATGCGCTCTTCACATCGGCCTCCAGGGCCTCACCATGCGCTCTTCAGGAAGTTAGCAACTTCCAACACACAAGCCTTCTAGGACCTTGCACTGACCACTCAGGTTCAAAATACACGACCACGTGACCAGACATCAGTCACATTATATATATCCGAAACCACCCCCATATGTGGGCTCTCTGACTAGCCCTATAAGCCCCCCTTATAGGAAAATACACTCATGGACTACAAGTCCCAGCTCAACATCGTTTTTTGGGCTTACAGTGCAGGGGACCGCTGCGACACATACCGGCCATTTACAATCATGCCGGTCACTGTTTCACCATCACAATCAAGTAAACGTCCACATGCATATCCTGAGGAGCACATGCAGCGCCCCCTAGCTGTAACAGGGGTCACTGCATCACATAAGGTATCAAACCAGGTGCAACGGGGAGGGGAACACAAGCCCCCGGGGGGAGGGGAGCATCGGGTACATGTAAAGCCGAGTCTGGATGAGGCCATGTTCACACGCTCAGTATTTATACCCACTCCTGGTTTTGGCTACAAATACAGAATTGACGAGTCTCTATTAGACTTCTCCAATTGTTCCTCTCCTGGTTACAAATACGGAGCTAAAATAATGACCACATACTTAATGTGTGACAATCCAATCCCCAAAATATGACTCAATGTGCAGACACCCCTCCCCCAAAACAATATACTGTCCCCCACAGTAATGCAGAATGAACATTATATCACCATGGAGGCTCTGTACATTGTATTACTGGGTGGGGGGGCTCTGTACATTGTATTACTGGGTGGGGGGGCTCTGTACATTGTATTACTGGGTGCGGGGGCTCTGTACATTGTATTACCGGGTGGGGGGGGCTCTGTACATTCTATTACCGGGTGGGGGGGGGCTCTGTACATTCTATTACCGGGTGGGGGGGGGCTCTGTACATTCTATTACCGGGTGGGGGGCTCTGTACATTCTATTACCGGGTGGGGGGCTCTGTACATTCTATTACCGGGTGGGGGGCCTCTGTACATTGTATTACCGGGTGGGGGGGGCCTCTGTACATTGTATTACCGGGTGGGGGGGGCCTCTGTACATTGTATTACCGGATGGGGGCCTCTGTACTTTGTATTACCGGGTGGGGGGGGGGCTCTGTACTTTGTATTACCGGGTGGGGGGGGGCTCTGTACTTTGTATTACCGGGTGGGGGGGGCTCTGTACTTTGTATTACCGGGTGGGGGGGGGCTCTGTACTTTGTATTACCGGGTGGGGGGGCTCTGTACTTTGTATTACCGGGTGGGGGGGCTCTGTACTTTGTATTACCGGGTGGGGGGGGGGCTCTGTACATTGTATTACCGGGTGGGGGGGGGCTCTGTACATTGTATTACCGGGTGGGGGCCTCTGTACAATGTATTACCGGGTGGGGGGCTCTGTACATTCTATCACCGGGTGAGGGGGCTCTGTACTTTATAGCAGAAGTGTCTGAAATGCCTCCGAGTTTACTATATTAGGACACGAGTCACAAAGTAAAAGTGAAAGTGACATGAAGGCAGCTCTGCCCGAGCAGCTGCGCCCTGCAGGACCTGACGTCACTGACTGCACGAACCAGATTTCTATCACTGACTTCACTGTCCGCCATTTTCAGGATCTCCGCTTGCAAACTTATTTTCCTTAGCTGAATACACACTTTGACGTAATTATTCTCACAGCAGAGGATCTGTTACAATGCACAAGTATGAAAGCGTCATCAGCCAGAAGTCTGGGACAGGAGAGGTCCTGACATCTGTCAATCAGAAAGCGATCATCAGAGATGACACGCACACACAATTCACACAGGAGGAACGAGGGCCCGGCTGCTCACAAGCTCCAATCTCGAGTGGCTCCACCACTGCTCCGCAGCGGCCCGACTTGTTGATTTGACTCCTATTCTTTCACTCTCTACATCTGATCGCTCGCTCAGGTCATCTCCACCACAAACATCTCTAGAATTCAACCTGTATCACTCACCCACAAAGCACTCCACAGTGCTGCACCGCCCTCCATCTCATCTGTCTACCACCTACCCGTCCTCCCCACAGTACTGCACCGCCCTCCATCTCATCTGTCTACCACCTACCCGTCCTCCCCACAGTGCTGCACTGCCCTCCATCTCATCTGTCTACCACCTACCCGTCCTCTCCACAGTGCTGCACCGCCCTCCATCTCATCTGTCTACCACCTACCCGTCCTCCCCACAGTGCTGCACCGCCCTCCATCTCATCTGTCTACCACCTACCCGTCCTCTCCACAGTGCTGCACCGCCCTCCATCTCATCTGTCTACCACCTACCCGTCCTCTCCACAGTGCTGCGCCGCCCTCCATCTCATCTGTCTACCACCTACCCGTCCTCCCCACAGTGCTGCACCGCCCTCCATCTCATCTGTCTACCACCTACCCGTCCTCTCCACAGTGCTGCACCGCCCTCCATCTCATCTGTCTACCACCTACCCGTCCTCTCCACAGTACTGCACCGCCCAACATCTCATCTGTCTACCACCTACCCGTCCTCTCCACAGTGCTGCGCCGCCCTCCATCTCATCTGTTTACCACTTACTCGTCCTCTCCACAGTGCTGCACCGCCCTCCATCTCATCTGTCTACCACCTACCCGTCCTCTCCACAGTGCTGCACCGCCCTCCATCTCATCTGTCTACCACCTACCCGTCCTCCCCACAGTGCTGCACCGCCCTCCATCTCATCTGTCTACCACCTACCCGTCCTCCCCACAGTGCTGCACCGCCCTCCATCTCATCTGTCTACCACCTACCCGTCCTCTCCACAGTGCTGCACCGCCCTCCATCTCATCTGTCTACCACCTACCCGTCCTCTCCACAGAGCTGCACCCACCTCCATCTCATCTGTCTACCACCTACCCGTCCTCTCCACAGTGCTGCACCGCCCTCCATCTCATCTGTCTACCACCTACCCGTCCTCCCCACAGTGCTGCACCGCCCTCCATCTCATCTGTCTACCACCTACCCGTCCTCCCCACAGTGCTGCACCGCCCTCCATCTCATCTGTCTACCACCTACCCGTCCTCCCCACAGTGCTGCACCGCCCTACATCTCATCTGTCCACCACCTACCCGTCCTCTCCACAGTGCTGCACCGCCCCCCATCTCATCTGTCTACCACCTACCCGTCCTCTCCACAGTGCTGCACCGCCCTCCATCTCATCTGTCCACTACCTACCCGTCCTCTCCACAGTGCTCCACCGCCCTCCATCTCATCTGTCTACCACCTACCCGTCCTCTCCACAGTGCTGCACCGCCCTCCATCTCATCTGTCCACCACCTACCCGTCCTCTCCACAGTGCTCCACCGCCCTACATCTCATCTGTCTACCACCTACCCGTCCTCTCCACAGTGCTGCACCGCCCTCCATCTCATCTGTCTACCACCTACCCATCTCCACAGTGCTGCACCGCCCTCCATCTCATCTGTCCACCACCTACCCGTCCTCTCCACAGTACTGCACCGCCCTACATCTCATCTGTCCACCACCTACCCGTCCTCTCCACAGTGCTGCACCGCCCTACATCTCATCTGTCCACCACCTACCCGTCCTCTCCACAGTACTGCACCGCCCTCCATCTCATCTGTCCACTACCTACCCGTCCTCTCCACAGTGCTGCACCGCCCTACATCTCATCTGTCCACCACCTACCCGTCCTCTCCACAGTGCTGCACCGCCCTCCATCTCATCTGTCCACCACCTACCCGTCCTCTCCACAGTACTGCACCGCCCTCCATCTCATCTGTCTACCACCTACCCGTCCTCTCCACAGTGCTGCACCGCCCTACATCTCATCTGTCTGCCACCTACCCGTCCTCCCCACAGTGCTGCACCGCCCTCCATCTCATCTGTCTACCACCTACCCGTCCTCCCCACAGTGCTGCACCGCCCTACATCTCATCTGTCTGCCACCTACCCGTCCTCTCCACAGTGCTGCACCGCCCTACATCTCCTCCCCCCCATCTCCCTTGACCACATGTCCTTTCCACTCTCCCCCGGTCCCTTCCGCCATCTCTCCAGATCTCATCGATGTCTCCGAGGCAGTTACACTTGAGCCTCCATCCTCTGCACTCTCCCCCGGTCTTCTCCATCTCTCCTCGCCCCTCCGCACTTTCCCCCAGCCCCATGTCCATTCCACTTTCCCCTGGACCTTCGCCATCCGCCATCTCCCCCGGTCCCCTTTTCCTTTCCACTCTCCCCCGGTCCTCCGCACTATCCTCGCCCTCTCCGCCATCTCCCCCGGTCCCCTTTTCCTTTCCACTCTCCCCCGGTCCTCCGCACTATCCTCGGTCCTCTCCGCCATCTCCCCCGGTCCCCTTTTCCTTTCCACTCTCCCCCGGTCCTCCGCACTATCCTCGGTCCTCTCCGCCATCTCCCCCGGTCCCTTCCGCCGTCTCTCCAGATCTCAGCGATGCCTCAGCCTCCACTCCCGCGCTCCGCGGGGCCCCGACCGCTCTCACCATGTTGCCGGGTGTCGGAGCTGCTGAATAATGCTGCGCTCTGCGCTCCGCTACTCTCGTCTGAGTGACAAAAGCCCCGCCCCATGAGCAGACCGGAGCAGTCCACCGCCGAGTGTCCCATTGTCAATGCCACAACTTTATTAGGAACAGGAAGTGGTCGAGCAGAGCGCGATGATCAGGTCATTGCTGGGGGCGAGGCCGCACGTGTGTGGGTGACGGGGGGCGCCCTCCGGGGAGGCGTCTGTACGGTCATGTGGTGCCCGCATACTCTGTGGCGCTGTACGGCGCCGTCCTCACTCACGCTGGTTCCTGTCACCATTGGGGCTCACAAGGAATTCCGATATCGGATCCGGAGCCCAGAACACAGCGGACAGTCCGGGACGTAACGGCAAAATCAGCCACGAACCAGCGGAGCCTATGGGAGCGGAACCAGCGGAGCCTATGGGAGCGGAACCAGCGGAGCCTATGGGAGCGGAACCAGCGGAGCCTATGGGAGCGGAACCAGCGGAGCCTATGGGAGCGGAACCAGCGGAGCCTATGGGAGCGGAGCCTATGGGAGCGGAACCAGCGGAGCCTATGGGAGCGGAACAGAACCAGCGGAGCCTATGGGAGCGGAACCAGCGGAGCCTATGGGAGCGGAACCAGCGGAGCCTATGGGAGCGGAACCAGCGGAGCCTATGGGAGCGGAGCCTATGGGAGCGGAACCAGCGGAGCCTATGGGAGCGGAACAGAACCAGCGGAGCCTATGGGAGCGGAACCAGCGGAGCCTATGGGAGCGGAACAGAACCAGCGGAGCCTATGGGAGCGGAACCAGCGGAGCCTATGGGAGCGGAACAGAACCAGCGGAGCCTATGGGAGCGGAACCAGCGGAGCCTATGGGAGCGGAACCAGCGGAGCCTATGGGAGCGGAACCAGCGGAGCCTATGGGAGCGGAACCAGCGGAGCCTATGGGAGCGGAACAGAACCAGCGGAGCCTATGGGAGCGGAACCAGCGGAGCCTATGGGAGCGGAGCCTATGGGTGCGGAGCCTATGGGAGCGGAACCAGCGGAGCCTATAGGAGCGGAACCAGCGCAGCCTATGGGAGCGGAACAGAACCAGCGGAGCCTATGGGAGCGGAACCAGCGGAGCCTATGGGTGCGGAGCCTATGGGAGCGGAACCAGCGGAGCCTATGGGAGCGGAACCAGCGGAGCCTATAGGAGCGGAACCAGCGGAGCCTATGGGAGCGGAACAGAACCAGCGGAGCCTATAGGAGCGGAACCAGCGGAGCCTATGGGAGCGGAACCAGCGGAGCCTATGGGAGCGGAACCAGCGGAGCCTATGGGAGCGGAACCAGCGGAGCCTATGGGAGCGGAACCAGCGGAGCCTATGGGAGCGGAACCAGCGGAGCCTATGGGAGCGGAACCAGCGGAGCCTATGGGAGCGGAGCCTATGGGAGCGGAACCAGCAGAGCCTATGGGTGCGGAGCCTATGGGAGCGGAACCAGCGGAGCCTATGGGAGCGGAACCAGCGGAGCCTATGGGAGCGGAGCTTATGGGAGCGGAGTGGAGCCTATGGGAGTGGAGCCTATGGGAGCAGTGCAGAGCTTATGGGAGCGAAGCCTATGGGAGTGGAGCCTATGGGAGTGGAGCCTATGGGATCAGTGCGGATCTTATGGGAGCGGATCCAATGGGAGCAGTGCGGAGCTTATGGGAGCAAAGTGTAGCCTATGGGTGCGGATCCTATGGGAGCAGTGCGGAGCTTATGGGAGCAGATCCAATGGGAGCAGTGCGGAGCTTATGGGAGCAAAGTAGAGCCTATGGGTGCGGATCCTATGGGTGCGGAGCCTATGGGAGCAGTGCGGAGCTTATGGGAGCGAAGTGGAGCCTATTTGTGCGATGAGCGGAGCCTATGATTATCATGTGCGAAGCTGAACCTATGGGTTACATATGCAGAGCCTATGGGTGCCATGTGCGGATCGGAACCTATGGGTACCATGAGCAGAGCCTATGGGTGTCATGTGCGGAGCCTATTTGTGCGATGTGCGGAGCCTATGGGTGCCATGTGCGGAGCCTCTATTTGTGCGATGAGTGGAGCCTATGGTTGTCATGTGCGGGGCTGAACCTATGGGTGCCCATGAGTGGAGCCTATGGGTGCCATGTACGGAGCCAATTTGTGCGATGAGTGGAGCCTATGGGTGCCATGAACAGAGCCTATTTGTGCGATGAGCGGAGCCTATTATTATCATGTGCGAAGCTGAACCTATGGGTGCCATATGCAGAGCCTATGGGTGCCATGTGCGGATCGGAACCTATGGGTACCATGAGCAGAGCCTATGGGTGCCATATGCAGAGCCTATGGGGTACCATGAGTGGAGCCTATGGGTGCAGGGCCTGTGGGTGCCATGTGCGGAGCCTCTATTTGTGCGATGAGCGGAGCCTATTTGTGCGATGAGCGGAGCCTATGGTTGTCATGTGCGGAGCTGAACCTATGGGTGCCATGAGAGGAGCCTATGGGTGCCATGTACGGAGCCTATTTGTGCGATGAGTGGAGCCTATGGGTGCCATGTACAGAGCCTATTTGTGCGATGAGCGGAGTCTATGGTTGTCACGTGCGGAGCTGAACCTATGGGTGCCATGTACGGAGCCTATTTGTGCAATGAGTGGAGCCTATGGGTGCCATGTACGGAGCCTATTTGTGCGATGAGTGGAGCCTATGGGTGCCATGTACGGAGCCTATTTGTGCGATAAGCGGAGCCTATGGGTTCAGTGCAGAGCCTATGGGTACCATGTGCGGAACCTATATGAGCGTAGCCTATGAGTGCGATGTGCAAAGCGGAGCCGCAGCACCGGTCACTGATCAGACATCCACCTCAGGCAGCCTCACACATCTATATTGAAATAAACGCTCCCCGATCTTAGTTTTCACGTTTATTACTATAAAAAATTAAAATAAGAAATCCTATATCCTACTTCTCACTTGTCCTATGAAGAAGTCCAGCTCTGCTACATCTGGATTACATGCCCGAGCAGTGACATGATGCCACCGCTCAGCCGTGGATCCAGGAAACTGAGCTGCGCTTGGGACGCAGCTTCAGTGATGAGCGGTGACGTCATTGAGGTTACCGCCGGTTACTGAATCTGCGGATCCCACGCTCTGGTCAGTGTGAGCCGGCCGATGATCTGTGATAACCTTCATTACGTCACCGCTAGCACCGGGAGAAAATTCTCTTAGTACTAGCCATGATCTCACTGAGGTGTTGGCCATTCATCAGGCCGCTCACAATGAGCTGCCTGTGGGGAACCGCAGATTCAGTAACCGGCGGTAACCTCAGTGACGTCACCGCTCATCACTGAAGCTGCGTCCCAAACTCAGCTCAGTCTCCTGGATCCATGGCTGAGCGGTGGCATCATGTCACTGCTCAGGCATGTAATCCAGATGTAGCAGAGCTGGATTACAGCATTGGACACGTGGATTATCACCGGACAGGTGAGGAATAAAGCTTTTTTAAATTTATATTGTAATACATTAGAAACTGGCGGGGAGCATTTATTGCAAATAAAGGACTTTATTATTGCTGGGTGTTAGTTTTAATAATTACTATGGGGTGTCTTATTGACGACTCTCCATTACTAACCCCTGGGATTGATGTCACCTGACAATACAAAACTGGCATCAACCCCAACACTCTTACCCCACTCAGGGCAAGTGGGAAGAGTGAGGTTAAGCGCCATTTCTGGCACAGCTGAGTGCTGATGTTATTAGTCTGAGAGGGGCCAATACTCATGGCCCCTTCCCAGGCTATTAATATCACACCGAAGCTGTCTGTTTAGCCTTTGCTTGTTTTTGATTATAAGGGGCACCCCACCTCTATTTTTGTGCTCGTCTCACCTATAATAGCCAGTAAAGGCTAAACAAACAGCTGTAATCTGTTATTAATAGCCTTATGGCTATTGTCCCTTTTCCCAGAATATTAACATCAGCCCCTAGTAGTCAGCTTTCCCTCTGGAGCCCACGACAATATTTTTTTTTTTTATACAATTTATTTTATATATGATGTACACAGAGAAGGCTGATTATAACTCCCATCATTGTCTCCTGGTCGCGTTGATCTCAGAGAGACCAAGCGACCACGATAAGACCTACCTTGAGCAGCCGGCGCCTAAGAACAGCACTGCTGTTTCCCAGGAACCGTTATGTGTCACACAGAAACAGATCTCCCCAGTAGTGGGTTTTCCTTATATAGCACTTAGTTCCAGGCCAAATTACTGGCCACGTCTCCACTGCGCCGCAGAAGATCGCATGTGTCACGGGGTCCTTCTCTGGTATCACGCAACAGAGCAAGCGAAGAGTGGACAATTCCAAGACCTTTATTCAGGCAAAAATACGAAAAGGTCCATATTCAGTCCACCACACAAAGGATAAGATAGTCCAGAATAAGAATGCAGTCCAGTATCAGGATAAAATGTCCAGGGAAACGAGATTCCACAACTCTAGCACCAGAGGATAAAAATGGGTCCTTCTCTCTGAAATGCAGCCTTTTCACCATCATGTCTATACCGGAACTGACCTGTCCAGCTGCCGTTCTTCCCCCCCACCCCCTTCCTTGTCCAGGGGTAGTCCAACAAGTTGCCTCCCAGAGGAGAACAAAAGGCCTTAGGGATTAATGCACTACAGGGGGTCATCAAGAAACAGATACAGTGAGGCTGTAGACTTACAATGTAATAAGAAAAACACTATGAAAATAACTGGAATTGTTAAAAATAGGAATATACAAAAAATGACATCCACATAACATATCACCCCATCACAACCTCTCCCCCCATAATAAGTGAGCACGCCATGAGGTCTACACAGACCTCTGGCCTGCTCACTTTAGTCCATATTGCTCAGTTATTTATAGTTCCTTGTACAGTGGCAGGGGTAGGTCGGCCTGGGGAGCCTATGGTTCTTCTTGTCGAGACAGTCCATCGGCGTTCTGGTGTTGGCTTCCCCGCTTGTATTGGATGGAGAAGCTGTAGGGTTGTAAGGACAAGCTCCACCCCAGCAATCTTCCATTGTCCCCTGATACGCGATTCAGCCATGTGAGGGGGTTGTGGTCTGTAACAATTGTGAAGTCTCTGACATACAAGTATGGCTGCAATTTTTTTAGCGCCCATACGATGGCAAGGCACTCCTTTTCAATAGTGGCATAGGCAACTTCCCGATCCAGTAGTTTCCGACTGGCAAAAGCAACAGGATGTTCTTCTCCGGCGGTGTTCACTTGGCTAAGTACTGCCCCAATCCCAAAGGTGGATGCATCTGTCTGCACGAGGAACCTGCGTTTATAATCCGGGGCAGCCAAGACAGGAGCAGTGATGAGGGCGGTCTTTAACGCTGAAAAGGCATCCTCGCATGCCGGCGTCCACGTCACATTCCTAGGCATGTTCTTGCGGGTCAGGTCGGTTAGGGGCTTGGCCAAGGTGCTGAAGTTGGAAACAAATTTGCGATAGTAACCAGCAGTTCCTAAAAACGCAAGTACCTGCTTTTTAGTCTGGGGTCTACACCAGTTGCTAATGGCTTCCACCTTGGCAGGCTCAGGCCTTAGTGTCCCACCCCCTACTCTATGCCCGAGGTACTGCACCTCAGCCATCCCTATTTGGCACTTATCAGGGCGAATGGTCAGTCCTGCAGTAAGGATACAGTCTAGCACTATGCCCAAGTGTTTAAGATGTTCCTCCCAGGTTGTGCTAAAAATGGCGATGTCGTCTAAGTAAGCACAGGCAAAGTCCTGACATTGTTGTAACAGTCGACCCACCAGCCTCTGGAAAGTAGCGGGGGCAGTTTTCATCCCAAAGGGCATTCCCAGGAACTCAAAAAGCCCAAATAGAGTAATGAAGGCTGAGCGTCCTCCATTAGGGGTATCTGCCATTACCCCTTGCTCAAGTCTAACGTGGTCACAAATTGGGCACTGGCCAGACGATCCAATAGCTCATCAATCCTGGGCATGGGATAAGCATCACTCTTGGTGGCATCATTTAGTCGTCTGTAATCAACGCAGAATCGTGTTGTACCATCCTTCTTGGGGACCAGGACGACAGGAGAGGCCCAAGAACTGTGAGATGGCTGAATAACTCCCAGCTGTTTCATCTCCTCCAGTTCGTTCTTTATCATGCCTTGAACAGCCTCTGGAACCCGGTAGGCAGCCTGCTGGATGGGGCGTTGTCCGGGGGTTTCCACATGGTGACTGGTGAGAGTAGTCTTCCCCGGCTTTGAGGAGAAAGCAGCAGCCCTCGGCCTTAGTACGGCGACAATATCGTCCTTTTGTATATCCGATAAATGGGAGCCCAGGGGCACTTGTTCCAGTGATCCTCCCGCTTGGACAACCTGGAGGAGATCTGGTAGATACTCGTCGTCGGCGGTATCACTAGGGGGGTGGCAGACAGCTAGAACAGGCAGAGATCGGTCGTGGTAGTCTTTCAGCATGTTAATGTGGATGGTTTTCTGTCGTCGACCACTAGAGTCCAGGGCAATAACATAGTGTCATTAATTTTCTTGACAACCTGATAAGGGCCTTCCCACACTGCTTGAAGCTTGTTGGCAGGGGAAGCAGTAATCATGAGCACTTGCTGTCCTTCCATAAATTCCCGGTTCCTGGCATTACGGTCATACCAGGTTTATTGTCTGGACTGGGCCATTCGCTGATGTTCTTTAGCGAAGGTAGCTAGCTGGGCGAGACGGTCTCTGAGCTCTAGAACATAGGGAATGATGGGCATTCCGGTATCTGAGATGTCTCCCTCCAAATGTTCTTTCAGAAGAGTGAGAGGCCCACGGACCTTCCGGCTAAACAGTAGTTCGAAGTGAGAGAACCCTGTGGACTCTTGGGGAACCTCCCGATAGGCGAAGAGGAGATGTGGCAGGTACTTTTCCCAGTCTTTTTCAACATCAACAAAAGCCCTCAGCATATTTTTTAGGGTTCCATTAAAGCGTTCACATAGTCCGTTGGTCTGCGGGTGGTATGGGGTGGTGCGAATGGCTCGAACACCACAGGTATGCCATAGGGACTGGACCAGATCTGACATGAACTGAGTGCCTTGATCTGACAATATTTCACTAGGAAACCCTACCCGGGTAAAGATGGTCACAAGGGCCTCGGCTACCTTTACTGCTGTAATACTGGACAGGGCCACAGCTTCAGGATACCTAGTGGCATAGTCCACCACGGTCAGGATATATTTTTTCCCCGACCTGCTGGGGTGGGCCAGAGGACCTATGATGTCGACGACTACACGTTGAAATGGTTCCTCAATTATGGGCAGGGATTGCAGGGGTACCTTATGTCGAGCTCCTGGATGCCGCATTCGCTGGCACACATCACAGGTGCGGCAATAATGGGCTACCGACTGCGAGACGCCCGGCCAGTAAAAACTTTGGGTGAGTCTCTTTTCTGTCCTTTTTCTCCCTTGATGCCCAGCCAAGGGGATGTCATGGGCCAGCTGAAGTAGCTGTGCCCTGTACTTCTGAGGGACAATGAGTTGCCTGGTCTTTGCGTCAGGGTTGCCCTGGTCACTGCCCTTTGTTACACGATAATACAGTCCGTTTTCTTGAGTGAAGCCATCCCCATTATCTCCCATGTGCTCAGTTTCTGCCTTTCGCCTAAGGGCTGCTAAGGTAGTGTCACCCTCTATTTCTCTCCTAAACTCCTCTCTGTCCCAAGACTCTCCCAATGTAGTAGCAGCGAACGTATTGCTTACGGACTCTGATGTGGTTCGTGGTGGTTGCTCCCCGGTGGGGTCCGGATGATGTAGTGCTTGAAGGGCCTGTAGTCGGGTGACTGCTCCCACAAATTGGCACTGTAACTCCCCAATGTCGTTCCCAAGGAGGATATCTGCAGGAAGTCCTCCCATAACTCCAATCCAACACAGTTTTTCTCCACAACCATAATCCAATCCAAACGCACAGAAGCTCGCTGTATATATTTGCGGGCACCGCCCGCCAGGACAATGGGAATTCCCGGACCCTGGTAAATTGCCTCGGGTCGAACCACACGGGGGTCAGCGATAGTCAAGAATGCCCCCGTGTCTCTAAATCCTGACACTTTGTATCCATCAATAAAGACATCCTGCAGGTGGCGTTGCCGTTGCTCCGAGTAGCTAAAGGACAGAGGCCGGAGACCGTACACTCCAGGAGGGGTATCTATGGTGCCGTGGTCGGTGGTCCACTCTGGTGGGGGTGGTGGTAGCTCTTCCTCAGGTGTGGTGGAATGTACAAGATGCACTGGACGAGGTGGGGCTGCGTGGGGCTCCCTCCGAATCCTGGAGGGACAGCCAGACTGCAAATGTCCAGGTTGCCCACACCCATAACACCTCCTCTCTGTGATACCCCCAGGTCGTGGTCGGAACTGTTGGGGCCTAGGATTGTGAGCCGTGATTGTCATCGGCTTGCGACTAGGTGGAAGGGCAGATATAATTGGAGGGGGACGGGGCGCGGGAGCAGGCCGTGGTACATTGTCCAGAAGCCTCCTCCATTGCGGCCGGATAGTAAGGGCTTCATCAGCCAGGGCTGCAGCTCTATCCACGGTACACGACGTGCGCTCCCGGACCCATTCCCGTACCTCTGCAGGGCACTTGGCAAGAAATTGTTCTATAAGGAACGCCTGTATAACATCTTCCACAGTAAAGGCGTTTTCTGCTTCCAGCCATCTCCGACATGCCTCGGACATCTTATGTGCATATATCCTAAACGATCCCCCCGTGGTGCATGGGAGGTCTCGGAACTTGGCCCTATATGAGTCTGGGGTGATAGCATGGTAATCCAGGATAGTCCGCTTTACAATGTTATAATCCCGATTCCGCAGTGCATCAATGGTTCGGTAAGCCTCCGCCAAGCTTCCGTTCAGGAGCCCCACTAACAAACGCATCCAGCTAGAGTGGGGCACCTCCATCACAGCACACTGCTGCTCAAAGTCTTTGAAGAACCCCTCCACATCTCCAGAAGCCTCATCAAATGGCTTAAACTCTGTCCGCGTGATCCGTACAGGCTCCCGGATTGTTGGGGTTACACTCCACATTGCATTACTCCCTTTTTCAAGCTCCATTGCTTCCTGTCTCCGCTGTGCCCGGCGGGCAGCCTCCTCCTTGTACTCCTGAGAGACGCCGGGGCCCAGAACCGCCATCTCTTCTTCGTACCACACCAACCACTGGCTTTTCTGGAAGGGGATCCCTGTCTCCAGTGCTCGTCCTTCAGACATCTGGGAGGAGGTGGCCGGGCTAGCGCCCACCAGTAGATCGATTAAGGCCTCTTTAGTCAGGCCCTGGTAGTTCAGGCCCAGGTCTCTGGCTCTCTCCTGTAAACTGCATACAGTCCAATTTCTGTACTCACTCTGTGGGTGGTTGTCCATTGGGTGACGCTCTGTTGATCCCTCCGCTGCCACCAGTTGTCACGGGGTCCTTCTCTGGTATCACACAATCAACAGAGCGAGCGAAGAATGAACAATTCCAAGACCTTTATTCAGGCAAAAATACGAAAAGGTCCATATTCAGTCCACCACAGAAAGGATAAGATAGTCCAGAATAAGAATGCAGTCCAGTATCAGGATAAAATGTCCAGGGAAACGAGATTCCACAACTCTAGCACCAGAGGATAAAAATGGGTCCTTCTCTCTGAAATGTAGCTTTTTCACCATCATGTCTATATCGGAACTGATCTGTTCAGCTGCCGTTCTTCCCCCCACCCCCTTCCTTGTCCAGGGGTAGTCCAACAAGTTGCCTCCCAGAGGAGAACAAAAGGCCTTAGTGATTAATGCACTACAGGGGGTCATCAAGAGACAGATACAGTGAGGCTGTAGGCTTACAATGTAATAAGAAAAACACTATGAAAATAACTGGAATTGTTAAAAATAGGAATATACAAAAAATGACATCCACATAACATCACACCATCACAGCATGCATTACTGATCCTGTACTGATCCTTAGTTACATCCTGTATTATACTCCAGAGCTGCACTCACTATTCTGCTGCTGCAGTCACTGTGTACATACATTACTGATCCTGAGTTACATCCTGTATTATACCCCAGAGCTGCACTCACTATTCTGCTGGTGCAGTCACTGTGTACATACATTACATTACTGATCCTGAGTTACATCCTGTATTATACCCCAGAGCTGCACTCACTATTCTGCTGGTGCAGTCACTGTGTACATTACTGATCCTGAGTTACATCCTGTATTATACTCCAGAGCTGCACTCACTATTCTTCTGGTGAATCACTGTGTACATACATTACATTACTGATCCTGAGTTACCTCCTGTATTATACTCCAGAGCTGCACTCACTATTCTGCTGGTGCAGTCACTGTGTACATACATTACTTTACTGATCCTGAGTTACATCCTGTATTATACCCCAGAGCTGCACTCACTATTCTGCTGCTGCAGTCACTGTGTACATACATTACATTACTGATCCTGAGTTACCTCCTGTATTATACCCCAGAGCT
The DNA here is from genome assembly GCF_039654945.1 of Dendrobates tinctorius. Lineage (NCBI taxonomy): Eukaryota > Metazoa > Chordata > Amphibia > Anura > Dendrobatidae > Dendrobates > Dendrobates tinctorius. The sequence goes on from NW_027361809.1 coordinate 2,987,821, forward strand.
GCACTCACTATTCTGCTGGTGCAGTCACTTGTGTACATACTTTACATTACTGACCCTGATTTACCTCCTGTATTATACTCCAGAGCTGCACTCTTTCCAGATTAATTTCTATCATATTTAAACATCATAATTAAAGCTGCCAAAAGGAACAGAGGAGCACAAAGGAGAGTAACACTAATCCCAAACTGTTCTTCACCTATATCAATAGTAAAGTAATCATAAGTGACAGTGTAGGCGCCTTATAAAACTGTGAGGAAGGAATGGTTGTAGATGACGAGGAAAAAGCTAATATATTACCCACCTTCTTCTCCCCGGTATTCACGGTGGAAAATGAAATGCCGAGAGACAAAGAAAACCCGATATTAAGGGTCACCAATCTAACAAAAGAAGAGGCGCGAAACCGGCTACATAAGATTACAATAGATAAATCTCCGGGTCCGGATGGCATACACCCACGAGTACTAAGAGAACTAAGTAATGTAATAGACAAACCATTATTTCTTATATTTAGAGACTCTATAGTGACGGGGTCTGTTCCACAGGACTGGCGCATAGCAAATGTGGTACCAATATTCAAAAAGGCTCTAAAAGTGACCTGGAAATTATAGGCCAGTAAGTCTAACCTCTAATGTTGGTGAGATATGTGAAGGGTTCCTGAGGGACGTTATTCTGGATTAACTCAATGAGAATAACTGTTTTACTCCATATCAGCATGGGTTTATGAGGAATCGCTCCTGTCACACCAATCTAATCAGTTTTTATGAAGAGGTAAGCTATAGACTGGACCAAGGGGAGTCATTGGACGTGGTAGATCTTGATTTCTCCAAAGCGTTTGATACCGAGCCACACAAGAGGTTGGTACACAGAATGAAAATGCCGGGTCTGGGGGAAAATGTGTGTAATGGGTAAGTAACTGGCTGAGTGATAGAAAGCAGAGGGGGGTTATAAATGGTATATTCTCTAACTGGGTCTCTGTGACCAGTGGGGACCGCAGGGGTCGGTGCTGGGACCTCTTCTCTTCAACATATTCATTACCGATCTGGTAGAAGGTTTACACAGTAAAATTTCGATATTTGCAGATGACACAAAACTATGTAAAGCAGTCAGTACAAGAGAAGATAGTATTCTGCTACAGATGGCTCTGGATAAGGTGGAAACTTGGGCCGAAAGGTGGCAATGATAAATGTAAGGTTATACACATGGGAAGAAGGAATCAATATCATCATTACACACTGAACGGGAAACCACTGGGTAAATCTGACCTGGAGAAGGACTTGGGGATCCTAGTTAATGATAAACTTACCTGGAGCAGCCAGTGCCAGGCAGCGGCTGCCAAGGCAAACAGGATCATGGGGTGCATTAAAAGAGGTCTGGATACACATGATGAGAGCATTATACTGCCTCTGTACAAATCCCTGGTTACACCGCACATGGAGTAATGTGTACAGTTTTGGGCACAGGTGCTCAGGAAGGATATAATGGAACTAGAGCGAGTACAAAGGAGGGCAACAAAATTAATAGAGGGGATGGGGGAACTACAATACCCAGAGAGATTAGCAAAATTAGATTATTTAGTCCAGAAAAAAGATGACTGAGGGGCGATCTAATAACCATGTATAAATATATAAGGGGACAATACAAATATTTCTCCGAGGATCTGTTTATACCAAGGAAGGTGAGGGTCACAAGGGGGCATTCTCTGCGTCTGGAGGAGAAAAGGTTTCTCCACCAACATAGAAGAGGATTCTTTACTGTTAGGGCAGTGAGAATCTGGAATTCCCTGCCTGAGGAGCTGGTGATGGCGAACTCAGCCGAGGGGTTCAGGAGAAGCTTGGACGTCTTCCTGGAGCGTAACGATATTGTATCTTACAGTGGTTAGGTTCTTAGAAGGACGTAGATCTGGAGATTTATTCTGACAGGAATATAGGCTGAACTGGACGGACACAGGGCTTTTTTCGGCCTTACTATGTCACTATGTCAGGTCACAGAAAGTGATGTTACTCTTTATCTTTTATGCTTCATTCTCAGAAACAAGTCGGATAAACTTGTGTCTTTTTCCAACAAACTAACCAAGTAACAAATGATGATGTAATCTGGTGATTCCTCGGTGTCAGGAGGACGTCTCAGGTTTTCCTGGATGGTTTTTCCTCTTCTTTTTGGAGGTCAAAATTCTAAAGTAAACATTTTATTCTTAATAAGGACAGAAACTCGTAAGAGTCAGCGCAAATCATAATAACCGAGCGATGGGAACGGCAGCCCTGTAATAACAAACAGCACAGCTCTGGCTGTGAAAAAGAGCAGAACAACCCTCCACTGCTGTCTGAGACGAGGAACAAAAGGCCAGAAGGTGACCGCGAGAAAAGAGATGGGAAAAACTACTGCTACACAGTGTAGGGAGGAGACGAGGAAGAAACAACAGAAGCAACCTGCACCACTAAGACACTGTATGGGTAGTGTGAGATAGCGCTGTTATTCCGGGAGGGGACACTCGCTGAGCAGCCACAAAATCAGATCCGGCACAGATTTTCCATAAAGCAAGCATAGTCCATGCGGCTTATTCAACATCATAAACCCACAGCAGCAGCAAAACTTCATATAAAACAGCAGAGCGTCCATGGCAGAGCTTCACTCTGTAAACCCTGTGTTCACACAGGTTGTACCATGTCCAGCATACAGGCTCTCCTCACTTATCTCACCCACGTCCGGGTCTCCTCATGGCTGCTTCAGCTTACTGCAGACGTTCATTCCCTCCCCTGGGAACGCTCAGACACGTGCAGCCATACACCACAGCCCCTCCACAGGCTGTTAGCCAGCAAACTCCATCTCAGCGGGACCTTCCACACTGGACCAATCGGGTCCCAGCATTCACCACATGTGACCTACCCTGGCCACATTATATGGTTCATAGCCACGCCCACCGGGTCACATGACTGACCTCATCACAGGTCCTTCAAGCACTTACACACTCTTTACAAGTGTTCTTTAAACACACCCCCTGGGTGGGTTTGTACATAACCAGGTCCACCCATCTCCCTAGTTCCCTGGAGACTTCTCCCTGTCACATTAAAGCAGCACCTCAGCAGTATCACTGCTGATCAACACATAAGTCTCCATCTCAAAGCCACCCACTTTGATATACATAATGGCCATTCCGTATTCTGCCATTCATCCTTTCTCCTGGAACATCTACACAGCGCCCCCTAGCGGACTAAGTGGTTACTACACCACAGTAGCAATTATATTCTTGTACATAGGGGCAGTATTATAGTAGTTATATTCTTCTACATAGATGCAGTATTATAGTAGTTATATTCTTGTATATAGGGGCAGTAATATAGTAGTTATATTCTTGTACATAGGGGCAGTATTATAGTAGTTATATTCTTGTACATAGGAGCAGTATTATAGTAGTTATATTCTTCTACATAGGGGCAGTATTATAGTAGTTATATTTTTGTATATAGGAGCAGTATTATAGTAGTTATATTCTTGTATATAGGAGCAGTATTATAGTAGTTATATTCTTGTACATAGGGGCAGTATTATAGTAGTTATATTCTTGTACATAGGGGCAGTATTATAGTAGTTATATTCTTCTACATAGGGGCAGTATTATAGTAGTTATATTCTTCTACATAGGAGCAGTATTATAGTAGTTATATTCTTGTACATAGGGGCAGTATTATAGTAGTTATATTCTTGTATATAGGAGCAGTATTATAGTAGTTATATTCTTGTACATAGGAGCAGTATTATAGTAGTTATATTCTTGTACATAGGAGCAGTATTATAGTAGTTATATTCTTGTACATAGGGGCAGTATTATAGTAGTTATATTCTAGTACATAGGAGCAGTATTATAGTAGTTATATTCTTGTACATAGGGGCAGTATTATAGTAGTTATATTCTTCTACATAGGGGCAGTATTATAGTAGTTATATTCTTCTACATAGGGGGCAGTATTATAGTAGTTATATTCTTGTATATAGGAGCAGTATTATAGTAGTTATATTCTTGTACATAGGAGCAGTATTATAGTAGTTATATTCTTGTACATAGGGGCAGTATTATAGTAGTTATATTCTTCTACATAGGGGCAGTATTATAGTAGTTATATTCTTGAACATAGGAGCAGTATTATAGTAGTTATATTTTTGTATATAGGAGCAGTATTATAGTAGTTATATTCTTGTATATAGGAGCAGTATTATAGTAGTTATATTCTTGTACATAGGGGCAGTATTATAGTAGTTATATTCTTGTACATAGGGGCAGTATTATAGTAGTTATATTCTTCTACATAGGGGGCAGTATTATAGTAGTTATATTCTTGTATATAGGAGCAGTATTATAGTAGTTATATTCTTGTACATAGGAGCAGTATTATAGTAGTTATATTCTTGTACATAGGAGCAGTATTATAGTAGTTATATTCTTGTACATAGGGGCAGTATTATAGTAGTTATATTCTAGTACATAGGAGCAGTATTATAGTAGTTATATTCTTGTACATAGGGGGCAGTATTATAGTAGTTATATTCTTGTATATAGGAGCAGTATTATAGTAGTTATATTCTTGTACATAGGAGCAGTATTATAGTAGTTATATTCTTGTACATAGGAGCAGTATTATAGTAGTTATATTCTTGTATATAGGAGCAGTATTATAGTAGTTATATTCTTGTACATAGGGGGCAGTATTATAGTAGTTATATTCTTGTACATAGGAGCAGTATTATAGTAGTTATATTCTTGTATATAGGAGCAGTATTATAGTAGTTATATTCTTGTACATAGGGGGCAGTATTATAGTAGTTATATTCTTGTACATAGGGGGCAGTATTATAGTAGTTATATTCTTGTACATAGGGGGCAGTATTATAGTAGTTATATTCTTGTACATAGGGGCAGTATTATAGTAGTTATATTCTTGTACATAGGGGAAGTATTATAGTGGTTATATTCTTGTACATAGGGGCAGTATTTTAGTAGTTATATTCTTGTACATAGTAGCAGTATTATAGTAGTTATATTCTTCTACATAGAGGCAGTAATATAGTAGTTATATTCTTGTACATAGGGGCAGTATTATAGTAGTTATATTCTTGTACATAGGAGCAGTATTATAGTAGTTATATTTTTGTATATAGGAGCAGTATTATAGTAGTTATATTCTTGTACATAGGGGCAGTATTATAGTAGTTATATTCTTGTACATAGGAGCAGTATTATAGTAGTTATATTCTGGTATATAGGGGGCAGTATTATAGTAGTTATATTCTTGTACATAGGGGCAGTATTATAGTAGTTATATTCTTGTACATAGGAGCAGTATTATAGTAGTTATATTCTGGTATATAGAGGGCAGTATTATAGTAGTTATATTCTTGTACATAGGGGCAGTATTATAGTAGTTATATTCTTGTACATAGGGGGCAGTATTATAGTAGTTATATTCTTGTACATAGGGGCAGTATTATAGTAGTTATATTCTTGTACATAGGAGCAGTATTATAGTAGTTATATTCTGGTATATAGGGGGCAGTATTATAGTAGTTATATTCTTGTACATAGGGGCAGTATTATAGTAGTTATATTCTTGTACATAGGAGCAGTATTATAGTAGTTATATTCTTGTACATAGGGGCAGTATTATAGTAGTTATATTCTTGTACATAGGAGCTGTATTATAGTAGTTATATTCTTGTACACAGGGGGCAGTATTATAGTAGTTATATTCTTGTATATAGGAGGCAGTATTATAGTAGTTATATTCTTGTACATAGGGGGCAGTATTATAGTAGTTATATTCTTGTACATAGGAGCAGTATTATAGTAGTTATATTCTTGTACACAGGGGGCAGTATTATAGTAGTTATATTCTTGTATATAGGAGGCAGTATTATAGTAGTTATATTCTTGTACATAGGGGCAGTATAATAGTAGTTATATTCTTGTACATAGGGGGCAGTATTATAGTAGTTATATTCTTGTACATAGGGGGCAGTATTATAGTAGTTATATTCTTGTACATAGGGGGCAGTATTATAGTAGTTATATTCTTGTACATAGGGGGCAGTATTATAGTAGTTATATTATTGTACATAGGGGCAGTATTATAGTAGTTATATTCTTGTACATAGGAGCAGTATTATAGTAGTTATATTCTTGTACATAGGAGCATTATTATAGTAGTTATATTCTTGTACATAGGGGCAGTATTATAGTAGTTATATTCTTGTACATAGGAGCAGTATTATAGTAGTTATATTCTTGTACATAGGAGTAGTATTATAGTAGTTATATTCTTGTACATAGGGGCAGTATTATAGTAGTTATATTCTTGTACATAGGGGCAGTATTATAGTAGTTATATTCTTGTACATAGGAGCAGTATTATAGTAGTTATATTCTTGTACATAGGAGCAGTATTATAGTAGTTATCTTCTTGTACATAGGGGCAGTATTATAGTAGTTATATTCTTGTACATAGGAGCAGTATTATAGTAGTTATATTCTTGTACATAGGGGGCAGTATTATAGTAGTTATATTCCTGTACATAGGGGGCAGTATTATAGTAGTTATATTCTTATACATAGAGGTCAGTATTATAGTAGTTATATTCTTGTACATAGGATCAGTATTATAGTAGTTATATTCTTGTATATAGGGGGCAGTATTATAGTAGTTATATTCTTGTACATAGGGGCAGTATTATAGTAGTTATATTCTTGTACATAGGAGCAGTATTATAGTAGTTATATTCTTGTACATAGGAGCAGTATTATAGTAGTTATATTCTTGTACATAGGGGCAGTATTATAGTAGTTATATTCTTGTACATAGGGGGCAGTATTATAGTAGTTATATTCTTGTATATAGGGGGCAGTATTATAGTAGTTATATTCTTGTACATAGGGGCAGTATTATAGTAGTTATATTCTTGTACATAGGAGCAGTATTATAGTAGTTATATTCTGGTATATAGGGGGCAGTATTATAGTAGTTATATTCTTGTACACAGGGGGCAGTATTATAGTAGTTATATTCTTGTATATAGGAGGCAGTATTATAGTAGTTATATTCTTGTACATAGGGGGCAGTATTATAGTAGTTATATTCTTGTACATAGGAGCAGTATTATAGTAGTTATATTCTTGTACACAGGGGGCAGTATTATAGTAGTTATATTCTTGTATATAGGAGGCAGTATTATAGTAGTTATATTCTTGTACATAGGAGCAGTATTATAGTAGTTATATTCTTGTACATAGGAGCAGTATTATAGTAGTTATATTCTTGTACATAGGGGGCAGTATTATAGTAGTTATATTCTTGTACATAGGGGGCAGTATTATACCGGTAGTAGTTATATTCTTGTACATAGGGGGCAGTATTATAGTAGTTATATTCTTGTATTCTGGTGAGAAGAAAATCCTCATGTAAGATCCCTGCAGTTATCTAAAGAAGAAGAAAGCTGAATGGGGCACAATCCGGCACGCAGTGCAGAGGAGCCGCAGCATGGGGGGCGTCCAGGGAAGAGCCGCTCATAAAGCCCAGACACCAAATAGCCGCCTACAATGTGCCAGGACACCGGCTGAAAAATAGGGAGACACCGGGACAAGGGAGAAATGAGACCGAGAGAACTGTGAGAAGACAAAACTGCACGGAGCCTAAAGGGAGACCTGGTGGTGACCTTGTCCTTATGTGGGGGCTCATGAGCCGCTCGTGTCGGGGGGCTGGGTACTCAGTGGTCAAGTTTCTCCTGACATTCAGACCCCTATGGGGAGGTCTGGAGACAAGTTGTCACCCCTCTCCTTCTGGCATCCAGGCTCTAGAGCTCGTTCCGAAGAATGGAGAAAGATGGATGCTGTAATATGTCGCCACATTGTTCCTTCCAGCCCTCGCAGACTCGGGGTCATCCTTATACATTATGGCGGTCACACACTATAATAGATGGAGGAGTTATTCATGGAGGTGTACTCATTTCTGCAGTAAAACTGAAGCTTTTGTGTTAGATATATTATAACCTCGCTGACATGTTATGGGGAAAAATGTATTATGAAACTCAGAATTGTCAGAATATGGAAACTGTTCTTGTGTCTAGTGGCATATTGAGTAACATCTTTTCACAGGGATGTACTCATTTATTCTGAGCAATATAATATACTACTCCAAAAATTAAAGGGAACACAAACTGCCTGATGCAAATGGAGTAGTGTTCCCTTTATTTTTTGCGCAGTATATATATTTACATACTGTAGCTTCCATCTGTCCCGGATTCGGCGCGACTGTCCCAATTTGAGTGCTCCGTCTCGTCAGAGCGTTTTTGTCCTGGCTTCTGATACCTCTCTCCGACTTCTTCATCGCTCTGTGGCTCCTGCGCCTCCTCGGGGGTGCGGCCTCATCTCTCTGTTCAGTGCATAATTTAAATTATGCTTTCCCTGCCTCTCCCTCCTGTGTTCAGATTTGACTCAAATGCAAGCTGCAGCTCTACCAATGAGCCACAGTTTAATATGATCTAGGTAGGAGAATTTGGTAATCGTGACTCCTATTGCAGGCAATAAACCCTGAAGTAGGTTGTACATGTCCATAGAAATACATTATATATATAACAATGTATTTCTATGGTCCCTGTATACCGAGATGAAGAAAAAGAATTTTTCCATTCTTGTTAGCGTAGTAAAAATAATAAGCAGGAATTCCGAAAATGTCATTTTTTTTCCCTCTGCAAGTCTCCCCAGGTCTCGAATTCACAACCTTAACATTACAGGTAGGTGCTTAAGCTACTTGTGCTGCTAGACACAACCCACAGACAGGCCGTGAGTCAGAGAGGTCAGACTTTCCAGGGTCAATGCCAAAAAAGCACATAGTAAACCAAGTGAAAATACAAAGTCATAAATCAGGTCACATGCCAGGGTCAGAATACTAGAGAAATATTGGATAAGCAAAGGGGCAATAAAAAATGGGTAGTCAGAACACTGTCCAAAGGTCAGCAGCAGAAGATCAGAAGCAAAGGAGCAATAACAAACGGGTAGTCAGAACACGGTCCAAAGGTCAGAAGTAAAGGAGCAATAACAAATGAGTAGTCAGAACACGGTCCAAAGGTCAGCAGCAGAAGATCAGAAGAAAGGGGCAATAACAAACGGGTAGTCAGAACACAGTCCAAAGGTCAGCAGCAGAAGATCAGAAGCAAAGGGGCAATAACAAACGGGTAGTCAGAACATGGTCCAAAGGTCAGCAGCAGAAAATCAGAAGCAAAGGGGCAATAACAAACGGGTAGTCAGAAAACAGTCCAAAGGTCAGCAGCAGAAGATCAGATCTTACAACACAGGGATCAGGCAAAGACACACCAGAAAGCACAAACTTTTGACTCGCAGTGACCTGGGCCAGGGAGCTCAGCTAAATGGCAGGGCAACTTCAAAGAACAGGGAGCACCTGTGGAAATGTCTGAACCTCCCAGTCTCAGATAGGTTCCCTGGGCTGTCAATCAAAGCACCGACAGCTCAGCACACCCCAGCACAGGATAGGATGACAGAGCTGTCCATCACTGAGTCCCAGACACTCTGAGCTGAGGAATCATGACACTACTAAGTCACAAGCGCCGTTGATGTAATAGGGAGAATTGTGTGTACTTGACCTGTACTGCAGGCTCTGACTCCGCAGGCAGATTATACTGTTAGAAATACACTGCTGTGTACAATGTATGTATTTGTAGTCTAGAGGGAGAATAAGAGATTCTATAAAATAATGAAAAATACTCGATAATAAAAAATGTCATTTTTAATGTGTTTTGTTTTTTTTTTAAATACAATAAACATCACAAATCATCAAATAACCTAGACATATTTTCTGGTGCTTTTTTTTCTTCCGTTAGAAGATGGGAGGCGCCGGACCGCAACACCCATTGGACCAAGACCGGACCCAGAACGCCCCTGGGTGAGTATAATCTAAGTCAGTTTTCTTATCTTTCAGGATACATCGGGGGCTTATCTACAGCATTACAGAATGCATTACAGAATGCTGTAGATAAGCCCCTGATGGCGGTGGCCGGCAGCGAAAAATGGGGTGACAGATTCCCTTTAATCGATCTACTGGTGGGCGCTAGCCCGGCCACCTCCTCACAGATGTCTGAAGGACGAGCACTGGAGACAGGGATCCCCATCCAGAAAAGCCAGTGGTTGGTGTGGTATGAAGAAGAGATGGCGGTTCTGGGCCCCGGCGTCTCTTGGGAGTACAAGGAGGAGGCTGCCCGCCGGGCACAGCGGAGACAGGAAGCAATGGAGCTTGAAAAAGGGAGTAACGCAATGTGGAGTGTAACCCCAACGGTCCAGGAGCCTGTACGGATCACCCGGACAGAGTTTAAGCCATTTGATGAGGCTTCCGGAGATGTGGAGGGGTTCTTCAAAGACTTTGAGCAGCAGTGTGCTGTGATGGAGGTGCCCCACTCTAGCTGGATGCGTTTGTTAGTGGGGCTCCTGAATGGTAGCATGGCGGAGGCTTACCAAACCATTGATGCACTGCGGAATCGGGATTATAACACTGTAAAGCGGACTATCCTGGATTACCATGCTATCACCCCAGACTCATACTGTATAGTGTCAATGGAAATAACAACTTCCAACTGCATTGTCCCTCAGCAAGATATTCTTACAAAATAAGCGACGGTTCTTAGCGCATAAATTGGCCAATTCATGTGTGCCTGTCAAGCATGGCCAGGTGACTCTGACGGGTCCTATCATAACCCTTCCCTATCCTACTGTACACACCACTTTCAGGCTAAAAAGCCTACAATAATGGACAAACATGTCTCTCTTGGGCTGCAAGCCTACAATTTGAATGGGCAAGTACTGCGCTAGGAACCTTCTCTTTTTTGTAAATAAATCTTGCTTGAGGGACAATGCAGTGGGAAGTTATCTCCATTGACCCGGTATGTCTAGGCATTCACAGACTGCTGCTGGGCTTTTCTATACATAATTTGCAGTCACTACAGCTTGCTCCTATTCACACTTAGGAGGTGCTGGTCAGGATTTTTATATTTATTATATATATTTATACTTCCTTCTCACCCCTCAATGGGGGTGGTCTTTGTTGTCCTTCCTCATTCTCGGGTCCTCTACCTAGGAGTTTGAGGGTTCCGCGCAGGATCTTAGTTGTTCCCAGCATTGCGCTTTTCTGGACAGAGAGCTCAGATGTTGCTCCTGGGATCTGTTGCAGCCATTTTCCCATCTTAGGGGTCACTGCTCCTAGTGCTCCTATCACCACTGGAATCACTGCTGCCTTCCCCTTCCACATCTTCTCCGGTTCTCCTTTGAGGACCTGGTATTTCTCCAGCTTCTCATATTCCTTCTTTCTGATGTTGCTGTCACTTGGCGCTGCCACATCTATTATCATTGCGTTCTCCTGATCCTTGTCTACTATCACAATGTCTGGTTGGTCGGCCATCACCTGCTTATTTGTCTGGATCTTGAAGTCCCACAGGATTTTAGCCCTTTCACTTTCCACCACTTTCTCTGGGGTCTCTCACCCGGACTTGGGGGGGCTTAGCCCATATGCTGTGCAGATGTTCCTGTATACAATTCCCGCTACTTGGTTGTGGTGTTCGGTATACGCTGTTCCTGCATTTTGCATCCTGCCACTATGTGTTGGACGGTTTCTTTGCATAGTCTGCACCTTGGGTCCTGTCTTGTGGTAGATTCCTGCTTCTGTGCATCTGGTACTTAGTGCTTGCTCTTGTGCCGCTATGATTAGCACCTCTGTGCTGTCTCGGAGTCCGGCTTTCTCCAGCTATTGGTAGGATTTGTCCATGTCAGCCACATCCATTATCTGTTGATGGTACATCCCATGCAGCGGCTTGTCTTGCCATGGCACTTCATGTTCCTGCTCTTCCTTCCAGATCTGTTGTTGCTGCCTTACGCTTTCTCTCAGCATCTCATCTTCTGGCACCATTCTTCTGATGTATTCCTGGATACTCCTTGTTTCATCCGTGATGGTGGCTTGGATGCTTATCAAGCCTCGACCACCCTCCTTTCTGTTGGTATGCAATCTTTGGGTGGTAGACTTAGGGTGGAGACCTCCATGCATTGTGAGGAGCTTTCGTGTCTTCACATCTGCAGCTTCCATCTCTTCTTTTGGCCAGCACACTATGCCAGCAGGGTATCTGATAACTGGCAGGGCA